>NC_084761.1:3033333-3666666 GCF_028858725.1 Colius striatus | reverse complement strand
TGAACTAATCAACTTCCAAACTGCTGAACCAGAGATAGTCAGGCCTTTGAACACGATATAACTGTACGAAGTCTGAGGAATTATCCGAGTTGAATATAAAAGGCTTTTTGATTGTGCTTTACTGAGATGAAAAAATACCAGTCTTACCACTCCAGCTTCAGAAGATATGTTTCCAACTCATGAGACAAGATCACCACCATTACTGGAAGGCTCCATAGGCTCGATCTTGAACCTATCTTTCTCTTAAATGTAATCCTTTCATGGACACAAACTTCTTCCGGTATACGCTAGCCTTACAAACAAGATCTCTCTCACCTGGGAAACCAAGTGTTTGCCAAAAGCTAAGTTCTCACTACAATCTCATGAGTAGCAGAAAACCTTAAGTGCCATGTGATGCCTTTTAACTATTTACAATTAAATCTCACATTAAAAACAGTGCCTCGTTTGCAGCTGAATACAGATCTCAGATCTGTTCCCAGGATTAAGTAAACTAGTCAGCAAATCACATTTTCCTAATTCACTTGAAATGAGTGGAATCCTCATGAAGAACACAAAGAAAACATGGCAGAGCAGCAGTAAATGTAGCATTTCAGTGATCAGCAAAAAAGAAAGAAAGACACTGTTTTCTGCTACCCTACATTGCTTGCTTGAAGGGTATCCTCAATAAAAATCTGTCCTTAAGTTTAAAAGCAAAATCAAACTTTTTCAACATCTCCTGTTGCAGTCTCCATCCCATCTGCATATTCAAAAGTAACTGCTCAATATATAAAGGAACGTGTGGTCTTTAAACTGTTAGAAATAGGAGCTGGAGTCAGAAGAATTTAAAAAGTGGTTTTGCCTTCTGGTAGGTAGCAAAGAGCCCCCATCACAACTGCAGCAACTCTTAACAATGTTTCTTCCAAAACTGTCATTCCAAACAAGTTTACAGTTACCCGAATCAAAGACCCATCTGCTCCACTTCTTTTAAGTACCATGAGTAGCAGTTACTCAGAGAGCTGCTCCAAATCTGCTCTCTGAAAATGACATGGTACAGACCCAAGTCCCAGAAGACTGAAGCACTCACCTCTCAGTCTGCTGCCTCTTTACCCCACGAGTCCCTGAGGCCGATGCCCCTGGTGGTTACTCATTTCCTGACCTTCAATAGCTTCTTCCCACCGTTGTTAATGACTGAGAACAGTTACAGAAAAAAAAATAAAGGTAACAAAAAGATGAGGCTTATAAAGACATGGTGCAGGCAGTGTCCATGCCAGGTGCCGTGGGCCTCTGTGCCAGGCACAGTTGGTTCCAAGGACCCCACCCCCCAGCACAGCTGAGCCCCTCAGCCAGGTGGAGATGGGTGTGGGGAGAAGGTCTTTAAGAAAGGACAAAATGCCTAACAGCTGTGAGGAAAAAAAAAACAACTGTGAGAACCAGCTCTGTGAACACACAGGTGAGAGCCAGAGGTATCAGAATTAAGTCCAGCCACTCACTTCACCTTGCCAAGCCCACCACTAACCCATGGACCCCAGCATCCCAGCTCCATGGCTCTGGAAACCCTCCAGGGATGGCCACTCCCTCACCTCCCTGGGCAGCCTGGCACAGGGGCTGACAACCTTCTCAGGGAAGCAGTTCTCCTGTTCTCCAATCTAAACCTCCCCTGGGGAAACTTGAGGCTACTTTCTCTTATCAGAGCCCAACCCCCAGCTCCCTGCAGCCTCCTGTCAGGGAGTTGCAGAGAGTGCTCCTGTCTCCCCTCAGCCTCCTCTTCTCCAAGCTGAACACCCCCATTCCCTCAGCTGCTCCCCGTCAGGCTCATTCTCCAGATGCTTCCCCAGCACTTGTGCTCAGCTCTAGACACATTCCAGTACCTCGGTGTCTTTCTTGTAACGAGGGGCCCAAAACTAAACACATCACTCGAGGTGTGGCCTCACCAGTGGTCAGTACAGGGGGACAATCACTGCCCTGGCCCTGCTGGTCACACTATTTCTGATCCAAGCCAGGATGCCATTGGCCTTCTTGGCCACCTGGGCACACTGCTGGCTCATGTCCAGCTGCTGTTAATTAAACACCCCCAGGTCCTTTTGCCCCAAGCAGCTTTCCAGCCTCTTATCCTCAAGGCTGCAGCATTGCACAGGGCTGTTGTGGCACAAGTGCAGGACCTGGCACTTGACCTTGTTAAACCTCATACGGTTGTCCTCATCTTATCTGTCCAAGGAAGTGTGGGAGGTGCTGCAGGTGCCAGAGAAAATATCCTTGCAGCCCCTGGGGGTACCACAGTAGAGCAGAAGAAAGACATGAGGTGGAAGGTGCGACAGAGAGAGGCTGTTGTGGGTTCACCACAATTCCCAATCTCCATCTCCCTGCCTCCTGTACTGCTCAGGAAGGAGATGGAAGAGTCAGGATGGAAGAGGTGAAGTCTGGAAAGAAAGGAGTAGGGAGAAGTGGTTTCAGGTTTTTTTCTTTCTTACCATCTGACTCTGTTTTAATCAGCAATAAATTAAATGAAGTTGACTCTGTTTTGCCTATGAGGACAACTGGTACATGATCTCCCCATCTTTATCTCAACCCTTGGGGGCACTTGGCCAGCTGCCACCACACACAGTGACACCATATTCCACTAGCCAGTCACTTGCTCTAGTACCATAAAACCTTTTTTCTTGGTAGTAAAATCATCAACAACATTTAATGGGAATAAGTTGAAGAGAAAGACTGTGGTTTAGATAGCTGCACTTCTACGATACTATGAATTCCATCTGAAACAAATAAAAGCACATTAATACTGCATAAAATTGCATCTATGCTCAGGAAGAAAAGTCCTTTTTTACCTTTATTTACCTAGAACCTGCAGCTTCAGAATTGGAATCTCTATTGCTTGTTAATGCTGCTAAATCACTTATGCTGAGAATGTAACTTCATTCACACCACAGCTTTCAGAGCTTGATTTTACTTGGTGGTCTTCTCTCTTGGGATCAAATCTGCTGAATATCCAGTGACCATCTGGGTGTTTAGCAGGAGGTCAAGGCATGCAGCAGTGGAGCAGAAGATCCACTGCTGAGGCCATAGGGCAGCTAGCTGTTGGGCAGTTGCAGCACTTTGGCCAAAAGTTGCTATTTCCACGGTCAGAAAAAAACTCCAACATAATGAAGATGCAAAATTTGGAGGACAGGGAGGAAGTTGCTAAAGAGAGAGGATGTAGGGTTTTGTACAGATTAGGGTGAGATCTTGAAAGACTGATACAAAGTCTAGGTGGTTTCTTCCCTATTCCCAGTGCAATTGAGTAAGGGCTGTCACAGCACCAAACAGTAAAGGAAGACGAGGGAAGAGCAAAGAGGTGACAATGAGCCTGATGTCCTGGAAAGCCTTGGTAAAGGAAACATTCAGGAATCAGGAGTGATAAGCTTCTGCCAAATTAGAAGAAAAATCCTTCAACCTTTAGTTTACAATTTTTTGCTAATTATTATTGTTAAAACAAATTGCAAGTTTTGCCACTAGAATATTTTATAATCCCTGTGCCATTCTGATGACTTCATATTATTTCTGCATATATAAAACAAAGTAGTTGAGAGAGAATAGATTAAAGAACTCTCTAGACTTTCACTACAAGGCTGTCTCCCAAATCACCTTATATGGAAAATGACTTCACAGATTTTATAATCAGAGTGTATGCCACACTTCCAGCATCCATTTCTGAAGATGCTGCAGCAGGGCTGCTTCTGCCAGGGAACTAGAAGGATGACATCTGTGAATGTTTCCTGTGGAGTTATCAATTCTATCTTCCTATGACACATCACCTTTACAATACCTCATTTAACTCCCATGAGGAAGATCACATTTTTCATTTCAGGATGAGAAATATTTCTTGAGATGCATTCCTCATTTGGTTTATTTCAGTCTGTTCACCAATTACCATATTAGATGACTATTTCTCAATAAATTACTTGTCCATTTTCATTAAAGCACCTGCCACGCTTTGCACTGCACTACTGCTGTACAGTCTTTTTGATATCCTGCCTGGCAAGTCTTGCATATGCACACAGTCAAAGAGACACTGCTTTTGGAGAACTTTTTCATACCATTCTTATAGGAAAACTCACAAGTTGTATGTATTATATTTCAGCATACAGAGGTATGATTACTCTTTCAACAAGCTTCATAGGTCTTTTTAGAGTGAAGATTTAGATAAAATACTAAGTTTTCATAGAATAGTTTCATTTGGAAGGGACCTTAAAGATTATCTGGTTCCAATCCCTCTGCCATGGGCATGGAAACCTTCCACTAGACCAAGTTGCTCCCAGCCCCATCCATGAGAAAACCAGCTCCCTTAATTTACCCTTTTGTAAAATCTACATCTTCATAAATGAAACTTCTGTATGAAATAAAACAGAAGTTGTAGCAACAGTCTACCAGGTTGACCATGAATTCCAGTGACATACAGTTTATTAGAACTGTTGTTGAGTATCTTAAAGCGTGATACAGATAGCACCTGTTTTTACCAAGAACCTGATTTTCAGGAGTCCAAGGTACAAAAGCTACATCACTACATCAAGAAATTACATTTAGCAAGTTTTCAAAAGGCATACTCAGGATGTTGTTAATCAGGGTCAACTATCAAAAAGTGCTTACAATACCATGGAAGAAAAATGTCAAAACAATACACGATACTGCTGCTTATTTTATTATTCAGTGGTGGAAAAATACTTCTTGTTTTTTATTTGCACTACAAAAAGCTAAGATAAATAATTTTTCAAACATTATCCATGCAGACACTCAAATATCTACAATTGTGGTTCAGATTTTTCTCCCTACACTAAAATAAAAAGAGAACTATAATTTTCTTGTTTCCTCAATTCAGCTTCAGGCAAGCAAGCCAAATCCTGAATGAAATTACATTACTATATCATGCAAAAAGTTCCTTAGAACTAATTTAAGCACAGTATTTAAGAGGATTTTGAGTGTTTATCAGCATCTCTAGAAATAACATTCAGGGCAAATGCAATAAAACTACTTTTATTTAAATAACTACAGCCTCAGTAATGCTGTATCTTGAGTTGTTTACTCCAGAGGTATCCTTCTTATTTGTTTTGCCTGTCTCAATCCTCATTTGAATGATCTGAAAATCACACCAACAGTGTCAGAGAAGCAGCAAGTCACAAGTCTCAGGAAATAGGTCTTGCATGTAAAACAAAGTCTTTAATATACGAGAACTTGAAAAGAGGGTTGAAGAAAGAGAAAACATAAATTTCTGCTTGGAAATGTAATTAAAAAGCCTGAAGTGACAGCTACAGTATTTATGACTGTGAATTTAGACACAAAAAAGAAAACACCAGGCCAAAATCTTCATTTGCTCTATAATAGGAGCTTAAGTAAGTGCTTTTGTCCTCAGACAGGATCCTTACCACTTCTTCCAACATCTAACACAGGAATGCATCAAGTTAACCAAAATGGAAAATCACGGGGTTTACCCTTCTGGTGCTGGTTAGTGCTGCTGGGAAAGATGGACAATGGTCAAAATTATCAGATTGAGACAGAGGTATTTAAGTTTTATGTTAGGAGAAGCCGAGGTACAGACGTGCTTTGAGGTGCAGACTAGCCCTCCTTAAAGAAATCGTAAGGACAAATATGGAGAGAAAAACAAAACCAGACACCTCACTGTCTTCGGAATTTCGGTATTATCTCTTGTGCTACCAGCATAGGCACGTTCTCAGGCAAGGATTCAGTTTGGATTACCTGTCAGTAGGCTGCAAACTTCCTTCACATGGGCTACAGGTTCCATCTGTTCATCCGTATCTTGTAAAACACCATCTGCCCACCACCATAAAAGTGCAACCTGTCAACTTTCCATGATGTTTAAATCACTGTTTTAAAACCTGAGGCCAGTTTAATGCATTAAGTACTCCAGACTCTGAATTCTGTTTCCTTCCCCGGTATACGGCATCTTTTTGCACTTTTAGAGAAGGGAAAGGTTTCTCCACAATGTCACAATGGTATTGATTTTTTAAGTACAAGGAAGGTAAGAAACAGCTCATCTGCTTTTGATTACCATGTATAAACTGTGACAAAATAATGTTCAAATTAGGGAGACAGATTTGATTAAACACATTGGAGTTTGAACACACTCACTAGCTATGCAAACAGAAACAAGTGCACCGGCATTTTCAAACTGCCCTAGAAAAGGAAGGAAATATATGAAGGAAATCTCTGCAAAAAGTATTTCTATGGAGGAAAAAAATAAAAGCCAGTTCAATTAGGAAACAAGGTACTGTAGTATCAATAAGAGATTTTAAAACATGCTCTTAAAGAGTCTGATGAGCTGTTACATAGAGCAAAAGCCAGTGCATGCAGGGATGTTGTGCCAGCCTGGGTCTGGAAAACAGAAAGGAAAGAAACAACCACGTTTCAGTAAAATATGGGAATCAAACAGATCTGCACTAAGAGAGTATTACAACACTTACTACTTCCTTCTATATTATGTAATTCAAGGGAAATTGTAGTTTGAAAACAAAAGGGCTCTATGACAAGATCACACTGACACCTGCTGGCATTCCAGAAAGACCTCGCACCGAACATTCGGGTTTAATACTCTCAGCAGTTTTTTCTTGTCTAATGGGGCTGCACAACAAATTAACATTGTTCAGAGCTGAACAGGACAAATTTAAATAGTATTCTATGCTTCCAAATGTTCAAGTGTGTGTGACGTTCTGTAGCTACACAGTCTGCACAAACACACTTCTATGTTTGATTTCTAAAGTATCACAGGAAATTATTTTTGCCTAATTTGTATGAAAATGCTCAGTGATAGGGCAGATCATTTACATTCAAACAACCATTTGCCTAATTTATTTGCCAACACAAGACTAGTATTTCCAATTTACTATCCAAAGATGTAACTATACCTGCCACAATTTTATATACTGTTTCACAGTAATACTTAGCAAATTAAAAGAACAGATTTGATGTGAATTAGCACCATAGCAGAAGGATACATGTAAAGATAACACACTAATCACCTAGCTAACTGCATACTGAAAGTGGACAAATACACTGGAAAAGACTCATTATCCCTTATCATTCAACACAATAAACACAGGTATTTTGACAAGCAGAATATAGTGCAGAAGACTGAACAGCTTTCAAATTCACAGCACGTGAAAGTAAGAAATTCTGTGCACAGAGTTCCTAAAGCAGCTCTAACTTGGCACTACTGTGAATACAGAATACTCTGTAAACTTTCATGCATTTCTAAATTTATGTTTGAAAAGCCTGTGATATATTCCTTTAATGCTTGCTGTTGGAATCAAAGCTTAACGTTTCCCCTCTCGTGTGTGCCGTATAACAGAGTTATGGTGGATAATTTAAACATAAAATAGAAGGAATTCAAAGTCGTAGTTCATAGTGTCAGCAACTTCAGATGTGTTGTATGTAGATACTGAGGCATGAATTTACTATTAGGAACAATGATACAAATCATTAAACATGAACAATTGCCAGGCTGTGCTTAGTGGAAATCATAAACTCCTGAATGTTTTTGCACTTCCAAATCAACTGTCAGCACCAAGGTCAGTTCCTTTTAGCAGCTTATTAGCCATGTACATTTCACAGATGTTAAAGACGACCTGAAAACACCAAATTCACCTTTCTAATTCATTACTTGTGTGTGTTTTTACTGCATGCACTTGTGTATTTTACTGTATGCACTAACCAGCATCTGTATTTCTTAGGCTACACAAGCTAGAAGTGATGTAGCTTTTAAACATGAAAAAATACACAGCTGTCTTCCTTCAAATGTCGAACTTAAAGACCTTACAGCCCATTAGAAAACTAGATAAATATGTGGTTTTGACAAGAAGGCGAAGCAGTGCCAGCTTGTCTGTCTCACAGTTGTATGGCTCAGTGTCATTGTTTAACCCCAGCCAGCAAGTAAGCACCATGCAGCTGCTCCCTCAGCCCCCCACCACAGTGGGATGAGGAGGATAATCAGAAAAAAAAAGTCACTCTCATGGGTTGAGATAAGGAGGATTTAATAATAAAAATAAAATAAAATAGCAATAGTAACAATAGTAATAATAACAATTTAAAGAAAGGTAACAAAAAGAGAAATAAAACCCAAGATAAGTGACGCACAGTGTAGTTGCTCACCACCTGCTGACCAATGCCCAAGTAGTGATCTGGCTGTCCCTGCCAACTGCCCCCAGTTTTTATACTGGGCATAACATCCTATGGTATGGAAAAGCCCTTTGGCTACTTCAGGCCATGCCCACTCCCAGCTTCTTGTGCATCTCCTCATTACAAGAGCACAAGAAATTGAAAAGTCCTTCCCTTAAGATAAGTGCTGCTTAGCAACAGCTAAAACATCCCTGTGTTATGAACATTATTTTCACACTAAATTTGAAACACAGCCCCATACCAGCTACAAGTGAGAAATTTAACTCTATCTCAGCCAAAGCCAGGACATTTGGGCATGAAACAATAACTCATGTAACCTTTCACTCAAAGGAAGAAGACAGTATACACCAATTTCTTAAGCAAAACAAGAAAAATACACAGTGATGTAAAACTGAGCACTCACTCGTAGCTTCCCAACAGCTTCCCAGGGAACAGAACTGACTACTGCAGACACCAAGAGGCCCAATAAGCATTTATGCACCACACACAGCACCAGCACGAGAGGAAGTAATCCATAAGCAATTTCACAGTAACCCGACTACTCACACATTCCATAGTAGACACTATCCAATTTACATGTTCAACTGTCAGAAGAAGCACACAGGTCATCTCATGACATCAATCATGCATCTCATCATTAGTATGTCCATCTTTCATAGCCATATATGCTTCAACAGTCCTAAAATGAGGCATTTCTGACTCTTTCAGCATTGTGCCAGGAAGGACCTCCCATACTGGTGTCAAGCAGCAATAGTACTGTGTTACAACATTCATTTGGAATTCCCTTTTGATTTCCTCATTTCAGACAGTTTCACTAAATTATTTAAACTTCTTACATATTAAACATCAGCAGAGCAAATTCTTACAAAGACAAAAAGAAAAGGAAGGGTAATATGTTATTACCCTAAAACGCTCCTATTCTTTAAAATGCAATTCCAGATCATTAAAATCCACAGATGACGAGCCAGCCTTTCAGCAGAGTGAGAGAAAAAGCACATCCTTTGGAGATCCCCAAAGTCAGTTTTTGACTATGGGAATGCTGCTTTCCTCCAATCAAACCAGCACACGCTAGTGCCACAGCCATTGCATAGATCTCATGCCTGAGACATAAAAAAGAAAATAAAAATATAAAATTAGACCAGATTTCCCCTTAGCAATTCAAAAGACTCTCAGTGCAATAATCCTCAATGGTTCAAGCTCCAGTGTGAAGTGCTCTGATGTGCACAGACGAAACTAACAAGAGGAGCCCAAATGATACAAGATGAAAAGACACTGACAATAGTCTTCTCCTTTATGATCAATATTATTTCCTGATGATTTAAATAAGAAAGTCTGTAGCTCTTTAGACTTACTTTGAAGACTTTCAAAGAAGATGAAACTTTAGACTAAACTATATGGCATTTGAAACAGCAAATGCAAATAAGGAGTTAATACAATTTAACTTTGCAAGCCATTTCTTACAGCAATGTGGAACACACATTGCCCAAGATGTGCCTCTTAAAAGACAATAATGCTAGGATCTAGTAATATGATGGGTATAGTGCTTGATTTAAACACATTTACAACAATGAAGAGGCCAATTTATGACCAAAATTAACTTAGGGTAAGTTAACTCAACTAATAGAGACGCAATTGCTTATGCAACTAAGGGAGCATTCATTTATAGGTGAAGTGTAACTCTCTCATAGCAAAACACAAGTACTGAATGGTTTGATTTTGGTAAAATAAAAGTGGGAAATAAGTAGAAAGGAGGTCATGACCCAGCACACTTGCTTTACACAATTTCTGCTTTACTTGCATGTATTATTTTCTTGTGAACAATATGATCATGTACCATGAAGGTTTATCACAAAACTACTCTGAGGACTAGAACAATTATCATTTCAAACTAATTTGTAGTTTAGATAACTCTTGAGAAACTTGAAAGATATTCTCCCTTGAAAAAACTTTAATAAATACTTTTTTTACCGAATTAGAAATTAGTGTCCAATTCTTGTACAATCAGTGACAAAATATTTAATGGCTTCAGCAGTGAAATCACTTCTACTACTGTAAAATGTACTATTCACTTGAATGTACTTACCTTAGAAATTTGGATTTAGGTTTAGTCACAGTGCAAATATGAAAAGAGGAAAAAAGTCTATATTAAAAATCACCTGAAACTTCCTAATTTTCCTTTATTTTGCCTGCTTGCAAAGCTTTAACACAGAGAAGCATTATATTGACTATTAGATATATTTATTAAGAATTGCAACTGTTTTAAGACATGTTTATAAAGCAACACTGATATGAAGAAACATTCACACTCTGTTATTCAACAACACAAACCCTCCCAAGCACAACAATTAAAAAATCCTCAACAAAACCCCAGCACACCAAAATGTCAGGCATACAATGTCAATCAGACATTGAACGTGCTGCAGTTCACAACATCGGCCCTGACAAGATCATCAGAATTTTAACTCTGTGGTCACCACTGTAAGATCAATTTTCTCTTCAAGCCCAGATAATAATGCTGATGGGAATGAAGGTATTACCATTAACTCTTGAGAGACCAGATTTTTTTACCTGTATTACTGGCACTACTGCTAATTACAGAACAAGTAGAAGCGCTGCCAAGGGGATGGGAGCACCCTGCAACCTTCCTCCAAAAGCTGAATTATCTACAGTAGACCAGAAATACAACCACGCAGACTTCCTAGCACTGCTGCCCTCCATTTGCCAGGCAGCATAATGAAATCTTCAGCTTCTGGCATGAGAAACACAAGACAGAGGTATCAGGCATTTTGAAGAGACAACACAAAATCTGTGGTACCAGGTATATCACATCAGTACTCTCTGCAAGCATGTTTGTGTGCATGTGTGATTGTGCGTGTAATTGGGTACATGTGTGACTACAGTAACATGTGATGTCACTAACACATGCCAGTTATACTTATCAGCAAGGCAATGATGCCCCTTCTAAAAGAAGGATTTTTGCCATGTATGTCACACTGGCAGTTCAGTGATCTGTCATCTTTTATTCCTCACTAGAAAAATACTTATGAATTCTAACAAAACCAACAAGTTTCTCAAAGTCAGGCAATTGGACACTGTGCATAACACAGGTATTTGCTAATACAAGACTCTCCCTGTAATGTCTGTCCTAGGCAAATAGCAAAAAATAAACAATGAAGAAGACTGTGAGGAAACCATGTTCAGAGCTTTCTCATGTTCAGAGCTTTCTGAATCCTTGTGTTCTCAAAACAATAGCTCCTTCACACCTCAGCCTTATTGCAATGCCTCATGCAAGCCTGTCTTTCTTATCTCTTTGCTAAATAACAGTTTTAGCAGAACTAGACAGCTGCAATATTAGCAAAAGTGTCCAGGCGGGTCTTGAAGACCTCCAGGAAGGAGATTCCACACCCACACTGGGCAGCCTGTTCCACTGCTCCCTCACTCTCACAGTAAAATAGTGTTTTCTTATGTTTAAATGGAACTTGTTGTGTTCCAGCTTCATCCCATCACCCCTTGTCCTGTTGCTAGCTACTATCGAAAAAAAGGATTTCCAAACCTCCTGACACGCACCCTTTAGATATTTATAAATGTTAATAAGATCTCCCCTCAGTCTCCTCTTCTCCAGACTAAACAGCCCCAGTTCCCGCAGCCTTTCCTCCAGTCCCCTGATCACCTTGGTGGCCCTGCGCTGGACTCTCTCCAGCGCTTCCCTGTCCCTCTTGAGCTGAGGAGCCCAGAACTGGACACAAGACTCCAGATGAGGCCTCACCAGGACAGAGTAGAGGGGGAGTAGAACCTCCCTTGACCTGCTGGCCACACTCTTCTTGATGCACCCCAGGATGCCATTGGCTTCTTGCCCACGAGGGCACATTACTGGCTCATATTTAGCTTATTATCAATCAGGACTCCCAGGTCTCTCTCTGCAGAGCTGCTCTTCAGCAGTTCATCCCCCAGCCTGTCCTGGTGCATGTGGTTGTTCCTTCCCAGATGCAGGATTTTGCACTCGTCCTTGTTGAACCTCATGACGTTCCTCTCTGCCCAACTCTCAAGCCGGTCAGAGTCTTTAAATTGTTTTAAATTACTTATTTTCCCTAAAGATAGAGGTTTTGCCTAGTACTCAGAGATGGTATAACCTCATCATCCTTTTCAACTGTCTCCAAGAGACCCCGACAACCCTGCAGCACTCTCTGTATCACAGTACCAGAAGTTTGTTTATAAACACATTTAGATACATTGTAGCAAATAAAATATTTATGCTCCTACATAGACAAGTTTGTACATAATGAGATTTCAAGCAAAGCTCAAGTCCTTTTTAAAATCCACTCAGGTTCTAAACAAATACATGTGTCTGAAGAAAGGTGGTTGTCTGGTTACAACAAAATAGAGGTTGGAGAGGATTCAAAGGCAAGAAGATAATCACAAGGACTGAAACAATGGAAACAGGAAAACCTTAGGTCAACAACATGAAAAGGAAATCAAGAGGGGTTATCACCAGAGGTTTATTACATACTTTGCTGTAGTGAAATGGCAATTGCTGTGAACAAAGCTATGCTCAAAGTGATTAAAAGGGCCAAACTACTTGTGTGCAGCGTTCTGCCTGGTTGAAACAATCTATCTCAACAAGTACCGATAATCAGGTAGTGTATTGGATATGACAGCTCCCAGAAGTCAGGTGAAAGATGATATCAGGACCAAAATGAACTGATCTGAAGGCATTTTACAGTGGGAGGAGTAAAAGGTGGCTTCAGTATAAAAAGAGCATTTGATTTCAGAGTAAGGTTTACACAAAGCAAAAGGATCCGAGAGCTGTACCAGAGTGCTCTGTGCATTGGACTACTAGGGAAAGCCCTTCTCTGCTCCATTTGACAACTGGGCTCTATGGCTGATTGCTCCCACAGTAGTGCAAGATCCTTCATAATCTGTTATGGCCAGACTCAAAATGAAAGCAACACTGTAAAACAGAAACAATGAAACAAAGACATAAATCAAAACCCCATGGCTAGGCGTCAGGGATTGGAAAACAGTAATGATGAAATGATTTGGTTTTAAGTTGAGGACAGTCACAATGAAGCAAGTGTGAAAAATATGCGACATGGATAATTTTGGTATTTGGCAAGAGTTCAATACATGTAATGGCCAGGACAAGCCCAATCGGTCTCCTGTGGAGACAGCTGCACACTAATGCATTATCACGATGGCAACAGAGAAGAAGTCATCATGAAGTGGAGGAGACATTTGGAGAGTGTCCTAAATTAAGGAGTGGGAAGCAGGGGACTCTAATACCACAGAAAGATCAGGAGGATATCTAGATCCATTAATCTTCCTGCTGGGTCACTCTATGGGGCTCAATTCAAACTGCACTCTGAGACTTCCTTAGCATTTATATTGTTGCAGACTTAAAATGGATATCACCATGTGGTAGATGACATTTTAGGTAGCTCATCTTTGATGTTGAAGGAAAGGACATTAAAATAACTACTCACATACACAGTGGACTGTCTGGAGTGGAGTGAGAGTTTTGTTTGGGTTTTTTATTTTGTTTAAATCCTAAAGACTCGTTATAGCTTCATTGTAACAGAAGATAATATTTCATCAAATTGTTTCCTGTGACACCGACCAGAGACAACTACCCAGTAGCATGAATTGAAATTAATGTCTCAATATCTTCCCCACCAAATAAGCATGACCAGAAGCTCTGTGGTCAAGGACTGCCTAGATTATTTTGCATCTCAAGGTAAAGTGTTACAGAAGTACACAGATTTGAAGACAAGATTATTCTGAAACCAATGTTTTAATACCTTATTCTGTATTTTCACATAGGGACTGTTCACAAGATCTTTAGTGGTGGACATGGCAGTGCTGAGTTAATGGCTGGACCAGATGATCTTAAAGGTCTTTTCCAACTTAAATGATTCCATGATTCTACAGTCTTCATTTGCTATGACATTCACTTCTCAACAAAATATATGAATAATATTGCATAATCTTTAATGTATTAAATATTGCTAATTGTAGAGGGGAAAAGTTGCTGGCTTTGGGTTTAATTTTTTTTTCCAGGGCAGATAAAGCTGTAAATATTGGCTTTGACAAAGACTATCAAGTCTTTTTCCTGGATCAGTACCATTCACCATTGTCTAATTTCTTTCTCCCCAGACTATAAAATGTCGATCCTCTACAACATATGGGGAAAAAAAACCCTAAAACCTATTTAACAAAACAACAAACTTAAAAGCAGAAACTCGGGGCTGAGAAATGCCCCGAGGCTGAGAAATGCCTCTTCATCAGACAAACTACTTTTGTGAAAGAATTATCTCTCTTCAATGGACAGACATATAAAAGATGGGATTTCTTCAAGACAACAAGACAGTTAGACAACATTTTACTTTGAAATTTGGAGCCCTGGATCTATTTGTGGTTCTCAAAGGCTTAAAAGTCATTTTGCTACCAAAATAAGAAAGTCCCCAATAGATTGTCAGGTTTTGTGTTACATATGTAACTTTTCTTCTGCATGTCTTTTCTCCTGTGTAAGCTATAGGTATTTGAAAGACAAAAAAAACTCATAAACCAACCAAAAGACAGTCTACAGAGCAACCTAGATTCAAGAAAACCAACAGCAATTGCACTGGGCTATCCCACCAGTGCAGTGGATATGAATATACCAGTCTTTTGTCTCATGTGACAATGGTGTTGATTTCAACACAGTAAAACTTTTGTCCTTTTATTTTCAGCACCACTGTCCAATGCAGCTGCATTTTCTTCTACCTGTATACAGGTATTCTTCCACTATCTGAACAATTGCTATAATTATTAGAATCCTTTGATCTGAAATAGTAGAACTTCCCCATTTAAACCTCCTAACTTTTACCCACATTTTCACACATTCATACCTTCCAAACAGTACACATTTAGAAGCGAAACTTTCTACATCAACTTCAGGCTTCAGAAATTTCTCAGGAAAACATATCTAGTCTGAGGCTAGCTTCTTATTGTTCTGATCACAGAATCATAGAGATGATTCCATGAGCTATTTCATCACCTTTCCAGGGATCGTAGAATCATATTTGCACATGTCCAATAGTGAGTCTAAACTCAGGGACAATAAACTCCCTAGAAATCCTCTGGAAGCAGTGATTAGAAGAGAAAGATCCTTTGAGTGTCCTCACCAAGAAAAGTTCATTGATATGTATTCATACTTTATTAAGATTCTAAAAAAATCCATAGAAAAGTGATCAATAAATGCCCAAAAGCAAAGGAAAAGTTTGAACCGCACCGTGAGAGACTCAAGATCAATGAACTACAAACAGAGCAGAAAGCCAAGATTCTCTAACTCCAGCTCTTGCTACCATTGGTTTAGGGATGAGAAGCTTAAAAAAAATAGCAATTACTTGAAACATATTCTAGAGTGTTTCCTTGCAATCACTTTTTTTTGAATCATAGCCTCTTATTTTTGTACCTTGATGTTTTTTTGGTCAGGATTGCACACTGGAGGCTTGAAACCGAGTGTACTGCAAACTGAGAAAATCTATTTTCACAGTGTTTGTAATGCTGGTCACAAACAGTAGCATCTGGCCCTACAGTCATCATTATGCCATTTATCTTAAAAGTGATTTAGTTTTGCATGTTTGCCCTTTAACACAATCCAAGACTTTCAGCTCAACCTGCTGTAACAATATTCCCTCACGCCTTTCTCTCTGAAGCAGAGGCAATTATTTTAATGGATAGGAGTTTGCTCGGTCATTTTTGCAAAATCTCCCTGCCTGAGTGCAGCCTGTCTCCTGCTGACAGACACTCCCAATGTGAGCCATGGTGTTTCCCACTCCAAGCAGTTATCTTAATTTTAGGGGACTGAATTGCATAGGTAGATACTAAGGCATCTGCCAATCTAGCATTGTGTATTTACCTCGTTCCTTTCAGGGTATTAGCAGCAGTAAACATTTTGCATTCAGAAATACAGGATTTTAGAACTGCATCCACAGTTGCAAACTCTTGTGGGGTTTTTAACTGTCTTTTGGGAAAACTGTCACAGAGCTTTAGATTTGTGTGCATGTCTTATGCTAAGGGACACGTTCAAAAACTTTTTAGTTTGCTAGACAGGTACTTGCAAAATACCTAACAGCTTCTTTCTCCCTCAAAACAGCCAAACAGTTAATAGCTCATAAATGACCTCAGAAACTACCTTGAATTTCTGAACATTTACTAAAAACTCCACTCTTAAGTTTTCTTACTTCTGGACAGGTTCCCTGTAATGTACAAACTCTGGAGCAGAAAAATAGAGATATTAAACTACACCTACAAAAGAATACTACTTTGAAGTCTGACAAGCATATATGGGGCATTTGATGTTGCTTGATATTTAATTGTAATCCATACTGTGAATCAAACATGACCACTTCTTCATGCTCTTCAGAATGTTACAAGTGCTTCAGTACTGCTGTTATAAACCACTGTAAATCCCACTATCCCAAAAGTGTCGGGTAAGATTTCCTTTTTAGTTTAGATTCATTTTTCAGTGCATCAACTTAAAGGACACAGATAAAATGATCTTATTTGCAGTAAGCTGTGATTTCTGGTATATTAAATTCTAGCAAAATAATACAGTTACGGAGAGCAAGCACAATAAAGACTGATAAAGAACTTCATACAGTTTCCTGTTTAATCATAAAATCATATATTCAGAGTAGTGATTAAAACCCATATCTACTAATAATACCTTCAAGAATACACTACAGAAAGATTCAGAGACAATATTATACATTCAAGAAGGACTTGCACTGCAAAAATAATTACGGGTAATAAAAAGTGCCAGTTACTTAATTGAAAGAGTTAAACAACCCATTAAAAAAGTGCAACTAAGCAAAGAATTGAAAACAATGAGCAACAAGAAAAAGAAATAAGACTTCTTATTAATGAGAAGATCTTCAGAGACAGGAACATTCTGCTCTCAGGAAATATCACAGGTCAAATTCTGCACAATCAAGTCAACAGAAGTTCTGCCGCAGACGTAAATGATTTCACAATCCAATCCATAGACAGGGTCTACCATTCTGTTTGCTACTGGTTTAAGCCCTGTCCATTTTCTCATTTTCCTAACTATGTTTTATTTGCACACTGCTTTTCCAATGTGCATGAGCCAATGGCATCCCAAGCCTCCCACAAGAAATGGGAAAGAGTCAAAATCCAAGAAATCAGTAGATTTCTGACAGATGCACAAAATAAACACAGTTAAAAGGAAAACAATTTTCAGCGACTGGGTTTCTCTCAAGATGTGGTATTAGACATCAGCCTTAATTGTAGAAGATTCATCTTTTTCAGACTAATACACCTTTTAGACAACTGGATGATAATGTAGCCGTGCCTTCCATAACTGTAAATAATATTTCTTCTTGTGGCCAGCACTAGAAATTCAATCTTTACAGTATATAAGTCTTATGATAAGATTTAAAAATCAGATAATACCATTTCAAAGCTAGAGCATGATCAAATATTGATAGTGAATTATTTAACTCAGCTATTGGTCTTCTCTGTCCTTTATTTCCAAGTCGATCAACTTCCCTCAGTGCAAGTGAACACTAAACAGCTCTTTTCATCCCAAACAAAGCTGACTTGTCTACACAAAATAAGACCAAGGGTACTACTTTCATTAAAATTTCTCCTAAAAACTAGGCAAAAAAACCTGGTAAAGTCAGCATACACGTAGGGCTGGCAGAGAAGCAGTAGGGCCCCTAGAAAGCCATACAAAATACTGGAAGAAAGACTGATGAGGCATACCAGAGAGAGGGACAGTTTTGAGGGAATGAGATAAGATTCCGTAGAAAAGAATTTAATAAGAGCATATACTAAGAAGAAAAAAAGGAGATGAAGGAAAAAAGTCACAAAAGTAAAAAGAAAAGCAAGAGGAGATGGGGAATAGAAAAAGCATGCAAACATCCTTGAGAGATAACACAGGTACGAGCTGATCCTGCCCTCGGCAGAAAGACTGACTACATGAGTGGCTGAGTCCCCTTTGGCCTTGCTGTTCCATGTTTAACTTCAAAGGGGCTTTGTGCAGGACCGTAGCTTGGCAAGTAAGGAGCAACTTCAAACACCACCAGCACTGGCAGCCACGGCCTAAGGACATAACATTCTCCCTCCTTTGCAGCAAGTCAGCGGGGCATGTTAGCAAAGGATTACATATGCGTAGAGAGTGTGGAGGCATCACTATAATAACTCACAATGCTGGGAATTGGACCTTGTAATCCTACATGTGCACTCACATTCTATACTAGAAACATATCACATTGTGCATCCAAGAATTAACAATCCCGCTCTCTTCCTCGACACTTGACTCCTGCCAGTATTTCTGTTGTTTAAGGATATCGTTTCTTGAAAGCCAGAAAAGCATCCTCAGCACGTCAGGGACACCAAGTACTTCAATTACATGAACTATACAAATCATCAACGTACTGTGAATTTTATTCATTACATCTGTCAGCTGTTACTGATCCTCTGGTAAGTACTAATAGAAAAAAGAAATACAGTCTTGACACTAGAAACACAGACTTCATTTCGGGAAATGCCAAATCCTTTGTCTAATGGATTTAGCAGAAAAAGAAATGGTACATGAAAGTCGAGCAGCACACATAGCCTTTAAAACCTACATCTCATACAAAGTAGATCTGGGCTATAATTACAAGTGCTACACAAAAACAGTTTCCAAAAAACTCAGTAGCACAAAATCAAATTAAAAATATCACAGTTTGAGCTGTTCTAAATAACAACTCTGACAACTGGAGCATGTGATACCGGATACTGTCCTAAAAACTAAATTATCTACTAAGATACGCACTGAAAATCACACTCTCCCTCCCAACGCTCTTCCCAATACGTGTTTTCTCAAGCAGCTATTTGATTTCTAAAAAATAATTACTTGATTATGAGGACTAGCC
This sequence comes from Colius striatus, assembly GCF_028858725.1. NCBI lineage: Eukaryota > Metazoa > Chordata > Aves > Coliiformes > Coliidae > Colius > Colius striatus. The sequence goes on along the minus strand of NC_084761.1, from coordinate 3,647,602 downwards.
CCAGTTTAGACTGTAATACATCCACAATGTATTGACAAAATCTTGTTTCTACTTTTATAGCCCATACATGCTTTCGCACTTCTCATTGGAGAATGAAACATTGGGCATCTTTCCTCTCTTAAGGATCACCAAGCCAAGTTGTGAAGTGAAGCAAGAGACCTGACATTCATGGGACAGTCTCCTCTGTGTCTCTTGCATTTTATGATCCAATATCTCTCGAATAAGCTGAAATTCATTTAAAATGAAGAAACAGTCATCACTAAGCTACTTCAGAATGTAATGTGTAATGCCACATTAGCAATTCAGACAGCAGATAAACAAAAGCTGCAGATTTGGACCAGATCTTTCACACTCCGTGGATATGAATCGCTCCACAGTCAAACTTCAGACCACATTCGTTTCACCATCTGCACGAACCACGTTAAGTTGGCAGCACAATCTCCAAGAGCAACATTACAGCTTTTGGAAACACAGAACTGCAGAACCATGCCTCTGCTGAAGAGCGGCAGTTCCACCTGGAACAGCCTATGCGTTTGAAATGTATACAGTGTTGCCTCACCTATAGAAAACACTTATATAGGCAACACCAATACTTTTTTCCTGACAGAAGCATACAGGAAAAAAACGACGTGATGAATTGCCTACCAAATAAGTAAATATTGACGACTTACAGGCAAGTAGCATCCCGGCAGCTAAATATCTGCACTCTTTCAATCAGTAACTCATCTGAAACACGACTGGCCATTTTTCTTCTTATTCCTTATGTTCTCTGAGCAGCCTCCCGTGCCTGCCTTTGCGTCGTCGCACCTTCCGCGGTGTTTTGCGGGAGGAAAGCCAAGGCGGGCGGGTGCCGCGCGCTCGGGGCACAGCACTCGCCCCTGCCCGGCACCGCCGCTCGCAGTCGGACGCACCAGCCCCCCGCCCCAGCGCCGCGCCTCGTCACCCCTGGCAACCCCTGCTCCCCAGGAGCATCCCTCCGGCCGCGGACGCTTCGCGGACGCGCAACCCTCCGCTCGGGCCGCCCCGGAAACTTTCCGGCCGCGGCGACCGGCGGCAGCGGGAGCGCCTCCTTCCCCGGGGGGAGGCCGGGCAGGGCGGAGCGGTGGCGGCCGCTGCTCCCGCTGCCGCGCACCTGCCGGGATGCCCCGCGCCGAGCGGTCCCTTTGCCCCCCAACATCCCCCGCAAGGACCCGACCGAAACTCACCATAAAGAGGCGAGCGGAAGCGAAGGGTCGCGGAGCTTCGCCCGTTCGGAGCGAGCGACCCCGCCGGGCAAGTCACAGCGGGACGCGGCTCTCCGCTGCCGCCCGCCGCAGCCCCTTCCCCGCGGGCAGCGCCGCCGCCCTCACCGCCGCATGCCGCACCCCCCGCCGCCGCCCGGCTCCCCCCCGGGCTCGCCGCGAACCGGCAGCGGGGCGCTCGGGCCGCCCGCGACCTCCGCGGGAAGCGGCGAGACCCCAGGGGCCGTCCCCGCCGAGGCGGGGCGGGGGGAGGTCGAGCGGGGAGGCTTCCCGCTCCGCTCCGCCGCAGCCGGCGGTAGCCGGACAGGGACCTTTCCCGGGGGCGGAGGCGCCGCCGCTCTCCAGCCGGTGCGGAAAGTGGCTCCGGAGCGGGCGGGCGGACGGAGGTGACCTTCAAGCCCGGCGGGGCGGGCTGGGGTGGGGGGAGAGCGGCGGGGGGGCCGTTGCGCCGAGGGAGGCGGCGGCAGCACCCAGCCGTAACGGGAGCGGCGGCGGAGGCGGGCGGCGAAATGCGGCGGGGCGGCGGCGCGGAGCCCCCGCTGTTGCCGGGCGGGGGAGCGGGTCTCCCCGGCAGGGGGCAGGCACGCCCGGCCTTGGCGGCCGCGCGGCGGCGCACGGGCACCCGCCGGGGCCCGGAGGAGCGGCCCCTGCACCGAGGGCACGCGGCGGGGACAGGACCGGACGGGAGGCGAGGGGACGGCGCACGGACGGGGGGGGCTCCGCTGAGGCAGAACCGTCCCGATTCACCGACCGCGCGGTCGGAACTTTCTGTCCCTGGGGACTGTCCCGGAGAGCTGTGCGCTTCCCCGGCGGGACCAGGCAGGGGCTATCCCCTCTGAGTGCGGGAGGCACCCAGACATAAACGCCAGGCATAAACGCACGCACTTGGGAAATCGCTGATTAAAATGATGCCCTTGGCGATGCTCAGGCATCTCTGCCTGCTTCCTCCCCTTCCTCTTGTCCAGAGGAAACCAAATCTTACCAGAATTCTAATGCTCAGCTAATGAGAAGAACATCGCGGCATCCCACAACGTACGACTTACTGTTAAATCAGGCTGACGGCAGCTATTTACGAGAAAGTTTGAAAAAACATAAACATCAAGACCTGTCAGAACACTGCCTTGTCCTTTTCAATACATTAGGTATCAATTCTGTAATGATCAAACATTTTTGTGCTGCTCAGCCTTCAGTTACAATAAATTAATGCCACTGAGATTCAGTGCCACTGAGATTTAATTCCACATGTAAACTTGTATCAATCACCTGTGGGTAGTCTGAGGATAAGACAGATGTGCTACTCCCTGTGGTCTAAGAGTCGGGAGTTGTTTTCAGTGTATAAATAGAAAACGAAACTCAGCAATAGCCCAGTTGGAAACAAGGAGGCATGCTTCAAATCATAGTGCAGGATTCCTTAAAAAAAATTGACATAAATAATTCCCCTATAAATTCTTTCATCTGTGCAGGTAGTAAACACAGCCACAACATTCTTAAGTTCAACTAGTTTGCGCAAGTATCAGATATAGAAGTATCTCAAAAGCATGTATCTGTATTTCCACACCTCTGCTTACAGCTCTGGGGCTTGGCCTATTTCTTTCTCTATTTTAAGGCTCAAGGTGTGATCCTGCATCCCCCTAAATACATAACTCGGTGGAACCACTCAGGAATGAACCTGTACCGATCCCACCAGTTTGTGCAGTTAGATCATTTCAAACTAAGTTTGGAATTTATTCCTTATCAAACATGAGGAAATGTTAAACTAATGGCTGAAAACATTTCACTCCACCTTGTTTCAATCTGACAGATTGCCAAGAGGTATAAAGTTCATCAAACATTCACTTTCAGGATTGAAATTTATATTATCAAGATGTTACAATCGATTTTCTCATCATGTATGTCCCACTCTGTAGGCTGATCCCTATTAAGGTCTTATAAAGACCCCTGGATGGATCTGTAAATCCACCCTGTGTATTTCCTTCATTTCTTCTTTCAGTCTTCCAATTCACTCTAGAGTCAACACAAAAAAGCTATAGGAAGCTTTATCTGTCCAACCAATGTAAATGGGAGAGCAAAACATTACACCCAAGTTCTTTGAACCAACTCAAAATGGTTTTACAGTGGGTAACTTTGCAGAAGATACCTATTCCCATGTTTGCCAATCTGTCTATGAGAAAGTGATACTAGTAGAAGTGTAGTGAGTGTAAATTAAACAGAAAGCTGGCAAAAAAGTCTTCAACTCTTCATTAATTTGTGTATTTAGGCCCCCCTGAGAAAATAAATTCAACATTCTGATGAATATTACTGACTGCTTTGGCAGGTTTGTCATATGGCCAAATACTTCCTACTTTGTCAACACTTCCATTAAAACTGAAGGGAGAAAAAGACCTTAAAGACAAACTTACATGGAACACATTTCTGTCCTTTGATGATATATACTCATGGATTATGAGGCAAACTTTCCTTCTTTTTTGCTGTTAACCCTTCAGGGTAAACCCCAGCTCACACAGAGCTTACTATTGATGGAGTCAGCATAATGTTAGATTCTCGTGCCCATAGGCTGCACAGGACCATGCAGCCCTGGATTTACACAAGAAAGGAAGGGTCTTGCCAAACTAAGCAGCCTGGAATCCTTTTCTCTTCTTTATATATGTGATGTTCAGGGTGGCACCAAGGATGAGACTCACACAGATTTTTAGGTACGTCAATTTCTTTCAAAATCTGACCTGTAGCCTTCCACTACCCACTCAGCTCTCTGGATGATGCTGGCAATATTTCTCTAGCCAAGTGGCAAGCTCCAGAAGGAAAAGATTAAAAACTGTTTTAAGGTGCTAAAATAGTAAAGAAGTGAAGTTCACACAGACATGTGAGCTATGCCAAAATCCTTCATGAAACAGCACAAAAGTGTCACAAATTGGAATTAATGAAAAGTTCTCTTTGAGCACTTGAGCATTCCTGTTGAGTGGTGAATACTCAATGGAGCATTAAGAACTACTCGCCAAACCAAATCAAGTCCAAGTATGTTAGCTTTATCTGTCCTTGATTACAGAAACAGGTATATATTCAATGACTAGACCTTGACTCTTTTGTAGTCTCAACAGCTACACAGTCTCTTTTTGTATCAATACTGTCAAAACAGTTTTTCTTGAGTTATTTTTCATATCTGTTACCACTTTGATCCTTTCACGTTAAAGGACTTTGAATTGCAAGTCTCAGCTTTCTTAAAAGAGCTCCACACTCAGAAGTCTACTGTCATTATTGTATACAGGCCCCCAGTTGAGGTTAAAGTTTTGGGTTGGTCGTAGCTATAGGAAGAAATAACTGTTGATTAGAAGATACAACAGATCAACTGTAGGCAGAGAAATAGATGCTGACAGGGGTAGAATCATATTCTTACATGGGTCAGTGGCAGAGTAAGAACAGCACCCAAACAGAATGCTACTGCCTGCTCCAGAGCTCCACCCACTTACAATATTGTCTTTCCTAAAATGTGATGTATCTGAACGTACTTGCCTGTATATCTCCTAGACAATAACCACCTTCAGCAAAGTATCTTGCTATTTATTTGTCTTTGTAATATACAGTACATCTAAAGCATTTGATACAAAATAACTCTGGTGATTCTACCCTGAAGTCGTAATTGCGTGGAGGCACAATTCACAGTAATTTCTGTAGGAAATGTTTACAAAGAAAATACACAAATATAATTGTCTAGTCATGCACTTAAACAAGTTGGCTTCAGAAGGAGACATTTTCCAATTTAAAGGAAATTATCAGTAGCAAGATAACAAAATAAATGGCAGGTAATGAAAGGCTCTGTTTAAACACAATGTTTTGAACGAATTCCCAGTCAGGGTTTAATTCTTAAAATCCTTTACCAAATTCACTTTCTGAATAAAAACCTATTTAAGGTTTTCTTAAAATCTGAAACATTGTTCCCTTTCAGGTAAAATGTTTTGAGAGTTTATTTCCATTTTTTTTCCCCCAAAATTGTGTTGGGAATCAAACTGGTGTGCATTTACTCTAATCAAAAGACATACTTAGATTCCTATGAAGAATAACAGGTTTTGCACTTTCTTAAAAGAAAGCAGCTGGTCAACAAAAGAAAAGCTTTCCTTGTTTTCTCAGCTGATGGATTCTGGCACAAACGGAATGTCCTGGAGTAGAAGACTTAAACAACAAGAGCTAATGGAGACTAAGGTGGAATGGACCCATCCTGAGCAACCAGGAGCAGGGAGTGGAGCACTGCCTTTCTGATGAAAGGCTGAGGGAGCAGGGGCTCTTTGGCTTGGAGAAGAGGAGACTGAGGGGTGACTTCATTAATATTTACAAATATGTAAAGGGTGGGTGTCAGAAGGATGGAGCCAGGCTGTTCTCAGTGATGACCAATGATAGGACAAGGGGCAAGAGGTAAAAACTGGAACAGAAGAGGTTCCAAAGAGACACCAACTTGTTCCCTGTTGAGGTTAGGGAGCACTGGAAGGGGCTGCCCAGATGAGGTGTGGACTCTCTTTCTCTGAAGACATTCAAAACCTACATGGATGAGTTCTTTTCGAGGTCCCTTTCCAATCCTTAAGATTCTGTAATTCTGTGCATACCACAAAGGCAAGACTCAGCATGATGGTATACAACTTAACCCAGCAAACCCCTTGAAGTTGCTGCACCAAAAATACTTGAATAAGGGGTTGCTTAAGGAAACTATTCAACAAACAGGAGCTTCCTCAGCTGTACAGAAACATTTTCATCTTCCTCCTTCTCCTTTCATATACCATCTTTATCTTTGGAGGCTGTAATGATGAAGATTACTCCAGCTTCCATCTAGGACACCAGTTTTGTTTACTGACAGCCAGACTTCACTGCTTATAAAAAAACCAAGATAATAAAGAAAGTAGATCGAAAGCAAATTGATCTATAGTGTGTAGGAGATGAACTGGAGGTCAAAGATGATGATTTCTTGGACAAAATAATTGTTACAAATAGAGTAAGTGCATGTTGAAGATGCTACAATAAAAGAGAAAATAAAAAGAAAAAACTGGCAAAAAACCCACCCTATTTGAAGTCCTCAAAACATAAGAAATCCATGTATTTGTAAGAATGACATAAATAGCACATACTTCTTTAATGCATTGACAATTCAGGATTTCCAGCAAAGAGTATCTGTAACATATCCACAACCACTGCAAATGTAGTCCTCTTCATTTCATTACCTGTGGTGAGTGAAAACATGAGCTTTTTGCAGTGAAATATGAGAGCTGAAAGTAAATCCATTGGTGGTTGCTGATATATCACAAATGTAGGTATCATAAACATTTCATGAATCATCTTCAACATAATTCTGTGCCCGTTTGTACGTTGGTAGTAGACCATTGACAGTTAAATCTTCAGATGTTATGAGCGCAGCCTTGAACGATGTGGAGAAAGATAGTATCTTGATCCTTGAAATTCATGGCAAAAGAGAAATCCTGCCACAAGACACAAACTTAAGGAAAAGGGCAAATCACCCTCCCCACACAAAAACATGAAAAAACACAATGGACCATTCTGCCACTTACTGCTCTGATGGTGTGGGATTTTCATTCACCTCAGGTTTAATTCACCTTTTTAACTCTTGTCAATTTATAAGGTCTTGAGCACTTGTTTTCTGGATGATGTGGTGAATGGAGGTGAATAAAGGCAATGACAATAGCTTTGGAGTTTTGGTTAGACTCAATTTGTCATTTGTATCTGCTTTGCAGAGCAGGGGTTATTTGCTGTGGATTAAATACTGGAGTCTGAATAGTCTAATGCTTTTGTCTTGATGTCAGAGTAAGTTCATATAGTTCTGCTTCAGAAAATAATTCTGGGATATTTGACTCAAACTTTTAAATTACTGTTACATTTAGGTTTCAGTTTTCAGTCCCAAAGAATAAGTGATATAACATCTACTTAATTATAAATTTATAGCTATTTCGTAGAATCTTTAAGTAGAAAGATAACACTTCTATTTTAATACCCGGATAGCAGTATCTTCACATGCTTATATCTAAATATCTACAAATTAGAGAGTTTCCAACTTAGCTGTCTGTGATAAAATGTTAATCTGCTTCATTTCTCCAGGGAGTTTTTACTCTGAAATACCATTTTTCTCTCCTGTGACTTTGACTTACAGCATATGTAAAATTCTCTCTTGAGGAAACATCTCGAAGAACAACTACAAGCCAAACTCATCAGTACCTTTTTTATCTCTGTGTTATTTTTGAGAGCACTTTGGGATTGAAGACCGTTAAGGTAGGGCTGATAGCTTATTGCTTTATACATGGGAAAAAGGTCAAGCTGCTTTAACTGACCTTTCTTGTAGGAAAATTACTGGTTTGCATGTTTTCTTTTTGTTATCCTATGTGGATGTAACAGTTCACAGATTAAACATTATCAGATTCCGTGCTTCCCTTTATATTTTCATTTCCATTTATATTGAGGTAGGGCTGGAGAAGTGTTGAAAGGAATTATGAGAGGAATGATATAAACATTTTTTTTCTTTAAGTTTGGGGCATTTGCAAGTGAGGAGGCAGGTCCTGCTACTTAAAGAACCTGGAGCAAGACTCCAGAAAATTTAAATCCAATTCCATCTCCATCTGACTCCTAAACCCTCTTCAGCTCTGAAATGATTTTGTTCCCTGCAAAATGAGAACAATTATCCTGACTCTCTTTGCAAAAGAGCTACTAGATTATTTAGCTGTAAACACAGGCTAGTGAGCAGTTCTTTGCTGGCCTGTGTAGATCTTTCTGCTCTAGGTTCAAGGAATATGCTCTTCTTTTTTAAGCAAAGTAAATACTGCATATGCTACAGAGAGGCTTTCTAGTTCTGGTCTTAAGCATGGGTACCTTGACAGACTAATGGATATACTCATCTTCTCAGTACTTAATAGGAAAGTATCTGAACTGGAAAGTCTAGTTTAGCAAGTTTAGAAGCTATTCAGGATATATTTGGTGCTGTGATACGTTGCCTTTACTTCTTGCATTGCCATAGCAGGATTCAGAGTGACTGAAGGATTGATAATTTTTATAGTTTTTTCAGCTGTAACTTCTTTTGACTATATCATAGTTAGTAAACTTTTAGAATACAGAAACATTTGTACTTTCTTCATACTTGTAAATTATAGTTTAGTCTTTCTAGAGATGTCTGAACAAATTGACATAAGACATCTTCAGAATGTGCTAACATTTTCACCACAACCTTTAACTTTTCACCTTACGTTTGGGAAGGTAATTGATTGAAACCTGCTTTTACATATATGCAAAACTAAAATTCTTATTTGAAGTATTGATTGAAATATTCATGCTCATAGAATCTTATAATTATAGAATCATTTCAGCTGAATGAGACCTTTAAAATTGAACCCAGCCTTTGTCCCAGCCCTATCACCCACCAGCCCATTTCCCTCAGTGCAACATTCACCCCACTCTGAAACCCCTCAGGGACAGCGACATCTCCCTGGGCAGCTGTTCCAATGCCTGACAACCCTATGAGCAAATAAATTCTTGCTCACATCCAGCCTGAACCTCCCCTGATGCAACTTGAGGCCGTTTCCCCTTGTTCTATTGCTTGTCACCAGGGAGAAAAGACAAACCCCCACCTCGCTACAACTTCCTTTCAGGCAGCTGTAGAGAGCGAGAAGGTCTCCCCTGAGCCTTCTTTTCTCCAGGCTCAACAGCCCCAGATCTCGCAGCCATTCTTCACAGGAGATGTGCTCCAAATCCTTTCCTAGCTTGGTAGCCCACCTCTGGATCCTGCTCAAAGACAGAATTTGAGAAAGTATTTCATGAAAATGACTTGATTCTCAATGCTCCAAAATATGAGTTTCTAGCTAGCCTTTGTAGTTTATGAATTACTGGATTTTCAAGTTATCACCTGCCCCTCAGCTGGTTTTAGCATTACTCCAAAACTGAAGACAGCAAATCCCAGACTGCAGACTAATGTTATAGACGACCACTTGCCAAACATCACTCTTGAGTCTAAGTTTGACAGCAAAGAAAGTATTAAAAACAGTTTTGTCAACCACAAATACAGAGAAGCTATTGTTTAGCTGAAAGATAGAGAAATAAATTCCCTGGAAGTAATGAAATACTTTCCAAAACATTTAGCTGTGAATCCATATTGCTTTAGATAGAGGGCCTGCAGAGGTCTATTCACTCACTTTTGAGATAGAATGCCAGAAAATCTAAGAGCTGCAAAAAGTGAGATCTGCCACAATCTCTTGACTCCACGTCTTTGGGAATTCAACTATAGTTAAAGAAACAGGTAATTTCTTTTTAGTTTTTTAATCAATATTATACTCACATCTCTGCTCTCATATGCAGAATGTACATTAGATTCAGAAAAATGAATTGAAATTTACTATTTCCTGGATTAACTTATTCCAGTTAAATCCCTGATTCATAAGGCAATTGCTGAAGATAAATAGAAGCTCATGAATTGTTCATAAACTGCAAAAATTCAGCAGTTGGAGATGAAAAATGTAACACACACAACCCTTGATCCATAGGCCACAAAATAAAGTCCAGGTTTGAGATCAACAGCAACCAAGATCCATTTTCATCTTATCACCTGAAGGCTTTCAGGTAGTGTTTGTGAGCTCAGTTTGTACCCTCAGTTCCATCTTTATAGGATTTGCCATGTAAGTAATTCATTGGAGCTCTGGAACTTGTCAGAAACAAGAAGCTATCAAATGTAAAGTCTTCATCCATCCAACTCTATACCAACTGTATAAGGGATTAAACAATTATGCTTTTTAACAGAATAGAGACAAAAAAGAAATAATAATCTATTTTCCAGTCTTCTTCATTAACTTTACTATTGAGTTAAAGTGTTAATGAGCCTATAGTGATTTTATACTGAGAACAAGACATTGTAATGGCTACCCAGGACTCTGCATAACATTAAATGCAGGGAGCATTCAACTAGGCACTGACTGCTTCAGAAAATCCCTTTAGGTGATGATTTATTCCTTGAGCAAACAAGTTTTGAAAATGTAACACAACAGTAAGGCTTCCAAGTGGCTTCATCCTTTTCAGAATGAGAGTTAGGAGCCCAAACCACTTGAAAATTCTATAGATTTTATAGAAAAAAAAGAAGTTGCTTGATTAATCTTTGAACTCTGAAAGGTTTTGGACTGTGAGGGGCCACTACTAATTTTTGCTCTTAACCTCATTTGATAGAAAGATAATCTGTTGCTCCATTAATGTTAATCCTTTTAAAATATTTCTAGTGGTTCTCCAATTAATCTGTGCCCTTTATTTGACTGTGGGGAGACTAATTGCAGAGTAAGATGATTTTTATGAGTAAAAGAACTTATCTTTTAAAGGGAGGCTTTATTGAAAGAGAAGCATTTCACAGCTTTCATGTCTCCCAGGCTAGAAAAGGAGTGGACCGTGACCCATATGTAAGGATTCCTAGGTAAAAGACTCTAGAAGCATATTAAACTAGGATTTATATTGGATTCTCACACTAAACACAGCTAAAATCTTTCAGCACCATTACAATTTTAAAAGTAGATATCTATAACACAATTTCTCTTTCCTTCTTTGTACAATGCTGGGCTTGTACTTCTGTAATAGTAATGGGAAACCTCCATTTAGTAGGATTTGGTAAATATGGGAACGGGATGGTGTAAACATTAAGTTCAGTCTATAAAACAGATGTAACACAACTGAACTGTGTGGCAACAAAAACAAAGACCTTTTGCAAGGACCATTGGTTCCTGCAGCATTTAGGGAGTTTGTGTCAGCTTCATTTTAAGCTCAGCAATAGAACCATTGATTTAATTAGGTAGGAAACAATGAAAAAGGCATGGAAATTGATTTGGGATGTAGAAAGTACACAGTTTTGGTGTGAGTTTTAACCTGAATTGGTCATTAACAGAGCAGTTAATACCACTGTATAAGCAGCTTTGTTTAAATTCCCATGTTAACTCACAGAAAAACTGGAAAACTTCCCGTCTCTATGAACTTCCTGCATCTATTATTACTGCTTCCTACAGTAATCAGTCTAGGAGATCAATACAAGAAAATTTCATGAGTGTGTTCTCAAGCTTCTTGTCACAGCTGTGAAGATTGGTAGTACAGGCCTGATTTCTTACTGCTCTGTGCCTTACATAGTTGTTTTCCTGTGCCCTAGAGTGGCTGCATAAAGCATAATACATCATAGAATCATAGAATGGTAGTGGTTGGAAGGGACCTTTAGAGATCATCTAATCCAACCCCCCTGCAGAAGCAGGTTCACCTAGATCAGGTTGCATAGGAACATATCCAGACAGGTCTTGAAAACCTCCAAGGAAGGAGACTCCACAACATCCAAGGCAGCATATCCATGTTTTATATAAGCTTTTTTTTCAACCTTACATTGGCACAGACGGTGAGGTGAATAAGAGCAAATCATAAATAACAGCAAATCAGACCCCAAAAGCTCTCTTCACAGATACCCACTCCTGCAGCCTCTCAACTACCAGATCCCTGCCACATAAATCCAATACAACAGTGAAGCTTGCTAGGAAACAGTTTGTGGACCGATCACATTAGGGTCTTATTTGATGTAAATTGTGCAAACTATTTAAGATGGCAAATTCATTATGCACAGCATCCACCATGTTTATCATCCACAGTTGAACTTTTACTGTCACTTGCTATAGTTAAACTATATGGCTTTGCACTTACTTGCCTTTTATCTCTGTCCCACAAGCATAATTGATGCAAAACCATGGCATATGGTCCCTCTTTCACCTTTCTGTTGACTAGAACCATGCACAGTTGACCTGACCATAGCTAACTATGTGAAGTTACTTGTGTTTTCAAGAATATTCTGTCTTGCATCTCTACTCAGTCAAGAGTACTAAGTCTATGTTTGAAAAATATAATTGACTACATACCAACAAAGTAAAATTGATGTCAAAACAATTAGCCTTTATCTGCTATAATTAAAAATCTATGGACATTCTTCAGTGAGACGTAATTCTTCCATAACACTGGCAAAATCACTCCCCCTTACATTTTTCTTCACTTTTCATTTTAAGTGCTTGAAATATACAATTCTTGCAGTCATTCTTCTTTACTTCCTGCACTCTTCAATCTGCATGTTCCCTCATTTCTCTGTTTCAGATTGGTAGCTTTGTTTCCTTGTATTCTCCTCTTTTTTATATCCTTCTTTTCACCAGACAACCTCATATGAACTGGGTGCCAAGAAAGAAAGCTCCACCATTTTAGTACTCCTGAGTAGCAAAGGGGACAGGAAGTTTTGAAGAAGTCTCATGATTTATACGTTTTCATTGAGCATTCTTCACCTTCTGTAAAGTGTCAGAAAATAATGAGCTGATGAAAAGTTTGCAGAACAGGATGTGAAAGACCATACATCAAGACATCATACTCTACTAATCCACTCACAAAGTCCTCTTTGTATTCCATTTTCAATCAAACTGTTCCAATGTTTTTTACAGAAGGATCGCAGTAGTAGATGGCTGGACTTCTCTACGGTCAATAAATGAGAAACTTTGATGTGAATACCTTGTTAATGTACTTTTTTTTCATTATCTTTAGTAGATATTGGTCATTTCTACAGTGTAAAATTATTTAAACCCCGTGAACCTCATGGTTACTGTTACTATAAGGAGAATTTTGTTTTCATCAGCTTTTCCAAACAAGACTCAGACATCCCATAAAACCATCTAAAATGGAGTAATAAGCCTCTGTAATGGTCCTGGAGCTGAGGGAGCACACAATCTGCTTTACAAACCTTTGAGGAAGATTAATTCAAGGAACACATGTAATTTGTTCTATAACAGCTACTAGCACTTCACCAAGATGAGCTTGGTTCTTTTCAAGGTACCAGCATCTTGGCCAATGGGGTCAGCTCTGTCCTGAGGTACAGCCATTGGGGCTGACTGGAATACCTTGGTTTTTTCCTTAGCCTTTCTAGGGCAGGAGATTGAAAATCACCTTCAACTGTCAATTTGTCAAATTGACAAACAATAAAACCGCCTCAGAGCTTTAGACAGTAAAGCAAAAGAGGAATTTGCTGTTCATAATCAGAAGTAATAGTCATGTTTAATATTGATTTCCTTCTATTTACTGTTTTAAAGTTTTTCTCTAGAAAGAAACACTACAAGCATAAAACAGATATTATAAAAACTACTATTAAACTTTTCAGTTTTTCCTGGAAATCAGATGAAAAGCGACCAATTATAACATAAATGTTCATTCCTACAGGATTGTTATTCACCACCTCTTTTTTTGCCTCATGAAATTTGACTGCAGACAGAGAATATTCTGTTCATTGTACCTGCTAGGGTAGACCTCAATGCTGACAGCCATGACTGTGCCCTTGTAGACAGTTAATATTTTTATAACTTCATCGTACTGTCAGAGAATTCCTATCTTATTTGTGCAGCTGTAGAAAAATCAAGGCAGAAGAGTCCTGAAAAAACCATTAAACTGTAAAATGTTCCAAAATGATAACAAAAGATCACATCATCACATTATTAAAATGCATATACATACATGTGCTCATCAATAGTTTACAACTCCGGTAAGATTTGCATTCATCAGATGCAACAAACAAAACTGCTGTGAATTTTAAAGAAATTATAAATTATTACACTATAGCATGTTAATAAGAGATAGACCATTCTTTGAAAGTAATAGAGCAGAAAAATAAGGCTAATCTTGTCTTAGGTCATATAAACCATCATTTAAAGATTCAGTGTGTTTTTGTTAGAGGCAGTGACACAAAACTAATTTATGGTGACCAGGCAGAAGGCATTCAGTTGGAGAAAACCTCCTCAATAATCAATGACAAAGGAGTCACCTCAGTTGGGTTTTTACTGCAATCTAAGACAGCTTCAATACACACTGCTTACCCACTCACTCCTCTCTGCCAAAAAGGGAAAGGTTTGAAGAACTAATTAAGCCTGAAATTATGTAGCAACATGGAATATTTGCCTATGATGCACGTGCTTCTGCTGTGAAGGTAGGCTTGTCATTCACCCAATGACTACAGGCACATACATTTTTTAGCATCTGGGTAAAACATCACTTATACATGCAAATGCTGTGTTTTTGATATAAGGCAAAAAATTCTGTGATGCTGTGGTGAGTGTATGGAGAAAAATTAACCATGACAACGAACAGTGTTTTACAGTTATACGTCTGATATTGCATGTTTCTCCATGATATGGGATCCCAGGTGATTCTCTTCTGTCTTACAGAAGACATAACATAAGACTTTTAAGAAGCTATTGGAATAAACAGACACTACTACTCCCATCTAGAGCTTTATGCTGCTTTTAATAATCTGTCAGGTTAGAGTCATGTAAAATAGATAAAATAAAAATTGCTTCCAATTTGGAAATCACTACCTACATAAATATAACTTTACTTTTATATGACATTTCATAAGCTTTTTACAGAAAATTCTCAAATTGGTGGAGGCAGGCTCAGCAGACTATAGAAACTGGGTACAGTTGACATTTAAATTCAGGATTATCTTCTTTTTTTGACAGAAAAAAACATCAAACAATACTTAAAAGTATAGTTTCCCATTTATTGCATCCTCAGTTAGGCAATAGTTACAATAAAACGAAAGCAGCTGTGCAGTGTTAATGGCATGCTATCCAAGAAAGTGTTTACACAGAAAAGGACAAAGACATTGTGAACACAGCCTATTTCGATGAGACTAGAGTAACTTCCATCTTAGTAACAAAACAAAAATTAGGCAATATAAATTTGGAAAACTTAAGGTGCTGTATAGATCCATTTCCAAGAACATTTGTACTGAAAAAAAAGGCAAGTAAATCCTGTTTCATTAGTATTTGCTTTTAATAGCAACTTATTGTGAATGCCAGTAGAAAATACAATGATAAAGAGTATACATGTAGGTAGTGCTATCTGCATTATGCTGAAATCATCCAAAGTACTATTTTTGCTGTGGTTAATGTCTGTCCTATTAGGTATTTCCAGAGGTTTTAAGAAAACCCATATCCAGCAAGTATTTTTTAATTATGGAGAAACTGCATCATCATATTCCTCCACTGATAGTTCCACAGTGGTTTAGCTACACATCTCTGTGGTAGCTGTGATATGCACATCCTCAACAGCATTAAATAACACCTTCTGATATCCTTAGAAAGAAAAATGTTCAGTGCATTTTCCAAGTTCATTCATCATTTAAAATGTGATATGCAACCCAAATAGATGTAGCTGTAGAAAAAATAAGTGTCATAGATTATAAGATTTAATCTAGAATGAAAATCAAATAATCAACAAAGTGTAATTCTATGAGAAGTACTGTTTGTATCATTAATTGTCTTAATTGCTAATGAAGTAACAATCAAAAAAAAACTTTAAGAAGTTTCCAATAACCTATTACCTTTTAATATAATCAAAACTAAAATTCTAAGATTTCTGAATACAATAAATACTATTTTCCAGTGTACAGTATAGATGTATTCAGATCAAGTTTTTAAGTAATGAATACAATTGAGTAAAATAGTTGTTCATCAAAAATGAAAGAAGACCCATACTGACAAATATCCTTCTGGTACTCAGTTCTCATTATCTTCTGTTCCCACTTAGCTCAATAAAATGAGACTTGCACTACCTACAATAATATTTGTATTGCCAGACCGACACAGAAATTTTGCCACCTACATCAGCGAATCAAGACTGACAGATTGTGTTACATGGTGAGATTCTTTACAATGTTGAAGCTATTCTTGTTGCTTTCATCTTCATGCCATGATCTCATCATGATGTTTGTAATGTGGAAAGTGTACCTGAAATTAACAACAGAATAGGACAACTCAGAGATATCCTCACTCTTCTAAGCAGAATGGAGGAAGCCCAGTTGTTAAGGCCATGAAGACACCATTTCTGTAAAAGCAACTGGACTTTGTTACACACAGAAAAGTTCTCAAAAGGGTGAGAAACCTCTGAGGGAAGGAGAAAAATAAAAGTGTATTTTCTCCAACAGCCTGCACTCTCTTTGACAGCTCCTAAAAATGATAGATAACAAAATTGATATTTTTCTATCAACACTTTGGTTTGTCTAGGTAACCAGCCCAGGCAAACTGGGCTGTTCAGCGAGCAGGAATCTGCCACTGAGACTAGAGGAGAGAAAAAGTCATCTGCTTGAGCTGTACAATAAGAAGAGTGTGGCCAGCAGGTCAAGGGAGGTTCTGCTCCCCCTCTACTCTGCCCTGGTGAGGCCTCATCTGGAGTCCTGTGTCCAGTTCTGGGTTCCTCAGCTAAAGAGGGACAGGGAAGTGCTGGAGAGAGGCCAGCACTGGGCCGCCAAGATGATCAGGGGACTGGAACATCTTTCATACAAGGAAAGGTTGTGGGAACTGGGGCTGTTTAGTCTAGAAAAGAGGAGATTGAGGGGAGATCTTACGTTTACAAATATCTAAAGGGTGGGTGTCAGGAGGTTGGGACATCCCCTTTTTCTCTAGTAGCTAGCAACAGGACAAGGGGTAATGGGATGAAGCTGGAACACAAAAAGTTCCACTTCAATAGAAGAAAAAACTATTTCACTGTGAGGGTGAGGGAGCCCTGGCACAGTCTGCCCAGAGGGGTTGTGGAGGCTCCTTCCTTGGAGGTCTTCAAGACCCACCTGGACATGTTCCTATGTGACCTGATCTAGGTGAACCTGCTTCTGCAGGGGGGTTGGACTAGATGATCTCAAAGGTCCCTTCCAACCCCGACCATTCTATGATTCTATGAAATGGAACTTCTGAAAGGAAGACTCATTGTTTTTTTTAAGAAACAATTTCTGAGTATTATCTAGTGGAGTCTATATACAGGGATTGAAGTGAAGCAAGAGCATCACCATATTGAAAGAACCCAGTAAGTTCCCAAGTAGTTTGATCAGTAACAGGCCTCTCAGATCACAGTATTGCTTACTCTAGTACTTGCCACTTAAACTTTCAACGCTGATTTATGAGTCATACATTTAAAGTTTGCCACTAATTCTCCTTTAATATGGAACCCCTAACAAGTATTGGTTGGCATTGTTCCAGGAATGAATTATACATTGTCACTGAAGGGAAAAAAAAAAACTAATTAAAAAAACAAATGGAGAGAAAAAGCTGCAGTGGAAAGGTGAGGAAGTCACCCCAACGGTAATCTATGGCTTCTGTCCCATTCCCACTGATAAATTTCTTACAAATGTATAGGCATGAAGTGCAGCAGAAAATTACATACTTATATTGATGAGATTAATGGACTATTATCTCATTTCCAAGATTACTTAGAATTGATTTTATGGCCCCTTTCTTCTGACAGGTTCCAAGCTCTGATTAAAGAAAGACCTTGGCTATAAAACTATACCTGAACTTTGACATATTTGGATGTGTTTTCATACAGACTTTATGCTGGAATCTTATTCACATTTTAAGAAAATATGTGCAGGAACAAGCAAATATTCGCAAATATCAGTAAGATTTTATCCTTAAGCTGGGAGATATTGATGACATAATTCTTCCATCATAATCATGTGTCTTTTCTTATAATATATTAGTTTCAGGAGATTGAGGCATCTCTTTTTTCAATGGTGTCTAGCAACAGGACAAAGGATGAAGCTGGAACACAAAAAGTTACATTTAAACATAAGAATAAACTATTTCACTGTGAGGGTGATGAAACCCTGGAACAGGCTGCCTTGGAGGTCTTCATGACCCATCTGGACACGTTCCTACGTGACCTGCTTCTGAGGTGGCGTTGGACTAAATCTCTAAATGTACCTTCCAACCCCTACCATTCTACCATTCTATGATTTTAGGACTATACAAAGAAGAGACTGAGATCCTGAATCAATAACAGAGGTATCACAACACATTCAGTATGTTAACTTTTCAAAGTTAACACATGATTCTTGCAATATTCTTCCCTTTTATTTTTCTTTTGCAACATTATGCTTTGAGGAATGTAGCAGCAAGGAGCCTGGTGCTGATGATGTATCACAGTAGTACATCATCTGAAACATTGCTTTAACAGTATGCTTTAAGGATAAGGTGCTTTAATGATGCATTTCTCAAAGTCAACACCCAGCATCAGTTCCACAAAAAATAACAGCAAATAGACTGCACATTCTCTATTGACTTGCTAGTAACACTCCCATACGACAGTAGTAAAGCAGAGAACACAACCTTAGAATCTTTAGACATAATTTTACATTATGATAAATAAATAGAAAGAAAAATAGCATCTGTATTACTGTAATTTGCCTTCACAGAAACAAACCAAAGAATCTTCTCACATACACATACAACTTTAGGATTACTGTTAGTTTTGGAAGATTACCTTCTCTGTGTATATGGTTTTCAAATTCTATATGGCTTTACTCATTAAAAATAGAGTAAATATTTTACTATTTTCATCTAGAAATAGTATATCATTATTAGCAGAAGAAGAGTGAAATGTAAATATATATATAAGTAGAACTATATCCCCGTGCTGATGGCAAAGAAAATCACTGTAATATCTGTCTGCTTCTATCAAGTATTTGATTATGACCATTATCACAAAATACGCCACTTTTTTAGTACTAAATTACTTTATTTACTATTACCAAAACATACTAGAAATCCTTATAAATATGCTGATTATTCTGGTTTTGAGCATACAATCACAACTGGTTTTCAGAGTAATACTGGAAAGAAGCCTAAAACAACAATTAGCATAATCTCTCATAATCCTACACACTCAAGAGGATACACTAACATAACATTATACAGAGAAGTCAGGGTTTTACAGCCAGTTTGAAGGAATCAATTTCTAGACAAACATCAGGTTTAGCAACAAAACTTGAAATAGAAACGTGAGGTAAATATTTTGTGCAGGGAATTTCACACCTTATCACACTACTTTCCAATACAAGTTATACCTTAAGGTTTTGAACCTGGACCTAGTCTGTTAGTAAAACAAAGCTGGTCAGATATTGCCCCGTAGACCAAGCTGACATTAACACCCACATACTACCTAACTGTGCTGCATGCTGTAATTAAATACCTAATGTGAAACTTGCCTTGCATCTAGGAAGGAAGATAAATTGATGACTCAGTACGTTCCAGCAATTGAAGCTTGCAAGCTACAAATTCCCCAGTCATCTCACACTTTCAGCTGAATTGCAGGCCTGGAGATAAGTCATTTCATAAACACATCTAATCGAATTCTGTTCAATATGCCAGGCAAATTGAAGGTAGACAAGTATATTCATAACAGGCATTTGAAATGAATTTCACATATGAAATCAATCTAACAGCCAAAAAAATAATGCACTTGGTGACTCATCTGAATGTCAGAACATCAAGAACTGAGGAAGGGAGAGAGACTGGAATAACTAAGTCCTAAGAAGTGCGTGACACATGAGTATAAACAGCTAAAGAAACATCCCCATCCCCCTGCTCACAGAGGACTAGTAGGAAGGAAGAAACAAACAAACAAAAAGAATCAAGCCTCAAGACTGCAGAAAGATGTCTGGGAAGACTGAAGAAATTAAAATAGCATATCAAAGGCTTTATGGAAAAGTTTAAAGTATTTCATCATCTTCTGCATTTTCCCCAATCAATGATAAAAGATTAGTGATAGACAAGGAAGAGCAAAAACACACAAGAAAAAATATTCACTGTATTTCTAAGATAGATATTCATTCAAATATAGTACAGACCCTGATAGCAAATAGCATTACAGTTTAGATTCTCCTCAGAGGACTGCTTCTGAGATACAGTCTTTAACACACTTGTCTCTTTCATACAGTGATCACATGTACTGTCTTCCTATCATTAAGTGGCAAAAATTAACTTTACAAGCAAGCCTATCTAGCAGGAATCCTTGACAGGAAAGCAGAAAAAAAAATCCCTTCTAGAAAAAGCCCCAAACCTTCAAATTGGCCAGACCAATCTGGTACTGGAACAAATGTCTCCTTCATAAGTACAAAAGGTGATCAGTAAGATACACAAAGATTCTCAAAAATCTAGCCTTACTCTAATACCAGAGACACAGAACAGTCCTTCAGGTTGAAAAATACAGTAGACCTTGCTGAATTTTTATTTTGTAACATCCAGCCTTGCATTCTCCTCCTGTACTCAGAAAAGCCATGTCCTTTAAAAAGGTGAATATTAAATCATGTGTCATTTTTTCAGTCTTTGTTTTGACAGAATTATGAGTCCATTAATAACATAAAAAAAATAGCTCGCTATAAAAGGCCTGCAAAGTTTTAGCTGAAAATTTTCCTAACTGAGCTCTGCCTGTACCTCAATATTACTGGTTGGTTTTTTCTGATTTAAAAGATTCAAAAATACAAGTTACATGGCAAAGTCACCAGTAAAAGAAAGATGGACACAGACGTGTACACACATATCCATGTAGTGTCACAAGAGGAAGGCCTCTCTCGTTTCTAGGTGTGATGGGCTGACCCTGCCTGGTTGCTTGATGCTCACCCAGCTGTTCCCTGCCTCCCTCTCCACGTTAGGACAGGGAGGAAAGTAAGATGGAGAAGCTCACGAGTCAAGATTGACATGGAAAATTTGCTTACCAATTACTGTCATGGGCAAAACAGGCCTGATTTGGGGAAAATTACATTTATTGCTGATTAAAATAGCATTGGATAGTGAGAAATAAGGACAGAAACTAACATTTGTTTCTCCCAAGGCTCAAGTTAATTCCCTCCTTCCTGAATCCTCTTGTCTTCTCCCTCACACTGATCGGTGCAGAAAGATGGGCAAAAAGGAGGTATGGTCAGTTCGTAACAGCAACACTCTGCTTCTCATTATTAATCACATTCTTGCTCTGTTCCACCATGGTCTCCCTGAGGCTGCCAGGGAGTCTCTGCCCAGCACCTGCAGCACCTCCTGCCCTTTCTCCTGCCCTCACTTGGGTGCTCACAGGCTGGTTCTCACACTTCTTCCTCATTCCTCACTGCCTTGCCAGGATTTTGCCCTTTCTTAAACGTGTTTTCCCAGAGGGCTTCCCCAGCCTGGCTGAGGGGCTGTGCCCTTCTCTGGGGTGGTTGGGTTAATTCTGTTCATAGCAGCTCTTAGGGTGCTGCAGTTTGGATTTGTGGCCAAAACAGGGTTGATAGCAGAGACACATTTTAGCTGTTGCTGAGCAGTGCTTACACAGCCTCAAGGCCTTTTCTGTTTCTCAGGCTGCCTCACCAGTGAGTGGGCTGGGGGTGCTAACACGATGCTGGGAGCAGAAGCAGCCAGGACAGCTGACCCAAACCAAGCAAAAGAATGTTCCAGACCTTTTGACATTGTGCTCAGCAGTAAAAGCTGAAGCAAACAGAGAGAAAGGGGGGATGTTCAGAGTTATGGAGTCATCATCACAAGTAAGCTGTATGAATAGTGAAGCACTGGGTTTTCTGTAAATGGCAAAACATCTTCCTGACAATGGCTAGCTGTGAATTAATTCCTTATTTCGCTTTGCTTGCATGTGCTGCTTCATTTATTAAACTGTCTTTATCTCAAGCCATGAGTTTTTCTCACTTTTGCCCTTCTGATTGTCTTGCCCATCCCACTGAGGGGGGATGACTGAGCAAGTGGCCACATGGAGCTTTAGCTGCTGGCTTAGGTCAACTCACTACACCATATTTCTGCTCACAAGGCTTCTTAAGAGTTGGATGCCTAAGATTTTTTCCTCACTACCTTGATATTTCATCTCCTCCCATCTATAATATTTCATTTCTTTTTATTCAGACTCTGAAAGCTAAGAAAGTCTCAACTATTAGCTCAAAAGCAGCCTAACTTGCACACACCTGACCTTCACCATCAATGCTCAAACTTTTTTTTAACATCCTGAACACAGATTCTCTGTGAACACATTTGTTTTGGCCATTTTTTCCTCACACCTTGCTGTAGCATAGAGCTAATATACTTTCTTCTATCTTTAGCCACTATGGAGCACAACTTTCTTACATTAGGGGCTCTTAGGTGAGCCTGCTAGAATTTGAGCATTATTATTGACACTGTACAATGACAATATTCTCTGTAGAGTCCTTACATCTATTTTATTTGTCCTTTCTACTCATTCAAGTAAACACAAAGGGAGCACAGGGCAATGGTGAATTTTAACCTAAACTTTAATTCTTGTTCTAGATTCTTGATTGGTTTTATGTCACTAGAAACAAGCTCTGAAGACATACACAGAATAAAAAATACACAGACTGAGCTTAAAATGTTGTATAATAAGTGAAATGTGATACTCTTACTTAATAGCTTTAGCTATGAAAGGTCAAAGGCATACTGCATTTCAATTATAAAATGGAACATCACTTTATTCAAAAAACATCCACCAAAATGCAAAATCCCTTTTGGAGATTTTCTTTTATTGTTTTGCTTTCTTTAGTCCAAGACTCCAGGGGAAGTATTATTAAATATCAAACCAATTTGGTTCACCAAACCAGGTTATCCAGATGACCTAATTTAATCTCTAACGGATGAGGACACTTCCTTGAAAGTCTATACAGTTTCCAGTGATTCACCTCGATTTAGTCTACTGAGAAAATTAGTAGACATTTCTTTATATTTCTAAAATATTTTCATTTAAAATGCTTTAAGAAACTTTGTTAGAATATTTAGGAAACTTGTACACTTACTTGCTATGGAATACCTTGATCCATAACTACTTACTATACTACTTGAAAAAAAATCTCATATAACTAAGCCAAAAGGTTCTACAGAACCTCAAGTGCAGCTCTCACAGGTATATCTGCTCTCACAGATCTCCTAATGATTACTCTGAAGTCTGTTCTTTTTTATTGTAGGTATAATTCTATGTTTGTCTATTTCTAAGAAACTATGGCATAGAAGATAAAATTACCGATTATCTGCACATGCACTATAATGTTCACAGTCTCAGTTTGCAGGCTATGCAAGGCTAGACAAATCACTGCAGTAGACAGTTTATGTAGCGTTGTTTACCATTTACTAAATATATTATCACAGAGGTATCACCAGCATCACTGATGGGCTCAGCTTTGGGCAGTGGCGAGTCTGTTTTAAAGCTGTCTGAAACCAGCCCCGCTCAACATAAGGGTAGATCTTGGCGTCTTCTCACAGAAGCCACGCCTCACTACCTAAACCTTGCCATATAAGCCAAATATGCATGGATAGCATAGAATGGAGGGGAAAAAATAAGAAACTTAAAAGACCCCAATGAGGTTAATAAGAAATCTCTTTAAATAAATCTACTACATCTTGCTGTAACTGAATCGGTAGTGCAAAAAGGCAGCTTCCACTGTTGGCTTGACTCTTCCAAATGATAAAACATAAGAAAAAGCAAGCATGGATTTCAGTCATACTTCATGCACCAAAGGGCTTTCATCAGATTTATTGTAAAGTAAGATAGCGGAAAAAAGAGTCAAGCAGCCTAGAGGTAAAGGACTGTATAGTTATGATGAGTCAAAATTGGACAAGATGTCAAAAAATACACTTTTTCTATAAACTCCAAGCTTGACTCTCAGAGACTTATAGGATAGAAAGCAAAACAACCATCTGATAGTCTGGAGAAAGCTGGAAGTGTGTCTGTGGGGAGGACGGGACTGCTGTAGTTTATTCCTCTTTCATTTTACAGGCAAAAGAAAAAAATGAAAACACAGAAAAAGGAAATGATATTCTTATTAGGTGGATCTAATAACATATAAATGTATTTTCTATGAATGTAGTTCTATTTAAACTCTGATACACAATGTCACATACATTTGGTAATTTTTTTTGGATGGATAAATCTATGTATTACTAACATGCACACACCAAAGTAGCTGTGCACTACAATCAGAGTATAAAAATTGGGTTGAGTGGCTGCCAATGAACAATTAAAAACATCTTAGTTGACCAAGCTTGCAATTTTAATTCATTTGAAGACATTCCCACTGCATGCTCTGAAGCAATTAAAGTCTGTTCCAGATGCTGTCTTGGATGTAAACAGGACAACTATTTGTCTTCTTGTCTGAACCCTAAGAAGTGGTTTCACTTTGCTTATGCTATAAAAATCCATCTTAATCAGGATTATTAGAGGTTGGTGAAATGCTAGACTCCAGATAGCCACTCTAATGAGTTATACAGGTGGAAGATAATTCTTCATGGATTAAATGGTGGATTGCAGTAGTGAGGCAAACTTTTATTTCCAGATAGAATATCTGGAGTGCAATAGTCCCATTACCAGGAAAACACAGGTTGGTTTCAAGAGATTCTTTTAAAAACAAGAAAAAAGTGAAAGCTGAAACAGAGTTGGCAGCAGTACTTGAACTACCAACAATGATCCTTAAAAAAGATATACTGGTACTGATATTAACTGAGAAAACCTGATTCTGTTGCTTTCTATTGGGCTGATGCTGCATAGTGCCCATAAAGACAACGCAGTGATTCATGGGGAGAATTCCTCCAGGAAAACATGTCTGATATCATTATTTTTTAGTTTTCAAGCCAGTGGAGAAAGTTCATGAGCTTATATTGCTGTATGGTGTGGAAATCTTGGGCCACAGAGCAATTCTAACTCCACAGTTTCTTCTGTAATTGACTACCAACTTTCTAAATTACGAGTTTTCATTCTTCCAGTATTCTTTATAATTTCTTAGCTTTTAAGAAAAAAAACCCAACCTTTAGTCATGAAATTTTGCTACCTCACCTCTTTCCTATATTGTAGGATCATTATTGATAATTGTCTATTTCAGACCAGTTTGGCAGTTCCTTTAATTCCTATTCCTGTAAAAAAAAAACAACTTGTTTTTCTTTTAGTAACTGAATAAGATCTTACTAAGTGTGTTAACAGTCTAAACTCCACTGTCCAAAACAGCTCAAAAGTCCCTGTGCTGTCTCAATTTATTGTCAGGTTTTGCAGACAGACCCACCTGAGTAAGAAGCAACTAACAACATCTCCTGTAAGAACAGCCTGATGTAACACCAAGCCCCACAAAGCTCAGTTTCATCAATTATAAAGAGAAATAGAGTATTCTATACCTTTGAAATGACAAAAATCACATTTGCCTGCTTTACATATAGGTTTTGAATGTGACTAAATAACATTTATAGGTGCTTAAACAATTGTTAGAATAACTAAGTAAAATAATAGCAAAAAATAAAGGAATTGGTTAGAAAGGCAGTCCTCAGAGAAAAAGTATTGTTACTAGTGGTAATCAATGAGAGCTGAAACCATCAAGGTCATTTTTTATAGACAAATGACCTTTGTTACTGTCAGGTTGTTATCTACATATTCAAATTAGCTTATGATGCCTTCATCATGTTTTTGAAGCATACTGATCCTAAAAAATAACAAACATGTAAAGTAAGCAAAATCACACCTCATACATTACCAGCCTGAAGAAATACACTGAAACAAGCAACAGTCTTATAAAGGTAATCAGTTTTTCTATGCTTTTAAGAAAAATAATTAAAACTAGATGAACATAGTGCAAGGCAGGTAGTGCTTTAGCATTTTTGTGCTCCAAATGTGGTGATTCTTTGATAAGAGTGATTGATTGTGTCTGGGTAAGTTTGCTTAATATTTGCTGTGGACACTGTCTTGACTGAGGCACAATCAATCACTTTGAACAGGAAATCAGGGCTAATGCACTAAAACAATATCTGTTATGCACTCAGTTAATCCATCACAATTCTCTTGTGCAGTGTCAGGGAGTAGTCTTGTGAGTGGATACTGGCTTAAAATGGATCTTTGAGCTTGATTTTACTTAAAAAAAGATTCATTGTTTAACTGTTTATAAAATGTACAGGAACTACATTTTCCATTCCAAGTTGAGCTGCGTTAGGAAATCTGAAATAAATCAAATGCTATGGGCAAGATTTTTCAGGTAAAAAACATGTATTATAATCTATGAAGTCTGATGTTGCCAAATTTAACACAAAACTCCATCAGAGTTCAAATAAGGTCAGATTGTCTATTACTTTAGGTAGACTTTAATGCCCATCATCCACCTTAATATTTTCTTCTAATCAATTCCTTTTTTATGTATATAAAAGTGACTGTTAAACTTTAGTATATTTTACATGTGAAATAGTTGCATTTCCTTTAGTTCCTCACAGGTCACTGATAAGCTCACATGTACAGGGAAGTACCTAAATATTCTCAACAAGTAGAATTGCACAGAGGATATGGACATTAAGATTTAATATACATGTTCACATATCTGGCTCAGGATAATAAAACATTTGTTTACTAAAAGTATTAGACTAGAAAAAACAACATTAAATTTCTCTACAGGAAAACAAGGAAACATATAAAATCCAGATTCCTTTCTTAAATTTATCATAGAATTGTTATGGTTGGAGGAGACCTTTAAGATCATTGAGTTCAACCACTAATCTGACACTGCCAAGTCCATCACTAAACTAACCCATGGCCCTCAGCACCACATAGAATCATAGGTAGGGTTGGAAGGGACCTTTAGAGATCACTTATGTGTCTTTTCAATATCTCCAGGGATGATGACTTCACCATCTCCCAGAGTAGCCTGTTCCAATTGCTTAATAACCCTCTTGGTGAAAAAGTTCTTCCTGATGTCCAATCTAAAACTCCCCTTGCACAATGTGAGCCCGTCTCCTTGTGTTCTATCCTCATATCATTTCATTGCTAGTATTTGAGCATTTAAAATTTTGTTAAAAAACAGTAAAACCATGAAAGCCTGAGGAAGAGCATTCACTGCAGGCAGGAAGCTAAAGGAAAATGACCTGAATAATAGACATGATTCTGTAAATCAACACATAGGTTTGGACAGAAACAAACAAATTGCAAAAATTAATCATTTGGTTGTTATTAATTATCCATCTTTCAAATTAAAAATTTCAAAAATAATAATATCATTTGTTCCTCTGTCTCATCTTCTACAGAGTTCCTGTTATAAAAATGGAGAGTTTAAAGATATTGTAACAACTTTCAAATCACAGGTATTTCAGATCACTAGAATCTCTACAGTGAAGGATGATGAAAAAAGATTAGCCAATGTTCTGGGAAAGACAAGAGCTGCACACTCCTTTGACACTGCAAGCAACCAGTCTGGCTCAAAACAGCTGGGCTGTTTAAAAGGTTGGGTTTGTCTAACTCAAAACCACAATAGTCATGCAGAATCTAGATGAAAACAGACATCTGTCACTTCCACAAGTGGTCTTGTTGTATATTGTGAACCTTACTTCTTTATTGACATGGTAACACATACACAGTGTATTTAGTTCTGAATGTTTGGAACAGATAGATCTATATATTAGTAGAAGCTTGGATCTGCCAGTTGGAATAATCTCCAGAGGAACGGATAAAAGCCACTAGCTTTTGCCACAAAGAAGAGATTGAGACTAATGACTTCAATTTCCCCTTCTACAGGCCTTTACAATTTCTGTGTGTAATCTACTTCTTTTGAAACTTTGGCATGTCTAGATCATTAAAGACTTACCTGTCCATACTACTGTCTACTTTTCAATTCACATGTCCCTTAATCATGACCTTGATGTAATTAATATCTATAATTCTCATTCACTCGTACATTCCCCTAAGAGTATCTGTAGCTAGTCATCAGTGGAAAATTAATAATTTCCTTATTCTTTCATTAAATTTCTCTTTGAGGGACATAATCTAGCTGAGTTCTCATACTTAATTCTCTTCAGTCACCCTAAAGTATATTTCAGAACATGGTACAACTGAAGTCAAGCCTGAGAATTATTGTAGACACAATAACTGTAGAGACAGCTGCTGTTTGACAAGGATTTTCATTTTCCTTTTCTATTGTTTTCTGGATAACATTTTGCCAATAGCGTATCGACTTCAGCCATTAAAACTTTCTGGGAAACAATGTGCTGTTGTGAATGTATTCTTTTGCATAAGTTGATTGGCTGAACAATATCAATGCACTTTGGAGCTCATGAATAGTGAAAAGACCTGGAGAAGACAACTCCAATGGAGAGTTCAGAAACCTTCAGTTAATAACCACAGTGCCAAACTGGAAACATCTTCTGTTATGTACAGAATAATATAAAAGTTCTATTCTTGAATGTTCATTGTATTGAAAATTGAAGTTTTGTGTCAGTCCACTGAAAAAGCACACAATGAGGATCACAAATTAATTTTTTCTCTTGTTACACTGCTGATACTTTCTATTTGTTCCATTGCTTTGTTATTCAAACTTGAGATGCCATAGGCCATGCCTTCAATCTTGTTTTATAGATTTCCTTATGCCAGTAATTGAATGGTAGGCTTTATGTCAACTTACTTGTTTGTGGGCACCAAGTACTGAGCTGTAACAATGATTTCTTTTGTGACGTCACTCTCGTGTACATTGCTCTTCACCAGGAATTTATCCAAGGCCAACAATTCACTTCAAATAGTTATTCTGAAAACCATCAGAATGAAAATACTTGGGAATATTATTACCTTAGAAGAAAATTGATGCACTGATTTATCTATGTGCAATTCCTCCCATATCCTTGGTCTCTATATATGAGTAGAATTTCATAAATATGGATTTAGAACTTTAGCTATAAGAGAAGTCAAAAGATGTCAACAGAAAAAACAGCTTCCCATTCTGGGACATAATTAACATCATTATTATTATTTAACATTATTGTTTCACCTTTCCTTCTCTTTTATTCTAGTACTGATATCAGTATGTTGCCATACTGTGTTTCTGTCCTGTGCATCCCAAATAAATTCACAGAATCATAGAACTGTTTGGGTTGGAAGGGACCTGAAAGAGCATCTAGTGCCAACTTCCTTGGCATGGGCAGGGTCACCTTCCACTAGATCAAGTTGCTCCCAGCCCCATTCAATCTGCCCTTGAACACTTCCAGGGATGGGGCAGCCACAACCTCTCTGGGTAACCTATTTCAGTGCCTCATGACTCTCACAGAAATGAACTTCTTACATCTGATTTACATGTTCCCTCTTTCAGATTGGACCTCTTGTCCTATCACCACATGCCCTTGGAAAAAGTTCCTCTCCTACTTTCTTAAAGGCTCCTTTAGGGACTGGAAGGCTGCTATAATCTGTCCCCAGAGCTTTGTCTTCTCTAGGCTGAACAATCCCAACTCTCTCAGCCAGTTTTCACACGAGAGATGCTCCAGTCCTCTGATCATCTTTGTGGTCATGCTCTGGACTTGCTCCAACAGGCCCATGCCCTACTTACATTGAAGGCCTCAGAGCTGAATGCAGTACTCCAGATGAGGTCTCATAAGAGCAGAGAGAGAGAATCACTCCCCTCAACCTGCTGGCCACATTCGTTTTAAGGATACACTTGGCTTTCTGGGGCTGAAAGCAAACACTGAAGTGTCATGTTGAGCAATTCACACAAAACAGATTTAAACAAGTATATTTGCATTATACAATAAAATCATCTTATGTATAGTACTGCCCACATAGCTGTTAGATTTTCACTTTATAGTACTGGGAGAATTACAGCATAAAAGATTACTGCTTGTGGAATGTCAAGCTAAGAATACCACACGCCATTAAAATATTAGAGCTCCTGTAACTAAAATAAATGTAGTCCAAACAAAATCTAAAGGTTTTGTAGAGTGCAAACTCTTAATGATTGAAATATGGAATTGATAGCAAGAAAGGATTCTCAAAATGTGTTATCTTTGCCACTTGATACAAAGGATCCAAGAGGTTTTTTTAGTTGTAATGCCTAGTTTGTCATACATGAATGTCCTGATAAGAGTTCCTTTGAGCCCCCACACAGACATACATTATTCAGCATGTTAGAGACCATCTGGAACTTGCTCCTCAAATAGCCCAGGACTTGATGACCTTCCAGATATGCTGCAAAAAACATTTGTTTGACAAGGGTTTGGAGGAAGGTTGTGGGTGTGTTGTTTCTGCAAAGATTAAGCAGGCTACTTTACAGTTTTGATTAATGCTTGAATTAATTTACTATTTGTATGAGACTGTTTTTGATATAGAGAGGTCAGCCACTTTCACTCTTAAGCTTAATGAACGCTTCTGGTGTTTACTGCTTAAATATAAATATGCACATAAACAATGACTGGCACTGGGCCTGATCAATGGCCATTAAAGGCAATGAGAAGACTCTCATTGCTGAAGCTGGTGAGCTTTGTATAATTCAGTATTTTAATTCTTCTGAGAGAGCAATCAGACTTGCATAGTCAACTGTAACATCTACAGCTCAAACAACTAAATGAACAGACTTAAGTCTAGGTAAATGCTGGTTTGTACATGTCTGATAAGTGATACATGTAAAAACATACTAACCCAAAGAGTCATGTCTTGTCTAAGCACCTGAAGAATTAAATCATAAACACCAATGCATATCAATAATGACAGAAAATTGCAAAATGTTCGTTCTAGTCTTGCTTCTCTTTTCCTTACAACTTCCCATGTTTAAAAGGATAGAATTTAGAAACCCTGTCTATCCCTTGTGGCAAGGACAAAGTTTTTTGAACATAGTATAAAAGATGATGGATGATCGATGGTGTGATTAAAACAGCAGTGTGTGGAGAAGAGAGTACAGTCACAGTGCTGGGATGAGGTTAATGATCTTGCTTCAGTTATTTATAGGAAATAAATAATTTCAGCATCGTGTAATCTTCATCTGTTTTCTGAGAGCAAATAATCTGGTCCCTCATGTTGCCATAAACAAGGTCAATGGACGTGCTACCTGAGTAAATACCATTATAACAAGTAGGGTTCACAGAAAGGAATATGCTTTTCTACATAATTAGACTAGAAACTTAGAAAAATATTACCTAATTGACTCACAGAGATTTATCAATGCAAGCCTGTAAAACAATGACCCATTTCTTTGGATTAAAACTCAAGTATTTGCACTTACAGGCATAGAAAAATGTCCTGCACATCACCCCTTGCATCAAAAATAGAATAAAGAACCAATAAATGAAGATTCTATATTTTGCTAAGATGGATGACGAACCCATTTGATAAGGCACCTTAGAAACAGGACTTACCTTCTCAGCATACTGTGCATGTTTCTTTCCGCTTCCTGAACTACATTTGCAATTAATTATCGTGTATATATTTAGAAGTCAAAGACACCTTATTCCATTTCTACTATATTTATCCTCAGTCACAATTTTCTATTTTTTTTTAACCTTTATGTCCTGGAAATTTGTGTGATGCAGTTCTAAAACAGACTCATTTGCTAAAAACAATGAATAGACTGACCATACACGTACAAATATCATGCTGAATCCTAACTCATCATGTCCTCTTTCAGTCTTGTCATACCAGAAAGTTTTCAGTATTTAGCACAAGAATCCCACCCAAGCCAGTCACTACCAATGGAGCTTTGTTTGATTCTGAGTTTTCAGTTTAAGTCTCTCACTAATGTTTTCATTTCAAGAATGATTTTTAGTTGGAGTGATGCATCGCAGTGCAACATCTTGTAACGGTGTGTGTCTCCAGCTGTTTAAGTTTCTTACTTTCTCAAAAGGTTACTTAGAAGTGCAGGTTATGGGGATAAAGTTATATTCCTCCTGTGGAGTACAGCAGGAACTTCACAGTCAAATCCCTGCAACTTCTTTTGGGGAAATGTATTAATTTCTAATGAGTCATTAATCACTTTGCTGACTTCACATACGCTGAGGTAGTCTCTGACATCAACAGTTTAAGTAGAGTATTTGCAATCTCTTAGGCAGAACTAGAAATCACCTTATTTGCTTAACTGAAAGGGAGATGAACTGGTAGACTAAGATTTTGAAAGCTGGCTATTGAAACACTTTGCCTGCCAACAACTGGCAGGATATTTCATCTAATCTACTAAAAAAAATCAAACAAAATATGTCAAGTCAAACATTAAAAATCTAGAGCATCTTAAGTCACCAGTCAATTTTGAAAACAATGTCTAAATGATTTATTCACACAATTTCAAAACTTTCCACAGCTGGTAAAATGCATTTTAACCTGATCAATGAAACTTACGAATCATTTCTGTGCCATATCCTTTCAAACTGCAATTGTATTTAGAAGCATCCTGGGATTCAACATCACAAAATGCTTATCTAAACTACATGGCTATTAGTTAGAACTAAGGATGCGTACTACAGTAGTTTTCTCTCCCTGGTTGACGAGCAAAATAGCAAACACAAGTCATTTAGCTGTATTGACAGGAGTGAGGTTGCTGCTTTTAAAACATAGGTCACTGCTGAAAGTATCAACAACTATATCTTGTGAGTACTGAGAGCAGCAATACACAGTTGTTCAAGTTGAGCAATATTTCAATTCAAACTATTATTATGACAGGGTTTTGGAGTTTTTTTGGCGTTAAAGAGACTTATCTGAGAGCAAATAGCTACACCTGTAAGAGTGTATAGAGAGGTAAAGTGAAGGGAATAGGATTACTGCGATAATGAACTGATAGGTGAGATGTTTGGGGTTTTTTATAGCAAGAATATTCTTTCTAACAGAAATACTTTATTTCTACATCAAGTCCAGGTTCACAGCATGAACTGACAAATATATCAATATTAGTCTTGGTATTCTCATTTCTAAAATGAGCAGCAAGAATTGAGTCATACATATTCTACAACACATGGAAAGTTCTTTGAGAACAAGTGAGACGTGTTACACTGTTTTTGGCTTGGATGGAAGTCATTTTCTTCATAGCAGCCCCTGTAACACTGTGGTTTGCATTTGACATCACAACTGTTGAAAACACAGGGATGTTTTCTTTACTGCTGAGCAGTACTTACACAGTCTCAAGGTTCTCCTTGAGAGGGCTGGGGATACACAAGAAATTGGTGGAGTATAGAGCTGGGACAGCCAATCCCAACTGACCCAAGGAGCGTTCCAGACTATATGGCATCATGCTCAGCATATATAGCAAGGGGAAGGAGAAGAAGGGGGGATTTATGGAATTTCTGCATTTGTCTTCCCAAGTAACTTTTATGTATGATGAAGCCCCTCTTTCCTGGAAATGAGAATATATCTGCCTGCCAATGTGAGGTAGTGAACACATTCCTTATTTTTCTTCACATGTGCAACTTTGCTTTATCCATTAAACAATCTTTATCTCAAGACATGAATTTTTCCTCCTTTGCCCTTGCAATTCTCTCTACTATTTCATAGGAGACAAGTGAGCAAGTGGCTGATGAAGATTTAGCTGCCTACCAGGGTTAACTTCCAATACCAATGACATGCCAGTCTGTGAATTTTACACATACTAATTTATAAGCACAAACCTCTTGGGTTTAAAATGTATATTTGCTAATTAACTAGGTTTTTTTCTTGCTTATTAAGAGAAAAAATGGCCTAGATACTAATGCTTACTGCACTAGCTAATTACAAGATCTCTGAATTTGGTTAAAAAAGACACATTTCAAATATCTTGTACATTTACACATTCATTTTTGAAACCAATTCAACTTACTGTATAAAGATAAAATATATTAATAGACTTATCACAGCGATTAAAACCAACTTGAACAACTCAAAGAGCTCTTTCTTAAGCGTTTGAATATATATTAAAATGGTAATGATAGTTTCCATTTGTTCATAAGAATGATATTTTCTATAAAGCAATAATGTTTAACAAATAGTAGCAGCATTTTGTGACTCTCTACCACTTTCTTCTTGAAAATAAAGAATTGGTCAAGATTATCAACAGGTTACCAAATACAGGAGAAGATAGCAACCCTTCTAAATGTATTTTCAGTTTCATCAAGAAAGGACAAGGTGTTTTTACATGCAACAGGCTACCTTTGGGTCAGCTGAAGAAGAGACATTTTATTGCACTTGGTACATTTCAATATTGCAACCACTACATAATATGCTTCCCTAAACTTTATCTGAGTCAAAAGGTGTTCTTCATACTGAGCTTTGAGCAAAGAGTCAGTACAATACAGAACAATCCAGACTTCACAACAAAATAACTTCTTTTTTTTCCTTTTTAGAGTTCTGTGAGAAAATAAACAGAATCTGAGGGTAAGGGTGATTTCAAGCACCTAAGGCAGAAGCCAGCTGGAAGGAGTGCTACGTTAGCTGGCCTGGAGTAAAGCTGGAAGCAGGTCTTTGAATCCTTGGGACTAAGCAGTGGTAAGAGGCTCCACAGTCCTGTGGAGTTAAGCAGCTTGACAACGTGGACCAGGAGCAAGAAAGGAGCTGTGAGAGCTCTACCTCAGCTACACCAAACTATACTCTTTTTTTTCTCTAAGAATCATGTCCCAGCATATAGCCAGACCACGAGAAGGCAGCTTTCTTTCAAGAACAAGTGATTCTAAAGCATTTGACATTAATACTAATGCTCTGTGAGAATTCCAACAAGCAAAGATTATTAAAATAATTAGGGAGGAAGTGAATCCACATTCCCTTCAGAGATTCTGAATTCACTGTCACCAAGACGTCTCTCCATTCAGATTAGTTCGTCCAAATTGGATTATCTTCTAACACTGTGGATATGATGATGAGTTTAAAGCATTATTACAGAAAAGGCAAGAAACAGAAGTATATTAAGAATCTGAGTACAACCAAAATTTGTGAAAACCAATTTGGTGCCACTTGTTTCAACATGTCAAAGTAATTTTAGATATGTGGGGAAAGATGCAAGAATATAAAGGATTTACTGGCACATCACACTGATGGCACTGACTTTGACAGATGCTGTTCCTTCAATAGTAGACTGATTTGGATGTAAATAGAATTCTAAATACCAAGAAAGGATTTTTTAGAGGACAAGGGGACTTGAGCTCTTAAGTTTTACATTCTTTTCTTTTTAAGTCCTTCATACATTCAGCTTTCAGAAATTCTACAGGAATCGATATTTGGAGTTTATTCTAGCCTACAGAAAATATCTAATTTGGCTTCTAGTAGGACAGGTACAGATTTAATCCCAAAGAAGTAGGAAAGTTCTGTTCTGCTTGAGCTAGTATCCTGATTACTAAGAGTACATAAGTGCAAAGACAATCATAATGAGGTTTGTATAACGTCCTCTTAATCGTTGCTCACAGCTGGTTGGTGTAAATGCACATACACTTTACTTTCTCATTTTTCATTAATGGCAACAATGTAGAGGCTGTCAACTGGGTTTTTCTTCTAGTGAAATTGATTCTAGTGATGAAGAAGCAAGAATGTTCAAATCAGCAGCAGCTGATGTGGAGAATATGTTTTACTGAAATTCAAAAGTTTAAGAAGCAAAATATTTCACCTGATTAGCTTGAAACTGTTGTTATAATTCATTTTTCTTACATATCATTCTTTACTGAGTTATACAAGTAGACAGCATCCTCTCACGACACCAGACTCCATAACAGTACTGCTTTCATGTACTCTAAAAATACAGTGAGGCATAAAACTGCAGAGCAGAACTGGAGCAAGAAGCATGATACTGGGACAGCTGAACTGAAATAGGAAAACCAGAAAGATTCAAATGTTAAGATTTGTTTTTCCTCTTCGGAAAAGAGGATAATTCTATTTTCCAATTCACTTTCACATGAGTCTTTTCAATTCCCCAATCAACATCACCATATGAATTTTTAGTGAAAGACTGAATAGACTTCTTGAAAAGACTATTAACTGCAGCTATTCTGGAGCTATGGCTTCTGCATTAAAGGTCATGACAGTTATGAATGAGGTTATAGGCTTTTTTACACTACTACTTGGACTTACGTCTTCAACAGAAGTGGAAATTTAAACCAGAAATAGGATTGCAACATGATAAATGAATGAAACTAAACTACAGAAAGCAGGGCTAAGGGGAGGTCATTCGTAAGGCAATGCAATGAATTTGTGATGTTGATGTTTTGACAAGTGAATAGATCACTGAAGCCCAATGCCTGATGCTAGCAATGTGGCACTTTTTGCAAAGCTGTGTCTTAAGAAAATAACATACTTTTCTTCAAAATTTAGCTAGATTGGCTAAAGAAGTGTTTCAAATCAGTATCACAGACCTTGTTTTCCCCTGGAAGTAAAATTCTTATCTCCATTCTCTGATCTTTCTTGATTCTTCCCTTTCTGCCCCTACAAACTGCACACATGAACACATTTGTCTCTATCCTTCAGGGCTTATCTAGAAAGCATAGCTGTCACCATTTTTGGTCACAAGTAAATGCAGAATTAAGGAGGACTTTGTCATCATATCAAGAAATCAATAATACATTGAAGCACTTTTTAATTAGACCACTGTGGTCCCTAACTAAGCACGTGTTATATAAAGATTAAATGATTGCTTATGGCATTCTCAGTGTGTGGTTCACCATAGTGAAAAAGTTATTGACTCAGCTGCTAAGTTATGAGAACTGACCAAGTCTTGCTGAGTGCAGAAACTCTTTTTAGCACAAAAAAAACAATGAAGTTTTATAGCCCAACTCTTGAAATGTTTTAATTAAGGAATAGTATGACAAGTAAGTTAAAAAGCTATTTAATAGGAAGACAGGTACCCCTTTAAATGTTGACTTATGAAGTCAACATTTTCAAGGATGTTACTGTACTTTAGTCTTTTATTTTCAAAGCCATTAACATCTCCCAGGATATTTCTATCTAGAGACCTAGAAGCAAAACTGTCATAAAGTGAATAAAAACATGTGAACTTTTATTTGATAGTGCTGAAGTTCATCGACCAAAATTATGGCATCTATGCACAAGAAAAAAAGAGGTGTACTTATCCCTCAAAGTATTCCACAACAGAAAATCAACAGAGTACTGAGTAATACTCAGACTATATATTAGGAGTTTCAAAATCCCACTTGGTTTCTCGCTAGAGTCACAGCTATCTCAATTCTTGAACAGACTAACACTTCTACCAACCTCTGAGGGAAGCCCTAGCAAAAGCTGAGATTGTCAGGACACATAAACTGTTCCACAGTTATTCTTGATCTATCAATCATCTTCAGTTAAGAAAAAGGTGAGCTTTGGCATTGAGATATAGGTCATCCATCAAGGCTGAGGGAAAAAAAAGGAAAAGCTTAGCTTTTTTGAGCAGTACAGGAAACAGCAACAGAAACAAAGATGAAGAAAAGGTGCAAGGAAGCGCATGGCTGAATGCTGGACAGGAGGCAAGAACAGCAACAAGCACAAGAGGTGCACATGCATAAAAAGATTCACACTGAACATACACTTTGGTTTGAAAATGTTATGGCTGGCCTTTAAATTGTATGTGAAGCCCAAGCTGCAAGGCCTCTACACAGACAATGAGAGGAAACATGACATAAATCCAGCCTCAGACTTGAAACCCCTGAAATGGTAGGTCAGTAACTGCAATGCAGTGCTGCTAGAGCTCATGAATCGTTTGGTGTCCAACAATCCACAGGCATTCACTGAATTTTTCCAGATTATAAACAAAAGATCTACAAACTTATCCTGCTGCAAATAGCATCTTCATATTTTGTCACGCTGTGATTTCCTTTCCATGGTGTTACCGGATTGCTAATGGAGATACATACAGTGGATGATGTTAACAGGTTACTTCTTGCTCTGTGGTACAAGAAGGATGCTCAAAGCAGAAGGTGTTTTTTTCCTGAATTAAGACTAAAAACCTGAATTTACACAGTGCTGTAAGGAAACTACCTCCCACAGTACCAGAGTCAACAGTGGCCTTCTGTAGGGATTACATTTATTTTCTATCTATCAAGAGCCAGGAACCAGTGAGTTTCTCAACAATAAGGACACTCTGTTTCCTAAGACACATTAAAGATATATGTTTACTGAGATGGGGCTCATTGGTGGTCTACTTGAAAGACAGGCAGAAGGAAAACAGGACTTGATAAGAGCTAAGTATTCTAAATATACAGTTCTGGTTTCATCTTCTTTACTGAAGGAATATTAACTTGCCTGTATGAGGTCTTTTTGGTATTAAAGATTCTTTAGGGCATTTTCTATACTTTAGCTCTTAGTTTAACTTAATTAAAATCTTTTTGAGATTTTCTTCATGAGACACACTTGGCCTTTCAGTAACAGAATACAGATAATTACATCGTTCCTTCCCATAACTTTTGGAGATGGACTAAACAAAGTAGGGCTGTCTGAATAAGGCTGCCTTATCATTTCATACATTGGACAGGCTTGGTGCCACTAGATAAGATACTGGTAATACCTCAGACTCTGCTTCAGAATAGTCCTTACTCTTACTGAGGTCAATGTGTCAGGACACCAGGACTGAAACCATTCATCAAAGAAACATCTCTCCAGGCCCTGGATGCCAATGACATCCTCAGTACTTCTACAGAAAAAGAGTAATAGAATATCAGCCTCTAAAAGCTCACCTAGAGGCTACAGCTAGGTAGAAAATTAATCCATAGCTCTCCAAACCATAGTTAGTTACTTCCTAGCATCCTATCCATACAGTTTGCTATTAAACTCTGTCAGGTGACCTCTAAATTTGATATAAAGATACTTACTTTTCTGAAATAAAGAATCAATAATTTTTACAATGCAAAGCTAGATATTTTTTTTTAGCTGTGCACATAAAGAGGGCATAGAAACATGTCTTGCAGTTGGACTTGGTAAGACAAAGTATTTTACACATAGTATTTTATTAAAGAGCCCCTGAAATCTGAAGTCTTTTATCCTGTGACAGAACATTTGTTTTAGAATGTAAAATATATTACACTGGTCTGACAGTAACTTTGCACATATAAGTACTAGTATATATTCAGGAATGTAGATTGGGATGATTCTGCTGCATACAAATAACCCAAAGCATTGAAATGTACAATCCATCCTCAATGATCCAAAGGGAATAAGATCAAAGATCTGACTATGTGCTTTCTAAATTAAAAATTCAAATTAGAACATGTAAAGTAGTTTAAAATAATAATTACATGAATTCCAATTAAGTATTACACAGTAATTACAATGAGTGTTATTAGCAAATTCAAAATAGACTTTCAGTTAAAGCTACTACCATGAAGCACAGCAACAGACAGGTGCACCCAAACATCAACAAGTGGAACAGAAATTACAGGTGCTTGTACATTAGGGAAAAGAGAAATTAACTCACTTCTTGATGGTTTATGCTGTTTCAGTCATCTATAATGGTGTTTACTTGCTTTTCCAGTTTTTATAGGCTAAGGGGTTCTTAAAGGATGAACACGATGCAGAATTCAGGAAATTATTTACAACACGAGAACTATTTACTACCAGAGAAGTCTGGATGCACTTATCAGAAACAGAAAAGTAGAGTTACTGCTCTATAAAGTTTAGGATTTGTTTTGTAGTGTCTGCACCAGGTGCTTCAGAGAATAATAAGTGATCTCCTGATCTTAATGTGTGATATCTGGTTTGTGAACTGAAATTTTACCTTTAAAAAAGGCAAAAGCACATTTTAGATTTTGTGCTTGAAATCTTACGAGAGTCTGCAGTCAAAAAGCATGATTACATGTTATAAAGACTGTCTTTGAAATATTTAACATCACTGGAAATATTTATCCTGAAATAGCTGCAATTTGAGGGGCCATCATTTTGTTTGTTCTGTACCACATGCTAAGAGCACAATATGTAAAACTGAACTACACAGAAATACACATATTCCATGCACACTGTTCATTTTTGTGGAGCATTTAGGAGCATCTGTGCAATTCAGACTCTACAAGATTCCAACTATCTTGTCAATAAATGATCACACATCGTATATCTATCAGTAGACTCAGTTAAACCTCTGGCTAAATATCTCTCCCTATTATTATTCTCTACACTGATGCACCCAAATTCTGTGTTCTGAAGCTTTACTGTTTGCCATTTCCTTTTGCCTTAAAGCCTTCCACTAAAGTCACCTGAAACTTCCTTGACTCTTGGTCTGGATAGACTTACTCTACTTCTACACTAGTAGATTTCATTCAATGTTTCAAAATATATTGTCCATGCAAATTCAGTTGAAACCACAGTGTCCTTGTGAGGTAACCAACAATAGTGAATCATTTTGACAGAACAAAATACATAAACTGAGGTTTCCTTGAAAGATTGCCAATTGGGTGACACTTTCTATTTTCTATAGGAAACATTCTCTTCTAGATTCTAAAGCCATATTTGT
Organism: Colius striatus; assembly: GCF_028858725.1. Taxonomy (NCBI): domain Eukaryota; kingdom Metazoa; phylum Chordata; class Aves; order Coliiformes; family Coliidae; genus Colius; species Colius striatus. Next base: position 3,607,414 of record NC_084761.1, on the reverse strand, counting down.
AATTAATCTTTTTCAATCCTATTCTTTTTCAGAGATCTGATTCCAAAGCATTCTTTAACTAAGGGCCTGAGAGTGTCCCAGTGTTACAAATGTGAGGTTCAAATGACAAAGCTCTTGAGAGAGCGAGAGCCAGACTTGGAGCAGAACAAAGCTTTGTAGGTGTGGTGGAATGTGCATCCATTCAGCTTTGCATGTATGTTCTCTCTCTTTTAAAGGCAGAAAAGAAAAAGTAACAATTTTATTCTTTCTTTTTCATTCTAATTTGCAGTGATTTTTCCCCCCTTAAAATCTGGGTGAAACTTACAAAGTCATTGGTCTTTTTCCAAGTTTCAAAGGCTGCCTAATAATAACAATAATAATAGAAGGGGAAAAAAGTGAGACTTTTCCCCCTAACTTCTTATTGATTTGCCATACAAATCTTGACTTCATCTTTGGCCATTCTTCAGGCACATATCCAAATAGACAAGTAAGAAGTCTCAGAATGGCTTTAGGATGTGCTGAACATTCAATTCCTCTGCAAATCTACAGTTATTATGCACTTACAAAGTCATGCCACAATCATTGAAACCTAGATTTTTGATAGTTTGGAGGAATGTAGGTTTCAAATATGGCATGACTGGCTTTGAGGATGCTTCTACTGGATTGTATTTTTCTAAACCTCAGTTCTCTTATTGTTTGCTTCTTGCACACTCCTGTGAGAATAAGCCTTTGGTGAGTGAGAGTAAACCAATATTGGTTTCTGTCAGTGATAGAATAGGAATGCAGTATACAGTTACTACACAAAGCATGGGTCAGAGAAGACAAGTAGTCCTCAGAAATATGTACCAGAATTGCTTGACTACATGATCCAAACCACTGCTACCATTAGGGTAATATCTTCACAGATTTTCAATAAAAGCTCAAAGCATACTGTGGGGAAATGTTTTGGGGGGTTGGGAAGTGAAACGTACCTGCTTTCCACTTCAAACAATGTGCATTTAAAAGTCTCCATGCTAACACAGTCTTGAAAAGCTCAAGGGCCTGTGGTTCAACTGAATCATCTGACTACAAAGCAGAGGACATCTATTTTAGTTCATCAGGCTTTCTAAAATTAACCAAAGTTCACAGCTTTGTAAAAATTACATACTAAAAGAGAGAGTTTCTACACCCTTGATAGAAATCCTTTAAATCTGGATTAAGTACTAATAATTAAATTCTACATTCTGAATCCTTTTCTCAGGGGTCTTGCCTATCAAATAAACCAGAAAACTTTAAGAACAAGCTGAAAGGAACATGCTGAGTTCCACAGTTCTCAGAAATACTAAAGAACTGAATGAAATACAAAATATTATCATCCAAAAAAAGAAGTAGCAGGATCTGGGTTTTGTCTTGACTTTATTTTTATTGAAAGTAAAAGAAAAATAAGCACTGTTAATGATAGATAATACATTTAGCCTCACAAAACAATCACCATTTCATTTATGTCTGTTATTAACAGAGACCAGGAAGGGCTATGAAGTGTTTTCTATATTAAAAATGTATATGTTCTTCTTCATGACTCTCCACAAGACTTTGTGGTCTGGAGCCAGAGCTGATTTACTTTATTCATCCTTTCCAGTATGATACAGAATCTACCTGCTTGCACCTAACAAGTAACTCACAAGGATTGCTTTCTGTTTGGTTTTTCTTTCTTCCTTCTTTCTTTCTTTCCTGTGTGCATGCAGATTTGTATGTGGGTATATCTTTATAAGATTTCAGGAAATGCATCACATAACTGTTAACACTTTTTCCACTGACTCCTCACTTAAGTCAGACCCAGGCACGTAGCATAAACCAGAAAGTCTATAGAGGCTTTTTTTGTCTTTCCATCATGATCACATACCTACAATCTCTCTGATGCTCTTTTCTATTGCAAGAACTACTATTGGTGGTAGCTTACTTACTCCTACCTAACACAACCACAGAAAGTCCTTCCTCATCATAGTGGAACTGCAGATAGCTCATGTACTTTCAAACACTGTCAAGTCCAATTCAGGTTATGCAGCTGCCAGGCTGATGACCCAGGCTCAGTTTTACCCTTATATTGCCCAAGAATTCCAGTCATTCACATATCTCACATCTCTGGCATCTCTCCCATTTATCAGATATCCACCATATCCACTATCTTACTATTAAAGTTTAAGCCCCAAATTTGCTTTCATAAAGAAATATTAACATTTTCCACAGATGAGGAAGGTTACTGCTCTATAGAGGAATGGTTTTAACTTTATCAGTAAGTTCATATTTTCACTACCCTCTTTAATTTCTAAGTGCATAAACAGCATAAATTCAATGATTTTCCCCACAATAAACCATTGCAATTAAATCCTATTTCTTGCCTGTAGTATCGAAAGAGTTAAGTCAGGTTATTGCTGTCTCCATATTTTCACTTCTTTACACCAAATCAATTGGTCCTGTCAAGGTGTTTTTCATTTATTTCAAAATTATAATTACTAGAGGATCAGTTTTGATTTTTAACCTAAAGCCTTTTACAGGGGCATATAATCTTCATAACTGAAGTTAACAAAGGTAAACAAATTAGTAGTTATGTGAGCCTGGTGAACAGACAAGGAGAATGTTAAAACAGGAAGAGAAAAGACAGAAAAATGCCCATGAACTTACTGCTTTCAAAATTTCAATAAGTCTGCAAATTCATTCGCTCCCCATGTGGTCAGTGTTATCTCTATCACTTGTAATTGTAAATTAGAGAAATACTGGCTCAAGAAACTTAAGTTACAGATTCTTACAGATAGAAAAGAAATCAAATCCATATAACCTTTATAGCTTCCTGAAAAATCCAGAAGCATTTCTTGATGTTGAGGTCTAATTTGTTTTGCTCTTTGGTTTTATTTTGTACAGCATATTGTAGCACAATAAGATTTATGAATTTTATTTATACAATGTATGAAAGTTGGGTCAGAAAAGTAACTGTATGTAATTCAATTTTATTTTTCAGTTAGGGTATTTCAAAACAAAGGTGCAAGCGTACTAAAACGTTTCTATCAGTCTACACTATTTAAAGTAATTTAAAGTTTCTATGAGAAATAATTTTCATGGGGTGAGTGGAAGTAGCATTTACCTGCAATATTATGAACCACAGTCACTTTAAATCTTGTATTTCCACACTTATTAAACCACTACTAAGAGGAATCCTGCTGCTAAAATCTTATGTGGTTCTTTTAGAGCAACATCATTACCTAATGATTTTGAAAGAAGCTTATTTTTCAAGGTGAGAAGGGAAACAGAGCTGCGTTACCCTGAACTGCATAAGCTAGCTCAGAGAAGTCAGGTACATGTTAATAAGCATGGAAAAGGGGAATGGAAACACTTGGATGAGATCATTGAATCATAGAATGGTAGGAGTTAGAAGGGACTTTTAGATATCATCTGGTCCAACGCCCCTGCAGAAGCAGGTCCCACCTAGATCAAGTCGCATAGGAACGTGTCCAGGTGAGTCTTGAAGACCTTCTTTGATTATGATAGAAATACTGAATTACATATCTGCATTCCTGATCTAGGATTTTCATGTTTTCTAAAAGATAAACAGAAGCATAATATTTCAGTCCTAGTTCAAGAGGCGTTTACATCTTAATAGTCTACAGAAGCCACAGCCATTCAGAAGCATGGACAGCAACGCCCATGACTGCTGGTCACAGGGAGTCATCATGACATTCCTCTACTCTGATCATTCTGACCTGTTTTAAAAACAAGCAAATTAATTTATCTTTCTAATATTTTCCCTAATGTGACCAAAATATCTTTATGTAGGAAAAACCCTCTTGCTGCTGTAATTGATATGTATACTACTTTATCACACAGTGTTCACAGTGCTGCAATAGCAGAACACAGCACTGGTTCAGTCTTCCAGTTTATAAAATGATTCTGAGAGATCTGGTATCTTATTTTAGCTTCATTAGAGAGGAACAAAGAGATACATATAACTGTCTAAAACTCTCCAGGGCTTTCATAGCATGGAGATTGCTGAAACATAGAAATGTTTGAACAAAGTCCAGAAATGGCCATAAGCAACTCCAAATTCCTTTTATGAAAAAGAAACTCCAGATAATTTTTTCATCCTATAGGAATAATGCAAACCAGGTGAAACACAATCAAGAGTTGGGACTCTTATTAAGCAAAGTATAAATGAAAATGTAAGCTAAACATCCATTTTCATCTAAGCATGATTAAATTCCAGTGCTTGTTAAAGTGTATTACCCTCATTTGCCTTTGTTGTTTCTCATGGAACCTCCATTTTACAACCCGACAGCACAGAAATATAGGATGCCATACATGACATTTTATCTATTTAACTGAAACAGGGTAAGATAGAACTGTCTCTATGCTTAGAAACACCAGTACATCTTTTCTATAGGGTGCTGGATGAAAGCACTTAATACTCACAAAATGATGTGCACATTTATGGTACGATTTCCACACAAATTGAAAGATATTAAGAACTGCAAATTATCTACCCTTACACAAGAAGGTAATAATTATGTCTATACAGCTGTCATTCTAATAAACTACTGATTAGGCTAATAAACTACATACTAACAAGTTATGTTTTAGGTATCAAAACTTGATCTGCAAATAAAAAGGAGATGCTTGTGCTCTGGATCCTCCTTACCAACCTACGTTACATTTCTTCCCCACCACTCTGTCCCAACCAGGCTGTTTGTGGCACTAAACTTTCTGTCTCACCCTCTCCCCCCTTCATAGATAACTCTTTACATTCCTCCAATGTACTGTTATTTTTAAGAGGAAAAATTACATGATGAGCTCAGCTGCTTGAGCCAGAGCCTTTGTGAAGGCTGTACAGCTGTGTGGTAATTTGGTCAGTCTCTCATGAATATAGATATGAATTCCAGAGCCTACTTTTCCTTCATAACTGATGAACCTCTTGTCTTTTTAGGCTCCAGGAAGAAGCACGTGGCAACTGAATCAAACATTCTGGGTTGCTGGAAACTTCCAATCCTTCTAAGTCATTCTTACATGAAAAGTGTTAAGCCTGTACCCTTTCAAAGCACGTTAAATCATGTAACCACAGCACTTAAGCAGCCACAGTAACAGATAGTTAAATATCCTAGTGATCTGCAACATCAGTATAGGAAAAAAATCAAAGAAATATATGAAAATGCAATTTTTAAATGTACCAAAAGAAGCTGAGCTGTAATAGTCTAGAAAAGAAGTTCAACACATTTACATGTATATTCACAAGGTTTATGAGCTTCTAAGCCTGACTAAATAAGCTGACACTAAATAGAAAGCTGTCATTATGACCTACTACAAACTCCAACTTCATTTAAATTTGTTCACCTCTCCCACCTCTACTGAATTCAAAAGAGTCAAAACTCTTTTATAATCTTCCCTTCCATCATGGGATAAATCAATATGTAGTATTTAACTGCAAGAAAAGAAAAATAAGAGTAAATGTGATGTAAGCATATAGAAATGAATGATACAGACAAGGTGTGTTTCTCTTTAAACTTTCATATGTAGAGCCACCAAAGCACTAACATTCATTTTGTAATAAGTAATTTTTTACTTATTTTGTAGTTTTGGTGGGTGTCAGGAGGTTGGGACTTCCATTTTTTCTATAGTAGCTAGCAACAGGACAAGGGGTAATGGGATGAAGCTGGAACACAAAAAGTTCCACTTAAATATAAGAAAAATCTCTTTTACTGTGAGGGTGACTGAGCCCTGGCACAGGCTGCCCAGAGGGGTTGTGGAGGCTCCTTCCTTGGAGGTCTTCAACAGCAGCCTGTACATGTTCCTATGTGACCTGAAGTAGGTGAACTTGCTTCTGCAGGGGGTTGGACTAGATGATCTCTAAAAGTCCCTTCAAACCCTACCATTCTGTGATTCAATGATTCTATGATTTCTAGCAATACTCATTATGGGGGTAGTCACAATCTGGGGTTTGGCCATAGCTAAAGGTGGGACTTACTTGTATTAATTCTTGATTTCACATAATTTATATGAAAAGTTCTCTACTGCTGGTTTTTGTAAGTTAAGCTATCACCCTTCTCTTTAATGAATATCTAGAGAATATGTCTTTTCTGAAAGTAACTTTTTTATCTTTTTTTTTTCCTCCTAGTTATTTCAAAGTGTCTTAAAGTATCTTGTTTAAGTTGCACATCAAAGCTATCTATTCGCATTGTAGAAAGGGCACCTCTTCGTAATTGCATCAATTTGGCTCATGACACATTTATTGATAAGATGGATGTAGATAATGTTTGTGCGTTCAATAATATTCTTCAGCTATTACTGGATCTGCAGCATGGAATCCTGGCTGGAAGAACAGATTCAGTCCTTAGCTGTGGATGCAAATGATGTGGAGAAGATGAAACAATGAAGAAATAATTTTACACTTCTGTATCAAACAGAAAATGTTTTGTTTGTAAGTAGTACCCTGTTGTTTTTTAATCTTCCTGAATTTTATTCGTGTAAAATAAACTTTATAAATCAGAAATAATAATCATGGATTGAAATATCTATTTCTCAGGCAACACAAAAATGTTTATTTATGGTTCACCAGTTGAATCTGAGTTTGAACCAATATAGCCTTTATTCAGCTGAGGGCTGATAATTTTGCACAATGACATTTTTTCACACCAGTTTGAGGGCAACTGATCATCTCAATCACAGCTCCTCACATTTTGAGTATCACAGCTTCTAACATTTTAGCCACAAGGCCTTGGAAATAGTGTTGTCATTTCAGTGTGTGATAGATTTGAAGTTGTCACCAAATATCTGCATGGTGTAAAAAAATCCCTAGAGTGATTGTGTGAAGTCACATACCTGCTTAGAATTTGCAGAAGTATCCTTACTTTAACAGATTATCTGGAAAGTTATGGCTGGCTGAAGTTTTTCATTGCTGTTATTCAAATGTAAACCAATTTGGATAATTTTAAGAAATAATTTGAAACACTGTTTCAATCTGTTTCACAAATATGATGTAATTTGTCAAATAATTGCTTGTCAATCAAACTGGATTTTTGCAGTGCCACCTGTACTGTATGAGGCATGGAAGAGCTGGGAAAACAGGATTAAAATCCCTCTGCCACATAAAGGTAAAGCGTCTCCTATCTCAATTGCTGCCCAAACCATCAGTCTGTGGAATTAAATGTCCTGTACTTCCTCCTCAGCCCAACAATTATTTTATTAGAAAGAAAATGGAGCAAAGATCAACAGAACAAAAAACCCTACACTGATCCTAGAGCACCCTGTATTTTTGCAGCAAAGATCTCTAATTTGCATCCATCTCCAATTTTTGTACAAAATGCATCAACTTCTAAACTAGACTCTGCTTTCTGGACAGCACAAGACACATACAGTACTCTATGACTTCATTTTAGGGTATAGTCTAGTGTGACAAAGTTTCCTCAAAATTGTAAAGAAAAGCTACAGCCCAAATACTGCTTCAAAGCACATCTGGCTTCTCCTCAACTTTAAGGGCAGTGAACCCTTTTCGTAACTGCAAGTTTTTAGATGGAACAGAAGCCTTTGTCTTGGTGCCAGTAGCCCCTAGCTTCCGTTCTTCACCTTCCCCAGAGGTTGGGCTTACACTTCCACTAGGGATGGACTTTGGCCAAGTGTCCACTTTCATTCCAGTTGTGAGGCCTCAGAGTCTATGTCTCTGTTTTCTCTTAGCCCCACTTTTGCAAATGGAGATAATATGGACCCCAGTGATAATCAGATTCCAAACAAGCAAAAGAAAGGCTCCATAAAGAAGCCAGGGCAAAAGGAAGCATTTTTGCTTGCCTTGTCCAAGAACAAATTACAAGTATATGGGTAAAAACTACTAGGGATCAAAACACAGTAGCCTACTGAAAACCCAATCATCAACAGAAATGATGACAGGAAAAAACAAACCTCAGCTGAAGGGGAAAATCACAGAGCAAACATGATAAAACGAAACGCCCTTCCTAATATGCATTTAAAAAATTAACTTTTTCAAAGAGTACGTTGGCAACAGCCTTTTACTTTATCTGAACATTTGGGAGCACATTGAGAGGCAGCTTTTCAATCTGAAGGATCAAATCTGACACAAGTCATCAGACAATAACAGTGAAATCAAAAAGACAGTAACTGGAAAAATGTAATCCTCCCCTGAAATTTTCTTCAGCTCACCATCTGCTTCCATTCTATTACATCCCACTAGGGACTCACTGTCTTGCAACATCTCCTCTGGGTAGAATTGCCACAGATGTAACAGGCAGGACTGAGAGTTTTGCTGTATGACTCAACCAGATGGCTTTGGGTGACACAAAAAACTTAGTCTGCACCTTACCCTCTGACAAAGGAGAATATCAAACCATACAGGTAAAACCACAATCCAGGTAAAGATGGGCATAGAACCAAATGCCAATGCACTGTACCAATGCAAAGCATGTGCTTCCACACAGCAGCCAGATTTTCCCTTAAGTGAAAACAGCAGGATTGAGTCACCACAATGGAAAATTTACAAGCATTTAACTGCAGAGGTTATTTCCTCAGATTATTCTCAACTACAAGCATTCCCTCCAGGTGTCAGATCTAATTTGCCAACACAAAAATGCCTTGTTGGTGCATAAGACTCGTATCTAACTACTTTACTGTGAATTTCTTTCTTTGAAGGAAGGTATCTGGAAAGAGTAATGGCAAAACAGTACATACTGAAAGGCTATTTTCTGTCTTCCATATCTGGAGTAAATTTAAATGGTAGAAATTCTGTTTTAAAAGATGGACAATCCCTGCAGCATAGAAAGAAGAAAGGAATATTGAGGCTCTTTCTATTATCTACTGAGGTTTTACAACGTCTCTAGGAATTAAAATACATTACTAAAAGTTATTCTTTAGAGATTAACTTTTACATCTTGCCTATGTTTTAAACTTGTGTAATGTTTGCTATATACCTCACAGAGTTGATTGATAGCTTGGAAAAAAATAACCTCTGTTATTCTATGATCTTGTTCTTGTGTGTCTAAAATCTGAAGTGCATGTTTTTAAATGTTATGTGTAAATCAACATTTCTGTTTCCAAAGACAGTCTTTTCATTAATAAAGGAGCAAGGAAGGAGCTGTTTAACTTATTCCTCTGAGTTTCAACTACAGTTGAGTTCAGCGTGCCAGAAACGTGGATGCTAAATGCCCCAACCCATTCACTTGAAAAGCTTTATGCTATGATCAGATATTCCGAGTCATGCCCAGGTGAAGAACAAAAGATTTTCATTAATAACAATTCTTCCTATTCAATGTATTCAACATTAATTTAAATAGTTGTCAGATAAGGTGTTGTACCTAAAATCTGCAGAAGTACATTGGTACAGTTTAGGCGAACTCCTTAGCTCTAAAATATCTATTTCTTAGAACTCCTTCCTCCCTTAAACACCAGTGCAGCAAAGCATTCAAGTATGTCCTTACCTTTACTCAGCTAAGCAGCTACACTGACACCAGATGGTCAAGTCACATTGCTGAAGTCAAATTTGTGCAAAACAGTTCCTCCTATTAAGCCATAATCGTTTGGGAATCAGCAATTTCTGCCCCCATTGGGGTAATTTTTACTAGAGATTAATGCAATAAGAGCAGTCTGCAATGGTTTTTCCATGCTTCATCTTTACTGTGAGCAACATACATTTAGCAGCATCTATAGTGTCCCATGGCCGTCACACGAACTCCAAATCCTAACATTGTTTAAACAGTGACATACTTTAGATTTGATTAGGAGAAGCATTTCTTCATATCTTGCAAACGTAAAACCACCACAAACATTTTTGTCAGACATCATGTGTTATACACTGCAGAGGAGTGTTCAAGGAATTAAAAAAAGGAATTTACCCAAAAATTTCCCAGCTTTCTGCTTGGTCAAATTTTTTGATGATTACTTAGGTAATTGCTTCAAAACACATGAACAAATTTCAAGCCAAGTGAGGGAAAGCAGTTCATGGTACTATTTACATTTTAAGGTATATTATGTGTTAAAATTCATTTAAGTTTTTACTGAAATGCCAGAACAACCAAATGCTGAAATGCTGGCACCTCATTTTGTAAAAGGTCATGTTGATTTTCTAGTAATGAGTAGTTCATACCTCCCTACTCAGCAAAAACAGAAATATCCAAAACAAAAACAAAATATGCCTAATGAATAACTTTTGACTTACTGAATTACCGTTGCCTTAGACTGGGTAAACTAACTCAGAAAATAAAGAGTTCTTTACAATAGTTGGCAAGGGTCATAGTATGTAAAAGTAACAGGAAACTACTGAAATCTTTACACATCCATTTGAGAACCCCTCCATCAGATTAATCTGTTTCTTGAAGCCTGGAAGCCTCAAGAGACTTTGGACCCATTAAAGTCTGGGACAACACACCAGTTTAGACAGATATGGAATGAGCAGAGATGAATTTTTTCAATTATTTAATCTCTTCCAAGGTCTGGTTTTAATTTCTTACTAGGTGATTAACACACACCTATTGATCCTTTCAATTTCTGCTAATTCTTCCTTATATTGTAAGGGAAACTTTAAAACAATAGGAAAAAATGCCACCCAGACTGTTCTAAGTACAATAGTGTTTGGTTTACATGTTATTGTTCTGCTCAAATCATTATTCTGTTTGTGTCATTATATTTAATTGATTGTAAAATCATGCTTCTAATTTTGCACATTTTCAACATATGTTTAAATTTCTTCAGAGATTCTTGAAAACTGTGATGCTTTGGGAAACTATTTAACAATTAGACTATCTCATGAAGAATAACTTTTCCCATTTACATTCACAAACCTTTATTTTAGGAGAACCATTACCAGGTACCTTATTTTGGTGTTAGAATGTCCATTGGATAGAATGGTCATTTTAACCTAAAACCAGAATCTCTACATAAAATATCATGTCACACTATTCCTCTTTGTCTTTCAAAATCCCCTGAGCTGTGTTTTTCCTCCTTGTCTTTCCACTGTTGCTGCGTGGTACCACATGAATCTTTGGATCTGCTTCTGCAGGCGTGTTGGAGTAGATGATCTCTAAAGGTCCCTTCCAAGCCCTGCCATTCTATGATTCTATGACATGTACATGAACATACCTTTGAAAAGCTACCATCTGAGGACAGAAGGATTACTGGATCTCTTATAGCAATGCATGCTGTATGTAAGGGGCTTGAAATCTAATCGTTCATAACATTGCTTTATAAATAATTTAGTAGCAGATTTCTAAGGCCACATAATTAGCTTATGTAAATTTTGTTTTAATGAGCCCCACCTTTCCTGAGGAGGACTTCTAGGTCAGGCCACTAACTGAGAGAAGTAACATACTTTTTAAGTAGCTCGTATATTCCATGTTACATTAAAGTTTACAAGACTACTGAAGATATTAGATAGTTATTGAAAATGATAATATTCTCCAGTCTCATTATTCAGATGTGTTACCAGACACATCCCCTGTCATAGTTGCCAATAACTAGCTTTTAATTAGTTGTGTGTGCCAGTCACCAGAAAGGTCCTTTTAGATCTCAGACCTCAAGGATTCTTACAATATTCAGCAAATGGCAGATGACCTTCTGCAGATCACTGTGCATATCATTACCCACTGTCCCAGTACTTGATTTTACAAGAGACTCTTTTACAACTTCTTTCATGCTTACAACTGTAACAAAGAAAGTCACAGAATCTTAAGGGTTGGAAAGGACCTCGAAAGATCATCTAGTTCCCCCCCCCCCAGACAGAGTAGAATCATTCAGAATAGGTCTCAGAAATTTTCCCTTAAAAGTCACCTTTGCTGCAATGCCCTTCCCAGTTAATAAAACCTAGGTTGTGGTTGTGTTATGACTACAGCCAGGTCTTATTGTCAATCTCTTCTCTTATATTTAGATCTTAGGCTTTATCAGACAAAGTCTGTGTTTTTGGTCTGATTTGTTACAGCAGCTAGCACGCAAGCTTAATTTGAAAGTGTGGCCTTAGGAATTGTTAGCAATGATGTAAAGTAGCAGTACTAATGAGTGTGCATCATCAATAATATTATTGCTATACTCTGATCATTTTCATAGTTTTAAAATCAATGTCAGGCAGTTATTTTAAAATATACAGTGGATGCATTATTTTCTAATAACCCTACAAATGTGTGTCTTGGTTAAACACAGAGACAAATTCATCTTCAACTAAGCATGAAATACTCTGTAATGTTTTCATTATGAGGTTACATACTGAGGTTGTTCATTAGATAGACTAAATAAGTAGACAATAAATAAAAACCGAGAGAAAGAAACGTTCAGTGTAAGCTCAGCAGAGCTTCTAGTTTTCCTTTGATAATCACATTTTGCAACCCTTCTAGATTCTCGTATGCTGGAAGACCTCTGCTTCCCTTTGTCAGCAGGACTGTGACTAGGATGAGTCAGAAGAGACAACTTCAGCTGTACAAAGCAGTCCCCAGATTAGCTATGAGGCTGTGGCTCTTTCCCTCCCTGAGCTGTGGTAGTGCCAGGGCCTTCACTGCCAAGCCCAGCTTAGGTTTGTGGTTTTAATGAAACTGCTTCATGTATTACAGAGCTAAATCTTGTTTTCTCTGTGATTATTGGTTTAAGTACAATTAATTGGAGACTAAAAATGGGAAAGCTAGTATGAAATACATTTTCTGCTTAACTATACACTCTCTTCCATGCAAGCAAGCTGGTCTTGCCACCTACTTCTTACAGTTAATAATGATCATTACAAAAGATAATTAACAGTATTTCTGGGATATATATACACACATATGTAGTTGTACATTAGGCAGCATCAGCATCCTGTTTCCTTTGCTTGTCAATTTTGCTATGAAAGAAAGAAAACATGAGGATAATATATACAGAGCATTTAAGAGTATGTGTTCTCTCTGAATGCACTCATTTTGATGATATTCATCATCATTAACCACAAGGTTTGCTTCCATTTCTTTTTCTTCTAGTAAAGAAAGCTCTCTCACCAGCAGTATTTGCACTTCCACAGATTTTGATCCTCCCACTGGTGAGAGCTGTATGTACTAGCTGGATTCAATGAGTGAATTTAAATTCAAGAAATATGTACATAAATATTCATTTCTTTCGGCTGTTTCCACCTCTTTCCCCCTCTGAAAAAAATTTGCCTAAATACTATAGTCAGTGGATTAAGGCTCAGTCAGCAAGAAGGATGGAAAGAAATCAGGTATCAACTTCTCATTCCCTAAGCCAGTGCAGTGACCTTGTGTCTTTTAGTGAAAAGGACTCACGACATGTTAATGCTTCAATCAGCTGCTTCTTTGTAACATCCTTGGGACATAATGTCTAGTTGTATAAATGATGTGTGGCCTATGCACCGCTCTGGTGCTGATGGCATTTCACTTTCTCTGCTTTAATAAGAATTAGGAGCACAGAGAAGCATCCCGGATAGAAATTAGGGAATCTAACAACTTGGGGTTTGGTGTTTTGCTTTTTAAAAACCTAAAAGTGAAATTAAATATTCCTCTTTTTCCTTCTATTATTTCTAGATCTTGGCAAATGGGAAAAGTTTCAGAGATTGGTCTCTCATTGCTCTACCAGAAATACCACAAACAGGCATCTGCAGAGTAGTTAAAACAAGTAGTTGTTTTAAGTTATTAGTCTAAGAATATGACAATTTTTAAACAGTTCTATAGTGATTATTTAAATATATATATATAAAGTGAGCAAAGGAAGGTGAAATGGAAATGTAGGGCAGCATTAAGCATCACATTTCAAAATACCCTCTCCTGTTTTTGTGGGAAAAGTGTCACATTTCTCTTGTCCTCTCTCTGCAGTGTTAAGTTCATCTTTTACAACGGTAGATTATTCTTTCAGACAATCACCTGCACCTATGAATTCAACTTTACTTTATGAAACACTTTGAAAATGAAAATTCCCATTTTCTAACACCAAAAATATCCCAGCTAGTTCTTCTGGAAGTAACTGATGCACGGTGAAGTTAAGTGACTTCACCAAGGAGAGACAACAGTCCATTAGCTCCTTTTAGACCCTTAACATTACATGTGTGATATACAGTTCATTTAATATCATCAGCTGCAATGGTTCACAAGGACATTTGAGACAAGATACACAATGTGGTGGAATAAAAGGAACCACAACGTGATTTTAAAATGATTTAAAGTGAATATGAGTTGGGTAATTTACACATACCTTGGTCTATATTTCCCCTACAAGCTGTTGAACAACTAGAGGACACTAAAATAATATTAATAGCCATGAACCATCTGTCAATGAATGCTAGAAATCAAAATACTTTGAAAATAAAGATAGCTCAAGTAAGCTTTTTCTAATGTTCCTCTACATTTTTGACAGAAGGATACCTGTTATTACCCAACAACATTGGAAAGGCTTTTTCTCCCACTGTCTCTATCAGATTACACTTCTCTATCACTTTCTCTCTTCACTCCACTTAGCAATGACTGGTTTTTGGCAAACATCTGCAATAAAACAGCTTCTCTTTTACGAAGCAAAATAAACAACACATGGTGAATTTAATACAACCAATCATCTCCCTCTGCAAATGAATTTCATTGCATTTTCTCCTGATAGTAAGCAGCAGCCGTGTTTAATGAGCTGGAAGAACAGGTCAATAAAATATATACATACATATGCATATTGCTTAAGTATCTATTACATATATGTAGACATAAGCCAGCTCATGGTGTTTACCCTACTACAGGATCTTTCCACAATGACAAACCACCACACGCTCTCTTAAGCAAGATTAAAGATTATTTCCTGCTATTAACTCCTGAAAAATTTAAACTTATTCTTCAAAACTGTATTCCAGTAGATGATTAGAGAATATAGCAAGGATCTGTTTATCTGGCTCTGTAGCATTAATTCTTGAAACAGATGCCCATTGTCTGTTCTGATACTGATCTTCTGCTAGTTCACAAAGAAGGGTTATCTCTGAATCATCTCCTGCTGTACTCTGTACAATGCAGATAAGCATTACAAAATTAAAAACCAAGAGGAGTGAAGAACTGCTAAAACCAAAGATTTCTGAGACTTATTCTTAGAGCATATTGTCAAATTTGCCTACTGAAGTAAAAACAAGACATTTGTACATAGTAGCTGGTGGTACTAGAACCTATCTTCAAAGATTTGCCTGACACTATTCAGCACTTCCAAAACACTGTTATTTTTAATTGCATATTTATTCTTTTCTTAGCCACAGAAATGTATTTAAACCAAGGTACTGAAAAAAAGTCACGAGGTTACTGTCTCTTCATTTAAAGGACACTTGGAAATCATTAGCCCAATCAAGGAGATTCTCAACATGGACACAGAAAATGTGAGATGCTCTCAATCAAGAATACAGAAACTGAGCACAGCTCAGAGTTTCTAATTGCACTCTTAAAAAGCACCCCAGCAATAAGGTGCTTAAATTACTACAGCAGGATAATGATCATCAAACTAGTTTGGAGGCATCTGGGATTGTGACTTGAAAGAATTGAGCATCTTGGCTCTATTCTTTCATGTTCAGGTACACATTTGAAAAAGTTGAGTAGATCCTTTCGAGAGTGAAGTTAATGAATAAAAGTGTAACAGCCATGAATTTATTAAACATTAAGAAAAGGATCAGAGGAAATGATCCAAATGTTATCTCTGTAAGAGTAAAAGGAATGTCTAATTAGCTGTTGCTTTACAGTGTAAGACAGAATCAACCAATACACCTTTGGAATGGCTTTCAGGTAAAAAAACATTCCTGAAACACTCATAAGAAGAGAGAATTTGTCACATGTGGAATCCTGAGTCCTCAAAGCCTGGTGATCTGTGACCTAACAAATATCAGCATCTGACATTTCAGAGTATGAGAAGAATCTCTGTACTACATTAGGTAAAGCACAATGTCCCAAACAAAAAAGATACAATTTCTTAATCTCTGTAAAGGATAAGTATTAATAAAGGGCTTGGAAGGCAGAGGTGATAAGTATATTAGTAGTCACCTATTCCATTTCCCAAAACTGTTACAGCAATTAAAATAACAATAATGATCTCATCACACATGGGGTCAATCCTACCAGAACTGAGGAGGTCCATCTAAAGTTCAGGTACTGGATGACAAGAGGAAAAGGTGAGGAAATCGCCTCCCTGACGTGTTCCAGAGACCCCAGGGGGCTGGAGAGGCAGACTGCATTGAGTTACCCAAGACAAAGTACAAATTTGTTCTCATAGCTTCCAGCTCTGCCTGAAACTTCAAACAAGATATTGAAAATTCTTATTAACTCATTTTGGGAAGAGAGCAAAATGTCTCAGAGATGGTTTTAAATTTAATTGTTTGTGAAGAACATCAGGACTCAAACACAGCAGTTTAAAGGGAAGAGAACAGCTTTCAATTTACCTTGCAGTCTATTATGATCCCAGGCTGCTGATGCAGAAACTTCTATACCCTAGCATCTATGTGGAATCGCTGTGGCAAGATATAGTTGTGTTTATTTATGCAGCACGTTCATAGCTACCAGCGGGAGAGCAGAGTGGTGAAGGAGGAAAGGTAAAGTCACCCCTACCACCACCCTTGAACAGAACAGCTCGTGAGCACTGAGCTTGTCTCTCCAAACCTCCAAACATTCTTTTTAAACCCTTAATAATATTGGTTAAACATGAGATATTTAGAAGGTGGCAAACAGTCTGATGAGAAAATATTTTAATTTAATTCAACTTCTATTCAACAAACTACTAAGGAGGTTAAAGATAAAACCAAACAACCTCTCTTGAATACTGAACAGTTTCCAGGAGGCTTCAACAGAAAGAGGGCACATTTTCATCACTCTCAGAGAAACAGTAGGGAGCTGAGCAGTTTGAAAAGCTAGTTTCCTACCTAGACAGATTATCTGGTTTACATTGCTTCTTGCATTCCCTTAAGGCAGATTACAGACAATTTTATTCAGATATACAAAATGTTTTCTTGTTTGTATGTATAACTTGAGTCTTGGATGACACATAGATCAGAACTGCTGTGAAGCTGTCATTTTCAGAACTCTGTAATCTTGTTTTATAGGATTTTCTGTTTTTGAATTCCAAATCCTGGTAGAGGCCAGTTAGATCTGGGTTTCTGAAGGCAAACAAGGTTTTCAAACCTTACCTTAGTTTTCATAATGAGTCTAATAAATTAGTCAGCTGCTGGTTGCATTTGCTGTATTGTTTTACTTATCATATCTGTAAAAATTGTTCATCTCTGTATCAATTAGACTACAGAGTACTTGGGAAGGCTTAAAGCTAAGTAGTTATGATTCCAAATTGTATATCAGTAGAAGTTAGATCAGTGACTATCCATTTTGTATACATTTAGTATCCACACAGGATTTTCATGTGGATTTTGAATCACTTTTTTAGCAGTAATGTAATTTAATCACATTTATGACTCTGTTTTCTGGTTTTAGCTCTGACCAAGGCACTTTCATGGTGTGTAAAGTTCTGCTGACAGGTAACTGAGCTCTGTGCACAGCCAGGGCATCCTTCTTCTTCCTGTCATTCTGGTCAGATAAATCATTAGTATGAGCTCTATTCTATTTAAGACTCTGTTCCAGAGTTTGGTGCATCCTGTGGTACCAATATCATCTGATATTGACAAGATGACAGAAGTGCCTGACAACACATATTTTTAATTGCCTACATGGGGTGATGGGGGGAGGGTGCCTATCAGTCAGTAATTCTCTGTAATGCTAAAGAGCAGTCCTGCTCATGCCTAAAGCTCAGTCATTATTCTTAGCCTGAATTTCTTCATCATTCATAAAGTTTTGAAACAAAAGACACAGTTTTTCAGCAGATATAGAAATATAAATCTGAGAAAGGTTTCTGCCTTATTCAGCCTCAGCCTCTCATCCAAACTGGAAGAGGAGACAGAAGAACACAGCCCATTTTTGTGAAAGGAATGATGAAATATGCTTTCTCCTTAACATGTTATAAGAAAGAAGGGAGCACTTTGTTTCATCACTAAATAGTTAAAACTTAAAATCTCATTTCTTGCAGTATCCTAGAAAAGATTTAAGATAATGTACATACCAACAAAATGCTACCAAATCAGAGGACTATTTCCTAATGTATTAATTTCATGATAGTGTTGCTAATTTTTTTAGCCACATTATTTTGTAGACCAAATTTACCAACAAACTTCAGTTCTGCACGTGTACTTTCAATGCTATGCAGCCAGAAGTGTTTATTTAAACAGGTATTTAACTACTTTGAAACACAGTGAGTGTTAATGCACAGCTACCACAGACAGGATAAAGCGAGCCTGATTAAGAAAACTCTAGAGGGAATCTCAAAATTAGTCTCTTAATGACTCATAATTTTAAAAATGAGATGAAAAAAGTTAAAGAAATTATAAAAAAATGAAGCACCTCACAATGTGTGCTTTTATTGGGTCTTTGATTTAATGAAATCTGAGAAGGGATGACCCGTGAATAATTGTCAGTTCATTTTCAAACTTACACTCTTTCAATCTTGCTATTCAGTCTCACTGAACTTTTAAAGTGCTTAATTAAAAAGATGATTGGACTAAATCTTCAAAATCGTTCTGTAGACCTTGAACGTTGAAATAGTGCAAGTTATCAGATACCTTATTCCACCATAAAAAGAGTAGAAAAAAAATAACTCAAAACTGATCTGTTTTTAATAAAAACACACTTCTGCATTGGGAATCAGCACTCATGTTTGTAAAGAACAGTCAGCCATAGCACAAAGCATTTTCACAGTGATATATCTGAACTACGTAGTTGTATAGGAATACGTACGTATCCACATTTATTTTCCTACACTTTTCTTTCTCCTTCTCTTAGATATATCTCTTCTGCTCTCTGATGAAAGCTATCAAGCAACAACTAATTCCCCAGCACTCTGCTCAATCCCTTTGAGTGTCTAATTTCCTCCCATAGCAAGTGTTTTGCTCCCAGTAACCAAGGAGGACTACCAAGACAATTCAGGTCCTCTTCCCATCACAACCATGTCTCCCTACCAGACTGTCCAATTTCAACCAAAAAAACTTCAGAATTCCCTTAATATCTTTCAGAATATATTCATATCCCCAGAAATAATCCTTGTACTGTGATGGAGGGCTGTGGAGCAGTGGAACAGGCTGCCCAGGGAGGTTGTGGAGGTTCCTTCCTTGGACGTCTGCAAGACCTGTCTGGACATGTTCCTGTGTGACCTGACCTAGGTGGACTTGCTTCTGCAGGGTGATTGGACTACATGATCTTTAAAGGTCCCTTCCAACATCTAATATTCTATGATTCTATGTATGTCTACGTATAATAAGATGGCATTGAAACATTCCTTTCACATGTGTCAATATAAACTACCAAAAATAAGCATCTCATGTGATCAATATGGAGACTTGTTCTATTTTCTATTTAGAGTTTCTTTGATTAATGCTAATAAATTGCTAGAGCTGAATGAATAATTTGCAATGAATACCTTCTGTGATGAAGATAGCTGCTTTTCATACTTATGGGTTTTGGTGAGTAAATTTCCATGAATGCACTTGTTACACTAAAAACAGTTTTACACATTTTTGTGTTCTCATGGAGTGAAGAAAAATGATTTCATCACTGTTCAGTATTTGAACACTCTGATCGGTAGTTGTGAGTAGTCAGAAGCTGTCTCAGGCTACACTTAGTGTCCACTGATACCAAGAAAAATGTTCTCTCACATTAAAGCTGTTACCAGTCCAGTAGGGCACAGCTATTCTTTTTCTTCCTCAATGTCAGTTACCGGGCATGAGAGTAAAAGTTCATCTCTCATCGGTATTTCTGACTAACTCAGCTCCATAAACATGTTACTGGAACATAAACACAAAGAGGAAAAAAATCTGCTTGAGCAAAATGATATTTTTCCATTCTAATATCACATCTCTAATTATCATTAGTTTTATTTCCCATTTTAGTGCATTGAGACTTAAAAACTGACTTAATAGCTCAGGTACTCCCTGGCTCTATAGAATTAGAAATGCAAAGCTACTAGCACAGCTGAAATTCTGGACTATGCTGTGCTAAATTGCTTGAGCATGTATTGAAGCTCATGAATTGTCCATTAAAATCAACTGCTTTTAGAAAATACTTTAAAGAAACCAACCACATGCAATATCTCCACAGCTAGAGGATGGCTAGTTTTAGCCAATGTTACTTTCAGTGCCCAAGCTGTATTGTTTATTTAAATATTTCAACTATTTTATTTTGAGGTAGCAGTACATAACATTCTGCTTATTTTCTTTATCACTTCTTTTTCTGATTCAGAGTTTTAAGACCAGCAAAGCTGAATCTATTATCTACAGAGAAGAATCTCCTTTGTTGTCTCTCTCTCCCTCAACTCCATGAGAATGTTAACTCAGTTGCAGCTCTGGCAATCTGGCAAACCTCCTCAACCTCTACATATTTCCTGATAATAAGTTTTAAACAAAAAAGATAAAATCAAACCACTTTTTTTATTATTTCACCAGAAAAAAAAACCATATTGAAGTTACTGCACTGTCTTGAAAGTCCAGCAAACAAATAGGAAGTGATTATGCTCTTCTAGTTTCAGCTGCTCTGACATTGCAAACATCCTCTGCTTTGTAAGGCTACCTTTAATGATGAAATTTAAGGAAATTTTATAACTTCTTATATAAGGAGATTGACCAATGAGAAACTCGAAAAAATTACCTTCATAGACCTTATTTTATCACTAAATTTAATTAATGTTTCCTTCAACCTTGATCTAGATGGTTCTGTCCCTTGGGAGGAGGATGAGGGGAAATGGTTCAGCAGGAGAAAGAAAACTCTACAGCTCTGAAAAATAAACTTTTAATTAAAACCAAGAAAAACCAACCAATCACAAGATCTAAACTCAAGACAGAGATAAAATGGAGTCCTTTGTATCTTCTAGCAAAACTGCTACCACTGTGTCTGAGTGCTTCTGCAAACTGTGAAGAGCATGTTCTGCACTAAGCCTAACAGGGAATTTTAGCTGAAGCTTTAGCCAGTTTAAACTTCTAGTCTCGTGAGAACTATTGTCTAAAACCTACATCACTCTACATACAGATAAAAATTCTCATTTATCTGGTCAGGAAGCACAGCAGGCTCAGAGAAATTTAAACAAATGCTAGAACAGGCTACACTAGGTGTCCATGTAGCTACATCTGTCTGTCAACTAGCAGAAGATGTCAATGGAAGAGTGCAAGAACAGGGATAACACTTTTAATCCTTGTTATCTGTAGCCTGAGGACTTCCTTATATTTTAATGTCTTGACACTGTGCCGACCCTGACAGAACCCTCTTGCATGAATTCATCCAGTCTCATTCAGAACTTATGTTATCATTCAGAACTATGTAAACTTCATCAACTGTGAAATCTGACAGTAGGAAATTCCATGGCTTAAATACAGGTTCTGTTAATAACCATCTCCTTTTAACTTGCATCTGCACACGTTAGTTTCATTTGATGTGTCCTAACTCCTGCAGTGGAAGAGACAATGAAATACCATTTCCTATTAATCCTCTCAGTTTTACTCAAGCTTTATAAATCTTTGTCATAAGCATCCTCAGTCATCTTTTTTTGGTAGGCTGGAGAGTCTTTTTTTGTTGTTCCTCATGTAGAATCTCACTGATAACATCGTTCACTCATGCCTAATCTTCATATAAACTGCACATATACAGCCTGAGTTTAACTAAAGTCAATTGAAGGAGAAAAACTAAAGCACAGGTTGAAGAGCACTCAAGAGAACACAGTATGATTAAGGGTAGCCAGCACAGATTTAGGCAGGGGAGGTTATGCTCAACTAATCTCCTAGAGTTCTTTGAAGATATTACTGCTGTGACAGATAAGAGGAATACAGGAGTTGAGTGCATTTAGTTTTTCAAAAAGCATTTGAAAAAAAAACCCCACATCAGAGATTAATGGCTAGGAGTCACAGACTAGAAGGTAAAAATAGGGCACTGGATACAGAACAAGTAACAGCAGGAGAAAGGAGCTACTAATATCACCTTACATTGAAAGAGCACCTTTCCCACTGAAGATAGCCCATGTCTTCCAGACGTGTTGCTGCAACCATCACTGCAATGCAGCCATCTGTGAAACACAACACAACAGACTCTACACACTTGCTGAGTCAGCATATAACAGTTTTTACAGGAAATTGCTGATTAATTTTATCTCACTGAAATTAGAGGAAGAACTATGGCAAGGTAATCAAACTGTAAGTACTCTGGCAAAGCAAGCAAAATGTACCTGCCTGAATGGAACCTAGCAAGGACATCAACAAAAGGTTTCTCTCCCTTATGTAAATCATTACATATGTGTCAAAACCATGCTTCAAGTAGATGCTCCATCCGTTGTCAGTACTCAGGTCTGTGAGTTCCTGCCATAGCATTACATTAGACAGTGATCTGATAAACATTTCCTCCAAAGGGCCTTGAAGTAGCCAACAAAAACACTAAATATACACCAACCTTTTCTATTTCTCACACATTCGAGCATCCTGACATGAAATTCTAAGGACAATGCCACTTTTTCCTACTTTTTGCACAAATGCAGAAAATCTACCAGTGTGATGCAGTTTATGTAACAGTCTGGGATTTATATTTTAATGGCCAAGACTGTGTCACATTACACAAATAAATGGGTATTTAACGTACCATCCTCAACCACTTGGATACTGACATGTAGCAATGGAGGGATAATTAGAACTTATAAGAGAAGGAATGAAGAAATGTTCCCCCACTGAGTAATATAAATTCAATGCTAATAAGTAGTGATTAGTATCACACAAGTTGAGATGTATAAATTATGCAGGAAAATGTATTTACAGATTCATTTGTGTTTCCAGATGAATTACTTTCAGCTATGTTTTACTATGCTGGATGCTCACTTTCATAAAAAATTAAAGCTATTGTGTTTTACCACAGACACATAGTTCACGAAGAGGAAGTTTTTAAATTTCATTAGACAGAGATTTTATTGAAAACAAGTTTTAAATCTACACCAAATACATTCACATAGTTGCTTGTGTACCCAACCAATTAAGGTCTGTGAAGTCCATCCGGTCTTATAAATCAATCATTGCAAGAATCAAGCTTAAATTTCCAATATTTACAATAAAATTTAAGAAAAGCATTTCTCTGAAACATTTGAATAATTAATACACAGCTGAGAGAATCTCAAGCCATTCTGCAAGCTGAAAAAAATTATTTCCCATGAATTATTCATTTAGCTCTGCATACAACTTTTTCTCTTAACCCAAGAGGATTTACTCTTTTTAGATAATTATCTTCTACTGTGGCTCTGCTACACTGTAGCTTAAGCAATACTGTGTTTCTAACTCTAGATTGGCTTCCAGGAGTAGCTGTGCTACTGTCATTGAGTGCTTAAAAACACAAAAACCCCCCAGAGCAAAAAAAAAGGGCAGATGTTTGGACTCTTCTATTCCACTGCAACCAAACTGACAGCCATCAGCTGAGATCGGAAGATGAACTGCAACCCCACATCCTCTTATTGAAAAGGTATTTTGACTGAAACACTGGCTCCAAGGCATTCACAATACAGCATGACTTCACATTTTAAGTACAGAAAGGTCCTTGTTATTTTGCCCTTCTGGGTACTTTGGTACATGGATGCAATATACATTGCAAATGTCATAGGAATCTTAAATTCCTTCTTTTATAAAGATCTGCACAGAAATCTTACACTGTAATACTGGTTGTTCCTTATTATAACAGATTAGCTTTCTCTGGTTTTAAAACAAAAATCAGATGACATCAGAAAATTTGTTTACTGATGCAGCAGTAACTAATTACCGCACAGAAATATGGAGACTGAAAAGCAACAACTTGTGAACGTTTGTTCTGAACATATCAATTGAAATTTCTTGTCATGTTTTAATTCTTTCTTTCACAGCACACCCCTCCCCTCTCCCCTTTTCTTTAAATGAACTGCTGTGTTATCATTGAATGGAAATGCAACTCTTCTCCAGAAATCTACGTAACAAAAAAGTATCGGAATTTGTGCTGAAAGCAGCAAAATAGCAAAACAATGATATAAAAGCATCCATGAAGTGCATACATCAAAGTCAAAAGAAATCTTTGTATTCTGCTGGTAATGCTTACAAGGTAAAGTGGCATGCAGATTTCTTATTTAATAAATTCCCACAGAAAATTAGTTTTTCACAGTGGGAAGAATTTCAAGGCTTGCCGCGATGAACAGGCAGGATCTAATCACTGTTCAGGCTTTGTAGATACACCAGGGCTTGCAGATATTTGAATGATCCAATTATTCTGTTGAGGCACAATCACCTTACCTGCATACTAATCAAGTAATATGCCAACATGAAATAACTCTGGCTTTTCTGGAAACTCTAGACACACACGGCTCCCTGGTTGACCTTCTGCCAATTACATTCATTTCAATTCTATTAGCTCATCTTTCGCCCAAAGGTGACATATGCACAAATCTATAGGGAAAATTGCCCAAATCGGCTTTACACTACACATAATGCAGAATAGTTGCCAGGTGATGTGAATACAAGGCATTTTAAAGCTGGATGCAATTATACAGGAAATGACAATGAATTTTTCAGACAAGAAACCTCTTCAGAAACTGTAAAGTCACTTTACACAGAAGTGAGATGACTCTACTCATTAAAAGAAACCAAATCTATTACTTGTTTTTTCACATTGTGAATGACAACACAAAAAGAGGATGAACAAAGCCTAGATCACTTCTCCTATATTCAGTATTTAGAGGGAATATTGACTGTTGCATTTCCCTTTCAGGGGGATTCCTTCACACACAGCAGATTTATTATGTTCTAATTCTGATACTTTGTGACTATAGACTGAAGCTTTGGTAAAATTATAGATTACTGTCAGAATTTGGGATCACAACCAGCAGAGATATTCTTATCATTCCATTTTTCAACTACGTTTCATTACAAAAATGCTTATTGTCTAGATTTTCTAATAACAGCTTTCTTCCTCAAAATATCTAGTAATGAAAAGCTTTCAGATATCAGTATCTATTCCAGACATTCATCTCAGATTCTAAAATTCACCAACACATTGTCAGAACATTTCTCATGCTCATAAACCCAGCAAATTAAGGAAAACCACAGCATTTTTCAGACTTAACTAACAGTAACACTACCTGTTTTTTATTTCTAGCTTAGAGATATATTATTAGATTATGCTTTTTTATTCCAGCTGTAACTGAGTTTACATCAAGTGGCTGCTCTTTCAAGAAATAAATGACCTTATGCTGTGCTGCACATAAACAGTGAAAGGAGGACAACAGAGGACTTTAAGAGGATCAAAAGGCATCGCTGTGTCAAGCCATTAACCTTGGAGTTCATCATTAAGCAAAGTGACAGCATCAGTAGCTTGAGATGATGTGGTACAAACACCTAACCAAGGAATGGCTTTAAGTATGAAATATTACTTGTGATTAACGGGGCTTATTATCAAGTGTTTATGCCTTTATAGAAAACTCTTTACTTTCTCTTTTAAATTGTCATTACCATTTTAACCTCTCCTAAAAGGCAAGGGCAGCTCGGCAGGCCAGCCATGCTGTTCATGACTAAGTATGAGCACAGTGTCACTAGGGACTCTCAAACTCCTGTGTCAGGAACTGCTTCGCATGTCTGTACAGTTCCTCACTTCTGGCAACATGCAGTTGAGGAAACTCATCTTTTTAGCTCCTGGAATGCTTCACCTAGCACATCAGACAAGGCAGCGACATCTTCTTGGGTCTGTAATTATTGTATCACTAGTTTTAAATACTTCAAGGCACTCTTCAGGAGAATTGTGCTTAGTTAAAGGAGAAACGTAAAAGGCAGATGGCTTTATGTTTTCCTTCTATTTAATTTTTCATACAAGGAGCTTGTCCAAGGTAGCAAGGGAAAATATGTTTTCCTTCTATTTCATTTTTCATACAAGGAGCTTGTCCAAGGTAGCAAGGGAAAATAGCTCCTCAAGAACAATACTGAGGTGAATTTCTATTGCTTTTTGTCTGTAAGCTTCTTACAAAGAAAAGAAAAATAATAGATTCTCTGGAAGAACTCACTTTGTAGAACAACAACATAGAAGCAACACAGAAGGTGGACAGATGGATAAGATGCACATGCTCTCTTAACAACAAATGGATACTTAATTTATTTATTTTTCCAAGGCCATTTGTAATATGTGATTGTCCCTATAATGAGTTTTCCCAAGGAGAATGGAAAATGCTCACAATTGGGGAAAAAAAAGCTGTTCAAGTGCTGCATATTTCACAAGTCTAAGTTTCTTTTATGAAAAGAAAAAAAGTCTGAAAGAAATCTCTGGGATTGTTTCTGCAGCTGCAGGCTACCATTTAAGCAAAGAAACAAAATCAGGTCTAATTCTGTCACCTCCTTACATAACGGCTACTTGCTACAGCGCTCAAGAAAATGCATTCAAAACAGAACAAGGTATTCCCAAATTTAAAACCATTATTATGAAACAAAAAACGTGTTTTTCTCCTGAATTGGAGTCACTGACAAATTCCAACAGTTCTAGCTGTGATGGCTGTTGAACTAAAGACTAGCTGAACAAGCTCTATCCTTAAAGTATTATCTCTCTGTTGGAATAATCTACTCAAATCTAGATGTCAATGGACTAAAAAGATGGCAGTTAAGTTTGTGAATTTTGTCAGCTTCTCTGAGTGACCTCATCTTTAAATTTGCTACTGAAACCTACTTTGTGTTATTTTATGGAATAAATCTTCTTTTTATTGCAGCAGAAAAAAAAAAATATTCACTTGCTGCACCCAGAACAGAAATTATTATGAACACTCATATTTTTGCAAAGTGTCTACTTTAAATTTCAAAGTAGAATATAAAGAAAGTAATTTTCTAGGTGATCTTGAAACAATTAGAGATGATGTGAACTTCGTAAAGATATTTCATTAGTATTGAAACAGAATAGGTCATACATTTCTCAGAATGGACTAATCCTTTGTTACATAAAGGTATTAAAACCAGAATATACTTCTGTGTAGATTCTTAACTGAGCTGAGCAGTTGAGATGAGGCACAGAGGAACGACCTTGTGTAAGCATCTGATGGAATCTGCACATCAAAGACAGATCTGAGATTAGATGGGACGAGAACGAGTTATTCCATACGTTCTTTTTGATGTTGATGCTTTCTATCAAAGTGACTCATGGAATAGTTAAACAATCAGAAGCTGAGAGAGTAGATCTATATAGCATTTATCAGCTAGATTTGAGAGCTATGAACAATCCTGCAATTGAACTGAATATAGCATGTGCCAGAGATTGGGACGGGCATATCTTGGCTCTCATAAGGACTGCAGGTTTGTGGATGCTTTGGAAAGTTCAATTAGTGCAATGAATTCAGAAGGGAAGATTTCTGTGAGGGAGAATAAATATGTAATTAATTTCTCTTAAGTTACACAATAAAACATACTGCTTACTTCCCACTAGCAAGCAGTGTCACCTGTGCAACTCTTCTACATAGAGTGGCAATGGAAGCTTAGTGTGTAGCCTTCACATTTCTACTGAAGGTAGTGGTGATGGCAGGCTGTACTTTCCTGCTCACAGGATGCTTCTCTGTTGTTTATAGGTTAAAAACAGTGAGAGAAGCTTTGAGGCGGTCTTTACACTAAAATAAAGGGGCATGCACATGTGACTACCCAGTAAACAGTAATATCATAGTTTTGCCCGCGGGTGAGGGAAAAAAAAAAGGCAAGGTTTCAAAGTAACACTCAGTGACTCTGCACCAAAGGAATCCTAAATCAGGAAGTTGTGTCTGCATGCTTGTTTTCATGTCGTTTAGAAAGCAGGAGGGGAAGAACCACTGCTGGAGTTCTGGCCCTAAGCAATAAGCAGAGCAGAAGGTGGAATATGAATTAGTACTATTTACTCATATTGTCTAGATCAAATTGTTCAGGCCAAATGCAGACACAATCAGGAATATTTATTGAATAAGGACACTTTCTTACCCAGTGGCTGTAATCACCATTAAAAGACAGCAGTTCACATACATTAAAAACCAAATCTTAGTCATATTTGATTTAAACACAAATCAAATCCAAATGGAAGTAAGATTAACTTTATCCATTATTAATTACTATGACTAAAAGGTTTGTTTTGCACAGCTAACCCCATCTGTCTCTTTGGGGGCTAGATAATATAACTTCTAACAGTTTAGCTAATAAAAAATAATGCAAAAGACATATGAAACCATTCATGACAAAAATATGTGCCACACAAAATGGTACATGTCACAACTGACATCAAAGTCCCATTGCTCACATCATCTAACCTAAACACCTGCAATAGGAGCTCACACTCAACAACAAAGCAAAGGTTGCTCAGGAATTCAATCACTGGCTAAATGAATGCTCTGTGAAGACCTCTTTACTGTACACGGAGAGCAGGCTCCCAGACAAAGCAGCTACATTTGGTGTGGTGGGGCTGGACACTGAGAGGTGCAAAATCATGGTGATAATCCAAGTTTTTAACTTGATTTTTATAACAGTTGTTCTTGTGTTACATTCATTGGGTGAGAAGCCAGGATTGCCTGCTAAATCCATTCTGTGTATAGTATTGCACAAGACTTAGCTTTCCTTTCTCATAAAATCTCTGTTCGCATGAGCCCAAAAATAAACCTGGCTTGGAGTGTTTTAGCAACAGTATACATGCAAGAGACTTGGTGCCCAATCATGGTTTCTCTGCAGGCTTTACTCTGACACTTTCCGACTTCACTCGTCCAATTAGGCATCATCACAGATTAAAGGAAAAGCTGTTTGTTTCCATGACAGTAGCAGGACAATTAGTTGTTCTATGCCAAAATAGCATTTCTAGTATTTCTATAGCAACAGAATTCAATCAATGGTAGGACTTAAAATAATATACAGGCAAAACAGGAGAAACTGCATTTTAGCTATTTGGGATGAAACCTGAACTCTAAACCTACAGTTTAAACTGATTTTGTATTCCTTTCCCTGTGACTCGTTAAACTCAAGTAGTCCCACTTCCTATGCACTGTTCCAAAGTTTTCTGGCAAATATGAAGTATTCAAGAATGCTCTAAGCAACACTTGAAAGCTATTATAATAATCTCTGTCTATACATTAAACAGACATACGTGGTAGAATGTAAAGAAGGTAAAAGGAAAGCGTGCATGACACATCTAGGTAGACAAAGTGGAAAACAAATATTAAATGGTTTTTTCATCAGATGAGATGATGGGGACATTTCTGAAAAGAAGATGGACCTGCTTCTGCAGGGGGGTTGGACTAGATGATTTCTAAAGTTCCCTTCCAACCCTACCATTCTATAAGTCTATGACTCTATCAGATGTCTAATAATCAACCGTTAACACAGCTTTGTCAGATAAGTAAATTGTTAATGCAATACTTTGAATTATCAAGCAGGCTCCATTTTAATTATTCACAAAAGGTTTCACTGGACATTTAGTATCAGTTAATAACTTTAAAATTCACATACTTTAATAAAAAAAAATCTGTTGTGAGTTTTAAATTTAATAAAAACTAGACATAGATTGCTGAAAGGTTTACTGAAAAAAACCCTGATCCTCGAACATGAGCAGTTTTCTTTCTCCTCATATAAATTGTTCTATAATAAGAGACAATGTGATTGGAACAGTAAAAAAAACAAAATACTTTAGTTGTACACTTATTAGTCTTGCCTGCTTGAGGCTGGACAATTTCCTGTCATGCCATTTGGAGATATATTAACAGGCAGCACAAAACATACCAAACTAAATGTCTGAGGTGGAGTTCAGAGTGACACAGGGGAAAGAGGCAACCAGTTCCATCTCTATATAACATTACAAAGCAGGAACATGCAAATCAATTATTTTCTACCAGGTTGCATTTATACAACAGATGTGCTGCTTAATATCCAGATTATCTTAGTTATCTCTGATTTGAAGAGTTTCTGGGGGCAAGGGAGCATGTGTTAGGCTTTAAAGAAGGGCTGTGAAGGAGGTTTCAGCCTCCAGAACACAAATCACTTTCTGCTCCTTGTATAGCAAATATGCCATCATTTAACAGAATCACAGAGACTGTTTTGAAGTCCTTGATGAGTCATTTAGCCCCACAACAAGCAGCACATGTGACTGCCGTGGAGATGTCAGCAATACCTCAGATCTTAGAGAAGGTTAGCCACCCAATGTGCCTTGGACACAACACTCTGGGAAATGTCAACAGCTGATTACAGGTAATAGTTCTATCCACTCTGGTCCTGAATTGATTCTACTGGGAAAGCAATTGCAATAACCAGTGACTTTTTCTGTCTGTAGAGTCTTTTTCCTTTCTACATGCAATTTATAGACACAGCCAGTGCACAATAACCTGAGTATCCATAACAAAAACAACTGCTCCTTTCAGGGGTTGAACAAACACTTAGTGGTTTGGGTATGGAGGTCTGACATACCTAAGCTCTCTAGCCCTAAACTTCAGCAGGGTGAATCGAACTACTTCCCTACACCCTCAAAAGAGAGTTACACTTTAAATATCATGTAAAAAAGCATACCATGTTCTTTAGTTTTGACCTGTTATGCTGGTTTACTGTATGGTACCCATCTATATGGAGTATAATTTAGTTCTAGAACTTCTCTGAAAGGCTACAAGTATGTTTTTGTTTGTTTGCCCTAAGAAACATTGGGGGTAATATTTTGCTTATTTCTTCCTGTATCATCAAAAATTAGATTGCCTGGTGAATGAAATACGTATTTTTTCAAAACTTGTTTAACTTTAACTTAAATTTTTGGGAGGAGAATGCCACAGCAATTCCTGTTTCTCCCCATAGCTGCCTAATGTTGTCTGCACACGGTCTGAATACTGGCATTCATTTTATATGTTATCCCTCATGCTAGCAAGCATTGTCTTAGTCCCAATACACTGACTAACACTTTAAGCCCTGGAGAAAAACAATGATAAGCAATGAACACAGTCCTAGCATGGATTCTCAAGTGAACATTTCTTGATGAAAAGAAAGACAATAACTTTACAAATGTTTTGATAATAATAATCCAAATCCTTATGAGTCACAGTAGAG
Organism: Colius striatus; assembly: GCF_028858725.1. NCBI lineage: Eukaryota > Metazoa > Chordata > Aves > Coliiformes > Coliidae > Colius > Colius striatus. The sequence goes on along the minus strand of NC_084761.1, from coordinate 3,576,378 downwards.
GAAAATTCACAGATTCCTGTGAAACATTTACAACTTTTATCACTTTTCAGCCAAATAAACAGAACCATGTTCTGAATCACTGACTCACCCAATTGTTACCAGGGAAATTTGCAAAGATGAGAACAAAAACAACTGACAACTGTTTGGCTTACTTAACTTTTTGGAGATACAGATCGTCTTCCAACATTATTTATGCAGCATTTCCTCTAGGAGGATGGATGATTTCTACTCTCTTTTCCAAATTTTATAAGCTGCTTCCTTAGTCTAATTAGAGCAGAGAGTCCTGCTGTCTTTTCCTCTGCTTCCAAGAGCTAAGGGAAATTCTCTCTTCAGGGATTCCACAGGTATAACCAGGATCTAACATAGGGGAATATAATTCTCAAGCTCTAGATTTTGCAGAGCTAAAAAGTAGCTACTTTTGGAAGTTATGTTTGGGTCTGATTCAAGTCCTACATTTTGTTCTGATGAGCCTAATAACACAGTAATGTACTCATAGCCAGGTAAGGGTGTCAGTAATTAGCGACACTGCACCCCTCTCCTGAGACTGAAGCACGACTGGAGTTCACTCTCATTCAAGGCAGACTCGCAAATCAACTGGGGACCAACAGTACAGTGTCAGAAAGCAGCAGGTCCCTTCCTTTTGGGGACTGGGTGGGATAGAGGGAATTCTTAACAGCTTTGTTACTCAGTTGATACCAGGATATGACTCACAGGTATGGGGGAAAACTCCAATGGCTCTGCTCTTCCTGCTTCCCCTTTGCTCCTACCAAATGAGTTGCAATGTTAATTATGAGATTGTAAGATTAAGAACTTTTACACTTTCTAGGAAAGAACAGGAGACATCTACAAACCCTTTCACTGATTAGAGACTACACTAGGCACTACTAGGTAAAACCATGTTTGCCTACTCCTACCTTACAACACATAGCATAAAAAAGGTTAATACAATCACCAATCTTTGCAGAATCAACCAAAAAGCATTTCAAAATTTCTTTGCAATATGGACAAATTCCGTTTCAGAGTTTTAGCAGATTGCCTTCGTCAAACATCATTTTTCCTAGGAAAGTTATAATAAGCTGTCAGTCTCTGGAAAATTCTATGATCCTACTGCCTGTATCTTTCTCCATAATTGCCCACATGAAATGCAAGCATCTGCACAACTGAGACTGTAAAAGACAAGCAACAAGGGAAGGGCGGGCTGTCACCAGCATCTGTCAGCTAGCCCTGCATCGGAACAGTAAGGATGTATTATCTCTGCAACCTCTTGCCCTCTAAAGAGAGACAAAGCTTAGGAAAGGTAGAAAATATGATTGCATGTGCAATGGTCCATCATTGTGTTCCAAGCTTCTTCATCAGGCTGTGGTTGTAGAGCTGCTTTTTCCTCACTGTATGATAAGGATGAGAGAAATTGAGGCAGGGAGCCTCAGCTGCTGCTGGAAGATGCATGAAGTTCTGCCTTGCCTAAAACAGATTTTGTTGCTCTCATCAGTTTACAATCCTTGGCAACTATCTGCTTTGCTTGTGCCTAAAGTTTCCCCAAAGGTGTTGTAGCTCATTAAAAAAAATGCAATAAACAGTTAGATGTGGATCTAGGAGACGTGGCCTTACTGCATAACTAAAAAAGGTAAATTGAGCTCCTGGACACTGGATATTCATTAATGAATTTATTTCTAAAAGAAATGAGGAAAATACAAATGTCAACAACAGATCCCAAGCTGTCCTCAATTTCATCCATGAAATGGTCAGTGCAATCTAGTGACTCGAAAGCTAACTCTTTAGAATAAAATAGAAATATTAGACCAGAGAAATGACTACTTTCTAAATCCAAATAAACAAAAGCACCAGGACAGATTTTGTAGTGATGATGTCCCAGTAGTATCTCTGTACAGTCCTGTATTAATTCAGATCAACATATGAGTGTACTTAGAACTGATTTTTGAGAGATCTAAGCAATACACAATAAGATACATTCCCAGTGAAAAGCAGTTACAGCAAGGATAGAACAGTGATATTAATTTTACAGTGATCTTAACTGAAAATTCTCTGTCCTTGAATGAAATAACACATCTGTATTAAAATGAACCATATTCCTTCATTGTCTCAGTGAAGTTGGTAAGAGAATTTCCAATAATAAAGGGCTAAAGTATTTAATACACAAAATACATTGTTATGGATGCCCTAAGGCTTAAAGAGTAGATGTTTAGTACTTACAGTGTCATATACAGGAACTGAGTCATTCTCAGATCTGTTTGTATCAGTTGATCTATTCCTGAAGGATCACTCTTTTAAATACATTTGGTGCAATATAGACTAAAACTAACTTCATTGTTTGGATTTTGTTTGGAAGTTAGTTAGCCTAGTTAGTTATTGGCTTGAAATGTGACTGTGTCCTATGTACAGGGAGGAAGCATTCTAGCTTAGGATGATGTGCTGTATGCAAGGAAATGTCTCTCATTAGAACTTCCATGGAATGAGTGATCATAAATACATGCTGCTTTTAACCAAGTGCATAACTGAATGTGTTTCCTAATGATAGAAGAATTATCCCCTAGTATGCCTCTCACTTTCTAAGACTTGCAGTACTGGCATATGCCATAGAAAGCTGAATATCTGCCCCCAGTGCAGCAGTTAGCAACATCACGCTATCTGGCTCAATAAAATTTGGATTAAATCATTCCCTAAACCTTATCATTGAGAGGGAAATATCAATGCATTTAAAACATCACTTGCTTCGTTCATCAGAAGAGTTTATCTGCAGCCCCAGACAAGTGCTGACACTCAAAGCTATATGTGAAAAGCAAAATAAGAAGAGTGATAGATTTCACAGTGGTCAATATTTTCAAAAACTCTAATCAAATCTGAGTGGTGTAAAGATCAAACACATCCTAATTACATAGTAAACCAATTTTCACATTGCTTTGATTTATTAAGTATTTTACATTCAAAATTAAAATGTGCCTAGTAATATATTTACCTGAGAAGACTTACAATCACTTAGGAAATAAGGTTGTTTATTCTCATTTATAAATGTGAAATAACTCACTTTTTTTTTAAGGTAGAATACATTTTGGATAATATTTGTATGAAAAATTACCATTTCTCCAGGAAAACAAACAGTTCTAAAAGAAAATGTATATTTAAATGTCTCCCTCTGCTATGCCATTGCACTGAAAACCCAAACTAGTTTAGCCCATAGATACAATTTCTCAAGACTAAATGAAGAAGAGGAAGTCCATAGAACAGACAACTGAGTGGCCAATTTCTGTTGTTACATTTTTGAAAGGCCTCAACTTTAAGATCTACTTAGTTAATTATTCATATAAGTTTGAACTGTTGCATGTGTTTTTCATTTTCACAAATTTACCATTGTCGACCCACTCTGGGGGGGAAAAAGGGGTATCAGCCACTGAAAGGAGACTTGTTTCTGTCTTTGGTTGCCTCATTCTGGATTTTTTCATTTTCTGTGAGAACTACGAATTGAGTTTGACATTTTGATGAGAGTGTGGTGTAATCCCTTCCCGTTGACAGCTCAAGGAAATAGCTTTCAGAGTTATGGACCAGCTACTGAAAATAGTGTATCCCAGCTTCTTGAATCTAGAAAATACACGAAAAAGACCACATAGAAAGTCACAGTTATTTGAAAGATCCCCTTTTTCTTCTACAGTATGAGAAAATCCCACTGACAGTCAACTAGAAAAGCCTTACACTTGTGATTCAGCAGTGGTGCTGAAATAGGTGGGGACTGGCATCATTCCATGCTGGTATATGGATTCCATTAGGGGTAATCAGAGCTTTCTACACTAGTAGTATAGAAATAAAAAGATTGGGTAACCTACTAACAGCCTGAAAAGCCACCACAGGGATTTATTTCTTTTACTATCCCTCCACTGATGAAAAATATAAAGTTGATTTTTTCACTCCTTGAAGAGTTTTGCCAAGACAAAAGTATTTTTTTGCTCTTTATGTCACAATTCCTGCTAGTTTCCTACAAAACCATAAACAAGAATAAACTGATAATGAAATGGAAAATAACTTCAATGGGAAGTAGTGTTCTACAGTAAAAAAACCTCTGGAGTTCTTATTTCTTCCCCCATCTCATTCTTATTTGAGCCATCATCTCCAGGGAAAACTATGACTGAAGCAATGATTATTCATCAGGAATAAGTCATTAAAACACCTCACTCACCAATCTATTTTTATTCTCCAAACAAAGTGTGAAATGTTGAAGGAAATACCACAAATGAGACTAAGCAGATTCCTTTTTAAGGTAATTATTTCCATATAATTTGTTTAAAGTGCCATGGAATCATCAAATCGTTTCGACTGGAAAAGACCTTTAAAGCTCATCAAGTCCAACCACTCACCTCACATTGCCAAGCTCACCACTAACCCACAGCTCTCCAGACCTCATCCATGCACCTTTAAAACATCTCCAGGGATGATGACTCCAGGATCTTCCTGGGCAGCCTGATCCAATGTTTGACAACCCTCTCATCATTAACCTGAGCGTGTTGACATTTGATTTTGTGAACTGCATGACTCTTAACCTGATAGTGTCTTTGTCCACATGCTGCTAAAACCTCTCTGCCTTCAGAAATGCCAACCAAAGAGCTGCTTAATTCCAGGCACTCTGATCAGATATTTAACTATGCTCTACAGAACGCTAGCTGACAACTATACAAGCAGAGAAACAGTTTTTTTCCCATGAAGAAAAACATCACCAAATTGAATTACAGTGCTAACATGAGCAAATAAAATTTATTTAGGAAAAGAATTAGTGAGCTTATGTAATTGCAATTACCCTGATTTGCTTTACAATATAAATATTTTGGAAGGAGGACACCAGGTAATACAGTAGCTAGTCTATGGGAATTTATTAGCTTTGAGCTTTAACCCTACAACTGTCAGCTCTGATTGGAAAAATTACATTCAAGGTTTTGTAGCAAGAAGTGATTAAGTGCATTTACAAAGTGAGGACATCAGTTCCCAAGCTACCTAACATCAATTAAAGGAGGCCAAATTAAATCGATGTTCTAATTCCACAAAATTAATGGTAACTTTTTTTTAATAGATGTAACAACATTTCCCTGAGGTCCTGTAATAAATTCTTATCACAGCAACTCATGTAGAAAGTAAATGGTTACCTATCCATGAAAATCCAATGTTTAAAATCAGTTATGGGAATGATGACAGTGGGATTCTTTGCAGCTTCTGTGCTCTTCTTCTGGGTATTTACATTTAATTTATTGTTTCAGAGCTCTTTACTTCTAAACACTAGGAGAACATGAAGGGAAAAACATTATCTTTCATTATCCAAATGTTCCAGAAATATTAATTTTTCATATGACTTTGTTTTAAATAGAGCATTCATCTAAACTTATGGGATCAGGTCTTAATTAAGGTTACTTGTAATTACTTTTAATCAAAATGCAATCATCTGTCTTTACTTTTCAACATTTTGTAAAAGGAGTTTTAATTATTCTTTGTTTTTCAGTTGATAACATAAACCAAACACTTCAAATACTTCCATATTCCATCCTCAGTCCTACTGAAGAGCACGCAACTCAGATGCAACTCTGGCACACAGTGTACATGTCAGTTAAGAGAATAGCATTAGAGCACTGAGTACATACAGATGAGATATTGTGAAGCCTGTTTCTGAAATGTTGCTACTGCATGTCGACACTTATGTAACTGAATTTGGGGTCTTTATAAAAACCAAACCAAACCCAAAAGACGAACTGTGATCTGCAGGAGCAGCAACACAACTGAAGACCCTGTGCTCAATAAATAAAAGCAGAAAAACCAAGAAGTAAAACTCAGCTGACTGTTCAAAGCCTTGCTTCTATGTTTGAGGCTGCAGAGTGGTTAATTAATTGCTTAAAATATTGTGTAATATTCCAATTTTCTAGCATTATCCATGACATGGTAATTTCTGTCTTGAGAAGCCTTCAAAAGAGTTCAAATGTGTGTCTGCATGAGAACAACAGAAGCTACTTTAAAAATTAATTCATCCCTTAAATCCAAATCTATTCTCTTGAATCTTCTTAATTGCCAGAATTGAGAAAAAAAAAAAAAGGTGATAATTTGTAAATACTAAAGGAAAATTGGACCATCTCACCCAGAGGCAGAAAGGTCTAACAGAGTGACCTGTGGTAACATACTGGATGGATGACATTTTGGTAGCAGAATAACAGGTATCAACTCACTGACTACATGTTCTTTACTGTTAAGAGCAGAATTCTTCTTTCTAACTTTTGTGACTAAAGATCTTTCATTCTCCAGCCTCTAGTCAAACAAAGTAGAAAGCATCCCAGAATTAACAAAAATTTTGGACTGGATCACTATTCTTTTTCTGACAATTCGACATTTTTCTTTGTTTTTAAATGGAAAATTCCAGCATTTTACCAATCTTTTCTACAAACAGTTCTTGTTTTGACAGCTTAGTGTTTTCTACTAAAGGTCAGAAAAATACCCCAACCAAACAAAAAAAATGCCATGAAGCCACCTACTTATAGCAGAGTATATCAGTGACAGTAGCTGTGATAAGAAATTAAGTGCCAAATCACCTGTGGGAGAAGAGGCTCAATTAGTGGCTCATATGGTTGCTAAACTTTAACATTGTCTCTACCATAATGCTTTTATAATTATGAGAAGAGACACATTTGACTGCTCTATACATCTCCTTTAATTTGGCATTTAAATTACTTAGTAAAGAGCCGTGAACCTAGCTCTCTGACAGTTATAGCCACATTCAAAAACGTTTGTTACTGCCATTCTAACTTCTGTTTCCTGTAACATCTCTCCTAAAATACTGCACTGAGTAGTTGAGGATCATAATTTAATATATTATCCACATAATAATGAATAAAATGTTTGCTAAAAGTTTAACAGATAGGATTAAATTAGTTTGCCTCTTTGTTTTGGCTTTATATTAAGCCTGGGCCTTAATCTGCTACTGAGACTCTCTTCTCAAAAGTAGGATTGAAACCTAATTTACAAACTATTAAGTTGGGTTCTTGGCTTAAGTCAATGCAAACTAAACTAATGAACATAATACAGATCTCAGAACATCAACTTTATAAACTGAATATATCGTTGGCATTGATTTAGAAAGCTGTTTTGTACCATGGGTTTTATAGGGATGCATCATAATTCATTAAACATCACTGATATTTCTTCCTAGAACATTCTTCTCGTCTCTTGAGATGGTTTTACCAGCTTGTAATAGCCTATGTTTCTCTGTAGATGCCCTTCTGTTATTTGTCAGAATAAATCTGCCCAAGCTCAAATGCAATGCTGTTTTCAATTTCTTTCTTTTTTTTTTCCAAAATCATGCTTTATGGGAAGAGCTGTTCAGCTGGGACCTACTTTGCCTCCCCAGAGAAGTTACAGTATAAACATTCACTGAATCCAGAGCAGGATAGAAAATCTCTTGTTATATTTGAAGTCTAAGAATTTAAAGTCTACAGAAAAAAAGTAATCAAGATTAAAGATCGAACTTGCTGAGCTTCTCCAGATGATTTGGAACCTACTTTGAATTTCTTCAATTCCTGTACACAACATTCACCATGTCCTTTGTGGGTAAAGGGCACTAAGGAAGAAGAAAATGAAATACAGCAAGGAAGAGTAATTTTCAAGCCAACTGCTGTGAGTTAATCTGTTCTGTTATGGAAACCCTATAAAGATGATTCTGAAAACTTTTGCCTAGTCTCATAACCATAAACTCCCTATCAAACAGCCTCTATCCTTTGGTTAGGAAAACACTTTAGTCATTCTGCAAATAATTCATCATAATGTGAATAAACCACTCTCAGGCTATAGGTAGTAGGAAACTCTTTATCAGACCAGAAATTGGACTCTTGTTTCAACGTTAAAGAAATGTAGAACTACTGGGGAAACAAATATACCTTGACAAGCTAATACATACCCTGGGCTACTCTCTGTCATTTGCCTTTTAGTAAGATGAAAAATGCAGATCTTCCTCTCTATCCCAAAGCACACAGATGCTTCACTCACAAGAGAACTATTTTAGTTATGCCTTCTGAGAAAACTCAAAATTGAAGGGATAGAAGAGGAAATTTTTTTGGCTATGGCTTGTCAACCCTTCTTAAAAGCTGTTGTCACTGAGGAAGAGCAAGGGGTATATTACACCCATTTCTTGCTCAGCTTCCTCATTGTTCTCTATGACTTGATAATCTCTCTCTTCCAAGTCTATTAATCTATTTTCTTCACCTTTGTAAGACTGGTAAGTTTCCCTTTCTCCCTGATGTAGATCACCACAGGTATATCAATACAGGTACTATTATTCATCCTCCCAGTATCGTTCCTAACAAGAAGCAGGAGCCAGAGAACACTTCTTTTTCTTGCCTCTATTACAACAATTCAAACATTCCTCCAAAGAGTCACTCCAGTTTTAAATCACCTCAAACCCTATGATTTACTGGATAAGAAGCATGAGTAGTGGCTAGTCAAACACGTAAAGGAAAGCAATTCATTTTAATACATTAGTCAAAAGAAAAAGATCAAACCACACACACACTTTCCCCAAACATCTCCTAATTCTGGACATTCACCTTTGTACCAAGTATTGCTAGTAAGTAAAGTTTTTTTGTTTAATATATATGATGTGAATGGTCAGCAACACCTTTCCAAAGCCTCTTCGCTATGAAGTCCCAAAACAAGATGCTATTTGGCTCAATTACTCCATTACCTATTTTTCACAAACCTGTTTTTTCCCCTAAATGTAAAACCACAACACTCTCTAAGTTCTGCAATTAATCTTTTACTACTGATGGAAAACTACATTGGTTTTGAAATTTAGTGGAGGTTTTTGTTTGTTTTCACAAAACTAATTGTGTTTCTTTCATAAACTTTTGCAGGGATATTCATTTTTCTCATCTCGTGCACAATCTCAAGTAGCAACACAAGGCTTAATTAGCATGAAAAACAGTCTTTTCTACATTTTTACATAATATAGTTTAAATAATGTCTTACTCTGTGCTACCAGTCTGATGTCTTTGTAAAACCTGATCTAGTCTTTGACAGATGGGACAGGCTTATGTCTTTGCAATCATCAATTCGCTGCCACCAATTACAGTCTTCAAATATTAGCAGACCTGCATCTTTCAGCTGTACAAAGGGAAAGAGTATACTGACAATACTTGTGTTTGCATATATGCATATACCTAGAAGGCATCTATTATGTTAAGCTCAGCTCACAGACAGTAAATGAGAAAACTGCTCACATGTAATGCTTTAACAGGTGTCAGCCCTGCAATGTCTCAACAGGTGCTTCACACTGAAAGCTCTTTCTTGTGCTTTTAAGCTAGAGAATTTGCTGACTAAGGAAAAGAACAAAATCAGAGGGCTACATTGCAGCAATTCCTTCTATTATATTAATTAAAACATTAAGTTTTTGAACTAAATAACAGATGAAAAAACCTTTATTTTTGACCAGACATTGCAGTCCCCAAGCCAATGGTACTTTTTCTCTTTCAACAGTGAGGTGTGGGGACTGATAATTAACAATTTGGACACTTCTTTACACTCCTAAGCTTTTGCCACCTTCTACCTAAATTAAGATCACATTCACTACTCTTAAGAACTGGCACAAGTCCATGAAGGCACAGATCCATGAAAGTTTATGAAGCTCTGCCAATTTACATGGCAGAGAATTTGCCCTGTGGTTTGTTTAAAGGTTATAAGCTTTGCCTGCAAAGATTACAATTCCATGTGGAATTCAGCTAGTCTTTAATTTATACAGCTGCTCATGTCAGCCAAAAGGTCTTTACTTCAGACTCTCAATGAAATAGAACACTGAAAATTTTAACCACATTTCTGTATTCTTATAGGTACCTAGGAAAGGAACACATTATTTTACATTTTAACTATGAAACTCCATCTTTTCTCCCTGCTGTTATGAATTATTTTTGTTCAACTCCAAGAGGAAACTCTTTTTTTCCAATTAGAAATAAAATACAATGTTTAAAATATATTCACTACATTTTCCATAACAGAATTTCCACTGTAGGTCTTCAGTGTATAAACTGAATAACCAGCTGCATCCCTGTTAACTTGATTTAGAATAATCAGTCCAAAGAAAGCAAACAGTCCCCAAACAAATTTCACTAGGTCTGAGGATGGAAGAAAACCTTTGCACGCATCAGAAAAAAGGTACTTTGAAATGAGTGGTTTCTGATTTTAAATAACCCAGGGTGAATACTAATCAGTTTTCAACTAAAACTTCCTTTTGAGTTTTTTTCTGGGATTAAACTTTCTTTGCTAACCACGTCCTTCATAAACATCACAATTGGTGCAATGATTTTTAACAGCACATGGCCAAGAGAGGCATGCAATTTTAATGGACAGAGCATGCAAAAGCCTTCTTAATGTTAATCCTCACAGAAGGAAATGGTTTATCTTCAAACAAAGATCTACTTAAAGATGTTTGTGACAGCTGAAGAATTTATCTCCAATTCTTTTTGCCTGTGGTGTGCCACATTGCTATTTTTCCCATAGCAACGTGCAAGAAGCAAACTAAGATGTCATATACATAATACAGAGATAAAAAATGACCCTATTTCCATGACCATATGATAAATGGAATGAAAGTTCAGTGAACACATATTTGCACATTAATTGAACTGCATGATTCTGTCCTGTTCAATCAAGTCACGACTGTATGTACCACAGGAAATTTTTCCCCAAGAATCATTATACCAGCTTTATCACTCAAACACATACACATTTTCACCTATTTATCTTCTTGCCTTGCCAAGATAGGAAGAAAAAGTTACCTCTGCATATTCACATGATTGAAAACACATACACGTGAATTTATATATTGCTACATCCCATTAATACAAAGAGAATCTGAACTAAGTGTCACCATTCACTGTAATAATCAAAGAAAGGTACCTGATCAACTTTTGTAGCCTATATTTAGGAGACTTTGGGGCTTTGAGAATATTAAGTTTTGCCTTAGAAACCTAAGCTTCCTTCAGTTGATTTAATCGTCAAGACCAATATGGCACATCTAGAGTTCTGACAGTATGATACACTGGAAATCCACAGCAAAAGGACTGAGAAAAGTGGGATTGATACAGCATCTTCAAAATTTTCAAACATGTTCAGATTCTATAGGCTGAAACCTATTCTAGAGCTACATATTCATAACAATGTATTTGTGTGTATATATACACACACATATAGAGAGACAAAAGGTATACATGACAGTTCACAGTTGCCATTATTTTATTAAATCTAATTATCTTCAGAAGTCTCTGCAGGCATCTTGTCCAAACAGATTCTGGGTTTGGGGGGGTTGGTTGGTTACGTATTTGCTGGGGTTTTGTTGTTGGTTGGTTGGTTGTTGAGGGGTGGTTTGTCTTGGGTTGAGCAGAGGGCAATCTCTAGATACTGGGATGAAAATTTCCATTTTAGACTTGGTGGTCTATGTAAACCCAAACAGCCTTGTCAGAAGTTGTGTAGACCTTGATAAAAACACTTCCCCTTTAATAGCACACTTTGCAAAGCACAATGAAACTTTAGTCTGAACAGAAAAAGCCAGACTTATGTCACATCATGTTCCATAAACATCGAGTCCTGACCAAAGGGACTGAGAACCTTTTGAGCGACAACAGGGCAAAAAAAAAGAAGCCCAGGAAAACTTAGCAAAGCAAACCTCTAAGGAAAGACAAAGGCTCTCAAAACAAAATCTAGACAAACAATTAAAAGACTATTTCCAGAAACAGAGACTTTCTTAGGGAAGAATGTGCATCTTTAAATGAAGCAAACTTAGGTAACTGATTTAGCTTATAGTCCATTTCTCATACTTCCATTAAAAAGAGAAAAAAATCCTAGTCTGAAAACTGTGTAGGCACTGAAGTCTCAGATATCAGAGCCACAAGTAAGAATATTCATGGTATTGCCATGAGAGAGATTTTAGTCAACAAATATTATGATCATGCTTTGCCATCACGCCTAGAAGCACCACATAGCACTCAGCTACACCTTCAGATAGTACTGGGACAACTGAGAGACAGCTCATTTCTAAAAGCTTACAAGACCCAAGCTTTTGTCAGTGGAACTGAGGAAAGATTCATGTGACCAGGTCTTTGCCAAATTAGATGACAATTAATGCCTAGAACTTATTTAAAGAAGTTCCAATCACATCTTTTATAAACGCTCTCTTCAATAAACTATAATCAGTAAATTAGTCAACTGGTTATGTCCAGACTGATGTATTGCATGACCCAATATATTTGAGCTTTTATGAAAGTTTCTAATTTCCATTTATGATCTTTTATTGAACTATTTGCTTTTAAATGGTCGAAGCTTCTGCTTCTATGAGTAGTCCCCAAACCATAAATTATATTATACAGTTTTGACATCATTTATTTTCATAGCATTATACATGCCAACCTTTTGACTACTCAAGATCAAGAGTTGCTCTCCAGGCTCATATTTCACTATAGCTCTCATATTTTATGCAGCAAATTAGGTTTTACACTAGCAGCTACAGCAAGACTGCCTCTCACACTGCACAGCTTAACATTACTTTGTATTGAAGGAGTCTGTTCCTATCAATTCATCCTTCAAGTAAAAAAAGGATCAAAATTTTCTATGATTCCCTCCTATCCTTTTTGTGCAGTTTTTATGCATAGGTATGTAACTAATATGGTTAAACCTCAAAATTATACGAGGTAGTCAGGATTCTGCCTTTGATAATAAAAACTGGAGGGGAGTGTATAACACAGATGATACACAATTTGGCACAGCTTATGACTCAGGCCAATTTGAAGGTATTTCAAAAGATCAAGCGAAAAGGACCATCTTACTGTAATAATTATCCTCTGGATAACTTCTGAAGTCCTGCTACAAACTATACAGATGGTAAGACCCTTAAAATAAACATAATTATGACTACATGGAAAGCATTAGGCTACACTTGCACAGAAATGGCTATTCTTGAAAATGCAACAGTTTTCTTGCTCTAAATAACGATATAAATGCTATAAAAGTACTAATAGTAAATTCTTTATCAGTCATCATCACTGATCACTCAATGCCTCATTCTTCCTGTATGCAAGAGGGAATATACAACTGAATAGGATTAACAATGCATAGGTTCAATCAAATGCCTGGACTGATGCAAAATATTGATGCATCAGAGAAGGGAGAGGGTATAACACATTCATCCACTCTGAAAAAAACAATCTGAAAATAGAAATGGAAATGTCTTCTGTCCTGTGCACGTACTTACCCTGGAGTGATGGCAGACTGGGTCCTTGCATGTTAAACGTGCTTTGGAGAATAAAGTAGGGCACAGAGGCTGGGAAGACTGAATGACATGTTTTTGTTTTCCAGAGATTTTTAATACAACACCTGCAATTTATCCTAAGAGCATCTAAACAGTTATTCATATTCCCAAAAGAATGTTTCCATTGATATCATTGTTTTCCCGTAGAAATAATTTAAACAGACAATAGGGTTCAAAAATTGTATAGCAGGAAAAAAGAATTGTTAAGTCTACTAGGAACAGGGCATATTGCTAACTATTGAAACAATAAAAGTAGAACAATGTTGATAGATATTTTCTTAGAGAAGTTCTGTTCACACACACTCTTCTACTGACTCCTTTTAAGAAATGAATTCGTTCACTTTGGCATTAAAACTAGGAAAAACAGACAGTAAAGTTCTGCTGGCAATGAAATCCCTCGGTTCTGCTACTGACCTGCTACGTGACTTTCATCATTTCACTCTAGCCATTCTGTGTATTTTCTACATTAGGTGCACAAGACCTTGCAATAGCTGTGTAACACATGCCTGTACACAACCTGAAAGGCAAGGATACCAGCTGGGGCCTCTAGGCATTAGTGGAGGCAAACAAACAATAGTATCAGCAAGCACAAATGCTCTGAATGTCTTTCAGACCGTATCTGCTTAAGACACCTTGCATATGCATCTCTCCCATCATTCATGCAAATATCTTTCCACAGCACCACAAGCACTCCCAATATTTTCATAAACATTTTACAAACAAAAAATAAATGAAACAATTCTCTGCCCTGTCAGAGGATTTTTCTCCACTCTCTACCCCACACACAGAGCAGCAAAAGGGATGATTGAGGTGTAATACATTTATTGGCCTTTACAGAAACATGCTACTCACCAGGCCTGACCTATTGCTTCCACGTAAGGAAAGCAGGGAGCTTAACAAAGACATTTCCTGATAACCAAGGACCTTATAGATCACAGTATAAGTCAGTCACAGTTTTTTTTATCATTACAGTCACATTCTGCTTACTATTCTGAGATTTTCCTTAAACTCTGATTTAGTAACCTCCTTGGCTTTCAGCTGATTTTGATGTCCACTTTTGTTGAGATGTATTGGCAGCCTTTTCTTTATGAGTGAAAAAAAGCTGCCTTGACATTCCTCACATAAAAGCAAGCAGAGAGCTTACACACAGTTATACTAAACTTGTATTTCAATTAGGCATGACCTCTAACTTCTCACAAGAAGGAGGCCTTGAACTTCACTGTATCATTTATTCAAACGTTGGGAAAGAAAACATAAATTATAAGCAGCTTTCTGCTCTCTGTTTTGGTAACAACTTTTGTTTTAGAAAGAACAAATGGAATGATGCTTTCCCTAACATAAAGATTATTTATAGTAACAGCTAATTAGAAAGAAGGACACTCTGGAAAAAGTCTTTTGTCTTCGAAAGAGGACAAATATCTAGTCAAAAGAACAACAAAAGGACTAGAGTGACTTATACATATGTTGTTCCAGGGGATTATATGAAACCTTTATTATGAAGTATCGTGTATGTTATGAAATTTATACAATGTAAAGCTGTAACTGAAACTGTTCTCAGCCCATTTTGTAATGACATCAACCTGTTCTGTGTGTGTGTTTTCATGTACAAGACATCAAAGTAATTTGTGATAAAGAATACAAGTTATTCTTTTCTAAGACACTTCTAACTTGCATATTTACAAGACTATGACACTAAAAGACACAGTGGAGACAGGTTTGGCAATTATTCATGGAAGGCTTTGCTGTACACAGCTTTGACTCTCACGATTTGTTGCCCTTTTGTGTTAAAAAAATGGGAGAAAGGTCTTTGGATTACTTGACAGCTTTCTTCAGATGTAGTCATTTCTCTACAGTTGGTGTGTGGAAACTGGCATTTGGGAAAAAAAACCAAAACACAACTCAAACTTATTTATATCTTCCTAAATCATTCAATAGTAATACAAGCTTGCTAAGCCATTCAGACTTTGTACAAAATTCAGTAAGGGAACACAGCTATGTCAACTAAGAAGAAAGAGAGGAATAACCAAATTTCAAGACTACTTGGATCAACAGTTCAAGAACAACCAAATTAAAAATTCAGGCAAAACAAGAGGACAGTATTCTCAAACCTGAGGAAATGTCTTGGATACCATCCACACAGCTTCTTAAAGCATGTTAGCATCAAAATACACCAATACTATCTTATGCTCAATATACAGTGTGCTATGTCAGTCCCAGGGAGGAATCTTGGGAAGTTTTCCATCATGTCAAAGGAGTCATTTCTCTCAAGCTGAAAATTGTCTCTAATTCAACCCCTTAGCAACTAGTTCTGAAACTACTTTCTTGAGAGATATTCCACTGAATGCAGCAGAACTACTGACAAACAACACTACTACCCTGATTCAGGAAAACAATTATCCTTTACCTTGAATTAGGATTCTCCCTGTGTTGGAGAAACTGAGCATTTCTTCTGAGTACTTACATGTATAGGAGAAATAGCATCTAATGATAACCTCTTATACATAGATTTGTGCCCACTAAGTTCACAGACTGAAGCACAAAGGTCAGATGCTAAACTTTTCTAAAGAACAACTAAATGTGTTAACTCTCTTAAGGTTTTCAAGTGATGGAAGTATTAACAAACAAAGCAACTCAACTGACCAACTCAAACTTGTAATCTTTCTAGAAACTTACCATACAGAAGGAAAAAGTATATGGAAACATCATACAAGTAAACGATAAATAGATTTTATAAGGGAGTAAAATTGATAGTAGCACCTGTATAGTGACAAATCCAAGTCTCAAATAATCAGAAGAAACCGAAAGTGACTATATGTGGGCCCTATTAATGTAAGAGCAACAGGCATTTAAAATAGTGCAACAAGGAAAAAACAGATACAAAACCTGCTCCTGAAACTCTATGAGACAAGCTGAGGATGCAATTGAATCAGACCAGCACAATTGAACACTAAAATTACAGTCTTAATCTAAATTAAAATGAATTATGTCATTCTTTTACAGTATGCAAGTGATCTTGTGTCCTTGTTCTTTAAAGTAACTAGCACAGTTTATCTATTCTCTTTAATAATGCAATTTAATTTAGCAAAGGTTGATATTAAAAATTTATCTGACTACAGCAGCTAGAGTCACCTAGACATTTTGTCATAGTTAAACATTAGCTTAGGAGTACATCACAAATTCCCTACTGTGAGCCTGAGACCTGCTTCATATAGAAATGCTCCGAGCTTCCAATTGACATTACATTTAAATGAGTCAGTAACCGTGCACAGAATAAAAATATCTGCCAGTTATTAGGAGTGCAGTGACTTACTCAACAGCAATATTCAAAAGAGACAAATGCAGTCTAACACACGTTAGTGGTCACAAAGGACTGCCATTCCTCCTTTAGCAATCAGTTACTCCAAATATACCCCAACAATCATCATATTTTCACCTCTAAAAATAGCGTTAGACCCATTAAGACCATGTAAAGTACTCACACATGAGTAGAAAAAGCTGATAAAATAAATGTGAATCTAAAATAATCAAACTACAATAACACAGAGCACCAAACATGGGTAACATACAATATAGATAATAACATTGCAGAGCTTAACAAGAATTCAGCTGGTAGCATTCTGTCATAAAACTAAATTCTCTTGTGTTCCTATCTGTTCAAACAGCTTGTGTCATGTGGTACCAGATAAGGGAGATAAGCTAGATATGGACTGGAAAGGAATATATACCAACCTTCACGCATGTCTGACTATGGAGCAGTCATAACACATTCTTTACTGAGAAGCCAAGTAAAAAAACCCACTAAGAGCATAAGGAAAAGGTCAGTCAGTAACCTTCTGTTGAGAGGAAATCATAACACATGCTAGACAAAGCCATGAACTGTGTGGTTTCAATGCCATGGACACCTTTCAGAAAGATCTACATGAGAAAACTTTCCTGGGAAGACTTTATCAGCTTAAACATTGTTATAACAAGACAAGAATTTCCAAGATTAGCTTATTAAACACTAGAAGCAGCACCAGAGCTGTAGTGAAATCCCTTAAATTTTCACCCCAACACTGTAAGAAAACTTGCCTCACTATCAAAACCGCAGACAGCTATTTAACATTCTACCAGGATAAGACAGGATTTCCTACCTCAGCTTTGCTGGCAGCCAGTGTCGTCAAAACCTGAAAATTACAGGAAAAATGCATTAGTATTGATTCAACAAAAGAGGAGTGGGATTAATTTGCTTTAGAGGTAACTGACATCAATTGGTTGCTACGGCTTGAAGGAACAGAAATGAGAACTGTCTTTTGCACTGTGAGGACACTATTCAGTCCTCAGGCACATCAGAAGGTAAAGCCAGGTATAAGAGTGCAGTAATCAGGAATAACAGTTAAAAAAATGAGGAAACATACCAAAACAGAACTAATTTACTAATTTTTCATTTGTTTTTGAACAGGAATGGTGAGTAATGCAACTATAAGTCATTCTAACATATTAAGACCATTAGCAAGATACACTTTGAAAGCAAGCCAGCCTAGTTTCCCAGTGCTAGAAGCAGCATGGTTTCAAGAGCACATTCCATGCAAAGTGTAACAAAGAAAGGTTTGGCAGCTTGTCCTTAGTAGTAAAGGTGCAGGTACAGGCAGCAAGGGAGCTGCAGGGTCTCCACAGGAAGAAACTGGGTCCTTGCCCCAGGACCAGAGTCCCAGGTCTGACTCACAGCCTATGAGGCTGTACTCAGCACAAACTGTCTCCTGAACAGCCCAGCAACTGCAGCAACTATTTCTCCCTATCAATCAAGAAAGTAAATTGAACTTTGTGTCTCTCTGGCTTTAGACAAATCATAACTAAATCAACTCCTATCACAAATTTGCTCAAAATTTAGTTCAGACAATGCAGATGTGATTGTCATCTATATAAAAGTAACTTTATCTCACTTTAAACACAAATATACTTCAGAATTATAGGTCAAATAACACACATGAAGTTCATAAGCTGTTATTACAAAACAAAACATTTGTTAGAACTTCATGTCACAATATCGTCACAACTTTACTAGATTGAAAAACACTCTCCTCACAAATTTAAGACTGACACCTAGCTACCATTCTGTCTACACCAGAATAGATTTTTCTTTGTTAATAATCAGTTTGAAAGGGTATTACCCATTCTCCCCAGCTTTTACAAGCAGGAGAGGCAGTGACTGACTGTGACTTGCTTTGAGAGGAGAGGAAGGAGAACACAGAATTCTTTGGATGGAGCTCAGTTTCTAATAGCAAAAAAGATAATTTGTGTGCAGAGCTGCTGTTTGATGCAAGACATCTGTGGATTCATCAAAAACTGATTTCAAAGGAATTTAGGAGGGGAAGTGAACTCCTGTCACATCACAACAAGGCACCTGCAATCACAAACGGTTATTTAATTTAACCTGATTCAAAAGCAGATAGAGCTCCATTAGGAATGTGTATCTCCTGTCACTAATAGGATTTTTCAAGGCTATTCAAGAATTCCTCTCAAACAGAGCTTCCCTGATTTAAATTCCATTTATTTACAAACAACCCATCACCCATTTCTTTTGTTATTCCTCTTCATCAAGATTCTTTAGTGTTAGCAGATATTTTTTCTTTCCAAAACAAACCTTATGTAAAGTCATCCCATCCATTCTCTGCTAGCCATCTGTTAGGCTTAATATGTCACTCTGTCAGTGTCCACTCACAAAAAGGTCTTTCTACTAACAAACCCACCAGTTACACTCGACTTACTACAATTTAATTATATCTTTGTTGGAGGTAAATGACTAAAACCATGTCTTTTAGAGGGTATACCCAAAACCTAGCTTAACTTAAAACACTAGATGATGGAGTGGTTTCCTGAAGCTCTCATAAATCCTGCTCTAAACCATTTTTCAGAGGCACCTCTTTCTCTCTCTCAAGTATGTAAGTACTGTGAATATAATTGAACAATGTGACTGCTCCAACCAAGGTCTCACACCTTAAATATTATTAAATACACTTCTATTTTAATAATTCAGCTTACATGTCCAAAGACTGTATTTCTCTTTTATAGAGCTATATCTTTCTGTTGCTTTACAGTCATCCAGTGGCCAACTGGACCACTGGACATATTACCCTCATATCT
Source organism: Colius striatus (assembly GCF_028858725.1). Taxonomy (NCBI): domain Eukaryota; kingdom Metazoa; phylum Chordata; class Aves; order Coliiformes; family Coliidae; genus Colius; species Colius striatus. Next base: position 3,556,931 of record NC_084761.1, on the reverse strand, counting down.
TTCTTCTCCAAGTTATTGTCTGATAAATCCCTGCTCAGCAGTAGAATTAAAGCTAGTTCCTAGAAGCATGACCTTTTACTTGGTATTACTAACATTAATTCACTTCTTTTATTTCAATCTGCTAGATCATCCATCTCTTCTTAGATAACATACCAGGCACTTCTAGATTTGTAATTCCTCCCAGCTTTACATTTTTATCCAATTTCATTAGCACATCCTTTTGCTGAGCATATTAATGAAAAATTATCAAAGGAAATGACAAATAACTCAATACAGTGACACTGCTAAGAAAAGCATTATTTCAAGCAGTGAAGTATGGTGTTTACACCTGTACTTATGTCATAGGTTACCAGGCAGTCTCATCAGAGCTGTGTTTTTAAATGCTTTACCAGCCTCAGCTATATAGCAGAGAGAACTGTGCTGTAACCTGACTGGACACAGATGTGAACATATCTCTTTACCAGTATACTCATCACTGTATGAATGCAGACAGAGATGGAGTGTTTCTGGGTAAAATAATGACATTCCTCAAGGTAATGTTTCATTGATAAACAGTAAAACACATTAATTTAATATTATAGGTCAAATCACAGTCATGAAATTAATGAGCTGACTGCTGTTAGTCTGTGAAGACCTGACTATTACATAAAAGTTTTAACAGAGGTTTTAATGTAAGTTTATGTATCTTAATGCAGTGAACCACCATTGTACTTGTCTGACTGATTTCTTCTTCCTTCTCACCTGTAGCTTCCTCCCCCAGTCCCTGAAACTTATAATTTCTACACCAGCAGCTGCATCTTCTGTCACGTTTGAGAAGTCAGTGAATGAAGACATAAGTAGTATAACGTGTATGCCAAAGAATAGCAGTCAAAAAGCCATTCTTTGCTGAAGGCTTTTGCAAAAAAATGTCTGTATGACATAGTGTGATTGCTCAATTAAATCATCTGAGAAGACATTGCCAGATAGCAAGCTCCTGAAGCAGAGCACTCACTGAGCTGTGCAGCCAAGTCACCAAGTTACAAAACCAGTATATTCACCTCCATCTTGGGTAATCCTGGAGAAGAAAATACATGTCTCTCAAGGTAATTGTTACAGAAAATGGGGAGTGGGAGAATGGGGACAAGCTGAAGGGAGGAGCAGAGGGCAAGAACAGATGGGTAGACAATGTGCCTGTCACAACTAGTTGATCTTATTTATAAGACTGGTGGCTTCCTTTGTAGACCATTCTACCTGCCACAGCCTATCATCCTTACCAGTGGTTTGTATGAAGTATGACCTCCTTCTTCTGTTTCTTGCTGTCCCCCTGACATTTTATGTACTAGTTAAGAACCTGCAGTTTTGTCAGGAGCAGTCACAGCTTGGGTGAGGGATTCCTGTCTTTCTCACAATAATCCCTCTGTAATGTAGAAATCCCTATGGTTTTATGTCACTTTCTCAGAGGAGCTGCAATTTATCTTTCTTGTGCTAGAAGCTATACATAACTGACAGAAAATATCCCTTTTTTTGCTACTTGTGGAACTTACACTCAATTCAGAACTTTCTATTCTACATAAGAATCCTATGAATACTGACAAAATGTGGATATAGCAATGACACTGTAAATACAGTAAAGAGCTTTTAAATTGTGTTCACTGTTTTCAGTATTCAGAAAGGTCTTATCTTAAGGTGCATGCATATGCAGTTCCTGGAGGCCTGTGGCCAGTAGGGTTCCATAGGGGTCAGTTCTGGGGCCATTCTCATTCAACATCTTCATCAACACCTGGACAAGGGGACAGAGTGACCTTCAGCATGTTCCCTGATGACACCAAGCTGGGAGGACTGGCTGATTCACCAGAAACTGTGAGATCAGGAAAGGCTGAGAGTTGGACAGAGAGAAACCTCATGACATTCAACAAGGACAAGTGCAGAGTCCTGCATTGGGGGAGGAACAACCCCTCACACCAGGAGAGGCTGGGGGTTGACCTGCTGGAGAGCAGCTCTGTGGAGGGAGATCTGGGAGTCCTGGTTGGTAATAAACTAAACATGAACTAGTGTGGCCAAGAAGGCCAATGGCATCCTGGGATGCATCAAGAAGAGTGTGGCCAGTAGATGGAGTGAGATTCTCCACTGTGTCCAGTTTTGGGCTCCCCAGCTCAAGAGGGACAGAAAACTTCTACAGAGGCCAGTGCAGGGTTATCTAAATAATCAGAGGACTGGAGCATCTTTCTAGTAAGGAAAGGCTGTGGGATCTTGGACTATTCAAGCAGGAGAAGAGAAGGCTGAGGGAGGATCTCATTAATACTCACAAGTATTTGAAAGGTGTATGTCAAGAGGCTGGGACAACACTTTTTTCTGTAGTGTCCAGTGATAAGACAAGAGGTAATGGACAGAAGCTGCAATCCACTTTAACTCAAGGAAAATGTCCTTTCATGTAAGGGTGAGGAAGCCCTGGCCCAGGCTGCACAGGGAGGGTATGAAGTCTCCTCAGGAAGTTTTCAAAACTCACCTGGACATGTTCCTGTGTGACCTGATCTAGATGGACTAGATGATCTTTAGAGGTTCCTTCCAACCCCTACCATTCTATGAGTCTATGATACTCTCCAGAAGTAATTAAAAGGACAGTATTGCCCATTCTAGAACAGTATACAAAGACTTGGTATTTGTTATGTATCACAAGCCAGCACTTTACCACAAAGAAATCAGCGAAGAATTGTAGAAATTGTTGAATGAAGAAAGCTCCTGAAACATGAAACTGGAAAGCTGATTTCATGTCATTTTTGTATTAAATCTATATGTAATTCCTTGTGTGAAAGCTCAAAGATAAAAAAGCAGGAGGGAGTGTGAAGTGACACATCATAACCCAGGATCCTAATGTATCCTCTGCCTGAAAGTCAGTAACCATTTTAGTCAATTGTCTCATCAACACATGAAGCTCTTTTTCTGTGTTACTTATTTTTCTATAGAAGATATTTTCATTTCCATTTTCTCAGCTTCTCACATCAATCTGAATCCAGCTCAGTGTAAAAAATACAGGTTTTAGCTTTTATACTTTTTCACCTCCCCAAGTTCCTGAGGAATGAGAGAAGAGTTATTTCTGTCCTAGTCCAGGAAAGAAAACGCAGGATAGTCTTTCACCGTCTGCTCACATTGAGCTCATCTTGTTTTAAGCTCACATAAGGCATGCATATGTTCTATATTACAACAACATTCATTGAAAGAGCTTGCAATCAAAAGTCTTTCAGTTCAGAGAACATTTTGCCCCGTTTAACTGAGAACAGCATCTATTTCCAAAGCAAGATTAAAAAACCCACAAAAATGCTGTAGATAGCCATCTACAATAAGCTTAAGACCACCATCTTCTGTAAATCAGGCTTTAGAAATACTTTTAGAAGATTAAGCAAACAGAATTTTGAGAAGGAAGAAATTATATCGATCTAGAAGAAAAAAATCAACAAGATACAAATGGTCAATCACAGAATCATAGAATGGTAGGGGCTGGAAGGGACCTTTAGAGATCGTCTGGTCCAACCCCCCTGCAGAAGCAGATCCATCTAGATCAGGTTGCAAATGACAAGACAATGACAAGATGGAATTGGTTTTATTTCTTTTCGTTCCACCACTCATGTTAGTAAGATGACCTGAGAGCTGCTTCCCTCAATAGATATATTCTAGAAAGAAATTTCATTAGAATACAGCTTTTGAGGTATCTAAGTCACTTCTCATATTTATATAGGGCTGTTAGAAGACAAACATGAGTATGATTCATGTCATAAAGTATGGCTGAACTTCTCTGTAGCAATCAGTGGAACAGTTGGCTTAATGGGCAGGTCACGATTCATTTAAATTCTGCCATGAGACTTAGGAAAGTAGGAGACAGTGAGTCAACTTACATATCTTTTTAGAGACAGAGTTTCATTTCTTAGACATAAAATACCTCACTGACAAACAATACTGGATGAGACTGTCAGTCTTTCTCACTATTAACCAATACCTCCACTGCTGAAGTAGTCCTGAAACTACTGCACTAAACACACCTACAGATAACATTAAAATTTACACTGACAAGCAGATCAAGGGCAGAAGCTTGACAAGGTTTTCTCAATGGCTTGGAATTTATCTACACAAACGTGAAATGCTACATTTAAATGTTTTTCTCACTGAGCTAAGGCAATTTTAAAAATTACAATTTTATAATCACTGTGCTGCAACCTTTTATCAACTTTTGAACTCACCTGTGGGTTGGGACAGGTGTAAGATTGATTGCCCATTGGTTTTTCCCATTTTTCATTTGCCTGGAGCAGCTCCTAATCTGGCTCCACAGGATTCACAACATATTGCTGATTGTGATTCACAGCCTATGCCACTGAACAGAATTTGAGCTGTTAGAGCTATTTTGTGACTGGTGTGGTAAGAAATCAGCCTTATGCTGAGCATTTGCCCTACCTCAGTGTTTTGTTATGTGAACAGCTACATGTTACTGGTTCACGGTGATAAACAGTGATGGAACAGAAAAAAAACAACCAACAAGCCTCCTCCTTTAGTAATATTACAGAGGAATGTAATGTACAGTGGCTGACACTTTCAGATGTGACAAAATCGTTAAAAAAACCCCAATACCGTAGTACAATACCTTGTTTTCTGAAGAACTATACCTGTGACACATGAAATTCACAGGTATCCAGCCAAATCCAGTCATCAAGATAAATACATCTATGAATCTAAATTGTTCTATTTAACACATTTAAATGTCTCTATCATAAGCAAACAAAAATATGCACGTAAGAGGCATCACTTTCTTGTGATTCATTAGTTTTCATTCACCTGCTTGCTTTCAAAAAGTAATGCTTGAATAAAATTCACTTTTACATCCATGTTCCTTAGACTACCAAGAAACCCTGCACATCCAGTTCTAAATCTAATCCTTAATGGTCCCAGAAGTGATGGAACTTGATGTAAAAATGTTAACTCACACAAGTTGTCTTCTGTTTTTTGTTTTTCTTCTTAGTCTTGTACTGATTCACGCTCAGATAAAGCTCCAACCTAAATCACTGTTTTTTAATTAAAGGATCTAAATTGAGACACTAGAAAACAGAAGGTTTGGTGTTGTCTCAGATATACTACCACCTAGGCAAGGAAAATAAACAGCTATGGTTTTAAAAGCCAAAGTTCAGTTTTAAAATGTCATCTGTAGATTAAGCCAGTTCATGAAATATCTGTGCACACACACCAAAGTGCATAAACCTCATAAGTTCAACGGAGGCTGACGGATCAAGAGCAAGTGAGGCTGCCCAGAGCAATTTAGGCTCATCAGTGCCCTCAGGTGTTGCCCAAAGCCAGAACTGCTGCTGAAGTGAGCTGTCCCATGCTGAAACCATTTTATGCTACTGGAAAGTAGCTCTGCCGCAGCAAGCATATTGCCTTCTCCATGACACCTCCTGTGACTCCATGCTCTCTACTCCTCCCAAACAATTATTCTGCATGAATAAGCAGTTTTGGGGGTATATACCAAGCTGGACAGGGAATTCACTTGCCTTAAAACTAGCCAAGTCCTCAGCCCTACAGAAGCACATTTGAGAAGTTACTTGAAGCTACTACAGGGCCAGGTCTCTGCATCTTCTAAAATGCTCAACATAATACTCTATCTATGGCTGTTACACATAACTTCACATTAAAAAAATCCAATATATTAAAGATGTACATGAGTGGAATATGCTGAATGGAGAACAGGTGGAATCAAGACTCATATTTCATAGATATGTATCTTTAATTAAATTTTGCTCAGTTTACTTACTGCTGTGGACAACAGCACTAGATTACTCCAAATTTATGGAAACTTGCTGAGTATAGAGGCAATGAATTTAGCAGCTAGGGGAAAATATATCTGCCCTTAGCTAGTTTATAATAGCATTTGTTATGCTCAGTTAATATTGACTGGTTAAGATCTTAAACCTAAGTTTGCTATATAAATCAGTATGCAAAATGTGGAGCACTTATCATGGATGAGTGTCTGAAGTCTCAGTCTTGTCTTTTATTTATTAGTTCTGTATTAGTTCAGTAAACTCTGCCAAATAAGTAAGAGAAAAGCCCTCAAATGGTTGTTTTAACTAACATATACAACAATATTCATGAAATAGTCTGTGTGTTTGCATGTCTGTTACTAAGAAGATTGAAAGTGACACAGTTTCATCTTTGAAATTTGAACTCACTTTTACAAAGAAAATTGCATTGAACAGAACTTGCCAAATTACTCCTCTTTGATACTGGGAATAAATCCCATTACTGTGATAATGAAAGAAAATTTCAGTTCATAATAAGTTTACCAATAAAAATACCAGGTTTTTCAGTGTAATAAAAATGCATGGACTTTGTTATTTGTTCTTTTAAAAGTAAACCTATGCCTGCTTCATCCATACCTTTAGCAAAGTATCCACATTTACTGCTGCATTATAACCTATGATTATCTTTGCAATTTCCATAAGTTAACCAAAACTAGGGTTTGATACTACTTAGACAGTAAAAGTTTATGAGAGATCCAAAGAATAACTGCAGCAAATGATATCTGAAATTCAAGGTAAATAAAGTATTTTCAAATAAACTGTAGAGCCATTGCAGGTTTTCCCAAAGATTCTGGTAAAACTGCTGCCTGCTAAACTTCTTAGCAAGAAGAAAATTTAGAATATAAACACAAAACAGGTATGGTGATGTATTTTTTTTATGTGTCTATAATTTGTCAGGCTGTAGAGTATTGAGGCAAGAGGACAGCATGAAAGCCAGCTATGAAACACCCCCTTGCCATTGCTGCCTCATGCCAGCCCAGCAACACTATTAGCACTACTCATTTCACCTAGGAGAAATAAACCTGAATTTTTTGGAATGTCCATATTATGCCAAAATAATACAAAAATAGATGATGAAGCAAAAATGAGATAGATTTAGCTCCAGTGTCCTGCTGTAGCTGCCATAATTGCACAGCTAGCTCATTATAGAAAGTCCCTTGAGCCTACCATGTCCCAGTTAAGCGACAGTAATAGAAAGCAGCTGTATGAGGACATTAGGTCAGCAAAATCATTAGCCCCTAAAATTGCATCACCATCACTCCTCTTTGGCAGTGAGGCTTTCACACATCATCAGGCTCCTAAACAGGAGGTCACACATTACGATGAACTTAACCCAATAACTCCATTAACAATGAACTGTGGCTCAGAGCCCCAAGGAAATCCACAGCACGGGAAACTTTCAGGAGTTTAATGAATTTCAGTTGCCTCCTTGTGCCCTCACCTCCCTCAGCTCCTGGGGCTAGCCTGGAAGCTTGGTAAACCTGGGTAGAAAATGGCAACACCCTGTTTCATTCCTTGAGGTTTGTCATATGACATTCAAGACTTGCCTTGTGTGAGAGACAGCACTGATGCGAATTTAATGTAGCAGTAGCAAACTGCAAACCACATCAGGCCACAGGCCTTGACACTGCATCCACCAGCAGCTACTGCACATGAGGTGCCTGAGCAGGTTTTACCCCCAGCTCCAGGGGCTACACACACTGGGTTGAATTTAGCCCACTAGACATCTCATCCATGGTACATTGCTTTATGACCACACATCCTTACTGAGAACAGCAGCCTTGTTGCTATGAATTAACTATTTTAAGTGAATTGCTTAAAAGTTGGCACTTTGAGGGGCAAGAATGGGAAAGGAGCACAAGATATTTGGGCCAGGCCCTCAAGTGACACAAATCAGCACGCTGCACTGCAGCCCAGTTCCCCTGCTTGAAGAATGGCCTGGTATGAACATAAATGCCCATATTCCAGGGGGATGTGTTGCCTCCTGCATGATTTACGCAGTTGTGCTTCGAGGCTGTGAGGCACAGAAATGAAGACAAAGTTCTTTGTCAATGCTCATACGTATTCTGATTAAAAAGGAAGCCTGCAAAGATAGCCAAGGTTTTTTAAAGTCTGGATGCTTGTTTCCAGCTTTTACAGGGGTAAGTCAAAGTGTCCCCTGTGGACTGAATGTTTCTGCAGCACTTAAGAAAAGCAAAGGGCCCTGCCTTTGCAGTCATGAGTTTCAGACAGAAAAGCAACAAACCTTCTATCAATGTCAAAGATTAAATAAGTTTCACTATATGCTGATGTTCTTCAAATTGTTTCTACTAGCAATAGTTCTGGATGGTTTATTTTGGGGAAATTAATGATGATACACCAAGGTCGTTGTACCTCTGCTGTAGTGAACAGATGTTAACATATTAGTGCCACCTTCCTGTGCCATACTAAGCTACAGAGCTACTCCTGGTTGTCATTGCTATGAGGTGAGGCAAAACCAGACAAACGAAAAAGCTCAATCTAATAAATTCAGTCTGAAATGCAAACATTTAAGGAAAAGAGCTCCTGTGCTTTCAAAAGCCATTACTTTGTATCATCCTCATCAAAACACACCATTCTTTTTCTTTAAAAAATCAACCCAAAGCTAGCAGAACAATATTAGAAACCAAACCTTTCTTTCCTCTCAGCAGTACAGACTATTTTCAATGCCATTTGTAAGCTGCCTATTTATTCCTGACATTCACAGCTTGAGTATATATCTCCAGTTCATGTCGTTCTCTTACACTGAGGTAGAAATAATCAAGTATTTTTCCATCTCTTTTCTGGGAGGATTCAGAGCTGGTTGTGGTTATCCATAGCTCTGTTAAACTGGTATGAGATTACTGTGGTAGTTTTACTACGCACAGGAGTAAGACATAAACACTTCCAAAGACGGTGGTCAGTAAAGGCAGCAGAATCTTGCTGACTGCAAGGGAGGACTGGTGTAGATTGATGTATAAAAATCAAATATAAGACCTTTTTAACTCATAAATCACTGGCTTTCCTTAAGCCAAATTTCTTCCTACTCCTCTACACCGTGTGTCATACCATGGCAGTCCCAGACTGTTGAAATCATTGATTAAAGTTTCCCATTTGTGTTTAAATAGCAAGTGGTTGTCAGGATATTCTTAACAAGGCAGCATTTCCTATCTAGTGCACTACAGCCTAGTCTTGGTGATCTCTGGGATATGTCACAAAAGCAACTTCTCTCCTCAAGCTGTTCAAGCAACAAGGACGGGGGTTCATTAAAACAGAGAACAACTCACCTATTGCCTCTGATTCTGCCTCTCTCGGAAAGGCAACTGAATTTTACAAGTGACATTGTGGGCTTCTGTGGTGAAAATGTGCATGGCCTAAAGCAAAGACATGCATAAGAAATGGAAGTAAACACTTTCTTCTTAACAATCTCATAGCAACAACATGTTTGCAAGTGTGTTTAAAAAAGGACTGGAGATTAGAACACACTATGATGAGATCAGTGAGGGAATTCATCAGGATAAAACAATACACAGGCTCTTTCCTTCATATGGAAGTTTAATATTGATTTTTGGTCAGTATTGGTTCTGGTTCCACTACTTAAAGTATATTCTTTCAACTGATTGTATTATATTTAAAGGATATGCCTAGAAAATGAATTATGGGAAAGGCCTCAGTGCCCCAAGAGTTAGTTACAGGGAACATAAGTGCCATGTGTCAGAAAACACAGAATTTTGAATTGTGTTTTTAAATATCTAACTTCTGACAAAAAGGCAGTCACTGTACCTGGGAAATGGATAGCAATTCTTCCACCATTCTGGCCCCAAACACGGGACTTATCACCAGCACAGCTTGAAAGTCCATTTAAACCGTGACAGGGCTGTAAAAAGCTCACAGCATAAGCATCTCCTAAGAGAAATTCTCATCTGTTTCTAAGCTACAGCTGTTGTTTATTCAGTAATGATAGGCATACCAAATAAAAGAGCTACACCATTCAGTGTCTCAAACTTGTATGTAAAGCTATTTAAAACTCCTTTACTCTGGATTTCTCATCATTAGAAGGTTTATACCTGTCTTTTGACTTCATGTTTAATACTACCAAGCTTTCTTTTCTGTCAACTATAACAGTCAATGGATTTGCAATTTAACCCATAAGCACTCCCTCTGTGCAGTTAGACTATCAGTGGTATATGAGCTACCTTTACAGCCTCCTCTGTCACTTCTGACTATTATCCAGAGCTCACTGACACAACAGTTATTAGAATTCTTAAAATTTATGAATATTAAAAGAGTCTTAAGCCTTGGAATGAAAACTCACAGCAAGAGATGCTTATAATTTCCTAGAGCAGTAAGAAAATAGTGCAATGAATGATGTAAAATACTTCAAATATGGGTACTACTGAAAGCCTTCATTAAGAAGTACAAAACTGTCAATAAACAGCATCTATTCTCATCATGAGATGAACTTCTGACTTCAAAAGTGAGGTTAAAAAAAGCGGGATATATAATATTCTGTACATTTCAGAATTTAAACATTGTAATCAAATCCAGTAACACGTGGTGTGCCTCAAGGGTCCTCAAGAAACAGCTTTGTCTTTTGGAATCTTCTCTGTGTACAAAAAAAAACCCAAAACCATTTTTTTCTTTAAAAAAATACACTCCAGGATTTATGAATGATTAAAAAAAATTAAGAAGGCCATGTAAAAGCTTTTCAACTACAATGCACCTCTTAAACTCCTTTGATCAGAACCTCCAATACTTATCAGTGGCTCTAATAGTAAAGTCAGGTGTTGTTGAAAAGCCCTTGCAGACTGGAAAAGCAGCGTTCAACTGCCTTCAGTTCTGTTTTATCCAGAGAAAACTAAGGATTATGCAGTAGCATCTTCTGGAAATCACTTCTTCATTTTTGACAAAAGAAAGTGAGGTTTCTGAAGGAGTGCAAGTACAAAGTTGACTTCCCTGCATCTCAACTTTCCATTTCTGGTTTTCACGAAGGACTTCTATTACTTTATAAACAACATTCTAGCATACAAATGAAGACCCATCACTTACTTATAGGGCTTCATCAGTACAAAATGATAATCCAGAAAAAAAAAAAGCAAAGAAAACCCCAAAACCAAAAACCAAACAGATTCTGTAGAGTGAAGTCACCTCAATATGAAATAAAGGTAAATTCAGTTTCACTTAAAGGAGATTTCAGTGGCTGTTTTAAAATAAAAAGAAAACAAAAGCATTGTGGAAACAATAAAGAACACACCAAACTACAGCCGAACAGTATCCAGGAGCATGCAGGAGTACAAAGGATGCATTGATGGGCCCTTGGAAAGCCACAGCAGACATAACTTGCAGATATCCATACTGTCAGGGCAATTTTCAACTCTGATATTTAAATACAAGGTAGTGACTGGTTTAAATGATTCTCAAGTCATCAGGTGATGGTTTCAGGAGAAAATAAATAGTTAAAACAAGAGCTATATCAAAGCAAATGAGGCTGAGGTCAGCATGTTAAAGGAAATAGTTTATAAAGTGGTGGTAATGTTTAGTACAAGTCTTGGCATCACAGGCAATTTCTACTTCAGCTGTTACTAAGAAACTATACAAGTGTTTTTTGTTACTATACAAGAGTTCTGTTTTTCACTTTTATTCTTCTGAATACTCATCATCGTTATTCCACAGTCTAATAAAATGAGGCTGTCACCTCTGATCTGATTTCACTGATTCTAGGCTGTTTGTTATCTCTACAGATGCCCATTTAGGCTGATTTACTCAGGTACTCCCTTACCCATGGAGTCAGGCACAGGTAAATGGACCCCTCACAAAATAGGTCAGGGATGGCAGAGAGGAATATTCATCTGAATCTTGTTTCCATGGCTGAGGGAAATTTAGTAAGGCAAGCAAATCTAGAAATCCAGGAAAATGGGAAGCTACTCTCAAGCCTTAGTTGTGTGAGCAGGCGTGAAGGGCAGGGGGTTGCACGGGATTAATCCTCTGTGAAAATCCTGCAATATTAAATGTCCCTCTGAGATTTTTGTGTGCCTGCATTTGTGTTACTGGCAGCCTTCTTCCAACTGTGCTCATTTTAAAATGACTTGTCTCTATAAACCAGTGTTGCCATCAGTCCATATTGTTAATTTTTTATTTCTCAATCAAGAATTCATGGAGGTTAGTGTGACATTGCTGCAAATATCCTCACAGCCTAGTAATGTAAATAATGGATACGACTCCAGAAATATCAGCCAGCCTCTTATTGTTTTGGGAAACTTAAATCATGGCTGCCTGAACTCACCTACTAGTAAACAAACGGGCATATCTCTGCACTGCAGTAAATCCCTCATCTTTCAAGAAAATTAAATCTGTCACTGAAATGACTGTAGTTTTGGTAAGTGCACAGAGATGTTTAACAGTGACAAAGCTCATAAAGCTGAATGCAACTATTTTTTCTCTTCATAAAACCAAGTTTTAAAATGCTGGCAAATTTTCAGAGGCTTTAGTGAAGTTTAACACAGTTACTGCATTTTCATACCACATCTCATTCAAGCACATATCCTTCTTGTAGTTTCTCCTAATTTTTGGCATTTATTTCAACATCCTATAATGAATAGCTGTTATTGAGGACCTATGCGTTCCTCACATTTTCCCTTTAACCTTAACAATTCTCTTCTTTGGTGCCAAAAACTATTTTTACAGTATCACCAACACATTTGTTACATTTCCACTAATTAATTTTCTATGACTCTTTCGGCATCAAAAAACAAACACATTTCTTCATGAAAAATGAATTATATTTCCTTACAAATTTACATTCTGAGCTCATCTGTGCCTCATATTCTTTGTGGATAATGAGTAAGGCATCTTCACTTAGCTGTCACTGTAGAAGTGAAATGTTTACAGTGTGTGCTTTGGAGATTCTGGCAGCTTCGAGTCTAAGAATATTTCTTATTCACAACAATAAGCATTGCCCTAAATTCCTCTTACACATGAATGGGAACAGAGTGATTTGAGGAATCCTTGACCTTTGTTTACCCATAGTAATGCCATAGTTTTAGGAACTGTTAGTCTAGATACATCATGCTGATAAGTATGTTTCATAAGATGTGACAAAGACTGTTAGCCATATTAATGTCTTGCAGAACTTCTTGGGGAAACAAATATATCTTAACTAACAGAGAGATAAATGTCTTCAATAAGAAGCTTAGGAACTGAACACCCATTATGTAACTTATAAAAGTATTCTCCACCATATTTATTCTGTAATATTTTGGGAACACATTACTGACATCTAAAAATAAAGGAAACCTCAGGCATGAATCTCCTGACAGTTTTGAACAGGAAACTTTACTAATTCATGAAAGAAATGTCTCTTTAATTACCTCTCTGAAGTAATTCTTTAGCCAAGTACATCAAAATATACCTGTTGTCAAGATAATGTTAAGATTTCATTTACATGCACGTGTCCAGTCACAGGCTTACAATGACATGTTTAAGCCTGTGGGCTTTATTGAACCAGATCCTTGGAAAAACAAGCACACACATCTTTTATCCTTCATTCTTAGAAAAACTCATCTAGTTTGAAGAAATCTGAAATGTGGCAGAAAGAATCAAACATAGGATCATCTTTCATTGAAGTCATAATGTGTGATTCATGTAGATACAGTTCAAAGGTTACTGCTGTCAAGGCTTAAACTTGTGTTATAAAAGACATACAGAAGTGACATTCTTCTCACCAGAAAGGAGAAAAGTGCCTGCATACAGACTTCTGCAAAGCATAAGCTTAGCTCTTCAATTAACCTGAGCATACTTGAACCCATTGGGACTATTTTCTGTAATCAATCACATTTCCAAGTGTAATTATTAACATAGTCTTTAATTAAATGAATTAGAACATTTGGACACGTTCTACAGTAAAGTCAGTCACTGAATTTGCTGATTCAAATGTTTCCAATGCCTTTTTGAGTTCTTATTTGGAAAAATCTGGATTAATTCTCAAAAGCCTTCTCTATAGTTTCCATTTCTGAATGAAGTTTTTAAATCTATTTAAAACTGTATTTTCAGTGTATTGTTACTCTAAAGCAACCCTTGGGAGCAACCCCAGCATGTACAACGTGGCGAGTGTTGCCATTGCATATACACTGAGAAAGTAAGTTTTTTCACCTTTCAACAGTTTTATTGCTGATATTATTTCTCCTAGAAAACTGTGTTAGGAAATACATATTTTTATTGCATAAAATGCTGGTACAGTGGGTGGAATAGCAAACCCAAGCCTTCTCAGATGTATATCAAAATCCCAATCTAAAGCAAAGTTGTTATCAGACTAGTAACAACAACAATTAAGCTCTGATTCAGTAACACTTTTAGTATTTTCTCTATTTTAATAGTAAATGAAATAGTTTAAAACTATTTCTTACCAATGACTCAAGCCTAAAGGTTTTTTCTTACTAACTCCTTGTCATGAGTGAGTGTTACACATGTGAACTGGCAAATCTACATACTCAAGCTCTGAATTACAATATCTTAAATACCATTTATTTTGCTCTTTAACAAATTTTATTGTGAACAGAAAAGTACTTTCAGAGTAACACCAACACAGGTCCAGAGAAAGAAGTTCTCCATTCTGTGTCAACCTCTAAACTTCTGTAGGTTAAATAAAATACAACTAATCAGTAGTAAAGGAAAATAAAGCAAGTTTGTGTGTGTGTGAGCAACAGTAAAGGGTGCACAGTACTTCTTTTTTAAACCTACTGTCCCTCTGCCTGTTGTGGAACAAACCTGAGAGTAATTACAGCAACAGTCAGGAGACAAATTATTATAATAGGTTATCATACAAAAGCATTAGATCTGCAGAAGAACTGTTAAGGATCCTGACAGATACAGCAAAATCAAAGCAAGCAAGCAACTAGCAGGAGATCCATTAAAGCTAGAAAGGTTCTATAAGGCAATCAATTATTATCTTTAGTCTTAAAAAGCAAGGTCTGTATTCTCCAACTACAAATAGAGATCAAATATCTTTAATCAATTGCAAAGTAACTAAGTAGTCCATTTTTCCATTCAAGTATGTCCAAAATCAAAAGAAAAGTATATATTCCAATTCTGAGCTCAATTTGGAGTGCCTGTCGGAGTCAAACTCTTACAGTATAGTCAGCAGCCTTCTGCCTTGGTTTTTAATTAAGATCCATATATTCTAACCCTGAAATTTAGCTTCTCTCCTCCAAGTCTTTGACGCTCCAGACCCTCTGGTACTACCATACAGGAGAACTCACTGCTGCTGATGTGAGAGAGACTGCCACAATGGTCCACAATTAAAAGATGTCCAACAGAACACTCAAAACAAATTTAAAACAAAAGTCGGGCTTTTAATTTACATTAAAAACATGAGAAAAAATTGGTGACGACTCCCACATCCCCACATGCCCAATAACATGGTTACAAGAAGTGAGGTGTTCTCTGAATTCTTGTGACTGAGACTTTTGCTTAGAAAAAAAGGTGGAATTTGTGACTTCTGCAATAATCTGATTCAATCTGAATTTTGTCTGCATTTAGAGCATAAAAGAAAATAAATAAAATCCCTCCCTAAGATTCTAAAGATATATTTCCTAGAAAGCATTGCATGATTCTTTCTTACTGCTGTGTATGTTACAGAAACTCTACTGTCAGAGAAACACTTTAGATATTTCTCTATTTTTTCTTGAATTAAAAATAAAACATTTTCTTTGATTTCCCCACTGTAAAGCATACTAGGACAATGTCAGTAGTAGAAAACATGTATTACTGGTTTTCCTGGTATTCTGACATGTTAAGAGGCATATTCCATTTTTTCTTTCAAGAAGGGGATCATTGATAGTTATTATCCTGTTGTTGGAAAGGAAGGTAGCTGTATCTTCTCTGTATTATTCCCCTGCACTCACACTTAAGATGTTACTTGCTATTGTGGAAACCTTATAAGAGTGATCTACGAAGTTAGATCTACGGTCTAACTTTTATCTATGATAACAGTTCTATGAAGGTTCATAATACAGGAACAAGAAAGCCAGAAAACTTTTAGCATTGCCAAAATAATTATGTCTATTCAAGTGATGCTAAAAGACATAATTCCAAATGCTCTCAGAAATGAAGAAGTCAATTTGGAAGAATCACAGAATCATAGAATGTTGGGGGTTGGAAGGAACCTCTAAAGATCATCTAATCCAATCCTTATCCTCAAGCAGATCCATCTTAATCAGGTCACACATGAACACATCCAGGTAGGTTTTGAAAACCTCCAGAAAAAGAGCCTCCACATCCTCCCCTGGGGAGCCTGGGCCACTGCTCCCTCACCTCAACAGTAAAGTAGTTTTTCCTTGAGTTTAAATGGAACTTTTTATGTTCCAGTTTCTGTCCATTATGTCTTGTCCTATCATTGGACACTACAGAAAAAAGTGTTGTCTCATCCTCTTGACGTACACCTTTCAAATACTTGTATTAATGAGGCCCCCCCCTCGGTCTCCTCTTCCCCTGGCTGAACAACCCCAGATCTGGCATAAGAAAGATGCTCCAGTCTCATCAGCATCTTGGTAGCCCTGCACTGGACTCTCTCCAGAAGTTCCCTGTCTCTCTTGAGCTGAGGAGCCCAGAACTAGACACAGTACTCCAGATGAGGCCTCACCAGGGCAGAGTAGAGAGGGAGCAGAACCTCCCTTGACCTGCTGGCCACACTCTTCTTAATGCATCCCAGGCTGCCATTGGCCTTCTTGGCCACGAGGGCACATTGCTGGCTCATGTTCAGTTTATTATCAATCAGGACTCCCAGGTCCCTCTCTGCATAACTGCTCTCCAACAGGTCAATCCCCAGTCTGTCCTGGTGCAGGGGGTTGTTCCTCCTCAGGTGCAGGACTCTGCACTTGTCTTTGTTGAACCTCATGAGGTTCCTCTCTGCCCAACTCTCAAGCCAGTTGAGATCTCAGTGAATGGCAGCACAGCCTCTGGGGGATCAGCCAGTTCTCCCAGTTTGGTGCCATGAGGGAACTTACCGTTCCCTCATCCAGATCGTTGATGAAGATAATGGACAAGACTGACCCCAGCACCGACCCCTGCGGAATTCCACTGGCCACAGGCCTCCAACTCGATTGTGTGCCATTGATCACCGCCCTCTGGGCTCTGTCATTCTGCCAGCTCTTGATCTACCTCACCATCCAATCATTCAATCCACGCTGCCCGAGTTCTTTCCTATGAGGATGTTATGGAAGATAGTATCAAAAGCCCTGCAGAAGTTAAGGTAGATCCACTGCTCTCCCTTCATCTAGCCAGTCAGAAGGTTCTCATAGAAAGCCATCAGGTTTGTCAAGCAGGATTTCACCTTGGTGAATCCATATTGACTCCCCCTGATAACCATCTTTTCCTTCATGTGTTTTGAGATGGCATCCAGGATAAGTTGTTCCATCACCTTTCCAGGAATGGAGGCTGACAGGCCTGCAGTCTCCTAGGTTCTTGTTCTTGTCCTTTTTGAATACCAGAGTGACACTGGCCTTCAAATGAGATGACATTAAAGAAGAGTAATCCTACGGTTCATTGTCAGAAAACTTCCTTATTGTAACTGTGACTTAAATATTGTAAACATCAGTTTTGCTTCCTTGAATAAATATATAGATAACACATCAATTTGTCATGAAAAAAGGGTTTAAATCCAACCTCTACCTTTTTTAATGTTACCTAAAGCAAAACTGTAGAATGTTCCAAGGCTCACCTTGCCCCACCTTCAGAATGACTCAGCTACATCCACTATATGTGTATTACATTTTTTCCTCTCTTAAATCCAGTTTATTTCATGCAATTAGCTTAGAGAATAATCAGGTAGAAGATCATTGTAGTGGTAAAAGAAGGGCAAGAGAAGACCTAATTGTTGGGCAAGCTGGAGGCAGAAATAATTTAAACCACATGGGTCACCATTAGAATCAGTCCTGAAACCATAGTCATCTCATTAAGTAGCTCTGTACTGGGATAACTATTCTTATATGATGAGGGAAATCAGCTCTAGAAATTCAGCAAAGTGTCTAAACTAAGAAGTAATGTTACACCCTTCCTTGAATAACTTGGAGAACTGAAGAGTTAAAGTAGTTATTTTCTGCCCTGGGCCTTGTGTTAACTTTCCTCTTAATGCTGTCAATTATCTGCTTTCTGTCTGTGGAGTTTACACCATTTTCAACAGTTGCACTGGCATATCAATGAGTCGTCACACAGCTATTATAATTACTTTGCAGAGGTGGTTGTGCTATCTCTTACATGCTTTCTGTTTCTCTCCATTAATCTGCCCTGAATTTGCAAGGAGATGCTGCCTAGAACTCAACATCAAAGTGTAAGTGCAGCAGCCTGAAAACAGAGGGATTATGCAAACTTATTTTACACTGGTCTTTAAAAAAAATGCATCTGTTTGCCCCCACATGAGCATTCTGCAGTTTACTACTTTCTGCATATCCTCTGAAGCATGTCTATCGCCCTTTGTTCTAATCTCTTGATAGACAGTCCCCTGACACAGTTTCCTGGCCTTCTACTTTCCAGAGTTAGCAGTCTAGAGTATTTAATCACTGCACACAGTCTGAAAGCTGTAGTTCAGCAATGCCTTTACCTTCAGTGGTAACAGTTTCTGTTGGTCAGACAGACAGCTCAAGTTGGTAATGGTTTCAGCACTCCAATTTTGGTCTTCTTCCATGCTTGTCAGAAATGTCATTTTGGGAGTCTTCATTCATTTGCTTTCCACAGACTGGCTGGGAAATCTGCAAATTGTTTGCTTAAAGAGTTGATGGTGGCCTGTCACATTGTGTTTTGGTCAGGGTTGCCTTTGCTAGCATTGTTCTGACTTTTCAATTATCTACCTATAACTTAACCGTGATCCTAGGAAGGAATTTTGGGCATTGATGTGAAAAATGAGCTTCATATATTCTGTGTCATTAGTCTTCACAAGTAATTGGGAGCAATTCTCAGTATAGCACTTACTGATTCATAACTCAAGAAGAGTGAGAAACAGAATATGTATTTATAACAACTCTTATCTGAAATGGCTGAATATAAAGTTCACTTTCAATGACAAGTAAATAACATTTGTTTTTGGGGAATTACTGTAGGTGAAGGTGAAAGAAATGAACTATTTGATTTGGGGGAGAATTGGTTGGACAGAAGGTGTTTCAAATTACAATAAAAAATTAATTAGAAAAAGGAACAAGCCAAAGGACAAACATCTGTGTTAGAAGGATGTGAAGTGATAAACAAATCCTCTATGTATGACAGTTAATTTGGTTTAAGACCAGAATCCTGCTGGGCTACATTTGGAGTAGTCTGTAAACACTTTGGGGATGAAGAAAACTTAGATTGATTTAAAGGGAATGGTGGCAGCATCAACAACTAAAAGACTGTAAAACCGAACTGAAGACACTGAAATAACAGATTTGAACACAACCACACAAACTGGAGGTAACAAGGAGTAGTAAAGGGAAACTACAGCAGTGAAGACACCTAGACGTTTTCAGCAGTCAGGAGGCAAGATGACATAAACAAATACATACAACTCCTTTGGTTTCCAAAGTACAACAGATGAGGCAGAGAAAAGTCCAGTTAACATAACTCTAGGAGGACAAATTACTCTTGTAAACCAGATGCCATTGGGGTCTATACACTTTTCTCACTTGTTAACTGAGAAGGAACCTGATAGAGGTATCATGTCTATAATACCTAAAGAGACTACAACATGAAATCCCCTCAGTAGGTCAGAAAGTGCAGAGCAGTCAAATGTAGACCTTTAAAGGACAGAGCTACACACTGCACAAAGCACTCAAACCTAGGAAGTAACCACTAGTGCCTTCCCTTTCCTTTCTCTTCCATTCATGAGTGAAATCTGCTAGAGCAGTTGGTAAATATAAAATCCACTGTGGAGAAAAAGAGAGAGAAGGATTCCTACTAGTCTAAATTCTCCTGCTACACCTATCCTGCTGTTCTGTTTTCATTTTACTTAGCAAGATGATGCTCACCTATACAGACTATAGCCTACGGGTACAACAGTGTGTAAATACATTCTTGTAGACAGTAAACAAGCCAAAAGTGTGTTGTGATTTCAGCCATTGGTTTAACATGTTTAATTTACATTATGAAGATGATTAACTAATTCTGATTGCATATTTTATTCAATGGCCATTGCACAAAAAAGCAGCAGCAAGATGTGGAGAAACATTGCAATCTTCCTAATTGAGTTAGCTACTGAAACAAATTTCTCAACATGTTTTGTGATTAATTCTTCAGCTGAGTTGAAGATTGTTTGTGAGCAGTCTTAGTTAAATATACAAATTAATTATTGTGATTCTGCCTCACTCTAAGTGTTATTATTAGCCCTACATGGATAATCAAAGTTAAAAGTCTCTTTCTGCAAATATTCTGAAATATATGTTGAAAACTTGCTGTCAGCATGCTCACTGAATACCAGTAAACCCATCTCCTAGAGTACTGGTGGAAAGCAAACACAAAGCAGGTGCAAATGAACTCTAATCAAATTTGTTCAATACTTCAAGCAAATGCTAATATTAGAAGAAGAAGAAAAATGTATTTTCCATATTTGGCTAATGGTAATTGCAATTTTTCCTCCTGTCAAAGCAGGAGAATGAAACAAAAGACAAAGAAATCTGGCAGCAGTGTACCAAAGTAACTATTAGTAAAGAAAGTATCATGTTCTAGTGGTAATACAAATAGAATTAACATTGGTAGTATTACTACAACACCAAAAATTCAGAGACATATAGGGCAAGTTATAGTTACAAAAACTTAGTAATCACAACTAACTAGTTCCTAATAACCTTATGTTAGTAACAGGATTCAACCATAACTTCAGTACCAAACTTGGTAACTGAACACCATATCTCAGAACATCGATTGGATTTGAGCAGAATACAGGATTCCAGTTAAAGCAGATAATATTGTGGTCTGGAATTCCAGCACAGTGCAGCAGGTGACAGTAGTTTCACTGCTATCTTCTATTCCTAAATTTTTGAGGGATTTCATACTAAAAATATACATAGCTTTGAGTTACTTTGATGTCATTTCAATTGCATTCCTCTTCAACAGATATGTGGTTATTTGGTAGCATCAATAAATCTAAAATGAATTAGGTTTAACATAAAGGAATAAAAACCAAAGACTACAACTGATCAGGAATGTTTACTTTGGAGCTAGCAGAGAGAATATGAGGAAGAACAATCACTATGTATTTAATAAAGTGACTACTTCACATTGGAACACTTCCAGGATGATAAGCAATCCTATTTCAGGAACACAGTTAGCTGCCGATGGCCAGCTTATGCAAATAACAAAAGCAGCAGCAGAACTGAGGATAGAATAGTGAAAATTATTTCCAGCAAATGAGTAGCCATTCTTGAGAAGGAGGATACTGTCCTAAGAGTAAACACTTTTCTCCATGAACAAGTTACCAGAGTCTTTTTATATGCAGCTTATGTGTTTAATTTTATCAATAAATTATTTGGTTTGACTTAAACTTTATAAGGATTGTTTAAATGTTCTCTAGTATTATTTTTTACTGATCTGAGACCTGGTCTTTGAGTAGTGTATTTGACTGAATATATGTTTCAACCAGACTTAGAGATTGCAACCTAGACTCCTAACAATCCTACGGCTATTTCCAAAGAACTCAGAGACGTGCAGAGAAATTGACTTGAAGAGGCAACAGCGTCTTCATTGCTGAACAGGGTGAGTCTTTGTGGCACACTGGTTAACCCAGGGACCCTGTCCCCTTGTAAAAGGAGTGATGGACACTTGGATGGAGAGATAGTCAACAGATTCAACAAAAAAAAATGCTAGGTAGTTAAATTCAGTGAAAAGACCTCATAGTAAGTTAATAGAGTTAGCAGTGTCTTCACGGGGCTTTGAGATGGGCATCACAAGAGCTTCCAGTCTGGTCTATATATAGCACTTTTTTGTTACAGAATGTATCACCCTATTTTGAGGGGAAAGAGGTAGGAAGGTCCTTGCTCAACACAGAAAGTATATTTCCCCTGTAGCAACTATATACTACTATCAGCTTACAAACTAAAAAGATGTACAAAAAAAAACCTCTGCTAGTGCTGCCAAGTTTTCAGATTAAATGAATTCTTTCCTAAGTAAACTGGTGGATTTTGCTCAGTGGTGAATTTCAGAAAGCATCTACTGAACTTTTGCAATTCATTATATTTTTCTTTTAGCCAATAGTTAAAGCTTAAGGGATTTTGAGAGCATAGCACTAATATTTAGCTAGACTTTCCTTATTAAAAGAAGGAAAATCTCCAATAATTAGCTCTTTCTCTAAATGCTTTTTGGCTCTCATTACAAAGTGCTACGCTAATATACTTTGTGTTGCAAATGTCTCACAATTCCTGCTAATCAAATTAAACTCAATTCTCAGCAAATAAACTCTCAATGCAGTTAATGGAAAACAAGGAACAGCACCACTTTGTCTGAGAATGGGTCATTATCACAAGTTCCTAATTACAAGTGCCTTAATGCATAATAGAAAGCACAGTCTTATATTGGCTCTTCAGAATTGAAGCTGTAGCAAGATCAAAGACTTGATGTGTCCTTGAATTTTTTTACATGTGCATTTGAATATGTTGAAAGAAAAGCAACAAAGAGAAAAAAATAGCAGACCTGCAAAACACAAAGATTCATTCACACACTCATTTAAAATGTATAATAATAATTTATGCATTTTATGAGACTGCAGGCAAAGACCGATTTTGACTCAGGACACATTCTGGAACCAATTTTAATTTGCCTCCTCCTCTACCCTCTTGATAGAGAATGTTTCACACCTACCAGTTAATGAAGGATTATTACTTTCCTCTAGAGTAAGTTGCAAATACAACCAAGGTTAAAGCAAAGGACATTCATTCTGAGTTAGTTTATATGATGCCATCAAATGTGAACACGAGTGATGGATGAAATATTAGTATTACTGCACCAAGCATTTATCAATGAATTACACTATGAAATATTTTCTGTATCAGTTTTCTTATTGTCATTTGGTGGTATATTTTATCAAATTTACTTAACAGAAAAAAATGCACAGACAAAAGCACTGGAAACATCAGAAAGCAAAATAAATCACAGTAATTGAATTACAAAATACAGGATCAGGTCTTACTTGCCAGTCAGAGTTCTGCTGTTCTGAACAACTTCATAACAACTGCATCTTTTTTTTCTATGAGATTTCAGAAACAAATCTGTAAGAACGGGCACTGCAGTTAATGCAGCCCATACTGTAGGTTGTTTCTGCAGCCCAAGTACTGGACTACACCTTAACCAAGTCCTGCAGAGATCATTAGTTACAACACTATTATGAGCAAAAGTGCTTCACCAAATCCAAATGTCACAGTTTTTCTGAAACTATTTTGCTCACATTTATTGTCCAGGGGACTTGTTAACCAAAACTTTGAAACTTTCAGTAGGAGTAATATTTTATGCTCTATCTCTGGATATAAAATATTCATATGAAATTCTATCTGGTGCAATTGTAAGGCTTTACAATGTTACATTTGCAAAACAGCTGAATGTTGTTCTTGGATTCATACTGGCTCTTCTCATTCTCATTATTATTAATACAACACGTGTCTGCTTTCCCCTATCCCCCTGACACCACAGATTCTGTAAAAGCTAGGTTCTTATTTCTTTAGCTTTGTAGCTGTCTTCTCCCTGAAGGAAATGCAAGCACAGAGTGGGAATTAAGGCTATTTGAAAGAAAATTAGTTCCTATTTAGATATCTACAGTACTGTGGAGAAGGCAGGCTCTGGAGAATCCCATCTCTCACATTGATCTTGTCCTGGGCCTCATGAAGCAAAAATTATCACTGTGAATTTAAGAACAGCAGCTCTTTCTCCATCTCCCCCACCCACACACACTTTTGCTCAGTTTTACAACAAAAGGTAGAAGTACACATTTTAACTAGTAATGGAAAGGTTTTTTTCCAGGGAGTAGTACATATAAATGTTTAAAATTGACAGGTTGAGAAGTATTTATTTGAATTTACTACACCAAGAAAAGAGAAATTGAAACAGACATTTCATCCTCTCACAAAGATAGGGAGGGGTGGGAATAGCTCTCTAGAGGAAAGGGTCCAGGGTTAGGAGTTGAATGGACAAATAGATGGAGTAACCAAACTTAACAGTAACAGACCATCTAAATTAGAGCCCTAAAAGTTAAAGTAGCAGAAAGTAAGCTCCAAGAACACAAACTCTGCTATTTTTAGTCTTCTATTATTCCTCTACTTGTGCTGCATTACAGACCTTCAGTTATCAATTCTAAACAACCAGTTGCTCTCTGTGCGTTTGTGCCACGTGCAAACACTGCTGACTCCCCTTTTAGTCCTCCTCACTGTGTGACTTCATTAAAAGTGTTTCATTATCTACAGGTACCATCATACTGACTGGATTATTTTTTTCAGTCTTACTACATTCACATACTTTTGATCTGAAGTTTGGGACACAAGAAATCAAAAAAAAATTATCAGATCAAAGAAAGAGTCTGTATTTAACACAAAAAATATATACTTTTTGTACCATTCCTAATAATTTTTTTAACTAGTTTGAAAACAGTTGAAATATTTACTGCAGTGCTACTGAACTAGGGTTATTATAAGGTCTCAGACAGAAAACACTGTTAAAGAAGCAAAATTTCATTATTCATGAGATTTTTGAAGAGAACTACACTGTTATTTTTAGTCAAGTCTACTGACAAGATTGGACTTATGTACCAAACTCTTCTGGAAATACTGAAATTTATAGGAAGATAGAGACAATCTTAAACCACATCAAATGCTCAGCTGCCAAATCCTCCAAAAATTACAGAAAAAAATGAGACAGAGATTTTCCAGATATTGTTCTGGCACGTCATTTTTCTGGTATTAATGCTTGTTATCATCTCATTACACCTTAGAAAATTAATCACAGTGAATCTTTTCAATTCGTTTTCTTGTTTTCTGGTCTATCAATTTGTGGTTTTAATTTCTATTCTAGACAACTAAGACATTACAATATTCCAAATATCAATTTATGAAAAGAAGATATTCTTTTTCCCAAGATACCAGTGAGATATGATATAGAAAACCTGTTTCTTCAGAATCACCGGACCAGTCAAGTCTACTTTCTTTTAAAATATTCCTTATGTGTCTCTAGACTATAAAATATACTACTATGAAAAGCAGTAAAACTAATCATTTTCTAACCAGGTTTAATAAGGTGTTGTAATAGGAGCCTCTTTCAAAAGTTTATGAATGCACTGTTTCTGATAAATCTATTGCTATAGTGAGACAGATTCTCCTAAGTTACAGAACTTTAAGAGCCTGATATTAACTAAGAAAATCTATTTTCCATTTTCTGAAGGATATTTAATTTAATCCAGACTTTATATCTTTTTTTATGTTACTTTGTTCCAAATTAATAATTCACATTTCTGGAATTTTTGTCCATCAAGTCACCCTCTCCCATCTTTTGCCTTCTTTTCACAAACTTGGATCCTGTGTGAATATTTTGTGCTTTAGTTTCTGCAGAAAGCCCATGCTGATAGCACAGAGAGGAAAAAAAAAACATTCTCTTGTATCAAAACCAGGTAGAGTTTCAATAAGGAGTCAAATGCTTTTCATTTGAACTGGCTATTTCTCTGTAGACAGCACTCACTGTCAATCCTCATTCCTCAACACTGTTTTATTCATAACAAAAAGGCTGAGCACCTTATCTCACTGAACTGCATTTCACAATATTATTCAAATAGTTTGCAGACTACTCATAAAATGCTCTCTATCCACTGTCAAAACAGGTATTACTTTCACCTTATTTACTTACTTAAAGCTTGGAGTAGGTTTATGAATATTTTTAGCAGGAGAGACTGAAATGAAATTCCAACTGACAACTAAATAACAGCTATGTCTTTCTCTGAATCACCTTTAAAGACAAAGAAAAACATTAATCAGCAAATCAATTCTTATGATCCAAAACTCTTCGTAAATCTTGTTTGGAATTGCTTTAGTAGCAACTGTAAATGACTTTTGTTGTAGTTTTAGATATGATCTGCTACCTATGTTTTAGATGAAGTTTTAGAGAGATCTGGGAGTTAATAAATGTTGATAATAAATAAACATGAGTCATCAGTGTGCCGTCTTGTCAAAGGTGGCCAATGACATCCTGGCATGCACCAAGAAGAATGTGTCCAGCAGGTCAAGGGAGGTTATCCTCCCCCTCATTTGGAGTCCTGTGTCCAGTTTTGGGATCCTCAGCTGAAGTGGGACAGGGAACTGCTGGAGAGAGGCCAGTGCAGGGCCACTGAGATCCTAAGGGGACTGGAATATGTTTCATATAAGTAAAGGCTGCGTGACCTGGGGCTCTTCAGCTTGGAGAAGACTGAGAGGGGACCTCATTAATACTTACAAGTATTTGAAAGATGTACATCAAGAGGATGAGGCAACATTTTTTTTCTGTAGTGGCCATTAATAGGACTAGAGATAACAGACAAAAGATGGAACACAAAAAATTCCATTTAAACATAAGAAAAAAAAGTTTTACTGTTGAGATGAGGGAGCCCTGGCCCAGGCTTCCCAGGGAGCGTGTGGAGGCTCCTTCTCAGGAGGTTTCCAAACCCTCCTGGACACGTTCCTGTGTGACCTGATCTAGGTGGACCTACTTGAGCAGGGGGGTTGGATTAGATGATCTTTAGAGATCCCTTCTAACCCCTACCGTTCTAGGATTCCTGTGTGATCCTGTGAAGTGGAAAACTATCCAAAGAAAGCAATTAACAACTTTCTACATAGATTCTTAACAGCAACTATAATTCAGATGCTGCAAATAAATAGCAAGACCCTCCTTCCTTTTCTCAAACAATACCCACCAGAACTTACAAAATAAAATTGTGTAGGTAACAGTTATTTTTGTACCTAAATGTGACATTAGCTCACTTGGTAGTTAGTTTTTACAAATGGAAGTATCATGATACTAACTGAAAGAAATTTCACTCAGAAACATTACAGAAGTGCGTTCTTCCTGGAGAACGAACAATGATTTCTCATGCCTAGACTTGCACTCTCAGCAACAAAGACACAACACCCCTTTAGAGGAATTATTAATAAAACATCCAACTATACAAATGAAATCTCTTCTTATAAATTACCTCTCAAATCTTAATTTTTCCAACTTGAAGGATATCATGTATTTACATGAACTGAAATAAGGAAGAGAATTGTCCTCTGCTCTGACCTACCTCTGGCTTTTTGTACTACTTCATCACGAGAAGATAAAGGGTAAGTTGTCTACCCAGATTACACTGACAGTGCTTACATTGTTCTTAATTCCTTTTTTCTACTTTCCAAATAATATAGTCTCCTGTGCTACTTCCCATCAAAAATGCAAGACTATTACAAAATGCGGTTTTGCTGAAAAAGTTTAGGTTCAGCTTTACAACTTTGTTGGCTACTGGATGTACTCATGTCCCCCAAGGGAAATTAAGAAATTACACTTATTTAGAACTGGACTCTGAATATTTGTGTTTTCTTGAACTACTGGGTTCAAAAGTTTACATTAGATCAGAAAAATTATAACATTAAATTACAATCTACCTTTACAAGGAAGTAGATGTAGTGGTGCATTTAGACCTCTTTTAAAAATACATTTGGTTTCAGTTTACCTGCTGTCAGTCTATAGCCCTAATTGTATTCTAGGTAACTTCAAATTGTTTCAGCTGCAATACCTCCTATTCCCACTAGCATTAATAAATAAGTTCTGTATAATTTTAATTACTCCCCTTGAAACAGACTGAAACCACTGTAAGAAAGATAATTTCAATGAATTATTTATATGCAAACAGAAAGAACTTCAATATATCACCTTTCCTTCTTCCCAAACTTCTGTGTGAATGACTCTCCGACTCCTGCAACACATTCATTCCTCAGAGGAGGATTCCTGGCCTACAAATTGTTTGACTTAAATACTGTAGTATTACCTAAAGACTGAGTGATTTCCATAAATGGTCCTGAACTCTGCAGTTTATTTGCAAACATGATATAATCAAGCTCAGACTTTTTAACCCACAGGAGAAAGCTCACCTTGTTTCTCAGACACCAGAGAAAGAAGTGAAGTGAGAATTACAAGTTGAGTTCTGGAAGTTCCTTCAGGATGAGTATCAGTCAGTGCTGGAATGCAGCTTGATTGCAAGCTATTTTCTAATACAAACAGTGATATAATTCCCAGACACACATTATTAAGTCATTGCTAACTACCCACAATAAATTAGCGATACAATCTTACTAATATATTAATAGAAGTAGACACATTGCAAATACTGGGCTGATGTGCACCTGGCAATGTAAAGGCAACATGTTCATTTTGTGTATAACACGTAACAACACAATCTTGATTTTTCAAATCATTCTTACTTTTGATGACAATGGACAGTTAAAAACAGAGAAGTTTGTTTGCAGGTAATTCTGAAACAAAAAGGGGCCAAATCATTAAACTAGTAGCAACTGCAAACGCTGTTTTGAGAGAAGCAGTTCATATACACAAAGGCTGTACTTGTAGAAGTTGTCAGAAAAGAACATTTTCCCCTTTACAGTCTCATCAGGATAAGAGTGATGTTACTCTCCATTCCTATTTCTAAAATAAAAAGACATTTTAAATCTAAATAAATAATGGCTACATCCATAAACTCATCAAGGAAAACCTCAGAGGAAAATTATATCTCTTTTTCATATTTTAGCACCTTAAACAAACCTTGATTTGTCTGCTAGGCAATTCCACATGGACTTTCATCTTTGATGTTGCTGTTTTACCACTAAAGTATCTTGTTGCAAAGCACTGGAGACTTCAGAGACTTAAGCCAATATAAAAATCTCTGCAGTATGAAATCATTTTATGTCACTACACTGGTTACTTTAGAATTGGCTACAAATATAAGTCTGAGTATGATTTAATGTGTCCTCGACTCATCACGGCCATGGTTAAACAAAGTAAACACATCAGTCTTTACCAGTTATAAATAATGGGAAGAAAAGCACAAAGTAGCCACGATAAACACAGCACTGGAAAAGATTCTGAAGGGAAACAACTAAAAGTATCTGAAAATGTCTTTCTTCACATATTGCTGCATTTCATTTCCCAGTAAAATAAAACCCCAATGATCATCCACAGGAGGAGTTTTTAAAACTAAACTCACTGCTTCCAAATAAGATCCCAAGACACCACTGCTGAAGTAGGAATTCAGATCTGATTACACACCAGCAACTGGTACTTCTACTGGTTTTCTTTTCCTTTTTGTTTTTTTCTTTTCCTTTTTGTTTTTTTCTTTCTTTTTTTAATAGAATAACCAGCCTGCAGAGCTCACAGAAAAGACTCTCTGCTTTAAGATGGAAAAACACAAACGTTGGTAATTCATTTTCAATAATCTGGCCCCTGCAGTGGTAGCTCTATCAGCAAGCCAAACTCCACAGCACTGATGCCATTCTCTTTTAAATCAGCTCAAAGAGATGATATTTACCTTGCTGTCTAAATCCAATTCCTTCAGCAGACGCTGGTTCTTGACCCTTGTACTGGGAAGTTTCTCTAGAGTCTAGCTTGAGGACTTGCTGTCAATGAGATGTGTAACCCCGGGATACAGATATTCAAGAAGGTCGCCTTCTGTCTTGCATCAATAAGCTGCTTGTTTGCAATGAGGCCAAACTGAGACCTGTTTACCTAACTGTTAGAAGAAATTGATTCAGAAGAAACCATCCTAACACAGGATCAGGTGGCAGTTTGATAAACTGGATTGATGTCAAGGTCTTTTATAGCCTTTTCACTGATCTATGTTTGCAGCAAGAGGAGAAGACTGGGATAAATGAAAATGGTGTATGCATGCCTCCATCATGCTAGAAACTGCTTGAGCAATGGTTTCATCTCACAACAAAGGACTGTGAAATGCTACTATATAACTTACAGGACACAATTCCAATTAAATTTTCCTCTTGGAATACAGAATTGGATATATCAGTGTGGAGGTTCATGGCTGCTATACAATATTGCAAACACAGTTTCTTGGTAAGGTACTTTCCCTGGGGACATACCAGAAAGTGATCTTCTGAGGGAGAAGCACGTTTTCATGAATTCACAGAATCATTATGGTTAGAAAACACCTTTAAGACCATAAAATCCAACCACTAACCCAACATTGCCAAGCCCATCACTAAACCAAACCATATTTCTGCGTCTTGGGATTTAAGAAAGAGATTAGTAGTTGCCCACATTTGGCCAAACTGACAATTTACATTCTCACCTACTAGGTACTCCTATAACTGAAAGACAGATCAAGAGTCATGCATTGTAATGCCTGTTATCTAGTAACTACTCCTCCCCAAAAAAACCCCAAACCACCAAAAACCAAATTAAAATAAAAATTCTTTTGAATTTCTCTTTGAGGAAGGAATATTTTTGTTTGTTTATTACCATGAACCTCTATTAAGCTGAACAAAGACAAATTGGCTAATATGGTGAAGTTTTATTTGAGTCTTGAGTCTTGCACTCAACATGAGAGCAGGAGGTCTCATTTTAGTATTAACAAAGCAGATTGCAATATCAGAAATGTTGCCTATGGTAGTATATCACCTATTAAAAGTTTAACTTGCATCTTATTATCTGCACTAGGCAGTCTCAAACCAAAAATAACCATGTTTTCTTTAAATAAACATGTTCCTTCCATATTGCCAGCTTTACTGGTTCCTCTCCGCTCTTCTTTTTTAACTATATAATATTTCTGCGGGTAGAAGATCCCTGTTATTTCCATCAGTGAGAGATAAGAGATGCCTGCACAGAATTGAGCCTTTCCTATACTTAATCACAATCTTCCTATCACTTAAAAAAGCTACTGAAGATCTTTTCTCAATAAAGCTATCAACTGGGATTCAAACATTAACGCTGGATTTAGGCACAAAAGCTTAATTGACTTTCAAAAAGAGATGAGCATCTAGTCCATTTAGGTTCTTCTGATAACATCACCCTTAGTAGCTTAGGTTTATGTCTGCAATGTTTAACTGAGAGTGAAGGGAAAACACAACTAGGAATATATAAAAATCAGTAGTTCACTCTGTCCTTCATAGGAAACTTTAAAGAAAAGTCGACACATTCTTTCTGTAAATTTCTTTTAGATTTAAGAATTCTCAAAAGAATCTAAGTTCTATATACTATTATCTTTGTATCGATTTGCTGCAACATCACATTGAACTGCAAAGGAGACTTGTGATTTAATTGCAGCTACATTTCATATGAACTTCTAACAGAAGCTACGCACCAACCTTTATCATTTTTTTCTCTCCCTTTTTTTTTGCTAATATTTTTATTTCTCCTTTTTCTCATAGCCCCATTTTATCTGTCCTCCCCTTCTCATAGTCCAAGGTCATGATGACTCCTATATTGAATGAGACACTGAAACCAGGTAACACACAGTACAATTGATCGCTGATGAGTAGGGGATATTTCCATCTAAATGATCAGACTGAGCTTTGTGGTTCCCATTAAGGTTAATGGGGGTTATATGGCTCAGTCCTGGTGTATCATAACAAATGCTTGCTCCCTTAGCTAATCCATTCCAATCTTTTAGTTTTGATAGAGGAAAAAAATGTATGCAGAGAAAGAACCAGAAAAGTTGTGATTTAGAAGCAAAATTCAGAGTTGATCCATGTTTTCTCAGTAACTTTCCAAAGTGTTAAAGCAGCACATTTCACTGCTTTCCACCTCATCTGCAAAAGTGTTCAAGTTACTGAGAGTTCTATGAGAGCCATTAAAAATCTGTCAGAGAAGTGCTGGTCATGGCAAAAACATTTTTTCAGAAGCTGTCAATTCCTCCAAATATCCATCAGTGCTCCGAGGCACAACAAGGGATCCCTCATTTGGAACATGTCAATTCTTATTATTAATGTCATGATGAAAACACCTGCTAAGTGTCTGTGTCTGGCAACTCGAGGCTCAGTCACAGAAACAAGAGGGTGAATGCCACTCAGATTAGTAAGCAAAAAAGAGTAGGAGACTTTTTTTTTATGCTTAAAGACAAACACTCTACCTTTATCCTAAGCTGGAGTTCGTAAAGGTAAGTTACAGCGAATGCAGTTGAATGTATCTGATGACAGATCTAATGTAGCAGACTAACTGCTTGTAAAATTGTATGTTTGGAGAGATTAGGCCTTGGTCACTTGCAAGCTCCAGGTGTGCTGTGTATAGTTCAGGTTATGCTATGTCGGTTATGTTAGTTGATGTCAAAAGTGCAACTGCAGCTCTTAAGGACACACCCGAAGAGTTTGTTTTGCACTATAGCTAGGTGGACTTCAGGGCAGCCAACTTGCTAACACAATCCTCATAGGCACACATAAATTTCTAGAAGGTTTTTCAACCTGCATGAACCTCAGGATGCAATGTTTCTTGCTCTCCTTTTAATAACATATAGAGAATAAATTTATTCTATACCTCATAGCACTGTATATTGTAATATGTATAGATATACTGACAAAATTAAAGTGGAAGCTGCTGTCATTCTTGTTAAAAAAATGTACAAGCATCATACTCATGGGATTATGTGAGCCACCAGGATGATATTGTTTGTGAAGTCTTACTGCACTTCAAAGACAGGGCTTGGAAGAGAACTTCAGACTTCTGCTTTGAATTAAGACAAGCCTTACTCAGTAAGAAAGTTTGCTATTAAGGAAAGTGTTCAGTGACTTCTGTCCTTATTCTGACATCCATTACAGAAGTTAAGAAACATTTTAAGGCAGAAGAAAATGCTGTAAACAACAACTAAACCAGCTGGCTGTATGCTGACCAATAGGAAAGCCACTCACTGCAAATCAAGATTCCTTTCAAAACAACTGCTATAACAACATCCAGGCTAGCACTAGGCAGCTCTGTATTCTGATGATGATACCACAAGGCACTTAAATACCTGCTTAACTTCAAGCTCATGGCTTTAAGCACATGGCATTAACTGTAATGAGTGTTCCTGTATTCTTAATCACATACTTGGATTCATTGCTAGAGCAGGCATGAAGAAATAATGGGCCATATCTTCAGTTTGTGTAAATTGGTGTGACTTAACTGAAAGTAGGAGAGTTGTGTCAATTTGTACCAGCTGCTACCAGATCCCAAGGGTTCAAGTCTCACTGTCTAAGTCAGCCTCTGGTGTAGCTGTTTCTGCAGAGCTGTCATCCTCAAACCATCAAACTCCCCTCTGCCCTTCCACCAAACAATAGTTAATGGTCATCTACATCCACTTACATATCTAATCCTGTGCCCAAAAAAAAGCAATTCTAAAAAGCAACCCTGCTTACATACACAATCCTGTGCCAAAAAAGGACACCAAAGCACCATCTCATTTTATGTTTCAAAGAGAAAAGTGGAACCAGTGAAAATATTTTTAAGTAATAATTAGTTCTATAATGCTTAAAGGAACCACAGGGGTGTCTTGCAAACTGTTTCTTCTGACCCTGGTATGATGCTATTAATTGAGAATGTGATGCTGCTGAGAGGTACCTGTTCCCAGGTTTTTAAGCTGTGAGAGGCACTTCCAGACTAAATGTTGATCTAAACTAAGTGGGATTTGGGATCTGTTGGCTCTTTCTTTCAAGAGAGTCCTTGCTGTTCTACATCACATTTTCTGACTTAGTGAATGGCTACTCACAGAAAACAGAGCAAGGATCTTCTGTTAAGGTCTAGCAGTGACCATGCTCCAGTGTAGAAGCAGCTGCTTTCCCAGAAGTAACATCCCCTCAAAGTAAGGCAACAGCTCTTGTGTTCTGATTCCCACATGATCATTAGTTCAAATGCACTGGACAAACCATTGCCTTTTAGAGGTACACTCCTTCCTCCACTGATCAGTGCAGAGAACCCAGGTTTATAACATTGGAACCAAGTAACATGTCTAAACTTAAATACCAACTCTTCCATCATAAGCTATTTACTTGGTTTCAAAATAGCTATTACATAACAAGCCAAGGAGCTACATATGTCACTGTATCAAGGGGAGAACCTTAGAGTTTTAGTGACCAAATTTCTTCATGGAAACCATCCACAGTCTTCTCATGGACACACAGACAAGGTGGAACTCTGTTCTAAGGTTTATGTAACACAGTGCTTGCTGCTTCCAAAGAACAGTGGGGAAACTTTCCATGTGTTCAGTAATAAAGTTCTGGGGAAGGAAGGTTGTCTTACAATTTCCAATTGTATAAACAAATCAGCTCACATGCTTTCCTATTCCTTTAAACTCTCAGGCTTTTGTAGATCTAACAGATAATCTCCAAGAATGTACCAACATGGAGCTTCCTGTGGTACCATCTTTTTGGTGTTTAAGAAATTACCACCAACACTGCGCAAAGCACTGTTCCTGCTATTCTACTTACACACTGAATGCATGAGACCCAAGCTCAACACACACGTACACACAAAATAGGAGGGAAATAGCTGGGTCTTAATGAGAAATATTTGGCATGAAATAAACATTGAATTTGTTCATTTACTCAAAACTATTTACATTTCATTTTTTCTTCCTCTCCACTGCTTTTTTACATTATTTCTTTAGGGAAGGGATAAAACAGGACAAAAAACCTGAGGGACTTTTTCTGCTCTTTTTTTAATGACAAACTAAATGCCCATGAATTATAAATTAATCCTTTATTACAGAAAGGGTTTAAGGATAAACATGAACTGAAATGCCTACAAAGTTCTCTTTTTTAAGATTGGTTCTATTGGTTCTTCCTATCTATGTTCAATACTTAGTGTTAACCCTCTGTTTCTGCAGCCCATCTAAAATTAGATCATAAGCTCTTCAGGGTAAGGATTGTGTTGTATTCCCTGCACAGTGCATACCATCATTTAGATGCTTGACAAAAACAGTAATGAAATGTTGTTATTTCTTTACTTTCATGTCTGAAACTCCAAAAGAATATGAAAGGATTACTAAAATAATGTGGATGGCAGAGATAACAGTCAGCCTGTTTTAATGACTGAACATACCAGATGCTTTGCCTGTACTATTCACACACTGCATTCGCTGTTTCTTTATTGTTTATAGATCTCTTTTGGTTTTGACCATTATATCAGTATTTCTTTCCTAGTTAGCCTCTGAACCCAATTCCCAGAAGAAAAAACTTGAGAGGTATATAGCCAGGATACTAACCACCACTGCATCCAATGCACATATGGATTCCATTGTATGAGTCACTACCCTAATGATAGCCAAGCATATTACTGCCTAGAAAATTAACTCACACACTGTGAATAATCACAGAAAAGAAATTTGTTTTGCTACAAGGTTGTTTTCCAGCTGTTTTAATGCAGACAATTTTTTCCTGAAACACAAATTGGAAAAGAGAGAAAAAAAAGGAAAGAAAGAAAGAAAGAAGACTTTGGAAATCTGCATAATTTGAAAGTGCTTAATGTAAATTAGATAGATCAGCCTAATTTTATTTCAGTACTTTTTAATTGCATTTATAATTAGTAAAATACATTAATGTGCTTCACAGAAGGTCAGGAGTTCTGGTGAAAGAATCTAATTAAAATGCTCTACTGCATTTATGTCACACATGCGCTTGGTAACCTTGAGGTCTTCCTGTAGCAGCAAAGGACTGTTTTGTACTTCTCTTATTTATAACTTTTATCTTCAGCAGAAAAGGCCTGACTCTAGGAGCAACACACATAATGTAAGTATTCTAATCTCTCACTCTACCTGCACAGCCAGCTAATTATGATGGTTTGGTCCACTTCATATTATACTTTTGCATGACAGACTAATAAATAAAACCAGGTTGGTTCCCTTTATAATGAGGACTCTCAGATGCCCACCTGCTGCCCAGTCTTTCCCTCTTAGCAGCCCTGAATCAAGTTGTGTGTGACATATAATTGACAGACAGAGAAAGATCTGAAGTTGGTGCCAGATGGAAGTGTAAGTACATGTGGTGTCAGGTATTTATCCTGACACCTGAATCCACTAGTAGCATGTATTTAAAAAACAAACCCCAAACTTTGGAAGAAAAGCTCACAGCAATAATCAGCAAGCAATAATTAGTGATGCTAATTTTTCTACTCAGAACTCATATTGTGATTTTATTACATTTAAATTATACATGCTCAGGTGTTCAAATGCTCTCCTTTCATCACCCTCTCAGGTGGTAAAACATCATTAGCATCCTTTTAGCACCGAAATGATTGCTCAGTAAGATTAGAGATCTCTGCCTCATAGAGTTTTACATGTGCTTTTGCAACAGACCTCAGCAAACCCTGAGGGAAATGAAAAAGGGAGGACAAAATTTGATATTATGTATACACTGTTACCCCAGCTTTTGTCTCTTTACTAGTAACATAACTTTCAAGTCTTGGAATAATCGGTGGATTTATAAATTCCTGAGATGTCAGCTCTTTCTGCAACAGAAGAAATGTTACCTCAGTCTTCAACAGGAAGGAAAAACATGAGAAGAATGATTGTTCCTCCTCAGGATTAAACACTGAAGCTTTCAAAGATTTGTTGCTTTGTACTAGTCATAAAAGTTGGTCAGTGTCTGTAATCACTGTGTGAACATTATAGGAAAGAATACAAGCTATAGTAAATGTAAATAGGCAAAATCTTACATAAAATCTAACAATGTTAATTCCTTTCTTTTATAATCTCTCGCATGAGTTGTAAAGAAGCCATCAGTTCCCGTAGAAATATCCCTAGTATATTTGAAATAGAACCAAAAGGATTCAGTTAGCTCACTGTCTCTTTGTACCTACTGGGACTAAAGGGACTAAGTAGTTTCTGAATTAAAAGAATGGCAAAAATCAGCAAGGCTGTAGGCTTGCTCATCCTGGTGGGACTGAGCTATTAGAAAAGCTGCCTGCTGATGGGACAGAGTTGGCCCAGATGGCCATCTAGTTGGAACCAAACTTTTAAGAACTGGCAGCCATGAATGCAGAACATGTGAATTGGCAACAGAGTGTGAAGAGAATATAGTATAAGCATTGTGTTTGCAGAGCAGCAAGGGAGGAAGATCAGAAGCCTTGGAAGCTGTGGACCAGGGAGAGAAGCAACATTTGCTCACCTAAGGTTTACTTTGCCACTCTAATGTAATTCTAAATGTTGTTTTAGAGCTGGCTGATAAACAGTGGCTTGCTTTGAAATGTCTATCCTGAATTGCTGACAGTATTGTCAACCCTATCTCTTCCTGTTGGCCTCCAGCATCTAGCAGGGGACCAGATTCATTTGGATTCCACATAGAAAGGCAGGAATAGTGAAGCCAGATGGCTCAAACCCAAAACAGTTCAGCTTCACGGATTGCACTTTCAGAGACACGGAGAACTCGGCAGTAGAGCAGAGGAAGGAATGTTCCCAGGAGATCCACAGGAAGGTTTGGGAGCAAAGCCTGATCCCCCAGACCATGAAAACTATCCACTCCATTAACCTCACCCAAGGTTCAGTCTTCACTTCAGAACTGTGGCAGGAGTTACACATACAGTTACCACCATCACTGCATGATGAAGAATCTCATATCCATGCACCTCAGGGAAGTTCTCTCCCTAATCTTAAGTCACCAGAGTATCAGACACCTACTGAAAAGAATCAGCAGCACAGAGGACTCGTGGCTACCCTGCAGCAGGAGGTTGATGCTCAAAGTAATGGCTCATGTTCCCTCAGCCAAGATGTTTTTGATTGCTGTCTGCATCCCAAGATAGTTAATATGCGAATGGGATTGAAGCTGGTGCCAATCAGCAATATTCTAATGTGCTGAAAATTAAATGTATTTGGACCAAAGGAGCAGGAAACTTCTCAGCCCTGTACAACTTGTTTGTAATTTGTCATACCATCAAAAATGGTAGATGAATTTCTTTTTTAAATGTATGTTCATCTGGCCATGGGTAACAAAAAGCACAAACTACACTAAGAACTCTACTAATCCTTATTCTTGCCTTCAATCATTAATGCCATTCCTAAGATTATTTATAAAGTACAGTATATAAATTTAGCATTGCATACATTTGTGAATGACACAAGTGATCAGGTTCTCATATACAGCTCATCTTGTTTTCCCATGTTTAGAATCATTGTATCTTGCAAGTCAGTTGTATACAGAATCCACTGTTGATTATGTTTGCAATTCCAAGACAGAAAAAATAGTATAAAAATCATTGAACTTCAATTATATAATCTTTAAAGTGCTGAATAGTACTTCTTGGGTGAACTAATCCCAACTGCACACATTTATTCCTAGTAAAGATTGCTAAGGTAGCTTCTCTGAAACTGAATCTAACTTCAAAGTATCTTATCCAGCCAAAAATCTCTATGGAGATTTTGAAAAGCCACGTAATTAATAAAAAAGTGGGCAGTGTGGAGTGTAATCTTCATTACATTTAAAAATATCAGTGTTAAGTCAGACCCAGATTATCATGAAGCCTTAATCGTGCTAAAACCCGTGAATAGCGTGCTGAAATTTTTCAAGGATCTGTTTTCAAGGTAATCTA
The DNA here is from genome assembly GCF_028858725.1 of Colius striatus. Classification (NCBI taxonomy): domain Eukaryota; kingdom Metazoa; phylum Chordata; class Aves; order Coliiformes; family Coliidae; genus Colius; species Colius striatus. The sequence continues at coordinate 3,518,634 of NC_084761.1, read as the reverse complement.
ACTCAGTAAGACTGATACACTTAGAGAAAAAACACAATTAGCTTCTTAACACTCACTAAGCTGATCGCTTTCCAAAAATGCTATGTAAATAAATGAATACATAAAATTCACTCTCGCAACAAGAGCATATAGAGATTAACAGAACAAGAGTAGGAAGTAAAAATCCTGAGTTAGGCAAACAAAACCCTCCAGATCTTTACTTTGCAGCCCATAACATACACAGGGGGATTGATATGAACAATAAAACTTGACATGTGTATAATAATAGTCTTTTTTTCCCCTAATTATTCAAACTCATATTATTAGCACTATTGTCTCCATTTGGATCTAGATGTCAATTCCTCATTACACATGTAGGCATCAGGTCAATGTTAAAACTAATGGATATCTGCTGGTGCAAATGCTTATTGCATCTTAGCCTAATTCTAGTAAAATTTAAATGGTCTATTAATTTTCTTAATAAATTTAGCTATGGCTCCTGACTTCAATCTGTCTTTGATTAGCCTACAAAAGTGTATGAAGATCCTGCCTAGCTGACAGTTCAGAATATATCAATCAATTCATCATCTACATTAAAAATGACAAAAGATTTAGTCATTTTTTTTTTTTTTAATACAGGCTTTAAAAATGGTACAAAGCCTCAGATTTGGCCTGCCCAGGCCTTTTCAGTCCTGCTTCTACCAGATCTGTTAAAAGTAAATACTTTTATCACCATTGGAAAGCCTCCATGTGCAAGTACTTTCTGGACTACCACAATTCAGTAGTTCATTTGGATAGATTAATAACTTTACAGATTTTTTTTTCATCTTTAGACCAGATGAGGCTTAACCATTTGCTCCAGCAAAATTTGTTCACTCAGATCAACTGAATAGCCTGCAGGTACAGCACTGTACAGAGACATAACAGTGATCAGTCACAAAAGAGAAGATTCACTCTTACTGACTTAAGACTTCCACAGAGCTTAGCATCCCTCCATATTCAAAATGAAGAGGGACATTCAAAAGAACAATTTACCTCAGCTGTTTGGAACAGGCTGCCCAGGGAGGGTGTGGAGGCTCCTTCCTTGGAGCTCTTCAAGACCCACCTGGACATGTTCCTATGCGACCTGATCTAGCTGAACCTGCTTCTGCAGGGGGGTTGGACTGGATGATCTCTGGAGGTCCCTTCCAACTCTACCATTCTATGATTCTATGAAAAGTGTATTTGTGGAAAAGTTACTTCTGGATTGACTATGAAGAAAGGCACTACAGTCAGATGTAGATGTATACAAGACAAGTCATCCACATAGATGAATTTTTCTCAAGATTAACATATCGTAAGACTGAAGTAATCACTATGACCATGAAAAAGGATTGCTAGCATATATTTTTATTCAGGGGTTTGTGCTATTTCTAAGCTGCAACACCATCACTATCATCTAGAATCATCAAGAGGAACTCTTTCTTGTAAGAACATGACAAGTTTAGCTTGTTTAGTAAAACAAACCAAGGGGAATGACTATGTCTACTACGAAAACATACCTGAAAAACACCCAAGAAAAGTGCACAGCACAGAAGACAAAAAACTACTTGAACTGAATAGCACTGTGTAAAATCAGATAAACAGTTCAAGAATAAGTTCAGGATTCCTAATAAAAGGTTTTTGATTACTGGATGAACAAGCCTTTGACATAGCCTTCCAAAAATCACCAAATAGTGGAGTTTTAAGTTGACCTTCACCTGAGAATACAGGGCTAGACCCTCTTTAACTCTGCCAGTTTCTAACGATAATAAAACACAAATTCAAGGTGGTAGAAGCCAGGTAGGTTGTACAAGGCAATACTTTTATCATATCCACTAGTCCAATGGTACCTGTTAAGAGGTCACTGCAAAATGTTTATCTTTGTTTGCAGAGCACCTGGATTCCTTTAAACATTATCAGAATTAGAATAAAGTATTCCTGCATTGAATTGCAACACTGACAAACCTCCTAAGTATTAATATAGATTATGTTAATATTATCTGTATTATTCTTTGAGAAAAATCAGCACTAAAATGGAAATGATCATCTCATCCCAGATCCAAACACCACAAGAAACTAGATGTTTAAAGACAGAAAATACCCAGCTTTCCTCAGAACTGTAGTACAGAAGTTCATAGGGAAATAACTTTTTTCTCAGCTTTTATTATCTCTGAACTGGTTTTTTCGATTTTGTGTTGTTGGTTTTTTTTTTTTTTACATTTTAATTACAGTTGGCATCTCTTAGTCTCCTGCTGGTAGCTGTAATCAAAACCAAAAACTGATTAAATGATGTAATCGCTGCCACTGGACAGCATTATTCAACCCCAGTACAGCAGAAAATAAACCAACACAGTATTTTAATATACAAACTATACTGCAGCTCTTCCCACAGTAAATAGTTCAGAAGACACAAACTAGGTTTCACTACCTTCCCAAACACGTCTAATTATAGCATCCTACCATACATCAGCCACCTCTGGTATCACTCAGTTGATGCCACTACACAAATACTTTTATCCATTAGAAGGCATGAAAGCGCTGGTGTGCTATGAGCTGCACCCAGCACTGCAAAGCATCAGGTCACATTGGTCACAGAAAGCCCCACATGGAACAATATTCTAGACTCCTGAGTGCCATCTACTGGCACTTTAACTGTAAACTAAACCTCACAGAATATTTTGGTCTCCCCATCAAAATTTCTGATCTCTGGATAGTCATTTGTATTCAACTTCATCCCATAGGAGGTTTAAACAAATTTTACACTTTGCTCCTCCCCATTTTGATGTATTCACTGGAAAAGGTATATTATGACATTATCTATACAGACAAATATCTCAATGTCAAAACCAACTGGAACATTTTACTTAGTTCAACATTGAAAAGGGTCTGGCTGAACTGATTCAGTGCTTAATGGAAGGGAACTGTACATCCATTCTCTTACATAAACAACTGTTCTCCACTGGGCCTATCTGTACCGTGATGTGTCATGACAATTTTCAGGGGGTAGTTTGATGTCATTTGGTAAAGCACAGTCCAGACACCTGGGCAGTCAAATGGAGACAGAAATACTAGAAGTTACTAGACACGTGGACAAATATTTAGGCAAATATTTGCTTTGTTTGAGAAATAAGTAGAGACGATCTTAAGCATGTCTGAAGGACAAAGCAGCTCAAAGCATCTGTGAGATCTCTTAGGACAAACTCCTCCAAGCACAGCAGTCCATTCTGGTATTCAGGAAAAAGCATAGATGTAGCAGGACACTGACTTGGCTAAGCAAGGAAGTCATGATGGATCTCAAATAAAATAGGACAAATGCTAGAGGTGAAAGCAAAGACAAGCTACAAGAAAGGAAGACAGATGAGCCCATTGTTGAAGCATGCAGGGAGAGTGGCAGGAAAGCCAACACCAGGAACAGTTGTCATGGATTTAAAAGGATTAATCATACCTGACCACATTGACTGCCTTCTGAGCTAAAATGACTAGGAATTTGGACTTCCCGCAGTTATTTCTGTGATGAACAATTCTATGGTGCTATGACATTTATTTTTGGACAGCACACTACAGGGTAAAAAAGAGACAAAAAAATAAAAACCTGAACCCCCATCCCCCTCCCTAAAAAAAAACCAAGCAAAACAATCTCACAAATTGAAACCAAACCCTACAGAAACAGAAAAACAAACAACAAAAACTCCCAACCGATCCCCCCAAAAGACCAAACAACCCACAAACATTTGTACTGGTTTTAAATTAAAAATAAATCAATAAAAAATCAAAACCTACAGAAAAGGACAAATTCGAATAACTTTCTGATTAGCATTAACTGCAAAATGCAATGGAGAACCTTCTGTCAAGCATTTCTCAGGATTATGATGGGTTATTCTTCATCCTATCACAATGATGGAAACATCTATGGCAAAACTCTTTCTTTTGTAAGCTAATCCAAGACTAGCTATAGAGAACAGGTCTGATGAGGAGTGGCTGAGGGAGCTAGGGATGTTTAAGCCTGGAGAAGAGGAGGCTGAGAGGAGACATGATCACTCTCTATAGCTACCTGAGATCAATCTCTTCTCTCCAGTAACAAATCAGAGAACATGAGGAAATGGATTTAGGTTGTAGCAGGGGAGGTTTAGACTGGACATTAAGAAGCATTTTTTCACTGAGAGGTTTATTAAGCACTGGAATGGGCTGCCTACATATCCCTGCAGATATTTGAAAGACACATAGATGAAACACTGAGGGATATGGTGTAGTGAGGGGCTTGGCAGTATGAGGTTACTGATTGGACTCAATGAACCATAACAATTAATTGATTCTATGATTTCTTACAATTGCCTACATTAAAATAGCAGATTAGCATATGGATTAGGAAAAAAAAAAGCAAAAAGCTCTTCAAGTAAAAATTTAGTTTATTTATAACTTACTCAGTGGTTCCTTCTCCATTCAAAAATACCACTGAATAGGGTGTATCAGTAACACTGTATTTATTACAAATAGGGTTTAAAAATGTGTTGATTTCCTCAGTCATCTTATTCATGAGAAACTTTTAACATCTTTCTCCTCTCTTGTTCTGTACACATTACACCTATTAACTAAAATCCAATACTTGAATTTCAGAAACTGCACTTTTAATTCAACTCCTTGACAACCAACAGTAACCAGGTGCTAGTTCATGAACAATGCTGGTTAACAACTGCGGTAAATAAATAGTAAATTTGATATATTGAAAAACGTGACTTCAAAAGATAAGTATAAAATACTTCTAAAGAAGTGCTCCTGACTCAGGAGCATGTGAATTTGCAGGAATTTTAGGCCAAAATTATATGAAATTGATTATCATCTCCTCAGTCTCTGTCATGATACCAACATCTTACCATCTGCTGACTAAAATGAGAAAATACCTTCATTCAAAGAATTTACTCTATGGGCATTTTGAGGTCATCCAAAACCTCAAGAACACTCAATTTTTCAATGTAATTTCTCGGCCTCTTAATAACCAAGAAATAAATGAATCATCAGGTAGAACTGTAATTTGGAAAGGAAAGAAACATTTTGTGCTACACACTGGAAACCAGAAAACCTAGGAAAGATGGCTACCAAAATGTGTGTAACACCATACAAGTCTGATTTACATGTGGTTCATGTTTTGTAAGATATATCTTAAATAGAAGACTCTAAGTTAGAAAGTCTTAGGAAAAAAATATCTTAAATCATGACAGGAAAAAAATTAGTCTAAGAATAAGATTAATACAAATCACTAGGGCTGTTTAAAAGTTTTTCCTTAGAAATCTTTCCTAGATTTAGATTACTAATGGAGCAAAAATTTTTAAAGGAATTATTGACTTTCAATGGGATATTTAGTCGTTGCACATTAATGTTCAAAATGAGTTGTCTCAATCCTGAAATATTTCAGCATGACTCTGTGCTAAATCTGCTGAACTCAGCATGAAAATTCCTACTTTGGTTCTGTGCCTCTAAAGTAACCTGAACAACCAAAATATCTTCATCAGCAAATCTAAACAAACTTAAAACATCTGAGCACCTGCACAAATCTGTCTCTAAACTTCCATTTCTTGTAGATGACTATTCTAACATTATTATTGTTGGGTTTTTAATCGCATTTGTCTTTTCAAGGGTGAGAATGATGGCATTTTATTGTGCTAGTTATAAATAGCTATAGCTATTGTGCTATAAGGAATTGATATTTAACACATGGCTTTTCAAAATGCTTCTTTAACATGTTTTTTTTTTAAACAAAAGACAAGCAATTTCTCTAACCAGTCTTATAACTCAAGCCTATTCTATATCAAAGCATCTCCAAAGTCAAGCAATAATTTGGTCTTAGATACTCGTTATTAGCAATGCTGCCTACTTTCTCAGAGACCTTTCAGGGTTGCTTTTGATTATTTTTCCCCTTTAGTTGGTTATCAGGATACTTATAAGCATAATTAATTCATACTTTGGACTCTCAGGATTATGAAGTATTATAGAATGGCAGTGCTAAGACAAAATGCTCTAATTCACCAGCTGTCATGTATTTAATTAGAGATTTTGATGAATCTTTCCTACTTAGATGAGCCTTCAGACTTTGTGTTCTATTTAAAAAAAAAAAAAGGGAAGAAAAGGAAAAATGAAGGAAAGGAAGAAAAAAATAAAAGACTTCTGTACAAGGACTCTAGGACTCTGATAAACTTTTTGTTAGCATGGCAGCCTTGTCTATCACATTAGTGTTAGACCTGGAGTCAAACAACTTGTCAGCTGCCAACACTGACATTTTCAGAGAAGCAGGAGTGAGGATGCAGGCTCAAAAAAATGAGGCTTCTATTATGCAGAGAGAGAAAGAGCATGGACAGAGTTTCTTTCAAAAATCAGGCAAGCTTCATGCATTTCCACTCTCTCTGCGGTTTGTGTCATCCCGATATTCACAAAGGTTAGACCAACAAACTTCTTTCTTTCCCCAAAAAAAACCTGAACTAACTTTCTCTTAAAATCTCAAGAGTAGCTTTTATTTTGCATATTCTCTATAAAGAATATTCAGCAAGAATTAAAGCTAGAAATACGTTTTCACGGATCTGAGTCAGAGCCAATCTTTGAGTACAACCTATTAGCTGCAGCAGAGAAAAAAGTGTAAAAGCTGAAGTTATAAAACTAATTCTTATTTATGCTATTGTGAGACGTGCTATTAAACATTTTTGCATGAAAAATGATCTTCTTACCATGGTAGTGTATAATGCATGGGCTACTTGGTGATATTTTCAATATCAGTGTCTCTGTTAAATAAATAAAGTATTTCTGTGGCACCAGAATACAGTTGGTAGTGCGTAAATATTTCAATTTAAAGATTTTTTCAAACAGTATCTAAAGTGCATAATAAATTTTTACAGTAGAAAGCACATCCTGCTATAACTCTATCTTGAATCTTATTTCTCTCAGCACATCTATTAACAAACTGATTCAATGATTTGCCTTTCTAATAATGTTCCATTTTATTTAGGTTAGGCAAGCCTGACTCTCCTTTGAAAACACAAGTACAGTTCTTGATATCTATGTCAGTTAGGTGGCCTAATGACTAATCAGAAACACTGGTGGAAGGAAAACAGAGAGGACAGAAAGGCAACAGGGATAGTTTTTTAGAGATAAATACTGTGCTCATTTTAGTTTTCCATTATTAAACAGCCCTACGAGTATAAGGTGGTCCTTGATGTACTGCATATTCTTAGCTTAGGTTAGACTAGGAATTATTTAGTATTAATTATTAATTAATTAGCATTATCCATCTTTGTTCCCATTAAAGTCAATGATTCAATATTTAAAAGGAGAAAAAAAAAGTCAAACCTGAAGTACTTCTTTGTTAAGGGACTTTGAGAAGAAGCAAACAACAAAAGGGTAAAAGAACGGTTCTTTAGTGCATCACTGCAGTAAAAGTGTAATAATTGTGAAGCTCTAACCACAAATAGGTACTATTTTTCTGATTGCTGCCTAAAAGATGTCTTATGGGAGTGGATAGAAGGAGCTTAAAGGAGATCTTGAATTTATGATGATTATAAAATAAACTCCCTAGAAAAATTCCTCACCCAATTACCAAGGCTTTGTAAGTAAGCCTGGCAGCATACTACAGGCTGTGCAGAAATCAGATTTCTAGTTCTGTGACCTATTTGAGGATTTTAGTTTTGGTCACTGTCACCTCACACTGGAACACTGTTCTTACTCCCTTGTTTTCCTCTTGCTCTCCTCTCTCACTATAAAGCTCAGTGGCACAGAGGAGCTTGAAAACACATTTTGCAGAAGAACTGAAGATGAGATCTCAGTGGTTCTTGGCAAGCCATACTGAAAAACCACTGGACTTTCAGCTGCCCTCAGCTGCTTGTCATACAGGTATTGGATCACTAGTAGTCCCTAAATTCTGCAAGTGAAGAATCCCACAATGTCAATTTTAGAAGGTGATAGCCCACTAAGTTCCCAAACTCACCAGCTACAGGGGGGAGAAAGGTGTTTGGCTAGGGACACAGGCTGCCTGGAGCCCTTTATGTGAGATGTAGTGTTACAAAACCTCAAAGATCCCAGAAATCATCTTTCAATTGGCTAATACAGGAGATTAATGGATATGGACAGAGCAAGGGAGATGATAAAGCAGCATACTATTTGCCTGTCTAGTTTCTCTCAAATGTTTCAGTGGAAACACTTTTTCAGTTCTTATATCAGATTGATAACATTACTAATCACCATTGCATCTTATGGCTGATGGCCTCTGAGACTGAACAGAACTCAGAGAGCAACACACTTTCCTGTAAGCCACTCAAGACCTTTGACCAATCCCTGACTGTACAATACTGCACCTGCGTAGCATAACCTGCTACCTACACACCCCAGTGTGAAAGGGCACCCTTGCTAAATCAGCAGCAGACACAGGAAAAGACTTGCTGCAGCAGCACTGTGAGCAAAAAGGTGCAAGTTGTTGGAATTAATTTATTACACACTTGAGCAACAATTGGAAAATGAATTTAATTGGGGCCAAACTTCTTTCATGTCAGGGCCAGGCAATCATCAAAGGAGAGTAGTTCAGTCATTGGCACAGAAGGGATGCTGTGCTCTACTGCAAAGTCTTGCCCTCCCTGTTGACTGTTGAGAAAGAAATCTCTTTATTGGGCTTTAATACAGGGTTGATTTCAGCTGCACATGATGACTTGGCAGTCATTTATTGCATTTGGATGAATGCAGAAATAGTTTCAAATCTACTTTTATTTTACCAATGAAAAGAATTTCAGGTATCTATAAGGATACTATGATCACAGCAACCCCCTCTATGCTACATTTTAAATAATGCAACAGTTCTATTAATTAACTAGTGCAATACTTATCATTTTGCCACAGGCTATTCCAGAGACCACACAATCCTTGCCCTACTCAGGCCCTAAATACTTGTAGTAATGAAGAAATTATGCTTTTGCTAAGGACAAGAGTTTATTTTTCTTATTGGGCTATTTCATAAGAATTTTTGATATATTACAGTGAGTCTACAAAGTGTGAAATCTTTCTAAAAATAAGAAATAAATTTCTTTAAGACAATGCAGATAATTAGGTCACATCCTAGAATCTGCATGACTTATTGCTTCAGACTGTAGAAATGTGACATCACTGGGGTTTTAGTGCTATGTATCAGAAGACACTTCTTACCAACAAAGTCAGCACTCATTCTTGCTATTAAGAACTCACTTTTCAACAACTTTTGACTTTTGTTGCCAATTCTGTTTGTTATATTCTAACACAACTATGGAAATCTGAAATACAACAGGAGTATTTTCTGGTGTGGGACATCTCCTCAGACAGTGTATTCTCCTGTGCCAGAAAAACTTTCCATTTCTTAATTTATTCTTACTGCATTTGAAAATATTATTTATAAAGAAAAAGCAGATTTGCTCTCTGTCTATTGAATAAGCCTGGAATTTTGCATCAGGCTCAAAACAATGAAACAGTTGGAAGCTGAAAATGACTCTTTGACCCATGATAACTAAAGAAACATTTACCTAGTGTGTAAAACACTTTCCCTTGCAATTCGAAACGTTTTCTGCTGACTGAAAATCACACAGAGCTATATATAAAGACATATTCAGATTTTAGCTGAGAAACAGCAAAAGATAACTATGACCCTCAACATTCCAGATTGGCCCATCCTGAGTATTAGCACATGGATTCATCTGTTTGATAAAAACTGAGATAGTCCTGTTCCCATAGGTCCACCAAATTATTTGATCAATGGCCAAGAGTAGCCTAGCTACTCCCATGTCCTGAATTTACAGTTTTGGTGACAGAATCACATGCAGAATTAGATTTCAATAAGATTTATTATAGACAATATTACTAAATAATACTTTACAGAGTTTCCAAGAAACATCTGATACTCTTGAACCATTTAATACCCTAATTCTTACTGCTACAGGTTTTCCTGGAGTAATACTACATGGAACGTTCTTTCACAGACCACAGTATCACATCATATATTTAAATCCTGTCCTGAAATACTTGTTCTCAAGACATTTTTCACCTCCCTTTCTCTTCACCACCTGTCGCTTTCCTAGTCCCTAGTATGCAAACCAGCAGAGCTGGAGCAGGGTAGTATACTGCACTTTAAAATGGTCTTTGTCAGCATATATGGGAATGTCACTGACAACCCTTTCAATGGAAAGTGTGGTCTCCTGTTACCTCTCACATAGTTCCCAGCAGCAGTACCTGTTATGAATAAAGGTTGTTTTTAATGAAACCTTTAATGATATATTTTGAATGCATATTCTGATAGAATCATGCCTATTAAATGAAAACATGGAACAACACTTTACAATTCTTTATTTGTGTGAGTTATGGGCACCTCTCAAAATATAGAAGTTCTGCTGTAGAGTTTACAGTATCTCCAGAGGACAAGCAAAACACGGTTAAGCACTTTTCAGAATTGAGGTGATGACCCTGTAAGAAGCTGAGGGACAGAGCTGCTACTGAAGTGTTTTTCTGATGGTACATTACAACAAAAAGGATTCTGCCTGCATTCATCTCCCATTTCTTCATAGATAGATATATAAGAAGACTTAAGAACAAGACACGATCCTTCCTGGATCATGTATTTTGGTTGGGTGTTTTTTAAAGAAAATATTTTTGGTAGAGGGAATACAATATACAGCATCTCAGTAAGGATGCTACTGGGGAAGAAAGCTTCCTTGAAAGGCATGTTCTCTGCTGTTTGGGTGAATAATCAGGCAAAAATTGACTTTATAATTTTTTTAAATGTTCTTGAAGAACACTTGTGATAGATTTTGCTCTGAAATGCAATAAACAAACCCTTATGGAAGGAAACTTTTTGTCTTGCTCTCCCCAAAATAGAATTCCATGAGAATGTTTGTCTGCCTTGATGTGGTTATAGAATGACAAACAGTCAGAGGCTTCAGGAAAAAACAAGAAAGGAATATTTGTTTGAAGAAATAGATGAGGTGGGTTGTATGTATGATCACAACAAGATTTTTTTAAATGTTCATAGTGAATTTTGTAGTTTGTAAGATCCTGAGTCTGAGAATAACAATTAGTTTATGCATAAATTGTATTCAGAAACATTTATGATGAATCTTCCATTCAAAATAAAACAGACAAATGTCTTTAACCTAATGAAATTGCGTAGTAAATTATTTCCAAGAACATTCCAATGTCAAGGTAACTCACTTAATTATCCATTATCATAGAAATGTAGACATAATGTTAATTAAAATGAAGGGGCAAAACCATTTCCATTTTTTATTAAGATCCATTGGCCTCTTGAACAGCTATTAGCCTTGCTGTCAGGGTTAGGTGGAGGACAAAATTTGTCCTGGTAGGTAGATCATTGCAAGCTGATTTCAACAGCTTTGGAGCTGCAATGTCATAACAAGAGGCAATTGAAAAACTATCTGCGAGCCATTTGTATTGACAGCACACAGGAAGCCTTTGTATGACAACCATTATTTCTGCAGTGTACTTTGCAGCTGCAGTGCACAGTCACCTCAAACAATGAAAAGAATTATCCACACTTGCAGCTGAGAATACAAATATACCTGCACATCCTCGGCAGCTCTAAGTGACATTCTGCAAACAAAATCTTCCAGCAATATACTTGTCTTAGTTAGAACTTTGTCACATTAATTATACCGCTTGCACATGCAGATATTTATTTTAGGAGTGGATTATCACATGCTGCAGGAAATGTTACCTTCAGGGCTGAACAGCATAGATGAAGGAGAGTGAAAGGCCTGCCTGCATTAAAATGCACGTTACACAGTTCTGGTTGAAGTCAGGCACTGGAAGGAAAGTAGCTGGAGTAATAAAATGACAATTGGGGGAAACTTTGTATTACCTTGTCTCCATACATTCAATTACAGTTCCAGAGGAGATGTTTCCTACATTTGTCTAACATTGCTGTTGTAAATCAGCAAATGGCTATAGCAAATGAGCTGCAGGCTCACAGAACGTGAAATGCTGCTCTTCCCACAATAACAGTCTAACACCAAAGCGACAAGCAAAGCTAAAGCAACAGAGTACTGTTACCACTTTGCTGGCATTCTGTTTTTCAAAATACATTTTTATCTAAGCAAGTTGGTGATTTTTTTCCACAAAACATGTATATTTGGGACATAAATGTCTGTATAGTTCTGTTTTACATCCCTTTCCTTTTCTGTGGCATACAAAGACTCTTACAAAGCTGAAAATAACAAAACTTATGTGCTGATTTGCTTTAAGTGTTTACTTAAGTGGTTTGAAGGATTGAGCAATAGCACTAAGTCTTGGGCAACACTGATGTATTGCAAAGAATCACACTATATTTTGTTCCTCATTTAGTTCCACACCATTTTACCCCAGAATTCTATTTATTATTAGTCCACAATCAAATTCAGATTGCTAGTTATCTTTCACCTTTCTAGTTTTCAAGGTATACATTGTCTGGTAAAATAAAAGGAAACACTGATGTGGTAATCAGAATCTAGCTGTGGTCAAAATACTGTTAATGCTCATCCTTGTATATTGAAGTAGATTGTTGCAATTTCAAGGTTCTAAGGTAAATAGGTTCCATTTTGGTTTTTACTGTAACACTATTTGCAATCTGTCAGTGAATATCAAGGGTGCTACCATATTATAGTAAATACTACATTACACCCAAAAGTGGTTAGAGATACACAGAGTTAAAGTCTTGTTCATAAAGCACTCTTCCACATTTTCACTCTATCACAACACTTTATTACCAGACTAGCTGAAAACCTGCTCACCTTATGCACATTAATAGCACTCTTAACATCACCAGGGATTTTCATGAGTAAAATGTTTCATGAAATTTAAAACATATATTACTTCCTTCAGTCCTTTGAATGGTGAATTATAATTGCTTTAATAATTCAGAATGACATAAAAATGAATCTAAGGTAATAACCGGCTTCCATATTACCTACCACATATTGCACTTTAAAAGTAATCAGGGAGAGATTAATTAACCAAATCTTTTTTTCTCACCAAAAAAAAGGCTCAGTTACTGACAACAGAAAGTTCCATTGAAGTGTGCTCACGCTTCCAAATTGTTTGAATAATCCTTTTCCATATCTCTAATAAACCTGAGACACTCCAGGAAAGTCACAGTATCATTGTCATTTTCTAAATGCTTAAACCTCTTAATTTGTAATTCAGAATTACTCTTCATCATTATCTTACATAAATTTGGTGAGGCTTTTTTTTTAATCTAATTCCTTCCTCCTCCCTTTTTTATACTTAATAAATTGTCTGTATTTAATTTAGAATTCTACTAAAATAAAGGAGAGGATGGGGATTATTTTGTAGCACAGCACTAACCACAGTGCTAAAAAAAACCCCAAACCTGTGCGTGAAATAGTCTTCTCAGTATCTGCATGCCACTACTAGTCTTCTCAACTCTCCTTGTACCTGTTCAGGACCCTCTTTAAGCTAACAACATGACTGGTTTTGCAAGAGGGAAGTGTCCTGTCCTCCCTTCCTTCCAATAATCCCACAAAGCACAAGGAAACAGTTGTCTCAACATAACAGTTATCTTTGCAAGTACTAGTGATTGCTTTCTGGTGAATGGGCTGACTTTGCAGTACCTCAAGGGCTTCCTCACCACCCCACAGTCCCATTAGGTTTTGCATCTGGTACCTGCAAGGCAGCCTCTCTGTGTGCATTCAGAAGACTCCATGTTTTGGGAATCATGGTGAAACAGTAGTTTTCCCCTACCCTAGGTGAGACTTGTGCAGCATTTTATCTCCAATAATCAACTTAATCGCATCTGAAGGATTTTTACAATACTGTGTTTAGGTCCTCAATTTGTAGAGTTTCTGTTTCCATGGTTACCCACATAGTCCACATTTCACAACTGCCACAGTAAAACAATGATAAAAATGAACCAACTTAGTATTAAGTCACTGCACATGTAACAATCTTTCCTCTCCTTTCATTCCCTCCCTTCTGACACTTTACAAAGCTCTCCGATTTCTTGCTCTACACAGCCACTCAAGGAAGACAAACACCCCTGTTATTGAAAATGCCCAATTATTGGACAAATTTCTTGTCTTCCCCCAAGTAACTTTACAACTCCTGTACACAATAAGGTACAACGGTTACTATAGTAACGTTATTCTATGAATAAGTAACACACCACTGCTTCGGATTCCTTTCAACAAATAAAACAACAACAGGGAAAAAAACCCCACACTTTGAATTAATGGCATTATTTCTTTAGAAGCCTTCTTAGGTTGTTATTTGTATTCAAAACCACTAGCTGATTTTGGTGCAGCATTCCGTCTTCTCCAAGTAATCAGGGCTACATGGAATAAACAAGATATTCTAGTTCCTCCAGTGGTATGATCTCATTTGTCACGAGGTCACGACTGACAGTTTTACACTGATGGAAAAACATGTCACACACCTTGAGGGCATCAATAGGCTTTAACAGCTCTGAGCCAGCCCACCCAGGACTGACATCAAAAAGCCCAAGAGCTCAGCTCAGGTCCCTGTCCTTGCCACTTGCTGAAGCTGGCACGTAGGTAGTCTGACAAGAAGTTGCCAAGTGCCTTGTTATACTTCTGGTTTCAACAAAAATGACTCTTAGGTGGGACTGAAAACCTCGAGGTGAAGTTCTGCTTTAAACTCAATTCCAGAATATTGTTTCAGTGGCACAGACACTCATGGACTGTTTAAAACCAAACCACAATAACAAAAAAACCCCTAAAGGCTGGGAGATCTACATAGTGCAATCTCTTGCACGAGATCACTAGTGTCTGTCCACATCAGTAAAGACTTGTCCACTTCAAGTGCACTGCAGTCGTATCTCCCCCAAAAACATAGTTCTACTGAATCCTGATGTGCTGCCAGCTCCATGGTCCTGTGACCACTACAGTAAAGACAAGACACACTTTTGATGTTAAACTACTTATAAAATATCCAGCTATCCTAATTCTGTACAACAGACTGCCCTGTCACTATTCCTGCATTCCATTGACTGGAATGGCAGCTTCTCTATTTGGGGAGTCAATGAAAACAATAAAGCACTGAGTTAGTGTAGGCGCTGCAGGAGCTGCCTGGAGGAGTCTGAGACGGTCCAGAATTCCCACCAGGAGAGGCCCCAGAGCAGTTACTCATGTGCTTTACTCAGAAGGCCCGTGGTGTGTTTAGTCCATCAAGTCAACCTGACTTCTCAAACCATTCCATGTTCTCATCACTTGTGTCTAAGGTGGGGAGTTTCTGGACCATACAAAGGAGAGAAGACTGAAGAGCATTGCCTATGCATGCAGGCACAACCCCAATCCTCAGCTACATCACGATTGTCACTATAGCACCAGTTTGAAGTTTGTCTTTGTGTTTGACTCAGTATAAATGCCACAGATCTTGCACTTCCTACAGTAGTAAAGTAAAATTTAAACAGAACTGGCAGGCTGGAAAAAAGTTATACTGCTATCACAGTGTATAACTGAAGTTTAGTTCATATAAGTATTTACTGAAGGAGGATTTCAGACTACTAATAACTGGTTACATCAGAAATCACAATAAATTGTGGTGAGGAATTCACCAGGGATGAATCATCAGTTATCACACAACCAACATTACTCTAAGCATACTAATGACACAAACAATACAAGATGGCCTCTCTTGCAGTAATACTGATTATGTTTTGTTGCATTTTATCTGTATTTGTCATGTCAATTTTTATCATTCTTAATCCTGTGCAAAGAGGAGAGTTTCACCCCAAAGCAAACTCAAGGCTCATGGAAAAAAAGGTTACTGTTTTTGCACATGAGAGAATACATTGACAGACAGATATCAGCTTCACTGTGGTCAAACAGCTACTGCATTTTCCAAATACATCCTTTTCCACACAAACATGCAAAGAGAAATTAGGCAGCTTCATACACAACTCTTTAGTAGACCAAGTAACTGCAGAGAGATCTGTTTGCACAGCTTTCTGCAATAAATCCTCTCTGCCCACCTGTACAAGCAATAGAGTGAAAAATCATATTAAGGCAATGAATAAATGTTGCAGAAAGCCATATTAAAACCCTGAGGATTTTGCACTATGTTGTGATCACAAACCAAATGTGATCCATTGGACTCCAATGTCCAGCACCACACAGGACAGTGTGAGTACTAGAGTCCCCTTGATTACTGAATCAAGTCTCCTGTTCATAGTAAGTAATGCAAAGGACATTACAGAAGTTCAGGAAGGTATGAAAACACTTTTTCTACACATAGGTCAACATTTCTTTCTTGAAAGCCTACAACTCACTGCAAAAGGAAAGTCTCTGTTGCAACATGTCAGAGGAAAAAAGCAAGTTACAAACATGAACAAAGAGACTTAAACTCATGGGAAAGCAGCTCACCCTGAAACAAACAAGGTCATTGTGAACCTTTGAAATGTTTTTTTTCCTTAAAAAAAATCCATGGAAAACTTAATTTTTAATAATATTTCAATTTGGGATGAAAAGTGGTCAAAACAGTTGATGTCGTCTCAGAATTTCTGATGAGCTGTGAAGCAAAAGTTCAGTAAATGGAAGTCAACAGCTCTTGGTGGGATAACATATTGGTTTGTTTGCTGTGAAATCAGAATTTGACTAAAATCACCACATCAGAAAAATACCATTGAATTTCAGAATGATCATAGAATCATAGAATGGTAGGGTTGGAAGGGACCTTTAGAGATCATCTAGTCCAACCCCCCTGCAGAAGCAGGTCTACCTAGATCAGATCGTATAGGAACATGTCCAGGAGGGTCTTGAAGACTTCCAAGGAAGGAGCCTCCACAACCCCTCTGGGCAGCCTGTGCCAGAGCTCCCTCACTCAAACACTGAAATAGTTTTTTCTTATATTTAAGTGGAACTTTTTGTGTTGCAGCTTTATCCCATCACCCCTTGTCCTGTTGATAGCTACTAGAGAAAAAAGAGATGTCCCAACCTCCTGACACCCACCCTTTAGATATTTATAAATGTTAATAAGATCCCCCCTCAGTCTCCTCTTCTCCAGACTAAACAACCCCAGCTCCCACAACCTTTCCTCATATGAAAGATGTTCCAGTCCCCTGATCATCTTGGTGGCCCTGCGCTGGACTCTCTCTAGAAGTTCTCTGTCCCTCTTGAGCTGAAGAGCCCAGAACTGGACACAGGACTCCAGATGAGGCCTCACCAGGGCAGAGTAGAGAGGGAAAAGAACCTCCCTTGACCTGCTGGCCACACTCTTCTTGATGCATCCCAGGATGCCATTGGCCTTCTTGGCCATGAGGGCACATTACTGGCTCATGATGCAGAGTTTCAGTCTCTTTTCAATATCTCCAGTCTGGAATTTTACAAGAGGCAAAAGAAAAATGATGAGCTTTGAACTACTAAAACAACTCTACTTTTCTTTTTTAATTGCAAAAACAGTAATATCAGTGTTTTTGCCAGCCTTACACTCTCAGATGGGAACTAGATAAAGATATGTCCTCAAGCTGAAAGCAACAAAAGTAGCCAACTGGAAAAAAACAAGCGATAACTGTCAAGCAAACTCAATGATCATATTAGCTTTCAAATCCAATTCCAGAAGGGCTTGTATCCCTGCTCACAAAGAAGGTAAATGAGCAAGCTATGTCCAGAAAAAGTACAAGACATCTTTGATACCACTGCAGATGAACAGAACCAGGGATCATTACAGGCAATGCTTACAATAAGCAGAGTTGTACTAAAAGTAAATCAAATGCAATCCAAAACACACATTTCCAACAATACTTGCTCTCTTACTTCCATTAAAACCAAACCTACAGTTTCTCCAACTTTGAAAAGTTTCCAAAGTCTTTTAGACTCAGAAGGACCAGTCTATTTTCTGCCAAATCAGCCTCATTTTGATGGAAATATTCAAAGTGTTTATGCAATAACAATCACTGAAAAATATCTTGTTGCCCAAACTTTTCCTATTAAGAAGAGTAATGAATTCACAAGCAAGAGACATGAGGAACATTCCCTAAGACAAGGATTTTTCCATCTTGAATGAAATGAACAGTGTATAACTCAAGCAAGGTGATGGCACTAGTAAATTATAAAGACCTCGTCAGTGGGATTAATCTTACATATCATAAATACTGATTAGATATTCTGTATGTAATATGGAAAGCAAATGATAGGTTTATTCATTCTAGTATTGTGAATTATGTTCAAACTGATTTAAAGTCATGTGATATGAAATCAGTAGACCATGATGAGAAAGTATTTTAAAGATACATATCATGCTTACAACAGAAAGCAAAAGAGGCCATTGGCAAATCGACAGTATCCCTCATCTACTGCCCATGACAAATGGATCACTTCATTCACGACTTGTATCCACACTGCCTGCATTGAAAAGCTAATGTCCATGGGCCCAACAGCACATCAGGAGTGGAGATGCTAAAGCACAGGGAAAGGCTACCACTAATGTAATAGGAGGGAATGAAAGTACTGTCACACAGGCTTTACTTTCTGTACAACAAACTGCCTGAAATGACCTAGAATTACCCTTCAAAAAGAGTCCAAACTTTGCTTTTAAGGGACACCCAAATCTGATTTTAACATTCCTGTCAATAGAGAATTTTCCATAAGCTTTCTAGGAAGATTCTCCCAAATGACTAATCACATTTACAGCTGGAAAATTTACACCTTTACTTTTCAAAAATGGATTCCTCCTGTTTCAACTTCCTGCGGTGAAACTTTCTCCTGGAAGACTGGAAAATCTCCATTAGCAAAGTTTTGTTCCTGATGTTGTAAATTATCATTTGTGATCCTGTAACCTCCTCCTGGTTAACCTCATCCAATTTTGCTCCCAGAACCTCTCACTAAGATTGAAACTGAAAGGTAATTTAAGCTGGATGAAAGTAATTACATCAGTCAGAACCACAGCACTAACAAGCCACTTTTTATGGAAAGCCTCGTGGCATCATTAATGACCACAAACCCTGTAGGTCTCTTGATTTTGACTCTGAAGAGTGCAGCACCTCTGTGAACTATGCTGGGACACAGGTATATTACTCACTAATTTTGTGACCAAAAAAAAATCCTCTTTTCTGAAATCCAGCTTTAATTTTGACTTTGCCAGAAGCATTTGACTGATCTCACTTTCCCTTTAGCTTATGAAGCTTCTGGTTCTGCAGCTGGGTGCACGTTAAAAAAACTACAGTCAAACTATATGATGACAAATGCATTTCCAGATTCCTGACACTGAAATATTAAGGTAGTTTTATAGTACATTTGGCATTTTGCAGTATACTTTACGATCACACTGCAACCTCTTTTTTTTCGGAACAGCTCATCTCATAAACCACAGTATGAAATAAAGATGATAAAATCTGCTTATGACTCTGTTAGTAAACATTTTCCTTTTTCAGTCTTGTCTCTTCACTTCACCTTTGCAACTTTCACCTTCCTCTCAATGACCATAAAGTTTTCCTACAAGTATATAGAAATACTACCACTGGTAAACAGAATGAAATATGACTGTTAATTCAGGCTGATTACTCGATACTACATAGGAGATCCTGTAATTCATTCAGTTTTCCTTAGAGGTCACTAGTGGAGCTCTTGAAAATATGCAAATAGAAGCTAATGACACTTGCACATTCCTCACATATTTTACATAAATAAATTGCATATCTTGTCTATGTATAAAAAATACATTTTGCATTTAGTTATGTCTGCCATTTAATTAGTCATAGATTGAAAATAACATCTTCAGAATTTCCACTGGATATCGTGATTGCTCATGAAAGGCAACAGTTCCTTGATAATTGTAATAGGTACATTACACAACTGTAATAATACTTAATCACTATATGTTCAGATCACACTAGGTCTGTACTTGTCCTGGAATGCATTGAATCTTTGAATGGAGAACAGCTGAGGTCAGAAGGAAAAGTACTTCCAGGGTGAACAGGTACAGCAGCCAGTAATGGTAGATGTTTCACAAAGTTCTTGACATCATTCAAAACTACCATCCTTTCCCTTGCTGCATACCCATGAGGGATAACTTTGATGGTTTTTATAGCTGCCTTCCTTTGAAGGGGGGCTGGGATTTCCAAGCATGCACCTCTTGAGTTGTATCTTTGCAATCTCTACCACACTACTATTCTCTGCTACTCCCTCCCAAGTTAAAATGAGTTACCTAATGTGGAATCTAGGGTAGTTAAAAGGTCAATGGTAACTTTGATGATTATTAAAGATACTTTGAACTGTCAAAACATTTTCATCTGGAATATTTTTAAAAAACATTAAGAACAGAAAAATTAACTTTCTATTCACTTACTGATACTTACTCAGAAGTCTATTCTTCCCATGAATAAATGAACTAATATGAGAGATACTCCTGCCTCATTCTGCAACGATGAGAAGGAAGGAAAGTACTTTTGTTCATTGTGATTTTATGCTGTTTTCTTCCAGAATTATAGTCCATATCAGAAATTATGTCAAAAAGGTTTGGGGAAGCATTCCATGAAGCTGAGGTCTTTACAAAGAATTTTGAGTGAGGCATCTTCATGAACCCATGGAATGCATCGGTAGCTTTTTTACTTTAGAAAGCATATAACATGCTGCCCTATGAATGGAGTCCTATTCTGATTCTGGTTGCAGAGGGATAAAAAAAATATGTAACTTGGCTTGTGCTTGCTGCCTGTGATGAAGCAATGTGAAAAACACAAGCCTAAAGTTCCCAATTTAGGAGGGAGAAACAACACAATAAATCAGGTTATATGTATGTACTCCCTGTTTAGAGATTCTACGGGGAAACTTTTCCTAAACGCCTCTTACTGTGCAGCTTGAGCACAATTCACAAAGTAGATCAAATCTTCCACTTTCAAGAAGTAGTTTAGATGAGTTATAACAACAAATAACCACATAGGCTAAAAAAAATCCTTTCTGCACTGTAACAGAGGCTATTTTGGCACTGTAGTTTGACAGCTTTTCTGGGTAAGGACTGCAAGATAGGCTCTATTTTATAAAGCAGTTCCATTTTTAAACGTCCATCCCATAGGTGAAAGCTGCCGTTTACAAATAATTGCAACTCCATTTCAATCGATATGGAAAAAACAGAAGATTGAAGGATCTTTAAATAACATCCAGGATTCAGAGCTGGTATTTTCAAAAACTTTTCTAGGTAAATCTCATATTCCCACTCTGAACAGTGTAAGATTAAGTTACTGAGACTGCAGAAAAAGAGCTGAAAGAAAGTCTGTAGAAAGGTAAGGAAGGTAAAAATGAATGAGAGAGACTGGGCTGTTGAGATAGAATCGTGGATTCAGGAAGGGGGGAAGGAGAGGGGTAGAAAGAAAGAAGAAACAAAACCTGAAGGCCAATCAGTCCAGTTACAGTCAGGCCAAATGGGTAATCAGGTTGAACTGTTGCTACTATTAGTTTCAACCGACCTTGTGAAACAGAGCAGCTTGTCAATACTGTCTGTCCCAGAGAGTGGTGGAGACAACTCCTCTCCTGAATGGTGCCTGTTGGGACAGTAAAGATCCTTCAGATGCCTTAGGCAGAATCAAGATACTAATTCTTACTCTAGTAGCTCATTATATACTCTCTGTACTTTGTGTGTCAGACAGAAAATAATTACTTTAGAATTTTTACATATTGGGCTTTATTTTGAACTTGTTTGAAATCATCCAAGCAAATGAAACCCAAAAGTGGGGCATAGGCAGCTTGTCTCACACAAGTTGCTGAATTTATTGAAAGTAAATATAAGATGATCATTCTTTGCCTGGATCTTAAATTTAACAAAAGTTTCTACTTCAAGTTTCACTTTCAGTATAAAATATGTCCTTGTGGAAGCTGTTACAAATGTCAACACTTTAAGGGGTAGGAATTTATGGTGGCATTGAATTTTAATGACACTATAAATGTCTATAGTAATGGTGATATATCTAGAGCAATAAATTGCTATGAAGAAATATAAAAATAAATGTAAGATAAAAGATTGTGTATAAAATATGTTTTTACATACTCTTTAATGATTAAAAATCATAGAAAACTCGAGGTTATAAATCATAGAAAACTACTGGTGTATTTTACACGCTGTTTTAATCATACAACACACAGATATGATTCTTTGGTCAGAAATTGTACCAAGTCTAATGAAGACAATTCAGATGATTTTTTTTTTACTTGAGAAAGGCCTAATTGATATTAAGGATCATGGAAATACTGATACTAATGCCGTTTCTTACTGAAGCCGTGCCCGCTATGACAGGGAAACCGATGGAATTCTAGTATTAGTGGCTAGTAATGTTTCCTGCCTGCTCCCTTCCCTCACACAGCTCCCCATTATTCACCACAAGCCAAACTCATTTTTGTTGAGAACTGTACATAAGTCAAAGGCATTTTCACATTACAGTCAAAGGAAAACTTAAAAGCAAGGAATTCATAGGCATGCAGAAGAATATAAAGTATTTCTCTGTGTAGATCAAGTCATGCTTGATATATGAATGCTCAGTCTACGCTTCTATTAATTAGATGTCTTAAAAACCTTTATGTCCTTGATTTATTTTCTTAAAATAGGGACAGCTAAAAATTATGAGATTGTTCCTTAACAGTCACTGAAGTTGACATCAAGAAAACCTACCTATCCAGGAATATCCACAGAAAAGAAATAAACCCCAAACCCAAACAGAAGGTCAGGAATGAATACTGGTCAGGCAAACAACAGGAGTCACAGTAAACATTCTAGGCTGAGGCTGTGGGGTAGGTAGAGGGAAGTCGCTGGTGTAGGGGAGTGTTATTTAATTTTATATACACTGCAGTTACTTTAAACTTGAGAGTCAGGTTTTCTCTAAAATGGGGTAGTGAGATACTCGAAGAATTCACTGAAGCCACTGAGATGTGAAACCTGACCTGGAACACCATGCTATGTTGCTGTAATTGATGTCAATGGAGATTTGTGATGACTGGATGAATCTGAGTCCATGTGCTACACCTATATTACACAAGATCTGAGGTAGGTGCAGCGGTGGATATTGGGGATGGATATCCTACTTCTAGCAGGACAAATTGGAAACTCAATCCCTTCCTTTCCCTTTATTATGCTTAAAACAAAATCAGTGACTAAAGAGATTAAACTTTCCTTAACTTGATTATCAGTGACCCTTCTGTTTAACATATACAGACAAGACCTAAGTGCACAATGAATGCAAAGAACTAAGATGTTGTCAGCTAAATAAATAGAATCATAGAATCTTTACAGTCAGAAAAGACCTTTAAGATCGAGTCCAACCATTCAGCTCATACTGCCATATGATACTAAACCCTCAGCACTTCATCTATGCATCTTTTGAATATCTCTAGGTATGGTGACTCCACTAACTCCCTGGGCAATCCATTCCAATGCTTAATAAAAGTGAAAACTCTAGGACCTGACACCGCACTGTTGGCTGTTTCCAAGTACAGGGTTTCAAAGATCTTAGTAAAAGGTGCTCTGCAGGGTATAAATCACAGCCAGGAGATTAAGGGGTAGGAGTTTTGGAATAGGAACTGTGTTTACCTCACAGTGTAACAAAAGCATCTTCTGTGTAAGTAGATTCTGTAGATATCTATGGAAGTGGATGGAGAAATAGTTGCCAGAAACAGTGATGGAAAAGCATGTGTAAAATTCTATTAGTCCTGCTGAATCTAAAAGAGCTGACAGATCAAGTATCTGACAAATCTGTCCAAGGCCATCAGCATGCAGTAGCAACAACAATAGGCTGTACATCTTGGACTACATCCAAGAGAACATTGGCTGCTGTATGCAAAGATGGCAAGATTATACATACACCTGATGGAAGAAAGAAAACTGAGAGGGACTTTCTGAATACTGACTTGCAAGCCATTGGCATGGCATCAGTATTGCATGTCAGTGTAAAATAAGCCCTCCACGTCAGAGACGTTATTTGACAAATTTTTGAGCCTGAACCGATCATTTTTGTACTCCAGTAGATTTCTTATAGGGATTACACACAGAATTGTGAAGAATCCCTGGAATTTAAAGGAAAATAGTATCTCTGTCAGATCTTTAGGATGAGATACTTAAGATTGATTTGACTTTATTCTTAACAAAATTATAGAAGTAGAATTTAACCAATTGTGCTTTGGTTGCTTCTACCCCTAAAGCAAATAATCATTGTGTCACAGAGTTGCAATCATTGTGACAGCATTGCAATCAACTTATCACTGGGACAGTATCACAATGAACATCTTTGCTAACCTAAAATGAATAAAGGTACCAGTTGCATTAAGATAGTAAAGCAGAGGTTCAAAGTAAAAGTGTAGAAAAAAGCAAACTTAGAAAAAAGCAAACTTAAACTTTCTAACAAGTTTCTCTTCAGTAAGGGCAACTTGTGCCCTTATTGTGTTGAGTTCAAATTACTGTTATTTCTACTGCATTTAGTGCATCTGGTGCCCGATGCAACAGAAACAGTACAGTATATAGAAAATACTACATATTCATTTTCCATATCAATCACAGAATTGAGTTGGAAGTGACCTTGAAAGCTCATTCAGTGCAACCCCCCTGCCAGAACAGGACCACCTAGAGTAGATCACACAGGAGCTCATTCAGGTGGGGTTTGAATGTCTCCAAAGAACAGAAGAGTCTTTTCCTCTTAAAAATGCCAGCTTGGAATGATGAACATTTTCCTGAGACTGAAGTTTTAACTGACATATTTTTATAAGAGACGATTTTAATCATTTGCTACATTTTAAAACCAAACATTTTTCTCCACTCTGCTTTCTAATGCAATTAATTTTTATTAATGAAAAGGATACAACTGCAGTTATTAATAACTTAGATCCCATTTTATCAGTATGAGATACATTCTCTTATATATAAAGAGCAAACGATATCTGGGCATATTGAATGTTTTATTAACACATCATGGATGGAATATATCAACTTTCACTGCCAAAAATGTACCATTTCCATATTTCAAGTCTACTTCACAAATATTTCAAGCATAGCAGCTTCTCCTTAAAGCAAAGTATTCCCTCATGCATAAGGATTCCAAACCAAGACTGCAAGACTATTAAGAAAATTTCTCCCTGTGCTTGAAGAAAGCTCATGTAAGTATATTACACCACAACTGTGGCTTTGCAATTCTTTCTACAAGATGTAGCTGAAAGAGGAGACATGGTGACAAAAATGACAGGATAGGTCTAGTCAAGCAAGATGAAACAGACCCAAGGACGGAGATGGAAATGGTCTTTGTCAGGGAAATGGATGAGGTATAAACCACTCTCCTTATACACAAAATGCAACATAAGAACTAACTTTTCTTCTAAAAGCATGTTATCAGTGTATGGAATCAGTGGTGACAAGATTTTTCACTTCATGCTAGTTACCAAAAAATATAAACATCCAAGAAAACCCCAACAAACACAATAAAGAATCCCCCAAAATACAGAGATTGGGGAAGGTGGGGTTGGGGGGGAATCTATTCAAACTACCATTGAGTTTTGCTATAAAAAACTGCAGATGGGAACTGTGTCTATACCCAAAGTGAATTAGATCACAGACAAAAGAATATCAGCATTACTGTCAAATGGGTAAACAGGGACTTTTTACTGCAATTCTAAGCTGATAAATTACTGCCACCTATGTTTATATGTGGCACAAAGAAGCAGTCAGTTTAGATAGGACAGTCATTATAGTGATGTATTGGAATCACCTGCTGTCACAAACCAAGCTGATGCATCTTATCTTGTTCTGAATCTTCTGCTAGAGCTCTAAAAGAGACTGCTGTGTTGTAGGTCAACCCCAGCAGGATGCTAAGCACCATCCAGCTGCTCTCTCACTCCCCTGCAGTGGTATGAGGGTGAACCACACTGGCAAAAGTGAGAAAAGCTTGTGGCTTGAGATAAAGACAGTTTGACAAGTGAAGCAAAGTGGCATGCACAAGTAAAGCAGGAGAAGGAATTTGTTCACTGCTTCCAAATGGCAGGCAGATGTTTTGTCACTTCCAGAAAAGAGCTTCATCTCATTGCTTCCTTGGAAAGACAGACATCATCACTTTTAACATCTCCCCTTCCTCTCTCTTTCCTCCAGCTTTTCTTGCTGAGCACAACATTAAATGGTCTGGAATAGCCTTTCAGTTGGTTGGGCTCAGCCCATCTCAGCTCTGTATCCTCCCAGCTTCTTGTTGGGAGCCTGAGCACACTTGCTGGTGAAGCAGTCTGGGAAACAAAAAAGGCCTTGAGGCTGTATAAGCACTGCTCAGCAAGAAATGAAACATCCCTATGTTATCAACAGTGTTTTGGTAACAAACCCAAAACACATCAGCATACAGCAACTATGAAGAAAATTAACTCTATCCACAACTGGATAGTTAAATAAAGGGGCAGGACTTGTGTTATAGAACTCAACTCGTTTTACTTTAAAAGCACTCAAAAAAAGGAGAGAAAAATATTTTAAATACATTTACAGTCAAGATCTC
This sequence comes from Colius striatus, assembly GCF_028858725.1. Taxonomy (NCBI): domain Eukaryota; kingdom Metazoa; phylum Chordata; class Aves; order Coliiformes; family Coliidae; genus Colius; species Colius striatus. The sequence goes on along the minus strand of NC_084761.1, from coordinate 3,492,182 downwards.
AGTTGAAGATCTCAGTTGAAAGGTGTGGTCCATGCACAGGAGACTTTTCAGATTTTTAGTTACCTGCATTCAAATGTGGTTGGTGTTTTTTACTACTATTGACTAATATCATAGTTGGCAAACTCTAGAATAAGCATGTAGATGTGGGCACATCTTTCATTTTTGTCAAAATCTACTTGTTCCTTCTCATTAAGCTGCTAGGAATCTATTTTGCTCAAAAAATATCTCTCACATCAAGAATGTTCATTTCCCAAACATGAATGCATGATTAAATTATAAACAAAACATTAAGACTTATTTTTCTGCATCCCCTGTGCAAAAGTATTTTAGAAATCAGTCTCTAAATAGGATGTTACAAATAAGAGTTACTACAATACTCTTGTAGCTGTTGCAATGAAGTACTCACCAGCAGATTAACTATGAGGACTAGACAAGAGAGTGATGATACATTTGCATGAAGATCAGAAATTTGCTTTGTTTCAGAGTCTTTGTCCACTTCACAGTTTCTCTCCTAATTTCAACAGAAATATTTTGCACATGCCCACATTTGGCACTTTTTACTTCCCCTGCCACACTCACAAAAGAAAAGATTCAAGTCATTATTCCACTGATTCTCTTTAAAAAAGAAAACTAGTAGATTTGCAAAAGAAATTCTTCTATTCTCATAGTATAATCATAGTATTCTCTTGTATAATCATAGGAAAACCTTCACAGGAATCCCTGGGGATCAAAGATTCTTGCTCTGTGTAAATAGGCAGGTGTCAATTTAGCTAGACCAGTTACCTGAAACAACTGCTTATACAATCTAAAAAAATAACATTCAATTTAAAAAGGAAAGCAACCCATAGTTTTCAGTAAGTTGAATCCAGAACTGACACCAAGTTCTAAACTTATGGGACTGACACAGATATAAGCACATCAGTTTTATCTAGATCAGTTCACTCTACAGGATGATTTTTCAGCTGCTCATGCTTAAATGTTTGTCAAATCACTGAGAGCACAAAACTAAGCTCTGAGCTGTAAAATCTTATGGCTGGACACACTGTTATAGCCTTGTAGAGTGACAAATTATTAAATGCCTACATTTATGTTCACCTACAAAGAGTCCACAAGGAGGATCTATATTTTCATTTTGGGAACTATTTCCAAGGTAACATGCTTCCCCTATCCCTCAGATTAGTAATAGAAAACGTCTCTCTCATCAGTTATGTTACAGACTCAAAACTGGTCACACATAAAGTGAGCTATTTCATAGAACCATGGTATGATAGGGGTTGGAAGGGACGTTTAGATATCACCTGGTCCAATCCCCCTGATAAAGCAGGCCCCACCTAGATCAGGTCACACCGGAACGTAATGCAAACATCTTGTTCCTGTCTTTCCTAGTGGTGTTCCTAAACTTCTAGCCAAGAGAGGCTCTTTCCTCCCTCCTGTTCTCAGTCTTCCACTTTCCTCCTTTCTTCTTCAATTTCAGTATCTCATTTTGAATCATAGAATGATAGGGCTGGAAGGGACCTTTAGAGATCATCTAGTCCAACCTAGATCAGGTGGCATAGGAACATGTCCAGGGGGTCTTGAAGACTTTCAAGGAAAGAGCCTCCACACCCTCCCTGGGCAGCCTGCGCCAGGGTTCCCTCATCTCACAGTGAAATAGTTTTTTCTTGTTTAAATGGAACTTTTTGTGTCCCAGCTTCATCCCATTACCCCTTGCCCTGTTGCTAGATACCATAGAAAAAAGGGATGTTCCAACCTCCTGACACCCACCATTTAGATATTTGTAAATGTAAATGAGATTTCCCCTCAATCTCCTCTTCTCCAGACTAAACAACCCCAGCTCCTACAACCTTTCCTGTATGAAAGATGTTCCAGTCCCCTGATCATCTTGGTGTCCCTTCTCTGGACTCTCTCATTTGATAGCAGTTGTTATATTTTCTCTGATACTCACACAGCATAAGAGTTCTTCGGATGCCTGCCCTAAGATCTGCATTTATAGAACACCATCTGGTACTTTACACTGATCAAGTTTTGCTGTTACCAACATAGTACAAGGCCTTGTTTCCCTAAATATAGAAGTGTTAAAATTATCCACAGTGTTATTCATCAATTACACTGAAAAAAATAGTGCTCCCACTGATTTCTGTTTTTATTGTTTTCTTAAAATGTACTCAACAGTATCAAATTTTACCATTTTGAGAGAGTGTGTGACGATAGCTATACATAGATACTCTTGGACTGCTGGTTTCAGCAGTGTCTGAAATATAATTTCTAAGCAGCAGAAAGGGAACTTCTACAGAGAGTCCAGCACAGGGCCATCAAGATGATCAGGGGACTGGAACATCTTTCTGATGAAGAAAGGCTGCAGGATCTGGGCCTGTTTAGCCTGGAGAAGAAAAGGTTGAGGGGGATCTCATTAATACTTACAAGTATTTAAAAGGTGTATGTCAAGAGGATGGGGCAACAGTTTTCTGTAGTGTCCAGTGATATGACTGGGTGCAATGGATAAAAGCTGGAACATAAAAAGTTCCACTTAAGGAAAATCTTCTTTACTGTGAGATGAGGGAGCCCTGGCCCAGGCTGCCCAGAGAGGGTGTGGAAGCTCCTTCTCTGGAGGTTTTCAAAACCCACCTGGACAAGTTCCTCTGTGACCTGATCTAGACAGACTTTTTGAGCAGGAGGCTTGACTAGATGATCTTCAGAGGTCCCTTTCCACCCTTACCATTCTGCGATTCTGGGGTTGCCTGAATTCCTAATAAATACTGCTCAGACACTTTGTGCCACTCAGCAGCAGTCAGACAGTACGATTGACACAGGCTGGAGAAGAAAAACAAACCACCTATGTTAATATGATCATGATATATCCATCAACCTGGTGATAGGTAGTGTATTTAGCTGTACATAGCCCAGAAGAAAAAAAACACCTGAACAGAGAAGCTCAGAGAAACTTCTGACAAGTTTCAAGAGGTACCAGTAAAAATAGAAGAAAATGAACAAGTGTTATACTATTGAAGGGGAACACCTATATTACCACCCTTCCAGGTCCTGACAGGTTCCAAAATACCTAAGCACCAACAAGCCACTTGTTAATTGCATAGGGAGGCTAACAATGTATGTACAAATTATCACTGAAGCACAAACGCACAAGGGGAGAAAAAGAACAGAAAACATTCTTGTTGAGGTGATTTACAAAATGGAAAGTCTTGAGAGAAGAGAGCTGCAGCTGTCAAAAGGCAATCCAGACACTCTGGAAAAACAGAAAGCAGCAAAATAACTGCTTAGCCTTGAGGAGCACTGTCACAAGGGCTGCAATGCTGCTATGCCAGGGGGAGTGACTTTCAGTTATTGGAAAACCCCTTTCCAATTCATGATAGAATTAAAGGTCCTTAAGAGTAAAAGATTCAGACTCAGACAACTCAGAGTTTTGTTTGGATGCTGCTTGGGGTACATGGCACAAACAAGTCAGCCTATCTACTGACATAAAATATGGGTTAGTTCATTACAGTGTTAAATAACCTTATGTTCAAGATACTTTAAATCACTTCCTTTACTCACACAAAACTTTGTGTTTGAAAGCAACAAGGTTCACATGGCTTTCAACAGACTATTTGTGTTCTTTTCTCCTTTGAGTAATGATCAAAACTTGTGAGCTGGCTAACAATACATGAGGAATGTCAATGCTTAATAATAGTGTTATTATCACAGTGTACAAAACACCCAGGATTATCTGTGATGGTAAATCAATGAATTTTAGTATGATTGGTGATTTAATTACAGCTAAGAAATGGGGTTTGAAGTTCCTCATAGATGAATACTGTTATTCCTATCTTATTCTTTAAAAGTGTTTCTGGTGAACTCAGTTTGATGTACTAACAAAATACATCACTGCCAAAATACCATTACTTGCTTGTAGAGTTTTTCAACATTGGTTTAAGAAGGTCAATTTATATATTCTCTTTAGGCTAGTAAAGGGGTTTTTTTTCTTCAGCTCTAGAAGAAGCTACTGCTACACTCTAAATGCTATTCAAATTTTATCTGGCATTCTACAGACAGAACCATCATCTGACACATGTTAACATCAGAATAACGCCCTTTCCTTCAATTAACCTTTACTGTAAGAACAACCTGAGTAGTCATCCAAGGAGAAACACATGAGGGATTCACACCTTCAGAGTACACATGCAAGGAGAGGTTATAGTCCCATACCCTCTGTCCTAGTAGCTACAAGACTCACCATTATCTACACATCCCCACGCATTATCTACATGTGTGCTCATAGTGTGAGACAAGGCAACGATGTCTTTTGAGTAAAGGAGGAAAGGGAAATAAACCACTGGTGCCAAGACAATCACATGTGCCCGTATCAGAAGGTGAACCTTTGCACAAGCTCATTGCATTAGTATTTTGAGAAAATTAGAAGCCACACTTATTACAGTGAAAAATGAGATTGATCACACCTCCATGACTTCTAATAAGCAAACTGTTTCAGCAGTATCATACCTGTCCCTTCACCCCCTTCATACTTCTGAGAAATAAGTTCTGAGCCTTATTTTTGGGTCTTCCATCTCTGAAAAAATATGTTTAAAAAAAAAAATATTACCTTACAAAACTTCTCACTTCAGACTGGTGAAAATCATGAGGATTTGGTATGTAACTAAGTGCATGACAATGATTTCAATGAGAAGTCTTGGTCCTTCTGTGTGTGTGTGGGGGGGGGGGGGGGGTGTCGTCGTAAGGCATTTCAAAAAGTGTACTTTTAATGCAAGAAATGTAAAGTAAGTAAAAAATGCAGCTGTTGTACTTAGATTCATGAAATAAAGATTAGACATGAGATCATGGGTTTATTTTAATAGCTGCACTAGGAGAGATCTGTACACTTCAGCTGAAATTGCAGCCCAACCATGCCTGGTGCTGTATGTTTTATGAGAGAGCTCCTTCATAACAGAACTCTCAATCTAAGGAGTCATGGATGATAACAGATTTCCTGAGCCATCAACAAGTTATCTTTCTTCTGGACACTGGTATTTGGTTCTTAATACAATGTAAGAAGAGTTACTGCACTGAAGTAAAAAAGAAAATAAAAGAGTAAGTAGTAGATAGAACACACAATAAAAACCAGACAGTTAATTGAGAAAATACAGTAATGTGGTTTCAAGGAAGACAAGGAAGTAAATTAATCAGTAATTAAAAAACAGTAAAAGGAGAGAGGTATGGCTGAAACCACACACTGGGATTATATAAAGGGCCCATAGCTACCTACATGTCAGAAAGCGAGAGACAGCCTGTGGGCCATATTGTAACATCATTTAGCATTTTTTTTTAATAGTGGAGATGTTTCTGATGGGTCTTCAACACTGTACACCTCCTCATTGCACAATTCTACTTGATAAAACTGATATCAATGGCAAAACACCAACTAAAATGCAATTAAAGAAAAGTAAGACCTGCAGATTTTGGTTACTGCTTCATACCAGCTGATCACCATACTAAAACATTTGTAATTACTGTACACAGGTATCTGACATTTCCCTCCTGCAATACATATAATGGTGTGGTGAACAGCCCTGTTCTGCTCAGTCTGCAAACCCACACAAGTAGGTTTATGGACCATATGTCTGGGAGTGTATATCCCGTCCTGGATGGAAAGGGACACAGAACACAGAATCATAGAATTATTATGGTTGGAAAAGGCCTTGAAGATCAAGTCCAACCTCTCCCCTTCACCCTGCCCAGCTCACCACTAATCCATGGCCCTCATCACCTCAGTTCCACAGTTTTGGGATCCCTCCAGGGCTGGACACTCCCCCAGCTCCCTGGGCAGCCTGGCACAGGGGCTGACAACCCTCTCAGGGAAACAGTTCTGCCTCAGCTCCAAGCTCAGCCTCCTCTGGGGAACTTGAGTCTATTTCCTTTTGTCCTGTCATTCATTACTTGGGAGAAGAGATCAACTCCCATCTCACTACAATTCCCTTCTAAGTAGTTGTAAGAGAATGTCTCCCCTCAGCATCCTCTGCACCACACTAAACACCCCCATTCCCTCAGCTGGTCCCCATTAGACTGGTACTCCAGACCCTTTACCAGCTTTGTTGCCAACCTCTGGACATGTTCCATCACCTCAGTATCTTTCCTGTGGTGAGAGGCTCAAAACTGAATACAGAATTAGAAGTGCAGCCTCACTGGTGCCAAGTGCAGAGAGAATTTAAGTAGCATTTTTCCTGCTAAGCCAAATTATTAGCAACATTTCCTTTTTCACTTAATCACATATTAGTTAAGAACTTGATTCTTCAGAGTTGTTAAAGTTTTTCAGGTTCATGCTAACCTTGTTGATGTTCAAATCTATATCTGGTACCCAGCTAAGCCCCAGCAAATAGCTCTTACCCAATTGAAGCTACAAGGAACAATCATGAGTCCTTTGCTGCCAATAAAGACATCAGGAGCTGATGAAACATAATGTCATGATACTTTTCTGGTGATTCTCTAAGTTACATAGTGCTTGTACAAAGTAACGTGTAATAATGAACTGAAGGAAGAATGGTGCATTCTTTTCTTTGAAAACAGAGATTATTTATACATTACAGACTCATTTCAGCTATCAAAAAAATCCTTCTAGCAACATCATTGAATCTGAAACCTCAAAGCTCAGCACAATAAAGTCAGACTTGTTTAGGACAGGATCCTTTCAAAATTGCTTGCCAGAAGGGAAACACAGTAGCAAAACTGAACTGTTTTACAAGGGCAAGATATATCCTACACATACAAAAAGAAAAAACCAAAATCCCAAGCTCCCAAAAAAACCCCAGGGTGGAGGATTTTACCCAAATCTATCTGCTGCACATCCAGTCCTGGACATTATTTACACTATCTGCATTTTTTCTTCCTGCTGAAGCATTTGTAGCAAAGGCCACGTGATTAGCGAAGTACAGAAGCACACACTTAAATACATCTTACCTAGGAAGCACTCATGTTTGTAACACAATGTAGCCTGGTATTTTTAGTAGTTTAATTCTATTAAGTGTTTACCTGAAAATCAGCAAGATGTGGCTTGTATGTTTAACTATCATAAAAACCATCAAGCCTAGAATATTTCACTGAGAAGTGTGGATATTTAAAGTTTCTGTTTTTCTTCTGTAATAACAGCCTGGTATTTAATATTAAGCTATAGGTGCATGACACACAGCAGCTTCACAAGCAAGCTGCAGATGGTGCCCCTTGACTTGTATGCACAAGAGATGGGTTTGAGGTCAACTTGTGCACATTTCTGGCACATTTAGAATCCCTCTTACCTGGACTTCAATTTGGCTTGTGCTGGTATATCTTCATCGTTTAAATGAGTGTAAAATCATATACTTAAATACCAAGACATCACTTTTCAGGTCCATCTTTAGAGTCAGTGGTGGAACCCTTCTTAGTTTGTTGAGTGCTAATGTGAAATGATTTACCCGAATTTAAGCACACAGATTCCTAAAGCTGAAATTTTATGTTCTTTAAATTTACAAGCTTGTTTTTAAAGTCTACTAGGTTTTAAAAAAAGAAAGAAAGAAAAGGAACTTCTCAAATTTTTCTGACAAATGTGTCTTTTTAATTTCTGGTTACTCTTTAGCTAACAATGGCCATGAGAAGAATAAACCAGCAATTATCTAGTCTAGAAATCAAAACTGTTTTTTGATTACTTCCACATTTAACTCTGTCATTGATTTTCTTCTCTCTAGTGGGCAAATATCTGACAAATACTGAACTTAAGCATGACAAAATAAAACAGTCAAGTTTTATATTTAAAAAGCAACAGATTCTTCTGATTTTTCAGGAACTAATCTTCTTTTTTGGAAGAAAAAGTGAAACAACTTTCACAGCTGTTCCTCCACGCTATCTCCATCTCTACACCTAAACCCTGCTGACAGCTGAGCCTTTGAAAAAGCCTCTCAAACATTCCCAGATAACAAAATGTTCCCAGACAAGTTCTCTGGGCAGCCTAAACTTTGGTAGACCCTAAAGTAACTCAAGGGTTTGATTGTGTCTAGTAAGCATCAACAGAAGAAAATCCAGTGCAGATGTTGATTAGCAACATATTTATTCCTGCTACTACACTTATTTTTACAGAGAAGGATTTTCATGGGATCATAAGATCAAAAATGAGAAAGGAATATTTCAAGTTGAAGTAATGAATGAAGTTAGTACATAGAAATGAAAAAGTGAAGAGTAAAATGTAAGGGGGAAAAAAAAAAGGAAGTAGGAAGGCTACACTCAAACCAATGAATCCTTTCACAAATGATTTCTTCTTGAGTAAGAACACAATCAATGCTATAACCAAGGTCATATCCTTGCCTGCTGCATTACTGACAATCAAAGCATTAAGAAGCAGTCCATTTCCAATACTGTACATTCTTTGATTCTTTTATCTCCTTTCCCTACTTTGAAAGATCATAATCAGGATGAGGCTAAAGGATAGATGTGGTTTAACAATCATGAGAAAACTTGGGTACATGAGAGCATAAGTCTGCAAGAAAATGAGATGTTTGGTTTTTTTACAAGCAATTGTAACCAGGACAATTGAAAATGTTTCTTTCCACGTAGCACAATTTCATTCAGGAATGGAGTACTTCAGGCATTTCAAAGTGACACTCAGATTGATTTATAGTAATTAAAGTCACTGTTGTTTGTGATTGTTGCACGTGTTCATACATGTATAGAATTGAAATAATTATAACACACTGCTACTTCACATAATTCCCCTCCAAGTATTAGCTGGAGAAATAATATTATTACTTTGGAATAACACTTAGAAGAACTGTACTCTCAGAAGGGAAGAGCTGCTTCACTGTGATGAAATAGATAAATTGGCAGTACTCTGGGTTCAATCAAGAGATATGATACTAAGCCTGCATCTATTACCATAGCATCAAAATCCTTTGATATCATCATTGTAGCAGCCTTCTGATTTAACTGTATTTCTAGATTACAGATAGAAAAGCAAAACCAAAGCTCAAAAGGCTAAAACTGCAATAGGATTTAAGAACTTGAAATGAGACTTAAATGGAATTTACATACTTAAATCTCAGGATGCAAACACGTAATCCCTACTTAAAGGAAAAAAAACAACACAGAACTAAACATACATACAAATATGAAAACCCAATCAATAATCAATTAACCAAATGATAATGAAAAAACCCCGTTACTGTTTTTTGTTCTGTAATATTGTCTGGGCCTGAAGAAGAGTTGTGCATTGGGTTTGGGGTTTTTTAGTTCATGCTGAAGAGACTGTGCTCTATCCCAAGCCTAACTCCTGTTTTGACCCACAGTCTACCTGTCCTATATACATCACTGCTTTCCCTCAGAAAAAAAGTTCAGAGAGATATTCTATCTCACTATGGCCCAAACCCACAACTGTGATACCTGTTCTCAGCTTGAGCCCCTTAGTAAGACCTCAACACTTTGGTGTGCTAGCTCCTGAAATTGCTTGGAACCAATCAGGACACAAGGTCTTGTAAAACAAAGTGTTATGCTGGTTTTGGCTGGGAAATAGTTAATTTTCTTCACAGTAGCTAGCATGGACTATGTTTTGGATTTATGCTGAAAACAGTGCTGATAACACAGGGATGTTTCTGTTATTACTGAGCAGTACTTGCACAGAGTCAAGGCCTTTTCTGCTCCTCATCCCACCACTGAGTGGGCTGTGGGTGCACAAGATGTTGGGAGAGGACAGAGCCAGGACAGTTGGCCCCAACTGTTCCAAGAGACATTCCAGACCACGTGGCACCATGTTCATCAGGTAAAGCTGATTCTCTCTCCCATCCCACCTGAGGAGAGGGAGGTGGGAGATTGTCTGTGTGGTACTTAGTTGCTAGCTGGGGTTAAACCACAACAAGCATCAAAACACATTTCAGTCTTCACATTAACAGCTCTTACTCCAAAGATCGTTTATGGATTCAACCCACCATTAAATCCACACATAGTCTTTGGAACAGGACTGCAGGTCCAGCCTTCCTCTCTATGAACTACAAGCCCCACAGGTGTCCCTCACTTATTTTCCCTCTGCCTGTCCTAATTCAGGTGAGTCTCTTCTCTATAAACCAAAGGTGTTCCTGGGTCCTCCTATCACCCTTACAGCTATGTAAGGAGTTCTCAGTAACAATGGAAACACTGAGCCTTCTCAACCATACAGTCAAAAATGTTACTGAACTACTGAATAAAATTTGATCTCCTTGTGAGCATTCGCTTTCAAATGTAAAGAGGAACTTCAGTTTTGATGCCCATCTCCAGGATAGGATGTAACCACCACAGCTTTTGAAAAGAGCAATGTGCCTCCTGGTAGATATTAATACAAGTTGGTCAAAAAGGGGCTGTTATTTGCAATAAACCACCAGGTCCTATCTCTCAGATGAGAGCTTTAACTTCTCCAGACAGAATTTGAATGCCCAGTACTTTCTTATAAAGTGCACGTAGGGCTTGAGTTTCTCCTTCAGGCAGCAGGTGCATAAAAGACCTTCACTGCAGTGACTAATTTTTGTTGCCCCAGCTTAGCCTCTTTGAGGATTTAAGTCTACATGACCTTGCCCAGGTCACATAATACTTTCCCGCACAGCAAGAAGTAAAGGCTGACACCATAGTAACCCAAATCTCAGCCTGAAACCATGGTAACAGGATCATCTTGCTTCAGGCATGCCACCTTAGGTGTTGAGAACAATTTCAAAATATTCAAATAGAAATGAATTACTTTCAAGCAAATCAATTTTCTGACACTGATTCCTTCAAATTATTGCTGCACAGATTTTCCAGATGGCCCATACTTCTTATTAGGACCTTTAAGGGCAAAAGTTCTATTTTTAATGCATCAAAGAATGGATAGTTAGAAAACTCCAACCCAAAACTCCCTTGAAATAATGGTATAGAAAGACACAAGGGTTTCCATCTGTTCACCTGTGGATATTCTTAAAAGCCTTTTGGGTGATTTTCTCCTTTAATATTCAAAAATGCTGCAGAAAGTAACACCAGTTGCACAGTCTAACCAAACTGAAGAAAAAAACAGGAAGAAAAAGCCTTTTTGCACCGACCAGCTGCTTTCATTTTCATTAATCTTAAGGTAATTTGTAGCACTAATGAGTGCAAGATTGCTGCTTTCAGTTTCATTAATCTTAACCTTATTTGTGGAAATAAAAAGTCCAAGATTTTTATGACAGAATTGTGATTTTCATGCAATGTTTTTTTTTTCTTTAAGCAACCACTAATGCAATCAGAAAAGTCTTTCTCTTCAAGCTTTTCTGTAGGCTATATACAAAGTTATGACTGATATGTGTACATTTTGTTTGGCATGGATAAAATAACATGGAGATTACAGTGTGTTGTGTCTTGTAGATAAACACAGAATCCTAATAGCACTGTATAGCAGTTTCCTAGTTGTAATGTGTAGTTGGTAAAGCAGCAGAACAGGATAGAGCGAACAATACTGATCAGAACCAAGTTGATAGCTAGTTCTTTATAATCCAGTCACTATTTATTTGAATGCAGAGGTCATTTATATGAATTTAAGCAGTTCATTAATTACAATGCAAGAAATTGTTTAACACAAGGATATTTTTCCATGCAGAATACAATGAGAGTTCTCAGTAATTTTATGACAGATTGTTTTATAAGGTATTTAACTGCCTGACTCCCATTGAATTATTACAGAACAGGTTGCCAGCAGGGGATAACTTTTCCTAATGATTGTTGGTATATGTAATTAAGCAAGAGAGTTTCTTTTAGAAAACAGTTTTTAAAAAGCTCTAATGTCACTGTCAATATTTTGTTATCCAGATGAATGTAAATTGCTTTTGCAAATATTACTGTTTATTGGCATTAGTCTTCTGACAAGCTGTCACATGTTGATTATGCATTGCATAGTACTTCTCTTAATTAATTACAGTCTTTCTTCTTGATGAGTGTCCGTGGCTTCTTATATTGTTACAAAGTGTAAACGGGAGCACCACACACCACTTACAAATTTATACTCTTCATTTTAAAAGTATTCCTTCCATTCTTTCCCTTATCTTTTTTTGTATACTAAATAGCTCTAACACAGACAGCCTATATGCAGAATCTGAATCAAATACACAGAGCATTCATTTGCACAAACTTTGTGTGAAGGAATAGTCATTACAGAGAAGCAGCAAAAGTGGTCTTCAAATTCAAGTCCATTTTTGTCTACAGGAGTATGATTTGCCTGTACATCAATGGGTAAAATAGCTGAAAAGTAGGACTTATCTAAGCCTATTATTTGAGGAAAACACATTCTGCTGAGAAATAAGTAAATGAATGTGCATTTCAGAGGGACAGGATATAGTGTTTAAAAAAATTAGCTTTCCTAACCCTATTTCCCATTTGTCTAAACTGCATACCCAGCAGCCAGCCAGACCTTCAATAATGCTCAAAAAGATCATTGGACTGAAACCAATAGTAATATTATTACCATCTGATCAACAGCAGCTAGAAATATATCCTTAATTCACTAAGATACTAGAAGAACTTAATCCCCTCATAGACTTCAGTTGTATGCAAAAAAAATAGCACCCAGTGAAATAAAGAACATCTTCAGCTGCACAGTACATACCGATGAGTTGGGGTGAGCCTGGGCTCTGCCCATCTGAAATATATCTATACCCATATAAATAGCTTGAATGTGTGTATATACCCATTCACTTAAAACATAAATAAAATATACTTCCACTGTGACCTAGCTCTTCAGCAGTACATATCCAACTGCAGTGAAACCTGCAGAAAAGCACTATATGCAAAGGAAGTCATTGTTATGGATAGCATAAAGGTGTTCTCTGTTCAACAATGATCTTAAAAAATACTGCTTCTTCTGAGTGTTACATGTATATTCTAAGACCCACAGCAATTTGACTGGTTTTAAGAGACCTGCCAGAACTACTCAACAACAGGATATTACTAGGACTATCTTATTCACCTTGTGCTACACACTCCAGCCCTCACTGTATAGCTGCTCCACTGATAGCATGTCCTGGGAAGCTTAGCACCTTAGCTAACATTGGTGATGCTTTCTGCTGGCATCAACATGCCTAAATATTGTATGACTACATTGTGATCTATATACACAGGCCTATTAGCAGCTAAAAACCTTCCCTCCTTCCACATTATATCAATTTGAGTTCTTTATCTATCAAATTTGTTTGAATGTAAGTGCAAAACAAACCTGATGATTCTCTGGCAAACAAGGTGTTTCAAGCAACAATGAATAGAATTTGCAATCTGACAGGTGAGCTCTTTTGCTCAAGTTCTGAAGCTGCTATTATGGCTGGAAAAAACATTTATGCAAACTGCTCAGAAATTCGACTTGGTCTACTGCCCATCCAATATCTTATTCCTCTGATGGAGTCTCATTTCAATGTAATCATATTCCCAGTAAAAATTGAATAGTGCAGGAATGGGAGATTCAACACAAGTTATTCAGTTCAAAATATATGAAACACTATTAAACCTGGCTGCAGGGTTTGTCAGGAGGGGGAAGGGAATGTTTACTTGCTGTGGTTTAACCCCAGCTGGCAACTAAGCACCAGGCAGCCACTCACTCACAATAATGTGTAATGAAAATGAAGATAAGAAAAAAGAGAAATAAAACCCAAGTGATGCACGATGAGTTACTCACCACTCACTGATGTATCCCCAGGCAAAGAGTCACCCCCTCCCCACCAACTGCCTCCAGTTTAGATGCTGAGCATGACATCCTATGATATGGAACAGCCTTTTGACTAGTTTGGCTCGGCACTCCAGGCCATGCTCATTCCCAGTTTCTTGTGCACCTGCTTACTGGTAGAGCAAAGGAAACTGAAAAGTCCTTCATGTGGGATAGATGCTAATTAGCAACAACTGAAACTTCCCTGTGTTATCAGCACTGTTCTCACACTAAATCCCAAACACAGCCTTTTAGCAGCTACTAGGGAGAAAATTCACTCCATCCAAGCTGAAACCAGGACACTGCTTGACTGCATTCAAAGTACATTTGATATGAAATTTTCATTTGTAAATATCCCTGCTGATCTCTTTGCCACTTCCTTCTGTAGTAAACATGATCTGGTGGGAAACACAAGGCTTATTTCAAATACCAAAAGGTAATTAAAGTTGAGACAGTCCAGAGGAAAAAAAAATATCACCAGTGGTTCTTCTGTGCCTAAGGGAAGTTTTAATTAAAAGTCACAGGAGAATAATCTGCAAGAAACAAAATTGAGATGGCTGCTGCTAATTTGCCTGGGTCTCAGGCAGACAAACCGTAAACACGCAACAACTAAAGTTGCTGGGATTTTATTCATTTTAACACTTCCTGGGAAATCAACTCCCTTGTCTTCCCCCTCAGTGCTCTTTGGCAGTGCAAAACCTTTTCTCTCCCAATGATGTGTCTGCAAATTCCACCACAGAAAGCCTTTCTCTTCTGTAGCATATGCTGAGCCTTGGGTCCAGTGTTATGCATTCTCACCAGACTGCCAGTTTCCCTGACATGAGGAAGGGTTCTCATCAGCAGCAAGCATCTGTAAAAAAAAACCCTGAAGCAATCCAGGCAAGGAAATCCCTTTCCTCAGGCTGAACTGCCTGCTGAGGCTCTGCTCCAGCTATTGGACATGGTCCTGGGTTCTCAAATAGCCCCAAAGAAAAGTGGCAGCAAACAGCCTTCCTCTGCTCTTTTTTTCAGAAAGCAAAAGGAAGGGCAAAGATTTCCCCTCTTTGCCCTCTCCAGGTTTGCTGTCTGTCTCCATCTGTCAACTGCAATTTGCAACTCTATGGCTCCACCAGAGATTTCACAACAGAGATGACAACATTTAGTGTGTTGGAGAAAGCAGCCAGCCTTACCCTGTCCATGTCTCTATCCTAAGTCCTGAGCTTACAATGGTAACACAGAATGTGGGCTTAACAGTGTATAACCACCTTGCACATCACAAATGTCAACCCCAAGAACCATGGAAATAACTGTTATTCTTTTTGCTCCTGGCTTGCAACAGCTCTGTTAAGTGTTACATCAAGAAACTTGAGATCCAGCTTTCATTTTAGAAAGAAGGAAGATGTACTATGTGCATACAGAATTACCAAAGCCACATTAATTTGCTGATTTGATGAATGATGGTCAGATATTTCATTTCTTTCCTCCAAAGGGCAAATTTCATCATAAATGAAAAATGACCATTTGTATTTGCTCAGAGCTCTTTCCCCAACCAGTTCTAAACAACATCTCAGGTAAAATCTAGTAAAACAAAGCCTTTTTTGAGTTATTTTTTTAGTGCTTTCCTCTTTGCCTTCACAACAAAGAACGAACTCATCAGGTTTGGGATTTCTTCTTTTTACACAAGTAAAGATCTGTGTTCCCATTTATCTACATCCACAGTAATTTTGAATTTTAACAGGAGGGCAACTCCATTTATAATTCAGACATTTCCAGGTAAAATGAGCAGAAAATCATTTCTTCGTACAGCTCATGTTGAATTGTGCTATTATCTTACACACAACAGGTGCCAATTTGTACAAAACCATGAGGTGTCACAATTATAAACAGAATTACTTGTTAAAATTTAAGAAGCAGGTAAACAGAAAATAGGAACACTGATTATCCAGCAAATGTAGAAAACAACAACATATCTATGTCTGATGAAACCCGTAAGATATAATTCTTGCAAATGCTTTAGAATATTTTTAAAGGCTATGAAGTGTTTCTTAAGTTACCCACACAAGCATTTTTCCTCTGAAACATTTACATATACTATCATTAACTATTGTGGCATTGAAATACAGGGATGCTACATTCACTTACACTGCTTGGTAACTGTATTTTGCAGAATGTGAAAGGAAAATGAAGAGGCAGCATCTGAAAAGTGGCTGTGCCATACTTTCGAGTCTAGTTAGCTATTGTTCTTGCTTCCAGCTGTCAGACATCTTTGACATTGAAAGCCCTGACTGCAGAACAATCTATATGTTGTGAAAATGGTATAGCTTTATGAAAACACCAAGAACAAGGCAGGTGTGACTGAACTAAAAGCCTTGCTCCTGCTCCTTGTCTACTCTAGCCTATTGAAACTACAAGTTTCTCGAGACACGGGGGAATGAATGTGAAGATAATCAGAAGTGGAAATCTTTCTTGGTTCTTAATAACATTAGTAAAACATGCCTCAAGTCTTGTCATTCACTCATCACCCACAAGAAATGAATCAACGCTAGTTATATGTTATAGCAATAGAATCATCCTGCCATGTACCTGTCCTGTGACAGTTGCTGTAAACCTCATCCTCTTGAATTGCTCTCACCTGATCCTGCAGTTCTAAACGGAGGGCTTAGGGTGATCGTAAAGTCTCTGCCCCTGTGCAAACACTGCTATCTTTAGTGAAATGTTATCTATCTATCTTAGCTATGGGATTATATGCAAGTCCATTGATATTGCCACTGTAGTCTCCCAGAACATTCCAATACCTAAGTGCTTATAGTACTTTACTCCTTAATCTTGTTGCCTTCACCAGTAGCCACCTTCTGAAACACTTTCTGATTCACTACTCTGCTTTGTAAAGCAACTGTATGCACTAGAAACTGTTAATATCATACTTTCTAAAGGTCATTTTTGCCCCAATTTATAACCATTGGTTTAATGCAGGATGTGACACAATTTCACTGACTCAAGTCTTATATATGAAATGACACAGCTCTGACATTTTTTTCTTCTACAGATGAAACACAGAGGCAGCTGTATAGGGGCCCTAGGTGATGAAAAAGGGCAAAAGAAGAAAAAGAGTACAAATCCACTACAGGATATTAACCATCGTTTCTCAAAGTAAACATTATGATAATTTACAGGAACAGATTTCAAGCTAAATTGAAGCCAAACACAAGGTTTGTCAATAGAGGAAAAAAAAAAGTCAGAGCAGAGCAGATGAGCATTCACTCTCTTGCTTCTGCTACTGGTGGTCAAATGCATTCAGGGAACTCTGCTTTGTGGATAGACTTCATTACAGATTAGGATGCCCACTGAGGAAGTCTTCTTTCTAGTCTCTACAAGAAGGTAATTGTTTTAATGATATAGCACACAGTAAAAGAATCCAAAAGCACAAGCCCTATCCCTAGCTGAAGCAGCTCAGCTTAAAACAGTTTTTAGAATAACAATTTTACACACTATGTAAATATAGTGTGTATCAATATTTTGAATGGATGACCATGCATTTAACACACCAAAATATTAAAGCTACAATTCACATTATGGGTGCAGCAGTGAACAAGCATGTTAGCCAATTCCCTTTTTACCCAGGGGATGGACACGATGTTGGATAAGGAGCACGTATCACAAAACTCAATTGCCTAGCTACATGTGACTTTGATAACACAGAACTGCAGCTTCTGAGATGGATTGCAAGCTAAGCAATATATGGTCCACAGTGTATACCCAACATATTTACTGTCAGTAAATTGCAGTTTAACAACTTGAGATAAATCATTGTGGTGGGTTGGTCCCAGCTGTACAGTAAACCCCCTGACCCTCTACTACACAAGGGAAAAAACAAGGAGAGCCACAAAACTTATGGGTCAAAGTAAAGACAGGGAAATCACTTACTGTCACAGGCAAAACACACTCCCCTTGAGGAATCTGACTTACTGTCAATTAACATCAATTATCTCTGCCCATTCTTATCACCACAGTTTACACTAAGTCCTCAAGTGTATCATTTAATCTCTGAAGTATACATCTGCCATTGTTACACAATTTATTCTCTACCCAGAAAAGCAAAGAAAACGACTGAGCTTTCCGCTATTCCATGGCAATATCAATTTGTGTGTGTGACACCGGGGGTTTTTTGTTCATCCACTTGTAGTCTGACAAGAATGAGAGAGGTAAATATCTTCTAGCAAAGCAATTTTAAAAATAAAGGGCCAGATTACTCATATCTTCAACAAGCAGCCTGTAACGAATACACAAAGGAAGAGAGAATCTGACAGAAGGAGTGAACATACTCCTGAAAACTGGAAACACAGTGGAGAAAGCCTTCTGGTCTACCACAGTCAATACTGTAATTAGGCAATTGTATCCATTAAACATTGTGAAAGCTCCAGGCCTAGAAGAATTATAACAAAGGGATCTGTAGAAAAGTGGTAAAGGGGAAAGGAAAGCCCTTGGGAGAGTTTGTGATAACTTACTATGGAAGGGAAGGAGTAAGGGAGAATTGGAGTAACTCTTAATGCAATTCTTTTCATTTTAAAAGGTTCCAAGAGCCTAGAAAACTCAAGCTTCTTACCCTGAACTCAGTTATAAAGATAGAAAATGAATAAAGTAGATTTAGAAATGCATAACTTAGAAGACCAAGATAGCTGGACTGAAAAAAATAGGAAAACGGGGTCAAGACAGAAAAATTTACTTGAATTCTTTTAGTATCTTACCTACCTGGAGACAATGGCAATATAATGAACAATTTTATGACATTTAGAAAAAAGGTTGATACTGCACCACAAAGCACCTTGTTTTGAAAAGGTGGCGAGAGTTTTGGTGAGAAGAAACAAATTCAACTAGATTCCAAGACACATATCAGAAAGAAAAAGGCCAGCCCCTGAGTGTGGAGAACTGAAGCTGCTGGGAACATTACAACTGACAAGTTTACATTATTTTCTAGAATTGTGACCTTGAAAATGTTACGTTCAAAATCATTACATTTGTTGATGGCATACAATTGTAAAGCAACACGAGGAGAGGGGAGGGGAGGGGAGGGGAGGGGAGGGGAGGGGAGGGGAGGGGAGGGGAGGGGAGGGGAGGGGAGGGGAATTTTTTCTAGACAGTAAAGATTTGTGAATTCTGTCCAGAAGTGTGACACCCTCTTTACTCAAAACTGTACCCACTAACACTCTGACTTCCATTTTTTGCATGACACATTAAATTATATGCTGTTGAATATCAGTTCCTTTAAAAGATCTCATTTGGGTTTTATTCTATACTGAGATACAATTTTGGGGAGAGAAGTTTAGTTTTGTCCAAATTACACTTGGATGAGATGAGATGAGAGAGAAAATAATAGATTCAAATCTTGAGCACCATAGCTTAGAGGAAATTTAAGAGTTATAGAGAAGATCATTTCTTAGGATCTTACTGAAGAGAAAGTAAAAAAAATCCTGTAAAAAGACTATGATTGGAAATTATAAAGGAAAAAAGAAAAATGACAGCTTTTCTATTATAGTATAACACAAAGTATCTATCCTTTCAATACACCCAGCATAGGAATAAAGAAGAAATGGTGAATTTAAGCTGAGTTTGTGACTGGAGCAGGAGGAAGATCTTGGGGATTAAAAAAAAGGTTCATAAACTAATCTACTCCTTGGGGTAAAGGCATGCTTTGATGAATCTATAGTTTTATCTTGTCTTATAGATATTACTCTATGTTTCTAACTTTGAGATGGCAAGACAACAGGATTGTCACAAAGTAGTGCAGAAAACAGCCAGTTACCTGATCTGAATGGCCTGAGGCACAGCCTGTGACTCTGAAATGAGGAACTCATTAAGTGCTAGTAAAAGGCTTTAGTCCAAAACATTTCAGGGGAAATTTTGGATTACTAGATTTGAAATTCCACACATATAATTGTATCTTTCATGTTAATGAAATCCTTGTGTCATTCAACTGATTCATTCAATAATTGCCATGTATCAGAGTGGACAATCAGAAGAGGAGGTTTAACCTTCAGCAGACATCATTAGAATCCAAGTGGCAGCATATGTTAGCTTTCACTTTTATGTGAATATTCAGGTTGTGTATATATGTGAGTCTGCTCATTTTACACTTTAGCATGCCCTTACCTTTACTAGCAAAGCTTACAGCAATAATTTTGGCAGAGCTGTTACCTAATGACTTTCAAATATAATTAAAACCATATTTTGATATAAACTGTATTGCCAAAGTCAAATATATACCAGCTAAGTGAAATTAACCTTCAAGTGATACTTGAATAACAGTAAACCACAAGGGTATGTAAAAGATTAGAGATACTGTAGTTTAATTATGTTACAATAATTCACCTCATTAATCTCCTAGGAAACAATAACCACAACAGTTAAATACTGTAATTAACAAACCCTATTTCAAACTTAATTCTAATTTGATACAGGTTTGCAATATTATCCAGTGCAATTATAGAAAAGACAAACAAAAGATAAAGCAAATATTGAGATGTTAGGAGAAGGCATCAAAAATATCTTCACCTCTTCAACTTGTGACAGGAAACAAACAAGGCCAGAACTGCTTTAAGTTATTTCTGTTCCGATCTATGGCAGCACAATGACTCTTCACTGCAAGTAATCTCAGGATCTATCAGTTCACAAGAACTCTGTAGACATTTTTGTTTCTCTTTGCTACCACCATTCCTAACTCAAATAACCCTTCCTTGTGAAGACTACCAGTTTGGATAGCTTAGTGATGGTGTTTTAATGTGCATTTGCCCTTCTGTTGGACTATGAAACCACTTTTAAAATTACATGCAGAAATACATCTTTGTCGCTACACTTGCCAAAGGCCTTAAACTTCCCAAAGCTTTTTTAGATACTCATAGTGTCAGAATTGCTATTGCAGGCAGTGAGAGAAGCACAAAATGATCTTCATGGATGACAAGATCCCACCATATATACACAAAACATTTCTCTGTGCCAGAGATGCTACTGCCTCGGGGCAGCATGAGGAAGCTGACATTGTATGTCAGAAATCCTGTGTCCCAGAATAAGACAGGTAAAATGCACAAGAAAATTCTGTAGGTAAAAACATATCTACAAGATAAAAACCTGAGGATAACTACCTTGTATGGGGCTCTTGGGACTTGGTCAGGAATCACAAATATAGTGGTGCACAGAAAAGGAAATCGATACAAATGAAGCACCTCAAACGAGCAACATAAGCCTTGCACCTTCAGCATTATAGCTCAGATAGTATCAGAGAAATGAGTTTAGCATGGAGTTTCAGGAAAGCACCTCTCTGCTATATCAACAAAAATTGAAACATCCATTTCTTGGAGATCCTTATCTGTTTACAAGATAAGCAGAGGTGGTCTTTTTATTTAATGAGCTCACAGTTTAAGTTCATAACAGCTACAGCTATGTGGATTAATCCAGATATCACTTAGTACAAAGTTGTAAATCAAAACCTCCTTTTTAAAAAACTCTGTATTAATTACATTCCTCATTCAATTACAATGCCAAATAAGCAGTAAAGTGTTTGTCTTGATGACTCTGATTTTATCTTTTTAATAGGTGTTACATTTGTACCAAAAAACTTCTGTGTAACTACGCTCTGATTACTTGGCTTCTGCTTTTGACCTTTTTTGCTTTATGGCTCTCAAGGATAAAATGAGATATCTTTATAAAATCAGCGAGGAATAAACAAGAAGTTCATGTTCTCATAGAACAAGAAATAACAGCATTGAGAATGTCATGTTCAAAAACATAAATATTGCAGAGGGAATAAAACTCACTCATTTGTAACATTTTTCCATTAAAATAATGTTACAACTACTGGAGTTAAAATAATGTATGCATGCCTCCTTGAAGAAGATACTCTGTACATCTGATAAACCATAAATACTACAGAATGTACCTCAGGTAGAACAAGCACATCTTAGTGTGGTCTTGGAAAACACAGTGTATGTGAGGATGAGTTATGAAGGTGAACAAATTAAATATATCTAGTTATCTGTTGGACACCCACAATTTGCAATTAAATCACCCACAAGTTATGGTATGTTGATAATTGTATTACACTTCGAAATCAGACAATACTGTTTCTCTTGAGTTTAAAAAATAGCCCACCTTTTCAGGTGTACAATAATTTATAAAGGAAATAGTGGTCACAAACAAGGAGAATAAATGCATTAGAGTTGCACTGAGGAAAAAAAAAAGGTATATTACAAATATTCTCAAATGCACAACATACAACATATTTATTAACACTGTCTTTCATATACTCCAGATTTATAATAGGAGAAAAAACTAGTAACCCAGTAAGACTGGCAAGAAATGCTTTTTCTGCAAGCTAGTCTTCAGAATACCAAGAGTTTCAAAGGCAAATAGAATTGATCAGTCTTAGATATCTACTTAACAACTAGAGGCACAGGCATTACATCTACAGACCCAGTTTCTTGCAAAATTAGATTATAACAGAATCTCTGGTTTATATAAAATAGCATAAAAATCACTAGAGCAGACATAGAATGTTACTTTCATATTCTGGTGGCTTGGACACACACCCAGAGTAAAGTACAAGGATTTTCATAGAATCATAGAATAGTAGGGATTGGAAGAGACCTTTAGAGATCATCTAGTCCAATCCCCTTGAAGAAGCAGTTTCACCTAGATCAGGTCACATAGGAACATGTCCAGGTGGGTCTTGAAGACCTCCAAGGAAGGATCCTCCACAACCCCTCTGGGCAGCCTGTGCCAGGGCTCCCTCACTCAAACACTCAAATAGGTTTTTTTTTTACGTTTAAATGGAACTTTTTGTGTTCCAGCTTCATCCCATCACCCCTTGTCCTGTTACTAGCTACTATAAAAAAGAGGGATGCCCCAACCTCCTGACACCCACCCTTTAGATGTTTATAAATGTTAATAAGATGTCCCCTCAGTCTCCTCCAGACTAAACAGCCCCAGCTCCCGCAGCCTTTCCTCATATGAAAGATGTTCTATATCCCTGATCATCTTGGTGGCCCTGTGCTGGACTCTCTCCAGCAGTTTTCTGGTCCTCTTGAGCTGAGGAGCCCAGAACCTGACACAGGACTCCAGATGAGGCCTCACCAGGGCAGAGTAGAGAGGGAGAAGAACCTCCCTTGACCTTCTGGCCACACTCTTCTTGATGCATCCCAGAATGCCATTGGCCTTCTTGCCACGAGGGCACACTGTTGTCTCATGTTTAGTTCATTTCATTACTTAGATTAAAAATGAAGCATTTAGTTCTATAAAGACTGAGATAGATCATACTATAATAATGCTTATGCATCTTTTTTTTAAAGTAACAGACCTTGGTTCAAATCTCTACTTGGAATAAAACAGATGTTTAAACATGATGCTCTCATTTTGTATGAAGTAAAACAGTACTAGCAACAAAGACTGAAAGACCATTCTTGCTCATTTTTTATGAGCAGGACACTTTGGTATGCATTGGGAGATATGCACTCCATCAGATACATGAAAGTAGTGGACCTCTTTGCACATCCCCTGACTTCACAAGGGAGATTTCGGTTAAAAAGAACAGTAGTAACAGTCAAGTTGACGATATGGTTACCTTTATTTTCTCTGCTTCAAGTACAGGTGCATTTGTTCCCTTCAGGGGAGGGAAAAGAGTACTATCAAATGGAGTACTTCATTCAAATTAAATACCTTTCAGACTTTTTCTGTTGTCAATAAAAATTCTGAAGAAAACATTTTTTCAAGCGTTTTTCAGCATTAACATAGTCAAAAGAAGAGGAAAAAAAAATCAACAGCTAAAAACCCCATTCATTTATGGAACAAAGTTCAAGAGGCTCTGACTGTATGTTCTTGTGGGTGGAAAAAGGGGAGATGCAAAGGACACCGGGGACATCTTTCCATCTTTTCACTGGCTTCTGGATTATTGTTTTAGCCTGAGGATCAAGATCAAAATGAAAGAGATGGAAAAGGAGAGACCTGAAGGATGGCAAGAAACTGGCTTCATTCACAAAAGTTTAAGCAAGGAACTACTCTCTAAATGTATCACTAGAGAAGGGGTTTCTAGGCTTCTTGGCTTGTCCCTTTTTCTGGTGGAGAATCAGGTCCTTTCCAGTCCCCTTGCTCACAGGCTGCGTGAGAAGGGTTGAGTAGTGCTGAAGGAGTGGCTGGGTTACTCTTAGTACACTTTTAGGCAGACATTGAAAGCAAAGAAAATAGAGGTCTTGTTTGATTGAATTCTCTCAGAAGTGGAAGAGAGCTTGACAATGGTTCTGAATTTCTGGTGTCTTTTGTGAGAGGGATAGGGGGTCCACATATCACAGAATGGTAAGGGTTGAAACAGACCTCTAAAGATCATCTAGTCCAACCTTCCTGCTCCAAAATGTCAACTTATATCAGGTCACACAAGAATGTGTCCAGATGGGTTTGGAAACCTCCCGAGAAGGAGTCTCCACACCCTCCCTGGGCAGCATGGGCCAGGGCTTCCTCACCCTTACAGTAAAGAATCTTTTCCTTAAGTGGAACTTTTTGTGTAACAGCTTTTGTTCATTACATCTAGTCCCATCACTGAACACTACAGGAAAAAAGTGTTGCCCCATCCTCTTGACATACATCTTTTAAGTACTTGTAAGTACTAATAAGGTCCACCCTCAGTCTCCTCTTTTCTAGGCTGAACAGTCCTAGGACCCACAGGCATTTCTCATAAAAAAGATGCTCCAGTCATCTCATCATCTTTGGTGGCCCTGCACTGGCCTCTCTCCAGCACCTCCCTGTCTCCCTGCCCTCTTCCAGCCTGGGCTAGTCTGTGATTTTTTTCCTGGAAAGCTAGTCAATAACAATATGGACAAGATTCTTTCAAATGCTGCGAGGAAAAGGAAAAAAAATGTAACTAATATAACACTCCTGTTAACTCTGAGCTCCTCTTGTTCTATTATCCATGAAAGCTTAAAAAAAACCCCACTATAACATAAAGCCTTCTCATTCTTCTCCAAAAGACAATCACGTAACAAGATCTCTAATAAAAAAAGGAAAAGATTAATTGGAGAGCTGCCTTGAGAGACCAAATGTTCCAGACCTGACATTTTTACAATGTAAGTAATTAGGGCAACATTATGAGTTGTGTTATCAGAGCCAGCAGCATGATCAGCAACTGTTTGTATTTCAGGATCTATTCATGAGCACAGTATACAGAAAGTAGAGCATTAAAAGCAGATTAAGCACATGTTGATGGAACAGAGTTGACTTCTCAGCTGAATGTTGTTCTCACCCTGCCAATGCCTTCAATGATTTTATCTTCATTAAAAGAATTTTCATCTCCATTAAACAGAAGAACAAGTAAACTGCTACCTATCAACACAGCCTGTAGAAGTTAGCACAGAAGAGACTTCTGCACATGTCAGATTAAGTCAGCTTCTTTTGCAAATGAAAATTACAGCTCAGGGATGTGGAACAAAACCTATTTGCTATAACTTCTACTCATTTCTACAACTGAACCTGAGCTACCTTTCTGCTAGTTTTCTTAAGTGATCTTGGTTCCAGTGTGGGACCACAAAGCTCCCTGTTGGCACATGACAATGTGTCCCTGAACTCATAATGCTAAAGCCAATGACCATTAGCCAGATTAAATAATAAGGAAATAAGAGAGAAAAAAAAAGTAGAAGCAGCTTGAAAAGAAATATCAAATAAGTATGAAAAGTTTTAATAAAAGGGAGGGAGAAGATGATGTGATATTATCAGTCAGACACTGGCTTGATGTCTGTCACAAGTAATTCCAACAGCATCAAAACCTCCACCTAAGCCTGAGGGAGGTGGGGTGCTGTACCCCATCAGAAGGATAGAGAGGAATGCATGTAAAACAGGGCAAGGGTGTAAGGGGGATTAAAAACTTTTAGAGATTATAGAAGTGTTTAAAAATATTTAGGTACATATTAATACTTCCCAAATTACAAGTACCATGGTTTATTGATATGGTTGACTGTTTCTGAATGTATAGTTAACTGATTGCTCCTTAATTACATGCTGTTAATAAATCAATAAGCTGCTTTGCTCATTACTTGATTTAAAGAATATGAATTTGAAGTTCTTATCTATAATAGCTGTTTTTTCCACAAACTATAATATTTTCTTATTTGGCTTTCTTTTCTTACTTTTTTGTCTGTTTGAGGCCATAAAAGGTACAGGTTCCAATAAATTCATTTCAGCTGAGCTGAAACTTGGTTTGTAATCAATTCTAATTTTTGCTTTATCAAATGAAAACTCATCAAACATCATCAAAAGGATCACAGATGTAGTAAAAATTGATCAACACCAAAACCATGAATATTTCAATATAAATACACACATCATTTGTCTTCCACCACGTAAAATAAATCTCATGTCTGATCTCAAACCACATTAAAAAACCTACAAGTGTGTTACGCTTCCCAACAGGAGGAGTAACCGAACCACAACAGATAAGAAATAACATACTACAAAGGGTTGGAATGCACAATGTCCAAAAAATATGCCTTAGGGGACAATGGTAGTTCCAGAGAAGCAATAAGAAGTAAATCACCATTCCTTCTGAATCTGCATAGTGTGCACAAGGTGAAAATTAAGAAGATAAAATTTCCTTTCACTTTACCATAGTTGTCTAAAATATTTTGTCAAATACCTGTGCTTGCCCTTCATGTGCCATTGGTTTGATGGATTTTTATCAATATATACTTTTGATTAAATGTAAGAACAGAGACCAAGATTACTGTTTAAAAGAGAACAGTCCTAAGTTTCTTGAAAAATTATGCTTTATATCTTTTATTTCTGTGCCATGCAACAGTGGCAAGAAATTACTTTTAGAAGCCTACTCTTCTTTCAGCAGTAACACAATTGTGATCTTGAGAAAAGAAGCACAAAACAGAGTTACTACATTCTTACAGAGGAAAAAGAACCCAGTTCCTAATATCACAGATGATATTGATTGTGTAGTTTTTTATTTTAAACAGTTTCAACCTTGGCCTCAACATTTCTCATACCTCAACAGCAACTGAAAGACAGTTAAAATACCAGAGGGAGAACTAAAAAATACCCTTTATTGGAAAACTCAAGTACCTGGGACAAGCTGCCCATGCAAGTCTTAACTCTGCAACAAGTGCTACTCACTTGGAACCTGGTGGAGCTATAGGCCAACATCCACATGTATGTTATACCATCAAAGCTTTCTACCAACCCACATCACTCACTTGGCTTGCAGAAAACCCTGAACTGGATAAAATGACATCATAAAAACATGCATGGGTTTGAGCACAGAACATTTTCTTTCACCTTTCTAACTGGTGAAACAATTTAAACTCTCTAACAAGTTATTTATGGCAATGAGTTTCAACATTGATCTATGTCTAGTGGAGAGGTTGATCTTTGACTTCTACTAAAGCCAAGTGGCATCCAAGTGGATAAACATGTTTTTTTATAGCAGCTATATACATTTTCTCATCAAAACATTGTAAAGTGACTTTTGGTTCCAGAGAATCACATCCTAAATAGCCACTTCAATCCTTGCATTACAGATAAAAATATATCAATACCTCTCATAACAACAGTACAGTCTTGGTTTAGAGCTGAACTAAAGGTTCAAAATAGTTTAAATAAAGAAAAGTAAATAATGTAGCACTGATTCATTTCAAAGGAATACTGCTGTAACCACTGAATAATTACAAGCATCGACATTTATTAATATGCAAAGGAGTTAGATCTGTTTTGCTTCCAGAGCAGCACAAAGGATGAAAAGCCAGGGAAGCAGTACACATTATAATAAATCACACACAGAAATTTCTTGTTTGTTTCAGCAAACATCTTTAATCTGGAGGCAAAGAGTGCAGAGCTTCTTCCCAGGAATAAAAAACCAACCCATAGCCTTTCATTTCTATTTCCAGTGATGCATTGGGCCTTCAGAGCTTATTCAATTGAAAAAGTACAAAGGTTTCAGTTTACAGAAGTTTTGTCAAAGTGATTACAGAAGTTGTCATGGAACAATTTCTAAAACAAACTGTGTTATTTTCCTTTTATGGTCCCCTTGACATTTTCAGTTCTTTAGTGGTGGCATAAGTTTCTGTTTTCACAGGAGTGGTAGTGTTTTCTCTGATGAATAGCAAAAGTTTAAGAAAAAAATCCCAGGCATCTGTGAGTATATTGAGAAGCCAATATCATTAACTACTTTGTGTTTGGACACACAAATGCACAGGTATCAAAAAAAGAAATGAAATAACAGAGGAAAAAAAAACCCAATTCAGGATGTTTTAAAGATATTGTTTCCCATATAAGAAATTACTGACAAACTCTTTTTCTTGGCCTCTTTGCATGCACCTTTACAGTCCCAAATGACAGAATAAAAATTAGATATGCATACACTCACAAGCCACACAAAAGAAAAGGTGAAGTGTAAAATAAAATCTTGAGAAACATAATGAGTCATTCTAGCAGGACATGAGGAAACATGGTACATCCTCCGAGAAAACATGGCTCTGCTTCATGACTTCATGAAAATAAAATGAGCAGTTTAAACAATGTCACCTCTTTGCTACTGGCTAGTTTTAAAAATAACTGTTAAATGAAGACATCAGAGGTAGATAGGGAGCTAAGAATTTGATATAAGGTGTTTTGTCCATCAAAATAAGAAGAAATGGGTGCTGAAAAAAAATTAACTGCTTGCAGTTATCTCAGACAAACTTTGTGAGTAGTTCATCAAATCCTCTAAGATTCTCAGACTGTAATTCCAGTCTAGAGTAGTACTGGAGAGTGTGTCTATCAGAACTGCTACCTATACTACAAATCTGCAGCCTGTCAGACGAAAGGAAATCTCAGGGGATACACATCCTGCTGTGCTGGTAAAATGAGTTATTCTCTGTAAGCTGAAAGAAAACGAAATAGAAACATCTTGGTACTTAGAGTGTTAGCACCAGACCTGAGAGATGCTACTGCCAAATTAGCCTTTTAAAACAGAAGCTAGGGAGACTTAGTTTCCCAAAGCTGTCCAGTGAACAAGTCACTCACACTACTTTCCCAGTCCAACTCATTTGTTTTCTGGCTTCAGATAAAGAGATCAGAATGAAAAAGTTGGTTTTCAGTTTCCAGACTATTCTGTTTTCTTTCACATTTAGACTCACTTTTGTTTACAGTTCAGAGAATCACAGACTGATACAGCTTAGGAGAAACCTTTGGAAGTCATCTAATCCAAGCTGCTTTGAGCTGGCCTAGTCAGAGGAGATTAGTCAGGAAGAGTGAGGTCAAGTTTTGAGTATCTCCAGTAGCTAAAATGCCTTCCCCTGACTCTGACGTTCTCTTCCAGCTTTTAACTACTTTCAGGATAGTATCATGTTTTCCATATATACATATGGAGTTTCACATGTTCCAGCTTCTGTCCTTGGACTGCCAATCTGCATGGACTATCACGCATAACCCTAGTAAAAAAATCACAGCAGCCATTGCAAGTTATCCAAGTATGTATGCAAGATTTCAACAAGTTCATACGGCACTTCACTGAAGCACAGGTATCATTGGCATTACCCTGGACGCAAATGCACAAGTAGCTCTATGCTGTGCTCAGTTAGTCTACAGGTTGATATACGCCAATCTGTCTACAACAGTGGTAGTCAGAGTAAACAGGCAGTATCATTCATCTTCTGATGATGAAATCCCAAATCCAACCCTGGCATACACTTCTGTTTTGCTGCCAGACCCACTGTCTCATAAGTCTCAGTGGAAAGAGCTGACCACTTCCTTCCCTCAACAGTTCACCCATACAAGACCTGTAAGGGCACATTGAGCAAACACATATACATCACGTTTTAAAGTAGCAAATACAATGAAATCAAAGAACTCCTGAGAGGCATAGCTGAATCCTGTTATCTGCACCAAAAACTGTCAGAATGAAGAACCAGATGAGAAAATTATATATCCCACCACTATTTCTTTAAATATACTTTGAGTTTTAGCAACTTTAAATATAAATTGCTTGTGCACGTGCATACCAAACAACTATACTTCTAATATCATAGAAGTATACCAGTAGCATACAAAAGTGTAATAGAATACTACTAGTAAACAAGTAGATAACCTGTATTTATTGTTTTCACTATATACAGGTGTTGATGCAGCTCCATGTTAAGCCCATGGAGAAATTCACTGAGCTTCAAGCCCCAGTGACCACTGGGAAAAGCTGAAAAATTCCCAGTGCCTCTCATGAATTACAGCAGCACTAAATCAAAGCCTTAGTTATGAAACAGCTTTGTATAGAAATTCTGCAGGCAGAGAATATGCAAAGAGTCTGGGGAACCCTTTTTGAGCAGTCTTTAGTAAGTAAACAACAGTAGGGTTTGTGCTCTTCCACGAAATATCGTTTTGGCTTCTCTCTCTCTCTCTCTAGCATTCTGCAAAACTGTGTATAATCCTAAACTTAACAGAGATCATTTTAAGCTTGAATTTTATGTATTTCTTGCAGGCCAGAGAACACCACTGATAGGTCCTTACTTTCTACAGTTTCTGAAGATGCTTCCTGCATAAGCAGGTAGGCTGCTGAAATTAATACCTAGATGAAATTCTTGGCACGCTGTACTTTCCAATGAATTAAACAAACCTAAAACAAAGCACACCGGAGCTGCCCACTTACATAAACACAGCTGAAGTCTACAAACTTCATGCTCAAGAGCCTTCAGCAGAGTCAGGTAATAGAGAAACTTGACTTTCCTATGAGTGTCTCAACTGAAAGATTGTATATTCCCAAAACGAGTGAGTTCAAGAAGGGGTTTCCTGGTAATTATGTGGTTCAATTGGTATTGAATATGAGACAGATAATTACCAAACATTAAGCTGTTATCTGCTGTTCTGTTACCCAAATCCAAGTGTAGTCACAGACAAGTAAGAGCTTTCATAAGCATTCTTTCCATTCCCCCACTGTCAAGTCCTCCTCTTCTCTACCAGTGTGCAGATTTATACTGCCTTCAGCAGATTCCATTACACCTCAGAACGCTCAGATTAAAATTAGATGAAGGTTTGCAGAAGAAAAGATGATCCAAACCAAGTATTTGCCAAATAATATGCATGGAGAGGGAACATTCAACACTTTTAAAAATAGAAATAATGGAAAACACATCAGGAACTTAATGACAAGATAAAATACTGATATTTAAATAATTTTAATAGTGTGTCAAGATGAAGGATGACAGTCTTGGGAAATGAGATTGGTAAATTATTACCCCTCAGGCTTGGTCTACACATGGTTGTTCAAGTGTAAAGAAGACAATATGTAAACTGCTTAGTCATGTATTTAGCTTTAACACAGTATTAGTGCCCACAACTTCAGAATTATCATCCTCAAGAACATTTTGTCATTCTCATGCTTCAGGAACTAGAAAGATTTAGGAACAAGAAAGTACAAAACTTGATGGGTATGCAGATTTTGAGACTCTAAACTTCAAGCAGGATAGGAAGATTACTTCTCTACAGAAATACTTCCTGCCTTGTCGTTTCCCAATACACATTTGTACATCATCATCTACCATAGAATAGACAATGAATAATGTGAATACATAACAAATCATTAACAACTCGCTAACCCAAGACAACACAGAGCTCAGTACAATTGCCAGTGCTGTAATAGATTTTCTGTGCTATCTGGGATCATAGAATCATAAGATGGTAGGGGTTGGAAGGGACCTGTAGAGATCATCTTGTACAACCTCCCTGCAGAAGCAGGTCCCACCTAGTTCAGGCTGCATAAAAACATATCCAGGCACATCTTGAAAATCTCCAAGGAAGGAGCCTCCACACCCTCCCTGGGCAGCCTGGGCCAGGGCTCCCTCACCTGAACAGTGAGATAGTTTTTACTTATATTTAAATGGAACTTTTTGTGTTCCACCTTCATTCCATTACCCCTTGTCCTGTTACTTGCTACTATAGAGAAAAGGGATGTCCCACCCTCCTGACACCCACCATTTAGATATTTGTAAATTTTAATAAGATCCCCCCTCAGTCTCCTCTTTTCTAGACTAAACAAGACATCTCCTTTCAGAAAAATACTTCCAATGGTTTCTGAAATCCAACAGAAATTTAGATTTGAACACTCAAGATTCCCAAAAATGTTGGCAATATCATTCAAACCAGGTTATTTTTCTCTTTGCTTTTCTTTAAAATTTCAGTTCTAATACATGACATCATATAATATATAATATATATGACGTGTATCTTATTATGCTGACGGATATGAGTGTTTAGAGTACATATACATGCACATTTATGTATATATACAGCACATCTGATCCCGTAAGGTCGTCCTTCCTGATAGGAGAATCTGGATTGGTCAATGAAGATTAATGTCTTTAACCCTGTAAATCTAGAAGCAGCTGCCACTTGTATTCCTTCCTTATAAATACTCAAGGCCAAATCCCAAGGTCCTTCAGGAGTTCAGACATCTCCACATGATTTACTGAGATTTTTCAATTAAATTGACTTCAGTGTAGCTGCCTGACAGAAATGAAACCTATTTTAAATATAAATGAATGTAACAGAGTTCAAGTATGCAAATCACTCACAAATATATTACAATACTACAAGTGCAACAATTAATTTGTTGTGTACAGTAATTGGATTCTCTTTGCCCAGATTATTTATTGCACATATGTCAGCAGAATATGCCCATTAACACTTTGAATGTTTCCACTTACCCTTTCTACTTCCACAAAAGCTATTTTGTCACTCCTCACTTTTGTGAGGATCCTTTTTCTTTTTAATTTGAAAAATTGTGAATAAGTGCAGAAATTTCCTCATATTTTTAAGTACTTTTTCCTGTCCTGATGAATCTTGCAGCTTAAAAGCTTTGACTTCAACAACACTTTTCGAACCTCCTGTCCTTATAAATACAGACACTTTTTCTTAATAGGATTTCCAATTTGATGTGCCCCGAGCCACAATGCCAGAAGGATTACTTCAGTAGTTGAAATTTAACTCTAAATCATTGTGGGTTTGATCACATAACTCAAGAGACTTTACAGCCTATTGTACAGGGACATGCTACACAAGCCTTCTTTTTCACATCAGAAAGTTTAGAAAAACAGCATTGGTAGGGCAAATTGACTATACTTTAGCTATTTAGGCTAAGGGTCTTAATACCATGATATCTAATATTACAGTTTCATATATTTCTATCTAAATATGTAGTCTACGGTTCAAGATCAAGTAATTCCTAGGTCTCTAAATAGAGAAGCAAGAATGAGGATGAATGACAACATCGTTTATCAAATTTATTACATTGATGGCATCTATTCCACCAGAGAATTGGATCATCTGGCAAGAATATTTATGGTTTTGGACAAGGTTTGTGTTCCTTTTGAGGTAGGCACAAGACAAACAACTAACTGTAAGGAGCCACGACCCTCTAAGTACAAGAAGGAAAACCACAAGGAATACGTGATGCATGAAGATGACACAAGCATCAAGTACCTGACAGGAAAGATCTTCAAATGATTAAACAGTCCATAGCAAGAGAAAGTCCAAGGGAACTAATTGTTCAAGTCTTTTTTAGAAGGAAAGATGTCAGTCTTACACATGCAATACCTGTCAAAGCCTCATTCAACACTATCCATATGAAACCCATAACTTGTTAGAGCTGTTTGTTCAAAGTCAACAGAAATTTCCTGCTTCAAATACAAATGTTAATATTTTAATAGAAATTCACTTCCATCTTAATGAAAACACTCTTTTTTTTTCCAACATCTCTACCACTACAGGGCTATAACACAAGACAGAAAAGACTGAGAGAACTAGGTTTAGTCAGCCTGAAGTTCGAAAATTAAGGAGGTTGGTTTTGCCTTAGGTGTGGTTATACAGAAGGATGAAATAGGTGCTCCTCAAAAACATAGTAAAAGGCCAAGAGGCAGTAGACAGATGTTGCAAGAAAATAAGTTCTGATTAATTACTAGCAAAATAAAAAAGTCTATATCATTAGGAATGTGTTTTCCAGAAAGCCTATGGAATGTCTATTCATTGGAAATAACCTGAACTCAACAGGACATATTCCCAACTGACATGATCTAACTCCAAAGTCTGAGTAGGATGCTGAACTAGATGACCTCCCAAGGTCCCTTCCAAGCTAAGCAAGTTTATGAAATAATCAAGTAAAACTTACTATTCTTTGTTTAACAAAGACTCCTGGGATTAGCCCAACTCAGTTTTGAATACACTTTAAAAATCTGATCCACATTTTCACTTCATTCTTTAAATCTTCCAGGCTGAAGTTCCCTCACTTTTCCTCATTTAGCAGCTACCTCTATTTCACAGTGAGCAGGGGATAAGGACTAATAATCACACTTCTGGACAGACTCAGGTTATTTCACCCCATCTGTGAAGATCACATTTGTTGCAGAATTTTCCAGGGTAAGTGCAATGCCAGTTCTTTCAATAATCACCAGCTCTAAGTATGAACACAGATGACAGCAGCATTTCCAGTGGGCTCCCAGACCTACATAAGGGCTTTGACAATTCATCACTTCTCCCTGATGCAAAGCTACTACTGGCAATACTGAAAGTTGTATGTTTTATTTCTCTTAAGAACACTTTATATTTAGCCTTGTCTACCATTGTGCTAGCTCTCTTGACAGTAACACGCTTGTCTTTTCAAATGTAAGGCACCAGAAGGGTTTTGCCACAATACGAAGCAGCTTGAGTGGGAGTCGCTAGCATGGAAATTCACTGTGCTGGAAAGTTACCAGCTGGTACTACCTAGGGAACAGTGAAAGACTTCAGTTAAGATATGGGCAAAAACTTTAGCATTAAAAAGATATATCTTTGTCTCAGAATGTAAAAAGAATTTGAAATATAGATAGTTCCCAAGCAATTGGAATTCTGTGTTGTGACCAGTCCTAAAACGTAGTGCTTTCCATAGAGATAAACACAGGCAACAAAAGCAGTCAAAACCTTCAGGGATCATCACGAACAATATCCCTCAAATCTGTCCTATTTTACCTTGTCTCTGAAATTCCAGCAGCATTAGACAACCAGACATACAAGATTTGAACCTTTCATCAACTTAGGCTCTTTGACAGATGACGTTTAAATTTCCATCCTTACTGTACTCTTCCTTTCTGTGCAATATACATTATTGTACTTTCCAAGAGGTTACTATGGATTACATTCTCCTATCTGAAATATGTATGGACTTGAAGTTTTCTACTTTAACTCTAGGATCTCTCTGATTCCTTAGTTAAATATGAGGTAAGAAACTGGAAGATTCTTTGGGGGAAACAATGAAGCAAATATTTTTCCTGTAACTACCTGAAATCTGTGTGAATTCTTAATTTTATTTCAGAGGTTAAAAAACATACAGAAAGTTTTAATAATAAGATGTAAAACAGAAGTTTTAAAAATAAACAACAAAATTTTGGAAGGTAACTTTAGTTTAGAGAGTGTTTTCAGAGAAAATTACCAATCAGATACATCCACAAGTGTGGGGAAAAAACCCTATTCTTCATTTTCAGAATGAGTTTCCATACTAACATATCCTCATTGTAAGCAGACTCTCCAATCTTTATGTACCAACAGGACAGAAAATAGAGGAAAAATTGACCACTGACCATTTAGCAATCTTTTTTCCCCAAAGTGAGCACTAAAATTTAATGGATAGAAATATTTATGTAGACAGACGACAGGAGAAATCTCTCCAGTGGCACTGGATGTGGTCAGGACTATCTAAAGTCTCTAAGAGCAGTGACATTAGTAAACCCAGATCCATTGCTTATCTATGATTAATCCAGGTTCAAGTGACCTACATAACCTGCATGGGATGTAGGTGGGAAGGTGTTGACAGTGGAAGGCTGCAGGGATGGCCACTGTCAGAAGAGACCAGGACCTTCCTTATGTCAGGAACAACTGCTGCCCATACCAAGGCCTTGCTTCCCCAGAAGTGGCTGGACACTGCCTGCCTGATGGGAAGCTGAGAATAAATCTGCTCTGCAGCACGTGGCTTTTGCTCTTTTTCATTAACTGACCTTTATCTAAAGGTAAGTACATTGCATCTTATTTTTTCCCCCCCATCCTGCTGGGAGTGGAGAGAGAGAGAGGAGTTTGGTGGGCAGCTGACAACGAGCCAAGGTCAATCCACTACAAATGGTAACCAAGTGACTAATATATAATGAATTACTAATTATTTTTAAAGTTATTAATTCTTAAAGGATGGCTGACTATACCTGATAATTTCAATTTCTCTGGTTATGCCTAGCCAGTAATTAGAAAACTGCTAAACAGGACATATCTCACTAAATGAGTCACACTAAGACACAATTTTTCCTTATACCTACACAAAATCTTATTCATAATGGTAATAATACTTATAAACAGTGAGCAGGGAACTGTTCTTTCAGACAAGAGGAAATTATGAGCTTACTTTGCAAAACTGAAGTTCAATTACATTTTTTATGGTTGTAATTGCCAGTTGTATTTCTTAAAACCAATAATGGATCAAGAGTTCTCCTTTGTGATAATTCAACATATTCAGCACAAACACATCAGGAGATTCTCAATGAGTAATATGTCAAAATGAACTCAATGTACTTTAGCTCATATTCTGTTGAAGGATTTAAAACCAGTATTTAGTAAGTGATAATGTTGTTCTGAAGATGAATCTACTTATCACAGATACATTATGATAAATGATTTCTTTTCAGACCAGCAATTTATAAAGGCCAGGTAGAAGATTATATAAACTTAATGAAAGTTTGAAAACATAACAGGACTGAAGGCAGTGCATCAATTTCTGACTCTCCAGTCAAGAAGGTAACGTCCTTAATAGTTTTTAGAGCTCTATCTCTCAGAGCTATAATGTTAAGTTATCCAGCTCATGCAGCTCCAATCTTTTCCAGTCTCACTTTTCTCCCTAGTGTGAGATTATGAAATCCATTTATCTTCACCCAGTAGAATACTGTAACTATAGACACAAAATATGCCTCTATCAAGGAAACAAAGTGCAGTGGAAAGCCTTCTGATATATTTATTAACTGTTTAGTGTTCCTTTATTGCAGGAATAATATAAACTCAGCTTATATAAAATCCCCAAGGATTCACATATAATTGACTGAAGCATGTTATTGCAAGAACAGTATAAAAATGAAGTTCACTTTCACCATGGGAAAAATATGCTCAAGTCTCAACTTTTTCTCTAACAGAGTGATACAAACCAAATCCTGCTTCTCTGATAAAGTACTTGATGTCCACCTTACTCAATTTTGTCACATACATCATGAGAAAGAATCATGAGACACTAATAACCTCATTGTTAACTTAGTCCAGCTTCTTCCAGGGACACAAAGTTCTACCCACAGTAATACCTGAAGCACTAGGACAGAAATCTTAGGGAAAGCTGCCTATGACAGTAACTGCTGAGTGATCTCCCCTGTCTTTATTTCTACCAGTGAGCCTTTTGTTAGATTTTCTCTCCCCTCTCCAGTTTAGAACAGGGACTGATAGAGTGGCTTTGGTGAGCACCTGCCATCTAAACAGGGTTAAAACATCACACTGTTATTGCTACATCAACATCTTCAACTGATACTGAAATTTTAATCAATACTGTCATCTTAGTTAAAACTAGCTATGGTGTTTCCTGCCCCTAAAGCTTCATTCAATCATAGAACTGAACCCAGTAATGTCCATCTGGTAGCAAGTAGGTAGAATGAGCAAAGAATATGGCACATGCTTAAACATCCTAATGTGAAATATGTGCTAACATTTCATCGTGCAATATAAGAAACCTGTCTCAAAATAATTAGCATGCACAAAGAAATAGCTGAATCCAATGAACACATGTATACCTGTATGCAGTTCAACCACCTTGTTGAGAACAGTTGTCATCTCCTAAAACTCAAACATTTAAAAACCCAGATGACCAGAACTGTTCAGACACGTGGCTGTCAGTTAAACTATGTGAAAAATGGGAATCTTTCCCAGAATCCAGCATCAGTTTCAATTTTTACTCTCAAATCTTACTCTGTTACTTCAAAGAATAAAATCCCTCAATTTCACATTAGGGTTCAATTTTATTAATTGAAGACTAAAAACTCTTTAGAGTGAATGCTGAAGTAAACAACTTAATTTTGAGGACCTTTTGATATTTTCTTAATATTTATTTGCATTACTATAACACACAAGATCTCCAGTTTTAACCAAAAATGTCTTTGTCTTACCTATCATACAGCTGTAAAAACCAGAGCTGACCGTAATATTTACTGACATTCTAAAGGAAACAACAAAAGATAGCAATTCAAGAGGAAAGAAACAAACACTAACAGTACCAGCAGTTTCTTGTCAACATTTCAATTCTCTCGGCAAAGCAAATAATGAAATCACATTGCAGGTGTGTCCTGTCAGAATTTCAGTACTGACTTACTAAATTAGAGATGATAAGCAAGACAGAGCCACACCTGCCTGTCAGTCTGGAAGGTGAAGAAATGCAGAGCACTGGACAGCAGAAACTAGCAGAGCAATGCAGAATAAGATAGGATATATGGAATACAATGGACAAAAGACGGAACACAAGCTCCACTTAAGGAAAAACCATTTTACTATATGAGTGATGCAGCACTGGAACAGGAGGAAACCTTTTCTAGAGGTTTTCAAAACCCACCTGGATGCATTCCTCTGTGACCTGATCTAAGTGGACCTGTTTTAGCACAGGGGTTGGATTAGATGATCTTTAGAGGTTTCTTCCAACCCTTACCATTCTGTGAAGAGAGGTAAAAGACAAGAAGTGGAATAGTGAAGAAGCAAAGAGTAAGCTAAAAGATGAGCAGAAATACAAGGGTGAATCCAGGGGAAAGGTAGGATGTGATTCAAGTGGTAGGAAACAGAACTGCTAAGAAACTGCTGTATCAGAGAATGAAAGCCATCTGAAGAGTGAAAAATCAATCTAAGTCTTCATGTATATCATTTCTACTACAGGCAGGGCACTCAAGCTCCTTGTAAACAGAATCCAGAGCTCCATTATCTGGAGGAAACACAAGAAGGATGTGGACAATAAGAAATATGGTAAATGAAAATGGAAGTCTAGACGGTCTAACAATTTAAGCAAGTACAAAGAATTTAGGGATGCAAGACTAAATAAATGGGAAAGTAAAATATGACAAAAAGAAGTAAAGCTTTTAGAACACAAAGATCTTGGTAGAGAAAAAAAGCCAATTACAATGAAGAACAACTCCCTAAAAGCAGCAGTACTGGCTGTTGTGTATTTCATTCAGGACATTCTTTTAAAGTGTGGGATTAACATATGATGGTGATTTTTTATGTAAAAAATAAGGAAACATAATAATCCACAGAAATCTGCTAACTCCTCTGCCTGTCTTTAAGAGTAAAGTAGATGTCTGTTTATTGCCATATCAAGTATCAGCAAGATGTCTAATTGCTTGCACTTATAATTCTAAAAATGTAGGGTAAGCTTTGAACAAGTTTAAAATGTCAAACATAAGAAGTTCTCTAAGAAAACGTTTTTCAAGATGCATTTATTAGAAAGACTTTAAGAAATCATAAAATGCATATGAGTCAACTTTTCACCTATAAAAAGGACTTTAAAGCTAGGATAGAATCTGTTCATGTGTTGGCTCTAACATTTCTGGAAATGTGGGGAAAAAATAGGTTAAGTAATCTTCAGTAAAGTATCAAATACAGCTTTGACATTTTTGTTTTCCTTTATGAGTTCTGTGAGATAGGAAATCAGCAAGAGACTATCATTATCAACAATGAGACAATTATGACGATCCCTGGAGGTGGTAACCTTTTATAAACATCTAGACACCTTCAAGAATCTCTCTCACATACACACAGGACTTGGATAATAATGACAGATGCTGCAGTCATGCAGAAATTTAGCATCTGTCTTTAAAAATCCCATGGATGTGATCTTCTTAATCAACATCAGAATTAATACTTTTGTGTAAATTTGTGGTCACATTTTCAGCTGAATTAAGGCAGCATCCAGAAACAGAAACTTTGTGGAGGACAGAAAAGCCACAAAGATAGAGGTCATAAAATATCTGGTCAAAGTTCCCTTATTTTTTCTCCCTCAGCTGTACAAATGTTTGAGTGGATGGCTTTATGTGGTGACACAACCAACTGGAACTGCCAAAAAGCCTGTAGGGCAACTAAAGGACCTGACCAATTACACCTCAGGACCCTCACTCTTTCAGTATTACTCATTTACAAATTGTTACTGATATATACACCATTCTCAGTGAACCAAAACCATTCAATGTTATTTGACACATCTCAGTATGCTTAATATACCTAATAGGTGAGATTTCCTCAAAAATAACAGTTCCTAGGTATTTTATTTCAAAGTATTACATAAGTATATATCAACCTTTAAATACTTCCACTAAAATTAAAACCAAATTCTCAAGTCAGTATTTTATCAATTAGTCATTTGTTTTCATTTTTTAAATTACCTCCCCTCAGAGCTATCTACTTAAAATCATTAGAGAAGTAGAAATACTAATAATTTAAATGACTTCTAATTACATTGAAACAAAATCATTCAAAACACATCAGATGTGTTTGGACTTTTTATAGCTTTCTGTTGTCAAGAAATTTTTAGCCTTTGTTTAGGATTAAAATGCAAAGAAAAATAGAATAACATGGTACATAAATTCATTTAGAACTCCTCTAACACCTTCAGCTCTCCACAGACAGACACCAGGTCTATATTCCCACATTTTTATGGGTTACCATGGTTATCTTCTTGCTTTATATGTTTGAACTAGAGTTTAAAAAAAAAAGTAATCAGAAAAAGACATATTTTGCCACATCCTAATTCCCTTCTTCATGGTAGCTCTAAAGTATGAGCGTAAAAGGGCAGTATGATTCACATACCCTGGACAATATTAGGGACGTCACGTTATCTGGAGGGTCTATAATCACAATGACCTCCTCTGCTATATTTTATGGCCATATGGACAGCAATCAGCACTTACCAGTTAAAATGGTTGAGCAATAATTTTTTAATTCTTGGACCCCTGATGGAGGCCAACAGTGCACAGGCAATGATAAGGCTTTTAATGCATGCAAATTTGCAAGGCATGATGCATTTAATAATCCCTCATCTGAGTAAGTTGTAAAGAAGCCAGCAGGAGGCATAATTAATTTACATTAATAGCTCTCACAGTGGTTTGCTGTAGTGCCTGAGTTAAAAAAAAATAATAATACAGAGAGTTAGAAGTAAGAGTTCACTCTGCAACAGCTATTTTGCATTCTGATTCTCTGGAAACCTGTAAGTGCATAATTAGATATCAAACACTTGGTACATTTAACAGAGAGCAAGATGTGCCAACACCAAACTATAGCAACGCAGCAATTTGCCAAACAGTGGCAAAATTTGCTTTTCATAGGCATTGAGTTTACAATTAGGAAATCATTTCAGAGTGAGTCCTCATTATCCTGAATGATGGCAACTGATGACTCATTCTCATAAAAAAGACTTTTGAAGTAAAAATAGTGATGGAATAATTGTATTTCAATGTGATAAACCATGTTTAGTTGAGTAACTAAAGTGATGATAGCCCTGTGAACTTCATGGCCTTTTAACATCACCTTGAGAACTGTAATAAGAGAAATTCTTAGCTTGAGAACGTGGTTAGCATCTACAACAGCTATTATCTCTCAGTTCCAACTGTTCTCTAAGTTTCATTTGATTCACATTTAGCTCAGTCTAATACTTTGTAATCAGGAAATGTATTTTCTTCTGATAAATAAAAACTAGGATAAAACAGAATCTAGCTATAGACAGAAGTCCTACAGAAATAATAGCAAATAATTTTAACACATCACCTAATTTTGAACCAGAGTGGCTCTCAACATTATAATTTTATAAGAGTAACAGGTTACTCAGGAAACAACAGAGGGTGACCACGTGTGAAGACAATTGCAAAGTAGTGCCTTTAGTTCAGATCACAGTTTTAAGCAATATGAGAATTCATTCACTTATTTTCATTCTCCATGGGACAGGCTGTGTTGTGCTTTCCATTACAGAATACATTATCTAAAAGTAATTGTAACGCACACTGTTTCACAATAGAAACATTTTATATTATCTGGTGAACAACTGCAGTAGTCAGTGAGGTAAACGGAAACATTTCAGTAGTTGCTTTCTAATGAAAACAATAGGCTTACAATCTCTTCTACATTTATCACAGTTGCAGAGGTTGAATTATATTTTCCTATATAGGGTAAATATTATCTTAATGGAATAGGGCATTAAGGAAGACTAAGTGGGATGAAAGTGAATGACATGACAAGACAGGGTCAAGGTTAGATAGACTTCTCTCAAGATAAAACTATTTCCAAGCATCTACACCAGAAGCAAAAGTAATGGTTAGTTAACATCTCATCTTTTCATTTGATTTGTCTTTTATAGAGAAATATGAAGTGAGAAAACAAGTGCCGGGAATGCTAAAAGTCTTTCCAAGTTGTGATGAATTTTGAGCATGCCTTTTTGGTTACCTACCAAGAAACATCCCAGCAGCTCCATTCAGATATACACACACATACACACTCAGGGAAACAACATTGACCTTTTTTTAACAGTGATGTACTTTGTTATGCTCCCTTTTTTTCACAACCACTGACTTTTAGTATGCTTTTCCTACTCTTGAGGGTACGACTAGCGGCAAGGATATCCAAGGGAAAATGAACCAATCTAATTGATGACCTCAGGGGAAGATAAACAAAATCCTTCTGAGTAGAGAAGTTTCAATTCAATCATGTTTCCTAACCTGTTCTCAAACAGTGGGACTCTTTTTTTAACTCCCTATGCTTTTTCAGGTTTTGATTTCATTACCAGTCACCTCTTCATCTTTCAGACACTTCCCACTGCACACGACCTTTTGCAGGAAAGGAGAACAGTAATTCTCACACATTACCATGCTGTGTCTCAAGGTGCACAAAGATCTCATTATCTGTTCCATACTAGTTTATAAAGCCTGATTATTCATGCAATGGTACGAGTGGAGCTTCACAAATGCGAGAGATCATGTCACAGACCTTATATTCACTAAGTTACATTTTATTGTAGCACTTAGTTAATTTGGTTTTTTACTTCTGCAAACTAGGGCTTAAACCTTCTCACCTCTTTTGAGATTACTATATCCCTTCAAGTAGGGCATCATATATATTCTGAGGTCTAGAATGCACCAATGCTTTTAGAAAACACTAAATATTTAAGAAATATGAGAACAGTGGTCATGCATGGAGTGGTTTAGGCTGGAAGAGACCTTCAAAGATCATCTAATCTGAGCAGAGACAACTTCAATTAGAGGTTATTCAAGTTACCATTCAACCTGCTAGTTCAAGGTCAGGATGGACCAGTCATCTGAAGCTTCCCACAGCTTGAACAGTCTGAGGGACTGTGTGGACCACCAACACCACTCTGCTTTTGTGAGCTGTCTGGTTCCTCCACAA
Organism: Colius striatus; assembly: GCF_028858725.1. NCBI lineage: Eukaryota > Metazoa > Chordata > Aves > Coliiformes > Coliidae > Colius > Colius striatus. The sequence continues at coordinate 3,449,068 of NC_084761.1, read as the reverse complement.
CCACAGAAACTCCCTTGCACAGCTCCAATATCTTACAAGCCTCATGCTCCTCAGGGCTGGTAGCTATGCAGCTGCTGGCAGTGTCTATTCCATTCAGTAGCTAAACTGCAGTTTGTGCTCTAAAACATTATATTAAAGGATAAAAATGCTAATATGAATGCTGTTTATGTGTTTAAGGATTACTATTGTATTATTATAAAACACAGGTGGATAGGTATTGATTTTAGGCACTCCTAATATGCTCAGTAGAACAGAAAGTCATACACCAAAGCCAGAGTGTTTGGTGTACAACACGGATTTTTGATACAGGATCTACAAGAATATATTTCCTTCTAATTTTTTTGTTCCACCTATAAGTTCCTAAGTCAATCTTTTATCACAGCATTTCTGGGAAACCTCTGTAGCACTATGTTTGTGTCAACATCAATGGAGTCATCTTTATCAGAGAGTAACCACACAATGAGTGTAACATCAGGAAGTTTCTACACAGATCACTCTCTCAAATCTAATGTTAAAACACTCATGGGACTGTTCAGTCTCTGAGAGACCTGTACCTCCATGAACAAGGAGCTTCATTAGGAATTCACCTTCACATCTTAGAAAGTCTCCTTTGGGTTTTTTTTTCATATAGTGAATCCACAACAGGAAACTTGTGAACCACATGCAATGCTCATCCACTTGTAATGAAGTAGGTGAACTATCACCAATCCAGGAAAAAGCAAAAGGATTAAGAAAAAATGTTTCTCTTCTTTAGGGATAATACTGTCATGTTATTACCAGGTCTTTTTGAGAAGCAGAAGCCTTCTTCAGTACATCTCATGATCATAGGCCCTTGTATGGGACCATAATCACATCTGAACACAGGTGACAATAAGACAACTACAGGATATGCTCTGTTGGCTTTGCTACAAGCAAAAACTAGGAACAACTGGGAAAGTTAGGGGCATCACTAGCTAAAGTAAAGGGTTGAACATCATCAGAGAAGAGAGGAAGATAAATAGCAGAATTTTGATGGGTGAAGGCAATGTAGAAAGTACCCAATATGAGACTCCAGTGCTCTGTAACTAGAGGAGTCACAAAACAGAATGGAGAAAGCACTGAAACATACCTTAGAGTGAGATAATGTTGAAAAGTACATTTGTCTTTGAACATACATGTTTATATTCCTGGTAAATAGACTAAATGAAATAGACTTTAAGCTTGCTATAAACTCATACTTTTGTAAAGGTCTAATTGAAAAAGCTAACACAAACAGGGCTCGTTGCATTCCATTAGTACTAATTTCAATTAGTGTTCTGAAAAGCTATTCTTAATGGCTTCATGATTTTTTACATTGTACTAGAGAGGCTTAATATGAAAGAAGTTCTTACTGATTCTGTCCCATTTATTCCATAAAGAATACTGGATATTACTGTAGATGATGTTGTCTGAGTGTTGAGCTTTTGTAAATAACCAGAGAAGAAGGATCTATATCAGCTAAAAGTCAGGCAGGAGTATCCCACTACATGTAGTGAGCAAGAATGTACAGAAGGAATCACCAATCACACCCATAAATGGCTGAATGAAGGATATCAGAAAAACTCATACTTACAAAATAAAAAAATGCACAATTCCATTTTTATTCCCTTGCAACATGAAAGTTTCTTGGCATTTGGCTCAAGTTTTGATTCATAAAATGCAAATCTGAGCTGTATATTTTGTAAACCTGCTATACTAACTCAGCCTTACATATCACAAAGAACTTCAGAGTTTTACCTCGTGCTATGCAGAGGGCATCCACATTTAAATGTCAAACAACAGAGAGCAAATTGCAACCCTAAGTAAGTTGTTCAAAGGCTAAATTACTCTCAATCTTAATATCTAGATCTGTTATCTGCATAAGTTTTACTCAGGGATCTTATTAATCTTTTTTCTGCTGGATAAGAAGTGATCTCTTTCCAGTGGTATTAAAAGACCATCATCAATTCATTTCAGGCACATACAAAATAAATAGACTAACTTCCTTACTTCTCAGTTTTTTTCAGACTCTGATGAACTCTTTGCTGGGTAGATTTCATCATGGTCATAACTTTCTGCAAATGAATTTGCCATTATAATCATCATTAACACAACATTAACATCCAGGTTTTCTATATTACAACATACTTTTCTTGAAGAGGGATAAGTTCCATGACAACAAATGCTTTTAAAATATTCATTTAGAAACACAATATGAAATCAAAGATTATTAGATTCAAATGCTTTGTGGTACGGGATATGAAAAAAAAAAGTCTTAAATCACACCCCAAATGCCATGCCTTACTGTCATTTTACAACAGCTGATAACGAGATTTTGCAGAAGACAAAAGAAATTGCAATTCCAGATCCATCACGGTCATCATTACTTTGTGCTCTTCACCTCAACATTAAATATTAAATGCAGGAATGAAGACATGAACCGAATTTATAGCAAGAGGTTAAGCAAAAGAATTAGAAATGTATCCTAATCGTTTGGTTTCCCTTTACTATATGAACTATTAAAACTGTAACTCTCAAAAAACTGCCACTAGACGTTTTGCTGAACTGAATCACATGCTTCTGCTTGGAAGAAACAGCAGCATCATTCTACCTCTGCTCGCCTCAGAGAAACTCTATTCTCAAGCAAGACTAAGAAAGTTAAACTTATATAAATAGCACTTGAGCAAAATCATATCTTTCACTGAGAGAAAGCTAGAGGCACAGCATCCTCTGAGGGAAGTCACAGATCTCTGAATTTATTCCCTGCCTCACTGTGTTACAAGCTTGGAATTAGCACCTGAAGGCCTAAACTAAAATACAATAACAATTATTCTCAAAGACTAATCCTTAATCCTTGAGGCTTATTCCTGTCACAAAATACTGTTGTTCTCCAAAGTTCTTGCACCAGGAGATAAACTGCAGAGATGAAGCCTTGCAGATGGTTTGGGAAGGAAGGGGAGGGGGAAATGTTCCTGGTTTCTCATATTCAGCTGGGAAATAAAGTAACATTTGTAGGTGATCCCAAAGTCTGTGACTGTACCATTTAACCAGTGGTAGAGAAAAATAGATGTTATACCTTTGGGGTAGAACAGCAAAAATTGGGGAGCAGCTGTCAAAGAAACATTCAGGGGCTTTTTATTTTTATTTTTAACATAGGTTAACATATGGTAATCAAGTACTATGGCTTTCAGAAGAATTTAACAAGTACTTTGCTCTTTGATAAGTTATAAAAATCATAGGAAAATCTTTCCCGTGATGCTCAAAGCCAAATTCTGAAACTTGATTTGGCTTCCAAAGCAGCAAAGCATAATCAGGATGAAAATGATAGAGCCAGGATCTTACATCCCTCTGCAAACCAGTGGCACCAAATGCACTTCAGTAGTTTTGAAAAGTCTGAATGAAACTGTCCCTGCTCCTTATAGAGACAACTCAGATGAGTCAACTCATCTTGAAGCACTGCTTACTTCAATTCATCTCTCTATTCAAATGCCATCCATTTTATGGCAATATTCTACTGCAAGTTCAGTCATGGAAAAATTATACTGGTGAAACTGTTGCCAGGTTCACCTCAGGATCCAACCCAGAGCCCTCTGAGACATTCACTCATTTCCAAAGGCTTAGGATTTAAACCACACTGAGAAACAGAAGTGTACAGAATATTACATTGGGTAATCTTAAGAAAAGGTTCAAAAAAGATTCATGCATCCCTACCATTGAATAATATAATAGATTAGTAGTAACTTTAGAAGATATTTGTCAGGCCCTCTTTCTGCTATGATGCAAACTGAAATTACAAAGGCAATTATCTTCAAAATGCATTCTTTATCTTTTGATCTTGTTAACAAGAAGTAACCTAATTCTTGTCTCTGTGCATTTCTAAACTACATATTATACTATCAGTCTTGAATTTCAATTTGAATTTTCATAATGGTTATTTATACAGTTCCACAACAAAGTGGCACAAGCTGTATTTCTTTCAAGTAAGTAGTAAAATTATTACTAACAGTCATGGTGATGTTTTGCTTCTGGCAGAAATACTCTCAACATCTAAATCCACTTTCTGACTAAAACAATACTTTCATCTCAATTTTTTTAACAAATTTTATTTCCACTTTATATAAGCCACAAATCTGGCTACCTCATTACAGTTTATTAGCACAGAACTTGGGTTTCACTTGAGAATTCTTCTTGAGAAAAATAATGGGTCATTTTTTCAGATAAGCACAATAGAATCAACTAAGATTAAAAACTGGAATAGAAGATACATCCTTCCCTTCCATCTTTTGAAGTGTTCTCAAAACCTTTCCAGTCATATTGATGATCCACTTAAACTTTTTCATCTCAATCTGATTGCTTTGTTCACTGCTTCAGAGATTAGCCTTAAAAAAAGATGTTTTAGCCATACTGTTCAGCAAATGCCAAGAGCTCATCTTCATATCATCAGTGCTGTGTGATTACTTTCTTACATCGTATTTCCACAAGTAGAGGATTATACAGCCTACTGTAAAATCCACTTATTTCCCTATTACCAATGGGTATTTTATTGTCCTAAGAACCTACAGGCATTTTTATCAGTTGAGTTTGCTAAAAAACAGTTGGAAAGAAAATATGTCCATATTCCATTCTTGCAGCAGATGTAATTAATCACACATTTCAGGGCAGATGGAACAGTTGTGCAGGCTTGGAAATCTTTGCAATACTTCCAAAACCATTGCATTTGCTGTTTTGTGATACTGCAAAGATACAAAAACCCCAAAATTGCTTCGTATTCAACTTCAATTCTCATGTTTATGTTTATGCATCTACTCTGCCCTCAGTGTTTTCGTTTTTTTCTTATTACTTGGCTTAAAGGATAAGTTTGATTAGGATTAAGACAGCTGTGTTTTGAGCATTGTCAATTGTCTTTAAAGTACTTAGACTTGATCCACTATTGTATTGCTAGTCCATGAATACCAGGATAGCTGGCTGTCCCCATTCCTCTTGTAATTTTTTCAACCTTTATTTCTCTTTCAGTCTGCCTACACATCCCAACACAGCATTTACTTCTAGTTTAAATGCTGTGATGACCAGTCTTATATTCTGTCGGAGACGTTGTGGCTGGAATGAATAACGCCCCAAAGAGAATGATATTTTGCAATGATCTGTATCTGTTCTGAATACTCTACTGCATTGTTATGATGGTGAAATAAAGATAACTCTTGTGCAGTCAGACATGCTTCTGCAAACTGGGTGTGGTTTTTTTGTTCTTCAGACCATATCATTCACAAATCCCTTTCAAAGACACACAAAACTCTCTTGCTATTTTAAAACTTGAACTCATCAAAACCAAAGGATATTTCTCATCCTTTTCAGGACTTATCTAGCAATTTTGATTTTGCAGGGTTCTTTGACAACGGAGGAAGAACTTTGGCTCCTTTCTTCCTGGGTGTGTGTTTGACTACACAAAGCCAGAGGTGACGGAAGTCTAAAGAGAATCATCTGCCTCATACATCCTCTGACATTTATATTGTACCTGCCTGGAATCACTGTAGACTGGTCCTTATCACACACCTTATCAGGAACACCTTTCTAGCTACTTAATCACAATTAAATTCAGTCCATTTTCTTGAACAAAGGTAGCAGAAAGTTGTTTTAGTGCAGGGTCTCACATTGTTTTTTACATTCTGTCTGAAGCTGATCCTTACTTCAACAAGCATCATACTATGTGTGCAGCATTTAATACACCTGTCCCCAATGATTTCACTGTAAAGAACACTCAGAGTATTTCCAACCATATGCAAATTCATTTATGTTGACTTTAAAATAAGGCCATCAAATTGTAAAACCAACTAGGGCCTGAAAACCTGGCAGTTTCTCTTGAAATATTTCAGCTATGTATTCATCGATTAAAGTATTTCATCCTGAATTCTGTGCAATCAGCAGAATTACCATCACTCATAGCATCACTCATTCCGATTCACAAAATGCTAAGGCTATGAAAAGATTAAATTTGTATTGGCTCTTAAGCATTAATACTAAGATAAACACTTCAGCAATAAACATCTCAGCTAAGTGGCACTGCAGTCTTTCCCATAACCTAAGGAAATGAAAATGCTCATGAAGAGTTTTCAGGGATTTTGTCCGCATATTAGAGGAGTCAGAATTGCAGAAGTTTCTGTTCATCTGCTTTTTACATCAAAACTGACAACCATGGCAATTTTTCCCAAAATTTAACTCCAGTGACAGAAGTCAGCCCTTTTAACTTACACTTTTAACTTACACTCTTAAAAAAAATACATCTAGAAGTTTTAAGTATATTCCTGTTCTTACCTTTTGCTTGCCTGACAGTATGAAAATCTTCTAGTTACTTGAGAGAGGACATATAATTTTTACATTAAAACATTAGTTCAATATCTTAAAGCAGAGCATTTTAATCACTTGAAATTTTACAGACAAATGTGGACTAAAGGAATTTTAAAGTACAGGGGTAGAAAAAGCTTCAAGTGATGTTATGTTCCTTTTGATATTAAATGACTTGATTCTTTCTGAACTGCCTGATACCAGTAAAATCTCAGGAACTTAACAGCTATTCTCAAAATACAAATTTGTAACTGAAACAGTGGCTTGAGTACTGCTTTGTTTTGATTATATCGAAATCAGCAACTGAACATTCCTTTATGGAATCATCTCTCTGGATAGGTGAACTCACTAAACCATCCATCATCTGCTCTGTACCGTTGGTGTCCCGATCCATGTCACACAGCCACTGGGTTTCATGCAAATGGAATTTGTGCTGTCCACATCCACAGCAGTAGAATTCAAACCTTAAGAGAAGCTACTTTAGTTACTTTAATGAAGTCCTAAAGGACTGCAGTAGTGAAGCTCCATAAACACAAGAAACATTATTCTTCCCATTTGTCTGACATAAAAACGACAAAAGCTAATACTTCTAATAGGATAGTTCTTTCAGTTATTTTCCAAAAGTTCCCAGGATTCAGCTCTTGATTCTAATCTAACCTTATTATTTTAAATCCCAACAACTCTTAAATAAAATGTTCACAAGATGGAATGCATACATTGTTTCTAATTATTTTACGATTACCTAGTTTGAAGTTAATTACATCCTCAGTCAGGACAATCCAGTTCACTACCATTAATTTACCTCAATTATTCAAATGGATTTAATTGATTTTTAATGCATTACTCAAATGCAAATATAGATCAAGCCTGATGTTTTCCTTTTGCAAGAGAAACCTTTAGATTGCTTATGATTTGCATAACTTTGTGAAGACTTTTCTTCATTAAAAATAATGACAGCAATTTTTAAATGGACTTGCTATTAATAAAATGCCCCTTTTTTATGTTTCAGTCTCAAAGTCCAACCAGACTCAAAGGCCAACTTTGCAAGTAGCTAAAGCAAAAGACTGAAGCTTAAGTAAAACTTGCAAATGGTCGAGTATCATGTTTTTACTTTCTGGTGGTTTTCAACTGTTTTAACTTGTGGAAAATATTTTCTTTTCCCATGGAGAAGACATCCTTGTACAGAAAAGAAAAGTGTCTAAAGAATTATTTGCTTGGATCTTATTGTGCATGCCTTAAAGCAGTCTGCTGTAAAGCCAGATTGAAAACCATTCCTCAGAAATTCATCAGCATGCAACTTGAATTCCTCTCTCTCTCCGGGGAAAAAAAAAAAGGCAAAACTCAGGTGGAACCCAACCCCAATGTCCAGCTCTGTTGATGACTCCAACAAACCTCATTACATTTGTTTTGCTTTATTATGCCAAAATTCTCATTTGTGAAATAAGGATAATTTGTGGAGCAGTCAGAGGTCCTGTGATGAAATCATACTGGAAGAGGTGAGTGCTACTATTGATGAACTAGTTCTGGCAACAGATCCTTATTATCAAAAGCAAAAAAAAATCCCAAATTCACTCTAGAAACAGCATTTCATTGACCAGGATTTGCATTAGCACCTTGATAACAAGCCCATCAAACTCTGCATTTCTTTAGAGGGAACAGAGAACAGCTTGTCTCCACAGTCTACTATAATTAGCATCAAACTGCACTAGAAACTTGGCAATTTTGAATTTCATAACACCCATGACTGACATTCCTAATTAATACTATTGTTTTTCTCCTCTAGCTGAATTTCCTGAATGCCAACCTGCACTGCATACACTAAAAACAGGCATTAAAGAAAATATCAATGTTAATCTCTAACACAAACATAATAAATGCCTCAGTAAAGTGTACAGAGAAGGATAGCATTCCTATAAATAATGGATCATTGCAGTCTGATAATCTTTATCCTCCTACGCTAATAAGATGATAATCTTTCTCCTCCTGAGTCCATGCCTTTGAATTTCAGTGCTGCAGTGGCTAAAGTGTATTACCAGCTCTCCTTGTCATCTTGCTTTGAAACATGTAAATGAAGGAACCTTCCAAAAGAGGAAAGCAAAAGTGGTCTAATGAAGATACAAAGCGAAACACTCTTACTCTAATTAATCCTGATAACAAATTTTTCCTTTTTGTCATTTCAGTGTAGCTCTAAGACCAGGAAAATTCCTAAAGTTAAGTATTTGGTTCACAAGGGTCTGTAATCTGCAGTTGAGATCACAGATCTCCAGAGTATCCCAAATTCCTTCCAGCAGCAGAATTGCCGTATTCAAAAGCAATATCAACACCAAGCTGACACTTCTCCACACTAGTATTCATTTCTGCATAAGGCAGTACTGAAGAATATGTGTAAGAAAATTAGCTTTTAAGGATTTAATGGCCAGAGATTGCCTAGCAGGATATAAAAATATTTAGTTCATTCAAAATTTAACTGAAGAAATGTTAAACTTGAAATTTTACCTTTAACATGGTGTCACTCCAGCCAGCAACTAAGCCCATGCAGCCACTCACTCCTCCTCCCGTGGGATAAGAGTGAGGAGGGTGAAAGTGAGAAAACTCATGAGTTCAGATAAAGACAGTTTAACGGGTGACGCAAAAGCTGTACACACAAACAAAGCAAGGAATTCCTTCACCATTTCCCATGGGCAGGCATGTGCTCAGACATCCCCAGGAACATAGGACTCCATCATGCCTAACAGTGACTTGGGAAGACAAAACGCCATCAGTCTAAACATTCCCTCTTGTTGCTGAGATTTGGATGTAGAAAACAGTCTTAAGTTGATGTTGGAAATCAGCAAAGCTAGGGTTAGTTTCCCATACAGACTTTTAACAGGCCAAATACTAGCAGCTCTGAGTTCTAGATGCAAAGTTGAGATTGTTGGTTTTGATAGATTTAAAGCAAAATAAAACAAAAAGTGACATTCGAGTGATGGTACTGTACATATTCCATATATTGATCAAAACATTTCAAGTACAACAGTCTACATACAAGTTACACTGACAGCCACTGTCAATATACTGAAACACGTAGATGATACACTTAAGCAGATGTATTTCTTTTCTCAATAGGACAGTTCTTCAATGATATAGATCCATGGTCACAGCTGTCTGAGGAAAAGAAACTTGACAAAACTTTTGTGTCTCTGAACTCATGATGTAAAGAGTTAAATTTCTAACAGCAATGAATTAGAAAGGACTATAACACATTTAAATAGTGAGTTAGAGACTTCAAATACTGGATGATGGAAGTGTATATGGAAATCTCAGTGTCTTCTGTTTCTAACTCTGTAGGCTGCTTTCAAATTTCTCACTTCCATGAGAACCAACAAAACCAAAAATAGAATAGCATGGCTTGGAAATGACATTCCAAGCTGGATGCAACTGTTGGAGACTGTTCCACAGTACTATTCAGTCAAACTAGTGCATGTATGATTGATTGCAAAATCTGTTCTTTTGTAGATTGGGCTGAAAATGTTTGGGGTTTGTTTTTTTTTTTTTCCCTAGCCCATGAAAATGTTAAAGATACCACAATGTGTTCTCCTGCTGAATCGCAGTAAAATGTCAGAATTTTCAACGCACTGAATTCGACAGCTCAAGCCAATCAACATGCTTTGTTAAATAGTTTCTCTGTGCTTTTGACTTGTATTTCACTTGTTCTTCTTTTAAATGTGTATCTAAATGGAACTTAAATTTTAAAATAGAATAATTAAATCAAATGAGAGCTGGGGGATTGGGGGAAAGGTGCCAGTTTGAAAATATACCTGATAGAGTGATGTTATCCAAACTTTTAACAATACTTCAAAGGAAAGTGTTGGTTGGGAGCTTTACTTCAGCAAATTCTTTACTCTTTATGGTTTCAAGTTCCACAATCTTATTTTTTTGTTTAAATGGCTTTACAAAAAAAATCTAACCATGTCTTTTTGCATCACTTCAAATCATATAAGGAAGTAGCAAAGTGCCATATACACTTATTCCTAGGAACTGCTTTAGCCACAACCTTGTAAATATCAACAAGCAGAGCATCTACAGATTTTGCTTTCACAAGGTCATTCAGCCAGTACAACATCCAAAGACCAAAAGCCTGTCTGTCTTTGTCTGCAATGTCATCTTCATCAAAGTGTGCCAATAGCTGGAAAGAGGCTGTAGTCCCCTGGTAGCCTTGTGTTTCGTGGTGTGTGCTTTGAGAAATGCTTTTATCAGGAAAAGTGTCACAAAACTTTTTTATACAAACCCCCATCAAGTTTGTGCTTTGGTATCAACACATTCCTAGAAACATTAGCACCCCTTGAACGTTTCTCATGTAAAACTTTGACAGGCGCAAGCATGTGGCAGTTCTAATGATCTTTGTCTTATCCCTTTCACCTCGTGACACGTCCTACCCTTACACTTTTCTCTTGATACTGCCACATCCACAGTCCCTTTTCTGCAAATTCCTGTGAAAAATTCAGTGCAGCTGACAGCAGCCTCTCTTCTTATTCCTTTGGATGTGCTATGGGAGATACACTTCTACATGGCAGAGACAGAGTGTCCCTTAAGACTTCTTTGGTAACTAGATCACAATAAGAATGACAGACGTGACACTAAGGGACAAGAACATACATTTTCATTGCATTCTGGAGAACAACAAAAAAGAAACCAGGAAAAAGAGAGACCAGAGTGTGCCTCAGGATTTATTGGCTATAGAACTTCAAGACAGTGAAATGCCAAATTAAAAAGTAAAAACTAACCTAGTTTAAAGCATAATACCAGTAATGAAACTGACCATTAACAACAAGAAGAATAAACTATCACTTTCTGCTTTTCTCTTGTCTTCTCCTGTTTTTATTTTCTCCTTTCCTGTAATGGTTCTTTCTAATATTATTCCCTTTTGCTTATAACAGTAGGATTTTAGATTTCTTTATCCAAAGTTTTAGGAAATATAGGCTTTTTTACCTTTCATTGTCTGTTTTCTTTTACCAAAATGAACTCTAAATGTATATGTGGAAAATCCTTGCAGTTAAATGTACAATGTTTTCAGCATTGACTCGGCAAATGTCCTTAGCCAACAAATACAATAGGACTACAACATGTCCTAGGTGCCTGGGGAAAAGCTGCAAAACTAAAAGGAAAAGATGTGGTGTGGAAGGAGGTGAAATTCTACCCCTAGACAAGTGTTTTACAAGTGAAAAAAATGCAGTAAAATAAGGAACAACTGTGGGAACAGAACAATTCTTCAGGAGACTGTTTCACTCTTATAAAATGAGGAATATGAGAAGGTTACCATTGTCAGAGAAAACATTGTTTCTCAATATTACAGTGCCAGTTGTATAGAGAAGAGATGCTGGAAATTCCTAGGGGACTGTGATTTCTAACACAAGGAGACTGTTTGGATTAAACTATTTTACAGGTAAACCTGTTCTGACTCCAGGGGGAAGACAGCTACATGAAGATGGCAGGAAGTTTGTCACTTAAAAGACATAATCATCTACATCACATAAACCAACACTGGGGGAGGAACATAGAAGCAATAGCATAAAAAGGAATACTTCTTCAATGATCCATGAGAAATAAAAGGAACAATCAAGAGAGAAAGAATATATGGACCTGTAAGGAATGAGAAAAATGCATCTAAATCATGAAGGGCAGCACTACTAGTTAACACAAAAGGATTCTAGTAGAGATCAGTGCATATCAGAGCTTACTCTCAAACTTTCTGGCTTCATGGAAGAAAGATTATTTCCAATTACAAATCAGGATACGGAGGCTAAATCTTTTCCTCAGTAAATAGATATAAATCTGTAGTTCATCTGACTGCTAGATAGATCTTTCTAACAGAAGACTTCCCAAAACAGTAATCATGGCACTGTAACTAGCACCTTTTCTCAGGGACATTGCAAACAACCTTAGATATCACTAGCAGAAAGCAATGAAGCATGAAAAAATATGACTCTCCAGATGAACGTTGCCCTAAATCAAAGTCTCATTTGTAAGCCAAACATGTACCACATAGGCTATTTTATTTAGACTAACATTTAAGATGCTAATACAAATGGCATATAGGGGAATATGTGTTTTTAGCACTGGCCTTCTAGAATGTTGAATCTGACAAATTTTAAAACCAGTATCTGCTGCACAAATTCATGTTCCAGGGGCAGCTTTGCTTAGATTTGACTGAATCCTCCAACTCCTTGTGTACTGTAAATCCCACATTTGCTGATCATTATTGAACTGCTTCTTCCAGTTCAGAATGCCAGCTGCAATTCTGGTTTCATTTGCCTGTGGCTTCAGGTACAGCAATACATATGACCAGCTTGATATCTCTCCTCCTGTGTATTAGTACTCTGTACCATCATCTTTCTAGACATTCCTTCTTCATTTCAGTCTCATCCACTCTTGCTGGCACCGTTTATATCTCAGGAGATAATTTCTGACAATTTACAGATGCTTGCTTTATCAGTTTAGCTTCAAACAGTTATTTTTTAACACATTCTCTGTATTGTGTGTGTAAAAAGCAATGAACCTTAGTAAAAAAAAATGTTCTGAATACAGCAGACTTGCATACATGTTCACTCCACAGTCTGACAACAAAAAAGGGGAGGGGGGCAAAAAATGCTACAAAAATTTAGTGACACTTCTAAAAACCTAAATAATAACTACAAAATTCTGTAAGAGTACATTATTTGTACACTTCAGGACAAATATGCCTCAATGGGAGCCATTGTTTCCTTTTTATTTCAGTCCCAATGTTCATATGCAAGTGTCAGTTATGATAATACAGGCTGATGGTCAGGGCTGAACTGCCATCACATTCCACAGTGTTTGCTTCAGAAGGCTCCATTGTATGGTGTGACAGTTAAACACTCTCTGCTCTCATAACAGCTACACTTTGGGGAAGAATTGGGCTTTTAAGACTTTGTCATTTAATATATCCCTTTGAAAGTATCTATTTCTAGAAAACCTAGAGAGAAGCAATTGTGTTGATAGGGATCATTTCTTCTGTGTTCAACCCTATTGAAATCTGTGCTGCCATGGGAATTACGGTTCCTCATGGCTAAGCACGAGGGCAGGAGTAGCATGGGTGTCTCTATTCATCATAAGAGACTGTTAATCCTGAAGTGTTCACTAGTGCCACTACCTCAAGAGCCAGAAAGAAACGCATTCAAGAATTCAGTACCACAAACTGGGAGACAAATTAGCTACAGCTCCTAATTTCCACTTGGAAAAAATAAAACGATAGGAAATCCCTAATTAAAATTCTTCCCCTAATTGAATAAGTTCATCACCAAATGAAAGAAGGAGGACCACAACCATTAGAAAGTACATATCACAACCTCTATCATCTGGTTGCAAATGACTTGCTTCAACACGTTCCGTTCCACAAAGGCTACAGAGAGGCTTCAGTCAGCTGCTTGAGCTCATGCACTGCTGTTAGCCAACACTTCAAAAGAGCACCATATTTCATTTTCACCTGCAGACATTAAAACAAGCTTTTTAAATGGAATTTCAGGCATCACTACTGGAAATTAGGCCAGGTATATCAGGGGATCTAAATGCAGGTCTCTTCCCTCTCAGGAGACAGGTTCAAAAATGTTAACCTTTGCTTTTCTTCCTGCCTTTCACAGTACATCACAAAAACATACCATAAAATGGTGGAACTACTTCAGAATTATAGACAAAAAGTTCTGCTTTCTTGCTTATGCATTGCCCAATAAATAGCCACAAATGCTTGTTATTCTATTCCTTTTATTAATTGTAACATGCCTAGTTCAGGATAACACTGCAAATAATTATAACTCACAATTCATCATCCAATCCACCCTCATCTTTTTCCAGCCTCTTCTATTGTTGGCTTGGCTTTTTTTTTCCTCCCAACTGCCAGCTGCTGGTACAGATGTCACTTCCTGCCAGATGTTTTCATAAAAACCTCAATTAGTATCTACCCACAGATGAGACAGCTATAGAGGTGCTGTACAAACCCAGACTTTGGAAATACAAGAGGCTAAATGAGACACTGTTGCTCTCTACACATCAGTTTATCCAATCAGTTTTTTCTTGCAGGTGAAGATTTTATCTGCATTATTTTAACTACAAGAAAAGAAGTCAAAAAACTACTTTTAAAACAGAAAAGATGTAACATTATGTTAAAGAAGGCTATAGAACTCAATGCTACAGCAAAAAGAAAGATTGTGAAAGGAGAATGAGGGTGAGGGAGGTTGTACTCAGGCCATGACAGCTTCTCTCTGACACTCCTTGCACAGGAGTATGTCCTTCCTCCCACTTTTCTCTGCCCCAGTGTGGATCCTCCCACAGTCTGCAGTCCCCCAGGATAAACTTCTCCAGCACAGGCTCCTCTCCATGAGGAACCCATTCATGTCAGGAGGACCTGCTTAATTATGGGCTACTCCAGGGCGGGCTGTGGTTTCCTTCAGGTAATATCTACCTGCTCTGGAATGAGGTCATATGGGTACCTGCTCCACCAGGTACCCATCATACATCAGGGGAGTCTCTGCCTGAAGCACCTCCTTCCCCTCTTCCTGCTCTCACCTAGGTGATCACAAGGCTGGTCCTCAGTCCTCACTGCCTGAGTGAGGTTTTGTCCGTCCTTAAGCAGGAAATTGACTGAAACTGAGACAGCATTGAGCAGCCTGAGCTCTCCTCACAAAGGCCTCCTCTCTCTCTGTTCTCCTGCTACTAAAACTATCACAGATATCTATTACAGAGCCCACTCATCCTGCAAGACTTCTCCTCTTAATTGTGTGCCCAGGCACAATATAAAGCATCTCAGGAATAAAGAGATGTAGGGAAAGCAGTATAACTGAAACTACATCAGACATGAGAGATGAAGAGATAAATAATCTACAACATTCTATTGTGCAATAACATATTGTGCTTAGGTTCTGATCTTACTCCATTTTAACCTGTCATCACTATACACTGGGGTAAGACACTGAGAGACCTACAAGCCTTCTATCATTGCAATAATGGCTTTAATAAAAGAATGAGGTTTAAAGCATTACCTTTCTCAGGATCTGAAAAAACAGAGATAATTAAGTCTGATTTTCTTCAAAGCTTTCCACTTTCTTAATGGAGTCTAATGAATTCAGCATTGAAGATTTAACAGCAGGTGCCTTTACATTAGGAGGCCACACTGTACAGGCAAAAACAGCATATACAAACATTTTCCTCAAGAATGCTAGGAAAGACCTCAATACAGCTCCCTATAGCAACAGCTGTCTTGCTAAATAAAGAAATAAATAGATTCTATTGTCTAAGATTCACAACTTGCCCATGCCCTGGCCTTGACTCCAGAGCTGGAGCATCTGTAACCATCAGAGTTACTGATTCCATCTCAAAACACATACAGGGTTCCCGAGTTCAACTTAGGCTGCTTGAAGATGGTTGGCAGGATTGTTTTTATCCCTTTTCTTAAGAGTCTTCAAGAATATCTTTGTAGGAGAGACTTCCATGTGCTGTTCTGTGGATGAGTACCATGTTCCTTCCAGGTCACCACAGTGAGCCCATCATCTGCCAGGTCTTGTAACATTTGCAGTATCACACAGGGAATCCAAGAAGTAAAATCAGAACTGTACTGAATCTCAGGCCAGACCTCAATCCATAAGACTATTCTACTTTTTAAAGGGAATATATGAGCTCTTTTTTCTACAATGCAAGACTTATTTTCTCCTCTTTGAGTTGATAGATGTTCCATGAAATACCATTCACATTCAACTCCTAGAATGGGATGAGTGAAGGCAGAAGGATCTGAGAGTAAGATCCCCTCCCTACTGCATAGGAGATGAAGGACAGAAGACGAGTTTACAGATCCACAGTGACTGCTAACTCAGCAAACGTACTTTTAAGTGATCATACAAATTCAGAACGGAGCCTCTGTGAGTGGTTCAGTGGCTGTTGCTGCTCACCTCTATTACATTTATATCCAAGGCATTTCCTTTTCTACTTAGAAGATGATCCTCAATGTCTAGTTCTTGTTCTCTTGTCTCTTACTGTTTTATCCTAGGGAAGGCAATTTCTCAGCATTCATTTCTTCCTCCTTGGCAAGCAAATGAGCTTGTGAGAACTCAGAGAAACAGCTGTTCAAAATTGGTGCTGACACTTGCAAACTATTTCATTACCCATGACAGCAACAAAAGACAAGTCTCTCCTTAACATCTCCTGAGGAGCTTCAGGAAAAAACAGATATGGGCTCCCTTCTAAATAGGGAAAGAACTATGCTCTTGCATTTCAGTCCCTATCTCTGGGCATTAAGATCGCTATGGATACAACCTTCTCAACTGACAACTAAAAACATTCAAACGTAAAAGCAAAGCAACTTAAAAGGTCTTTGTCACTATTTAAATTATCCTACAATCTCTCAGTTTCCAACTCATCTACCTTTCATGCTTTGTCTCCATGAGAGCTACGTGCTTCAAACTGCAAGGTAGAGTACTCCACAGAAAAGTGTTGCCCGGGCTCCTGTGTCTATGAGTCTTTTCACACAGCCCTTTATGATCCATGCTCATCCCTAAGCCATCCAGCTGTTTACCACATTCTCACATGACCATTTTGCTCAAACTTTTTGAGCTGGACCTCAACTGAGGTCCTGCCCATCAATATCTGATCTATCTTGATCTGCAGAGGTGTATATATATATATATATATATATATATATATATAATATTTATCTAAGGTGGTGAAGAGACAAAAAGTTGAAAATTAACAGTTAGAATCTCAGTTTAGTCATTGTTATCACTATCCATCACTGCCTATTTTCATATACTTAAAGGGGAAACATCTATGGGAAGAATTCAAAGCTCTGAAGATGTTAATAAATGATCTAATAAACCGTATTATGTTTCTAAGCTAAAATACATAAAGTGCCTTCTTTGACTTAATAAATATGTTCTAAACCATAGATAGTGAGCTAGCATAAGTGAACGTAAGATTTTAAGTTCTTTTATCATTTCTTGGACATTTTTATCATGGATAACACCCATATAAAATTAAGATGTTTAATATACTCAACTATCCTAAGAAAAAATACATCCATAATAGCCCCTCTGCACACTCCTAACCAGAGACTCTCACTTGGGCTGTACAAACACCACGAGCAGCATTAGCATTACGGTCACTGTTCAATTGCTGTGGCACATTCCACTCGCAGCTTCAGTCCTGGAAGGTATAACGGCTGACTATGATTAATCAGAGTCTATTTGTTGCAGAAGGTAATGGAAGGAACAGTGCTAAGCATTTTTCAAAAATGAATAATAACCCAGGTAGCTGGCACCTGCATGTGAAGCGAAGCATTACAAACAAATGAGGAGTAACAGCTTACTGGGCACAAAATGTTACTGTTTTAGAAGAAAAGTGCAGAATAAGCAAACAAGAAGTAATCACCCCAAGCACTTCCACCAACTAAATAACCTTTAAACTTTCTGAGGTCCTACAAAATAGCATGATTGATCTGCATGAGTCAATAAAGAGGAATGGGACATATGTACTTTGAAATGATAATAGAATTTTTGTTCTACCTTTGCTCTGTTACTGTTCAAATACTAAAACTTTGAGTTAACTATTTTTATGGTCCAGATCTTGCCATTATGTTTCCCAGGCTTTTAAAGTGCTTGGAGAACTATTATGTAAGCTTTAAGTGTTTGCCAAATTAATGTCTGGAGACTGCCAGGCATTTTAAAAACAAATAGCAATTAACTGTTTTGCTATATTACAGATGATTCAACGCACTTTTCTAACAGTCTCCCTGCCTGAAACTTTAAATAAAAGGCAAAAAAGAACTTTTAAAAGAACCCAAGGGTGATACATACATGGATGACATATTTATAGCTGGACAATACCTTATTTAGACAGGTTAGCAGTTACTATATTTGCATTTGATGGATAAAATGTTGTCAGCTTGCTAACAGATTATTTTCACATAGTAGGAAATAATTCTACCTTAGAAACCAAAACCGAACTAGGGTTCACCATTACCAATATATCAATTTTAGCAGACATCTATTGGTGGCTCCATATTCTCCAGTTTGTTTTTGTGGATTTTTTTTAATCTACCCAAAATCTTCCTTCTGTGTCCTATATGCATGCAAAGACTTTCTGATCTCTTCAGTGAAAATACAAAATTTACACTGAGAACGAAGAGGAAATGTATTGATTATTAATTACAGCCACTAAATGATAAATTCCACTTAAAGAGAATAAATTCACTGTATATATGGACCAGCATCTGGAGGAAAAAAAAAAGATGGCTATCAAAATATTTAGATTCTCCAACTACAGTATCTTTTCTTCATGGGTTTTTATTCCATACATGGATTTAGAAGAATAAGCAGGGTAAAGGGAACTTGAGACACTAATATTTGCTGATCTTCAGAGTGCTGGAATTCCAGAAAGTTGAAAAATTAGGAGTTTTGGGAGAGAGTGTTGTCAAATCCTTTTGCTTTTGTAAATAACACACTGCAGGGAAATAAATAAAATCAAGAAAACCTTCTCTTACTTCTCTGCTGTGAGAAAGTTAAGAGAACAAAAGCATTAATGTACCTAGAGCACAAATAAATATGGAGAATGCAAGCCAAGTACACCGAGAGTAGAACAGAGTTCAACGTTTAAGTTGTAAAACTGCCTAGTAGGAAAATTTTAGCTATCTCATTTCTCCCAAAATTAAAGGGTATTTTTTTAAAGGCTTTTTAGAAAACAATATGGTACCTTTCCACTCTGAAAGAAGTTAGATATTTAGTAGGCTGACTGACATTAGGGGTTGCATTTGCTTTTGGCATACTTTAAATGTTCAAACTGAAAGGAGTGAAAGCCCTTGTTATGAAACACAAAAATATCCCACTGTGGGAAAAGGGAGAGAAAGAGACAGTGCAAACAACTGAATGATGGATTGAGAGATAAACATGGTGCATTATTGTTTATTCAAGCAGCTATCAGCACGAAATAAGGTTTTCCTAATATCATTACTGTGGTGATTAACATCCTTTTCCACACTTGAAAATCATTCCTGAAACTCAAAAGTGAATTGATTTCTCCCCACTATAATTAATTACTCCACATTTAATTGCAGGAAGCTGTGTATTTTTTCAACTCTACACTTGCTAAATAGTGGCTTAATTCTACTCCTTTTCAGCTCTGTACTACATGGGACTAGTGAACGCCAGGGTGTCAGAATGATGAAGTATCTGCTCCTAGCTTTCTCTCTCTATAAAGCAAGCAGCTCAGAGCTACCACACTACATCTCTGCCTTGGGAGAAGGAAAGTATCTAGTTCTGAGTTTTAAATAAGGTATCAAAGACAAAAGACAGGATTGTAAAAAATATACACTGTGGTTTAACACACAGCCAAGTGTTCTGCTGGTTGTAATGAAAATAGTGTCTTGGGAGTTGCTGTGCAGTTATAAGATAGCAGGGGTCAGCTGGGCTACAGTCCATCAAATCAGCATTTGAGAGAAAATTCTTATAAAACACAAGTAGGAAAAGGGAGACTAAAAATTGCTGAGAAGACAGCAAGAATATTTTATTTCCAGGTACTTTTTTCTGTTTTTGTCAAGTTGTTTCTTGACAGGGAGAGAGCAGAGAAATGATGCTAATGTTTCCTGTTTAGCAGCTACAAGTGTTTCTTGGCATGAGTCTGCAAATAATGTAATCTACTGAGTCCTGCCACTCAGGTTTTTCCTTTTATTGTTTTGATACACTGCACTTCAACATCAGCAATAGCAATAGTACCTGTGGCACTACTTACTATGTATGCAAACAGTGATAAACTGCACACAGTGCAATGAAAAAAGAAGAATCAGAGAATTATTTCAGTTGGAAAATATCTTTAAGATCATCAAGTCCAACCTTTGTCCCAGCCCTGTCAACCACTAGACCATTTCCCTCAGTGCAACATCCACCCATTTCTTAAACATCTCAAGGGATGGTGACTTCAGCACCTCCCTGGGCAGCTGTTCCAATGCCTGACAACTCTGTCAGTAATATAAGAAGTATCTCATAGCTCCCACATTTGTAACTAAAGAAAGTTTTGGCGTTATCTATCCAGAATTGAGCAGCTTGGAATGTTTCTGTTCTTTGGCACTTACCAAAATTCAATAATATAAACTTGCATTTTGTTTAAAACAGAGCACCTCTGTATATTGCCAGAGCTATCAATGCATTTTTCTGAGCTAGTAAGTACCTATTTAACACAACTTCATCAAAAAGAATCAAATGCAAGATTATCATCATTGCATCACATCACCTTTCTCAGTCCTTGCCTAAGGGTGACTTCCCTTCAGTATCTTTGTTCTTTTACTGCAAAAAATGCACAATAGGGCCTGAAATCCGTATTATCACAGTGGTGATTATGAGATATTGAAAAAGTCACTGGGGCTCAGAGCACTGAGCTGGTTACTTTTTATTATTTATGTTCCTACTTTAGCTTATTTGAACATCCTAAACTATAAATATTGGTAATGCTGATGAAAGGAGGACAGGTAGCTCTGCACAGCCTGAGGGAACTGAATTGTTGGGGTGAAAGACATTTCTGAACATGAAGATTACTTGATGTTTTGCCCTTAGTAGACAGTACAAAGAAGACCACCTACTTACAATATCAAACAGTACTTCCACTGTTGCATGCCAGCCTCTGACAGTCAATAGTAAATCTCAGATCTTGCATGAGAAAAATATGCCCACAAAGCCTGGAAACTCTAGTCAGAGCAATTACAACTAGCATGAAGTTAACATATGTAAAATTAAAGATCATCTTCAGTTGTCTTCTGTTTCCTCTAGGGTCCACACATCAGGTGTTTCTCAACCACTGCTAGAACTAGAATCTATCTCAATGAAGAAAAGCACGTACATACCTATAACTCATGAAACTCTGGCTATGTATAGAAGGCCAACTGCAAACAACAGTAAACTTTGGTCTTTTTATGATTGTTAGGAGGGTATCATAAGCTGTGTTACTATAAGACAGTGGCCTGTGGGTGAAGTGATCCTTCCCCTGTGTTGAGCATTTATGAAACCATGGGTGGGTCCAGTCTGGGGCCTCCCAGTACAGGTAGTCATTGATGCTGCACAGCAAAGGCAGCTGAGGCTGTGAACATGGTCAGGGACTGTAGCACTGACAGCTCAGGAGGTACTGAGAACTGGGTTTGCTCAGCCTGAGAAAAGAAGATATGTCTCTAAGAGGATATATGGCTCCCTTCAGCTACCTAATAGTATATAGGACATAGAGATAGGCTCCTCTCACAGGGGTACAGTGACAAGAATTAAGAAACAGACAGGAATACAAGAGCTTCTCACTAGATAGAAGGAAAATCATCAGGAAGTTGGTTAAACTCTGGAAGACAGACCCAGAGAGGCTGTAGGACATTGTTTCTTATAAATATTCAAAACTGAATATCAAGAATCAAAACCCAATTGTGTCAAACTCCAAAGCCAAGATAACTCCCTCACTCTGAAGTACATACAAGGTGAACTTACAATGGCAAACTGACTCATAAAAGACAATGAAAAGGTAGAAAATTAAATGAAACTGCCCTGAACAGTCATAAGCAGCAGCAACATCACAGAGGTAACACCACATCACAAGTAATATCACATCCTCCATGCTATAAATAATTCATCAAGTTATCCAAAAATTCAACAATCATTGCAATATATTGAAGCATCTTCAAAGAATAAAGTCTTTCTGAAAGAACATCATCTTTTCAGAATGAGACCTCAGTAATGACTGGAGACTGGTTAAAAGAACCTTGTCATGATCTCATACTATAATAATAAGACTGTGAATGGCTAGAAATTAGAGGTATAATTGTTCTTACTATAAAAAATTTCATTTCTGCAGGCTGGGACTCTTTCCCCTGCACATTTCCTCCTCATATTAAACAAAACCCTCTAGTAGTTTTAAATGGTCTTATTCAGGCATTCCAACTCTTTTCCTTTCTCTGTACCTGCATATTTTAATATTACAATGGATTAGAAATCGCAGCTTTCTAAAGAGAAAAAAAGCAGTGTCCAAAGAACTACTTTCTCTTGTAAAGTGCTAGTTTACTTTAGATAAATAACATTCCTGTCATATGTCAATTTATTCTGAAGGAAAAAAAGAAACCAAAGAAAATCAACTATGCACGTACTTGCACTACAATAATACAAAATTGTACCTTCTGAAAAGCTTGGATTGTTTTCTTATCATGAACTTTTGCCTTTCTGAATTGCTAATTCAGTTAATGGGCTCATTTTGCTCTGAAATTCGCATCATGAAAATTACCAGCCTTACAAGGTCTTCTATGTACAAAACAGCTTGCATATTTTGTTGCAAAGGTTCCATTTGACATTGGGAAATAGGAGGATCTCTTGAAAGAGGTAAAAGTCTAAGAAGCTACTTCAGAGTATGAAGCTACTTTAGAGTCACTGTTATCACAGTACTTGTTCTCATTTTTCAAAGAAAACATGAAGATATTAATTCATTTTATTCCATTTATTATTGCAAAGAAAATCATCCCTAAACTAGGTCTGTGTTTATTGCTTTTTCTTTCAGATTAACCACCTAGACTTGCTGAAGTGGAATTTGGCCATCATAGTATGGGTCCAGGTTTCCATTGTGTCAGGCAGTATACATGAGTGCATAGAGTACAACTAAAAAGCTTCATTTTAAATCCACAGAAGCTGACTTTTGTTTTCAGCTAAGTTCTCCATGAGAGAACAGACAGTTCCCTGTGAAAGCCTGTGTTCAATATCTGCATAACAGAGAAGGTGGAAGAAATTATACTGTAAATCATGCACAGCACAAGCCATGCCTACATTTGATTTGTTCACCGTGTAACAAAAATGTGTCTTGACTCAGGTTTTGAGGCTCCTGTGTTTCAGAGAAATGCTAATGAACCGAAGTTACCTGCAGAAGTTAATGCTAAAGAAGTTATTTTCTGGAAACTAACATGTTTTAGACTTTAAACAATGTGATTAAAATAAATATACAATTAAGACATCTTCTCTTTCTAAATAAACCAACAGTACAAGTGTACTCAGAGTGAGGATTCAGATACATGGATTTCATACAGTGTAACATATCAATCAAGTATTGCCAAAGACAGAGGGTAAAAGCCACAAATTTTCACATAGCCCTGACATTCTCAAAGCTACATGTTGATTAAGATGCCTCAGATTTTCTTCTAACTTATACTTCTGTGAGAGGAAGACAGCCTTATATCATCACATGACTATGCCTAACCAACAACCAGACAGTGATGGCTTTATGCAAGTACACAGAATTGAGGGAACTATTAAAAGGAAAATCTTTCTGGGGATAACATATATTTTTGGAAAGTATAGTATTATGATTAGTATTATACTTTTTCTCTAGGAAAGACTGAAAAGAATCCAAATGGGTAGATACATATTGGAATATGTACTTATCTTGCTCAAACGTCCTTTGAAAGCTTGGTGTTACAGCCAATACAAAAAGGCAAAGCCTATAATTCAGAGTATTTGTGCATTTTAAGCCCAGGGTAAATACTCTGAACTTGTTAACAGTTGGACTCAAAGGTCTTTTCAAAGTAGTTACACATTTCACTGTGAAATACAATTTAAGCTAAGCTAATAAGTTCTGAAAGCAGCAGTTTGTACTGTTAGAGGGGTTGTCCAAGACATTATGTAAGTATGAAGAATTATATAGTGCTGGAAGAATACAGTGTAATTAGTTTTAATTTCATAGTCTACTGTATATACAATTACCAATTCTAAAGAGTAAATTCATCTGCCTGTCCACTTCCAACCAGTGAAGGATGCAGCACTGCAATGCTGCAGACCCACTCACACGGAGATCTTCCACCTCAGAAGCTGCTGATGGACATTTGCATCAAGAGTATCAGTTCAATATCACATTTTAAATGCTTACTATTCTACAGCATTGCTTTTAAATCCTTTCAAAAAGAACCAACCTTCATCTTTTGATGTCAATGATATGATTTCACACACTTCATAGTTGTAAATTTTGAATCACTCCAGTATTCTGCTGTAAGACCCATTCAGCCACCATTAATGTATTTCATTGTTTGTGCTTTGTATAGCCAGAGTGCTTTCCTGGTATTATCAATGCAGTCCTGCTACAGAGTAATTTCAATGAGTCAATACACACTAGCAATTTGAAACAGCAGGGACTCAAAGCCTGAGGAGAGCAAACTCTTATCGCAGTATCTTTCTTGATTTATTGGAACACGAATGTGATAGATAAACAAGACCCACACTTCATAAAAACTGGCAATGTACTTTTCTAGGATGGTACAGTACATACAAAACACAAGCTCCATAGGCTTCTGAAACAGAAGTTCTTTGAGAGGAAAGAGGGTCTCAGATGAAGTGTAACCATATGCACAACATACACTGTAACGTTTCAGCTCTTGGACTCAGTCCTAAGTCGTCCAAGTTCTATATAATATTGCATATTTAACTATCCTAGAAAGCTCTTTAAAAACATATAGAAAGACTGTGTATCATGTGCATTATGAAAGAGCATCATCACATTCAATCACATTCTTGCATTAGCAATATTTTCTCTGGACAAAAGGAAAACCATTCCTTATGTCACTTAATTGTGAGACAATATGAGTTGCTGTGCTGATGGTATCTGGCATTAAGACGTTACACAACATACAAATGCTCTGTCAAATCATCAGGTGCAAGTTGTCAGAAACCAAAGGACAAAAGTTTTCAAACCTTCATTCCAATTAATCCCACCTCGAACTAGTATTTCTAAACAAGGGAAGAGGCAATACTAGTAAGAACAAATCTTCTAGCAGTTTTTGCTTCTTTAAGTGGCTTGGAGAAGAGTGAGGGGACTAGAGAAATAGGGGAAAAAAGGACAAAATGGAAGTAGATGAATGAAATGTGTATAAGCAGACTTCCCTGTCTTTATTAGTTCTGCAGCAATTTTTCAAGATACTGTTGACATCATGATAGTCCCCAAGAAGAACATGTTAACTAAAGCTTCCTTTTCATCAGTGGGACAGCAAATTTACCTGTAGGAATTATGCCAACCTGCTAATACAGCTGATCAGGAACTGGTAAAATCAAACCATGCTCTTAGAAGTCAAGGTCAAATTGCAGGACTTCACTACAGTTACTGGGGTTTACAGAGCTGTTCATTCTAGAGAGTATCTTTCACAAGACTGGAATGTACAGCTAAACATGGGGTTGAAAACACCAAAGAAATACTCAAACAGCATGGCATAGGTAAAGATTTCTCTTTGAGAAACCTGAGCTCCCTTGTCCCACCCTGGAAAAATAAAGGAAGCTTAAAAAGGTTTTGTCCACAAAGACTGCATGATGGCACACAGAGTGTCTGTTACAGTTGAAATGGGAAAAGATGCTAAAATACTATGTTTTCATATGTAGAGCTTGAACTTCAACCAACAGACTTTTTTAACAGTGCTGTACCTCAGATAATTCATGAATTAAAATGTGCTCAATTCGATATTATAAAATAATCCACAGGCATGGGGAATCAGATGAAAGGACATCAATACACGAGAAAAAGACATCTTTAAGCATACTCAATTTATACTCTTCACTTTCAGTTACATTAGTCACAATAGGAAGAAATTTGTTTCTTTGGACAGTGCATACAAAATTTAGGCCTTTGCAAATACAGTTAAACACTGTCTTACTTCTCATTATACTGGGTTGTACATATAGGTAAGACTTTTGAAGCCATGTCAGACAGACCAAGTAGTGTCTTTGATAATCCGATATCTATGACAGAGCCTGCTCTAAATCTCACATTTAAAAAGAAAACATGGACTTTTAACTACATTCACAGACATCTTATGAGCTGTGACCTTTATTTCTCTTTTGTAAAACCTAAATCATGCCATTTGCTTCATTAATCACTTATCTGCTTTCCATTTAGGAAGTCATTTAGGAAGATGTGCTACATATACCTCCAGCTGCCTCTAGACAGAGAGAACCTGCCAGTGATTGACTGGCATTCTTTTGCAGTGAGTTTTTTGTCTTACAATAGGTACACAATTCATAATAAGCTATTTCACTTAATGCTTTATATATTAGCCAGTTTCTTAAACAAGACAATCAATTCCAGTCTCTTCTTTCATTCTGGTCAACTTCACAGAGTCACCTGTGATAATTCTAGCTAATGTTACCTGTTGAACTTGCATACCACAGAGCAATATACCATCTGTGACGGGTTAGCCCAAATGTCATGTGGAAATTGGATTCACTGTGAAATTACTTGCACACTAGCTCAGGAATTGCTAATAATGCACAGATAATATGAGGATTTGCAGAAAATCCAAATACTGTACAGTGATTAGCAAACAGAACTTCACTCTGATGCCTGCAGGTCTGGAGCTTCTGCTAGAAGAATAAATACATTAACACATTATCCAGAATCCCTAAACCAGCATATTAAAAGCAGGGGCATGAGGGTTCTCCATCATGTTTTGTTGTTAGGTTTTAGCTCAAAGACCTTTTTATCATGGAAAATAAAATAGGATTTCCAACTTACTTCTAAAGGGGAAAAAATCCTGCAAGCGTGGAAATTTACCTTACATTGCTTAGTGAATTTACTCATCTGTCTCCATTTTGTTCAAAAACAAACCTCCTAACATAGTCCTTCAATGAGAAAGGAAGAAAAGAAAGAAGAATCTCAAGAACACTTTAACAAATATCAGGAATCAAAAGTAAAATGGACATAACTTAGGCCTTTACAGAGATAAAATACTGAAATAACACTCCCTTTCATCAATACAAAAACATTATCCATGTGCATAAACACTAGTGAGGAGAAAAGAAATGCAGTTTGCCTGTGTGTCAGTGACTCAGGTGGTGAGAAGGTGGTCATTTAATAGTTTGGCCCTGAAGAATCATTTTGCTTTTTGTAACTCACTGTTACACACCTAAAGGATTACCTGGTTCACAGGTGGATGGAGATCACAGTCATGGGTTTGCAGACTTCCATAATAAATGATGATATGGGGGCTTTATCCTCTGCATTTCTCTACTTTATTACAGATTGCTACAAATATCACCAATCACAGCTACATTTTGCAACTGCAAATCACTTCAGCGTCAACTATGACAGTTCCTTGAATGGTTTTAACCAAAACCTTGAAAGACCTCTAATTTAGTTTAATATTTACAGAAAACAGAAAACCACCCCATTGTCTGCAAGTTGAACAAAGCACAGTTGCATAGCTGCAACAAATTACTTCTTTCTGATGATATTTTCTCATGGCATGAGAACTGCCTTATTTGTATATACATTGAAAGGCCAGAGGCTACATCCTTGCATGGAGGATACCCAGTTTTTAATCAAAGAGTGTAAGACATATGTATGTAACAATGGTTCTGTGCCATTTCTTTCAACTGAACAAATGCACTCTTCACTAAGAAAAAGAGATATGTCAGTTCAGGGCCAAAGTAATTCACAAAAACATATTTAAGACTCAGAAGAAAAGATTAAAAGACTCCTAAAATTAACATTAATAACAAGCACACAGTGTAATGTCCCTAATACCTTAAAAATATATTCACATAACACCTGAAGGCTACAAAATGAATCTTTGCTGAATATTTCATGTAAATTAGTACCTGCTGTTGCAATTATTCACTGAAACCACACACAAAAGGGTGATTTGGCACACACAGAGGTAGGTAAACAGAAATGTGACTCCTGTCAGTCATAGCATATTTAAATATTTAGTC
Source organism: Colius striatus (assembly GCF_028858725.1). Classification (NCBI taxonomy): domain Eukaryota; kingdom Metazoa; phylum Chordata; class Aves; order Coliiformes; family Coliidae; genus Colius; species Colius striatus. The sequence continues at coordinate 3,421,004 of NC_084761.1, read as the reverse complement.
CCAGTGATTAAGACACATTTAAGGCAGACATATGAGGAAATTTCAGCCTCTCCAGTAAGATATTATCAATACTGCTGGACTGAGCTTCTGCCCTTGACCTTGGACTGTTACAAATAGCAGGCCTGTAGCTCTGCAGAGAGCATATAAAGCAGTTCCCTTGAAAAGAAGCTAGAGAGGCATCATGAGAAATTTCCTGTGCCCACAGAAGCTCTGTGATTTAAGTGCTACGTTATCATATTGCGAACATTTACGTCATCTGTCACTGGGGGAAGATGCACAGAGCAATCTCTCAAAATATCTTGCCAAGCTGCAGCCCTCCCAGCTCCATTGCAATTCTGCAACTGTTTAGCAGTCTAGAGCAAAAATACTTTCTAGGTGCATCAGGATGCTGTTGTTTGTAAGCTGCTCCACAAGAGAAGCAGCAAAAATAGACTCGCTTAAACTTTGATGTTAGGATGAACCATCTCACCTTATTGTTACCTGGTGAGTTTTCTGTCCAGAATTTTACAGGTATCAAAGTTCAGTAGAACATAAATATAGTCCAAAACATATAGATGGCAAATAGGTCATCTGATCTTCTGCCTTTAAAAACAGTGGCCTAAACACTATATTTCTGCATGGAGTTTGATTTGAAACAGAAGAATGTTTTTAACCAAATAAAGTGGAAATATTTATCACATTCTAAGTGTTTACTTTTTCTGTAGCAATTCTACCTTCTGCACTAAGAACATAAAAACAGTGTAATTTGAATGACAGATGAAAAACCTGTTTTGCAAGCTGAAAGAGATAATTTTACTTCAGTTACCTTTAAGTAACTTTCACACCTGCATCCAACCAACGAGCTGAGGGGGAAGATTAGTCACAGTACATGATGCTAAAGAGAGTTCAATTCAATATTTATTATTACCTCAGTATTCTGTATGAGTCCATTTATTGATCTAATAGGCATTATAAATATTAAAACAGATTTTCAACATCACATATTTATGTCACTGGCAGTAACAGAGAAGAACTTTAGTTGTGAGGCAATAGGTTCTCATCTTTTTCACTTAAGTATTTCTTTACTACAGTGATAGTTTTTATTTCATTTCACTGATTCACACCTAAAACACTGGGCTTTGCAGGCTGAACTCAACATAAGCTTGTCTTACCAGGACACATTACTTCTCTAAGCAGGCAGTTCTGCCTCTGATTTTCAGTCTCATCTCACTGGTGTACACCACCTTTTATGAAAATCCTGTGTTAATGACTTCTGCTTCACTGGTTGAGTTTTATATACATATGTCTATGTATTTCTGTTTCAGATCTATTCCCTAATTGTGGGCAATGAATTAGAATGAATCTAATTAATTTTAGAGTCATTATTCCATTCAGCAAAAAAGCTTAAAATACCAGATTTGAAACAGTTCTCAGAGATATTGCAAAATAACTTCACCATTCATTGCTGCTATTTGGGTGTTTATGGATCAGTTTCCAGTCTCTTCTAAGTCCTACTTCCTTGCACTCATTCCAGTCATTTGCATTTTGTTGCTACATTCAAGAAGTGTTTTATTGATGGAGACTGAGTGACAAACACCCACGCTCTAGCACGTCTACTTTGGGCCTCACAGTTTCACTTTTCCCTTTCCTGGTTCTTTCACACATTTGTTTACCATATTTCTGATGCTTGAGGCCTTGATAACATCATTATAGAAATGTTTAATCAAATCCACAGTTTACTCTGACAATATTTGGCATTAGTAGCAGCTGTAACTCACTATAAACATTAAACTGGCAAGCTTACTCATGCAAGATTTCTCACTGGCTTTTAAATAATCGAAAATCATGTGGCATAAAACAGATCTTTAGAAACATCCTGTAGTTATTTTCCCATGTGTTTTTTGTATAGAAGTAAGAATCAGCACATTTGTTTATATGTAACCTATCAGCTTGTCTATTCCCCAAATGCACAGAAGCTCCATTCAATTGAATGGTCAAAACATAGAATAAAAGATATTGCAGATGCCAGAAAGATGTGCAGGTTCAAAATCTGCACATGATGTTTATTGAAGGTTATAAAGGCAAAAATGGAGACTTTCTTAACAAGCAATTATATCTAAGTCATATGTGGGAGAAAATTAGGAAGATATTAAGGATTATTGCACATCTGCTTGTTTTTATGGTTTTATAATATCTGCTACCAGCCATATTAGAATAAGATATCATGCACAGTAGTCTCACCAGGTATAACCGTTGTCATGCTCTTAACAACACTTTCTATATTACTGAGGCAAGAAATTACTGGTAGTTTTCTTCAGATGTAAATTGGAAAACACTGATGAGCATCAGGCAGGATTTACAATTGCTTCAATTACTCTCCCAAATCCTTTTTTTCCAATGTCAATATGACAACACTGCTTTTAGGGGTTTATTTCTTTCTGCTTTACTGTTCTACATTAAATGAATGTTCAGCTATTTCCTCAGAAGCAAATCTGTCTCTCAACATATATACTTCCTTCATAGCTCCTGTGCAACTAACATGAACAGCCAAGGGAAAAGAGGATCAATATTTTTACAAGAAAATAAAAAGCAAACATCTTCCCTTACAAATAATAAAATTAACACAGTCTATTTTCAGCTATTTGGACTTTAAACTAAACACATTTAGACTCCCAGAATCTCCAAAGATAGTAATTGCAAATTAAATTGGTTTAATTTTACCACAAAACATGTTTTTCATGAACTCACTCACATGCAAAATCATATATCCATGATCAAACAAATGACACCAAAATCCTTATTCTCACTCTCATAGACTACTGCTAAATTGTCAGCCTATTATGAAAAGTTTTGATCTTTCTCAAATGGACTGTTCAACATGCTTCAGGTTAAGGATATCTTTAAGTACTCAGTTTGTATGAGGACATTTATGAAATTACCTATTCAGGTATCTCACATTTGTAAACAGTGACTCTTTTTAGAAATGTAGTTAGTATAAGAACATAGTGTTTTCTGTGAAGGAAATATGGTTTTGTGTCATTAGGCATTGACAAAGACATGGACATTTCCTTGCACACTCACGGTAATATGGCCAAGAGGACAGTGTTTACCATGCACCTGCAGACAATGCACTGTAAAGATTGTCTCTGGAACGAACAAAAGACTAACAGGACAGATTTTCCCCAGATGTAATAAGACGGCATCCTCCAGACCAAATTTACCTCTCTCCAGGGAAACCAGATGTTTATTACTAGCAAAAGACATTTACCATCCAACACAGTCTGTTGGTTAAATAGTAGATACCTAATTTCAGTCTCTGTCAGATTGGTGCTTTCCTAGTAAAAGTAATTGTCCTGACAATAAAGCCCAGACCCTTCATGTACTGGCTGATTCCCCAGAAGGCTGTGCAGGATCTTGACAGGCTCGAGAGTTGGGCAGAGAGGAACCTCATGAGCTTCAACAAGGACAAGTGCAGAGTCCTGCAGCTGGGAAGGAACAACCCCCTGCACCAGCACAGGCTGGGGGTCAAACTGCTGAAGAGCAGCTCTGCAGAGAGAGACCTGGGAGTCCTGGTGGATAATAAACTAAACATGAGCCAGCAATGTGCCCTCATGGGCAAGAAGGCCAATGGCAGCCTGGGATGCATCAAGAAGATTGTGGGCAACAGGTCAAGGGAGGTTCTGCTCCCCCTCTACTCTGCCCTGGTGATGCCTCATCTGGAGTCCTGTGTCCAGTTCTGGGCTCCTCAGCTCAAGAGGGACAGGGAACTGTAGGAGAGAGTCCAGTGCAGGGACACCAAGATGATCAGGGGAATGGAATATATTTCATATGAGGAAAGGCTGCGGGAACTGGGGCTGTTTAGTCTGGAGAAGAGGAGATTGAAGGGAGGTCTTATTAACATTTATAAATACCTAAAGGGTGGGTGTCAGGAGGTTTGGAAATCCTTTTTTTCGATAGTAGCTAGCAACAAGACAAGGGGTAATGGGATGAAGCTGGAACACAACAAGTTCCATTTAAACATAAGAAAAAACTATTTCACTGTGAGGTGAGGGAGCCCTGGCACAGGCTGCCCAGGGGAGTTGTGGAGGCTCCTTCCTTGGAGGTCTTCAAGATCTGCCTGGACATGTTCCTATGTGACCTGATCTAGGTGACCCTGCTTCTGCAGGGGGGTTGGACTAGGTCTCTGGAGGTCCCTTCCAACCCCTACCATTCTATGATTCTATTATATTTTTAAGGACCTACTGAATTAAAAAATATCTTTCTTCCAATAAAGAACAGGAGAAAATATGTAGATATTCACAAGCTTTTATGGGCTAAAATTGAAGTGTTCTATCCTCACAATAGTTTCTCTTCTATCATTATTACATCTATTCTCTTCCAGGTAAGAGTAGAATTTTTGAAACACTATTCCACTTTGCTTGAGACTGGATGACTTGAGATGTAGCAGTGACAAAATTCACCTTTGTAAAGCAAAACCAGAGGAAAGCAGAGGAAGTAAAGAAACAGAGCACCAATATCCCACATTTAATGTAGCAAAAGATGAGTCTAGTGCAAAAATTTTTCCACACAACAACTTCTGATCAATATGATGGTTGAATTTCTGCTCTGAAATACAATTTGGAATCCTCAAAAAGAGAGAGAAAACATATCTGTAAAAACCGACCGGGAAGTACTGTTTCCTACAAATAGTCACTAGATGGCATCTGGTCATCACACTTTAAATCTGAGACGATCACCAGTCATTCCCCTGGGACAGAAAATACTCAACATAAAGCATCCTGATGAGGTTTTGGTTTGCTGTAATGCATAAAATCCTGGGTTTAACATTCTGCAAATTCATACTTCCCTACTGGAAGTCACCTCAAAGATGGCAGAAAATTAACATTGATAAGTTGGCTCTGAATAAAACATCATGATGCATATATACAAGTGAGAGCAAACTTTTAAAGACTTTAAAAGGGCCATTGGTGGGTAAGGTTGTTTATAGGGGTTTTCTTATTTATAGTTCTCATTCCTCTGAAATCTCAAAAGATTTTATTGATGGCTTTCAGAGGCATGTTTTCTGGGTTTGGTTTGGGGGTTTTGTTTTGTTGGTTTTTTTACAACTCTGCATTTTGATACTTCAAAAACATCAACAACATGAACAGAATGTGTAAGAAAAAAACAAAGACAATATTAACTGAACTATAAACACTTTAAATATTAATGATGCATTGATGTGTTTGCTTCTAAGATAATGATAAAAGCATCAAAATGCATGATATATGATCTTCATAGCACAGCTAAATAGAATTTGTTTGATGGGCACCTATACAGTAGTTATTGTCTTGCTTATGCAAATACTCATTTAAATCAGTAACTTTATTCATTTGTTTTCCAGTAGCATATTTTTGCAACTCCTGACTGAAAACAGTGCAAAACTATCACATTCCCTTTAGTTTCACTCAAATTATGTAAGCAGAAATTCACAGAACTGCTGTACAAAATGTGCATATAAATATATATCCTATTTATTAGTTTCTTACATCTCATCCATGAGAGCACACTCCACCCCTCAAACAATCTAGTACTGCTGGCAGTGAAGAACATCAACTTCTATACAGCTTTTATACAACTTTCATGCAGAAACAGCCTTTTCCTGCATTTTCTTAATCAATTAGTATATACTTCAATTGTGAGCATGTTCACAAACCCCTTCATGAAAGTCTATTGAATTCCAGTATTTAGATCTACCAAAAAATGAATATTAATGATAGCAGAAAAGGCATTTGTTTTTCTCCTTTGTTTATCCAGCAGTTCCTTTTAAAAGGAGTCTGCTTCAGTTCGTTTAACCTGTAGGATGTCTTCCTTAATCTTGCAAGTAGAAGAGGTGCATGACCAAACTTGATTGAGCACCTTCAAACATCCATTTAGCTTATCCTTCACAAATAACAATGCAAAGAAAATCTTACACAGACACTCAGTCTACTCATACATTTCCTCTTCACTTGATATGTCTTCAGTCTATGTAGTGAGTTGCTATCCTAACCCAGGCTTTTCTGTTTCCACACCAAAACCATCGATGTTCAAGAAGACTGATCTTCTACCAGCTCTCTAGATTCACCTGCTTGTTACCACTTGAATTTCCAGCTACTGGAAATGTCATGTTCTTATTTTATTTAGACTGACTTGACTTAGCTACAGCACAGAAGCAGAACTTCTGACAATGAAAGAAAGGGAGGCTCCTAAAAGAAAAGGAAATGCTTATCAGACAAGATGACACCAAAGTTTAATTTAATCAGGACAAAATCTAAATGTCAACCTAGAGATCTGCTGTTCTAAGGATAATAAAGCAACTACAGTTTTAACAACATCCTCATCATTTCCACTCTGGGGAAGGCTGAGTCCTGAGAGTAAATATTCAGCAAAGTATGCACCTAATTTAATAAGAACACACAAGTCATAACTGGATGAAAGAGGAAAAAGATGTCAACATATTTCAAGAGACTGAATGTAAGACTAACTGGTTTGTCTTCATTTAATTTATTGTTACAGAACTTATAATTAGAGGTTTTTCTCTATGTAAACTACAATAGTAATGTTATGTCATCATCTAAATTATGTTAGAGTCATTTCAAGGAGACTGTTTCCAGTTAACCTCTAGCCTTTGGGTCAAGTCATGAGAAGTGGTAAAAAAGCCACATCTATGTGCAATAGTGAAAAGCAAACACTGTAAACAAATGAAGATGTAAGGAATAAAAGTCAAGGGTCTCGAACTACTAATGTTTCATGTCTGCTGTGGATTAACCCAGGAACAGATTTCAAGCACCTGGATGCTCAAAAGCAGCCAGACAATGTAAAAACTGACAAAAATCTTCCCCTCATTTCCAATTCTGTTCACATGCAGTGAAACCCATAAAATACTCTCTATCACATGACAGAGCTGTAAAGATTTCTGGGCTTTTTTACAACAGTTCTATACATTTGGTTAAGAATTAAAAGCATCAGTAACATTTTCCTCCTTTTTTCTTTAATTCTTACAAATTAGATCAGTTCTACAGAACTACCTGAAAGCCCTGTACAAATTGCTTTTTATTCTTCCCTATGCAGAAGAGTCTCTCTCTTCCTGCCTAACATATCCAAATGCTCTGTGATGATGCTTAGGGAAGAGTCATTTTTTTCTTTCGATTCCACTCTTGTCAGATTTTGCTAAGATACATTCCATTCAATAGAAGTCTAAAAGTTAAAGAAATTCACTTTTTTTGCAAGCCATTATCTCCAGCTAATAGATTTCTCTCCTGAAGCAGCAGTAGAGATAAGGTAAATTCAGGTAGCTGGCACATTTCTATTCAGATCACAGGCAGCAATTCTTGCAGCAATTTTATTTCTCAGCAAAAATCATTATTGTCCCTAGTGAATTACCCTGAAGAGTCCTATTTTACTCTCAGTACCTTTTCTCAGCATCTCTTGATTAAAAACAGTACCTGATATTTGTAACCAAATATCAATATAAAGACAAGAATTTGAGAAACGGAGACTTGGGGGGAAAGCAAAGCCATTTTACAAAAGGTAGAGCTTTAAATAAGCAGGAATGAGATTTTTAAGGCAGTCTAGGAGAAGAATAGGAAACTACAGATAAGAGTATAGCACTTCAAGGAAGCCATAATAAAGGGACAAAAACAGCAGGCTCCTAGCCCAAATCCAGCCCCCCCTAGATTCTGACAGCTAGTCATTTGATAACTTCCTAAAGCTTCCAGGAGTGATTCCCTCAGTTAAACTCTGTCAGCTCTACAAGCACAACTTATTGCCTGATGAGATTTAAGAATAAAAGTTTTAAAAGGCACAATCACTCAGCTTAGTGAAAACATCTTGAATTATTTAACAATCTGTTAAGTTGCTCTACCTGTTAACAAACATGAAGTTTGATGAATCTGATTCACCATGAAGTTACCACCCTAGTTCTCTGTCTCTAATACCAGTCATTTTAATAAATCCTCAATTGTGTAACAGAAGTAAATTTAGTCTGTCATTTTCAGCTGAATTAGACTTTCATATAGCATCTGTCACAAAGAACAGAAAAAGCAGACTACTTTTAGAAAGAAACCTGGAAATAAGCCTATCAGACTCTGGAATTGGGACATTATTCAATGATTAATTCCCAAATCCACTTGAATTCTCACCTGTCAACTTTCTTTTTATTGCCACGTTGTTCTATAAGCAACGTCTGGCAACACATTTGAAAAAAATCTATGTATTTCTTTTCATCCATCACAACAAATGACTTTCCAAGCAACAGAGTTAGTGTAATTTCAAGGGAAATAAGATCAACTCATTTTTTTTTAATGCTATGGTTGTGTGCTATCAGAAATATCACACAAAACAAACCTTTTTCCCCATCATAACCTTCTTCAGTAGATCAAAATAACTGCTAAACTTGCCCCAAAATAACCTGAAAGCACTAGTTCAAGGTCTAAGTTGCCAAGGCTCAAGTAAGATGACCAAAACCTTGGGTTTTGAGGTAGTGTTTTGAAGTTTAAGGACAGTTTTTTGCAGGCAACAACCAACAATGGAATCAAAAGAAAAAGAACTTCCAGGTAAAGTTCAGCCAACAAATCCAGCAAAGCCCTCGCTCCACCTCTTTCCCCTCTCATTTTTAAAGGGAAGAGAAAGTTCTTCATCTTAATGACAAGTGTTTATAAAAACCTGTTTTGCTGCAGACCACTTTCTATTTTCCAAAATACAGTTAGCTAAAAAAACACATCATTCTTCAAAACATTCATTTTTAACTGATATGAGCCTAATTTCAATGCAAATGTGAAGCACAAAAACTTGGTTTTAAATATAAATCTTCATCTCACATTATTTTACAAGGTAGTTTTTGACAAATTACCAGAAAGGTTGCAACTTCTCAGCAGCTATTAAAGCTTTTGAAAGGTGTTTTTAGTAAGAAGGAATTATCCCTGGCAGTTCAGAAAGAATTATTGAAAGATGTTCTTCCAAAACTTCGTATGTGGGGTAAAAAAAAGTGATTCTGTGAAATCATTATCATCAGATACATTAAAAATATTTTGATCTTTCAAGATACTTTGAAACTTGTGAAGCCCTTTGAAACTGCTTAGTCACATTAATGTCTATTTAAAGGCAGCGATTTCAAACTGAAAGGAAGTGTTCATTTGGAGAAAGTCCAACCACCTTCTTACATCAAGGAGCTCATTGTTTAAGGTTCATGTTTAAAATTGCATTAATCGTGCCTACAAATGCATAAAAAAAGGGGTTGCCAAACACTTAAAATACTATACATCTCTTTATTCTGACAAATTCATATTCCTACCACCAAAAGTCTGAGGGAATGCAATTTATATGATCATAAGGGAAAAAATAACCACAAAACTCCAGATGCACAGAGAGTCACATAATGTCACTTACTGGCATCATCCAACCAGAAGCACTTGAGAAGGTTGTGTGGAATGATATAAATGTTTAAGAGAGAAAAATATGGATTGAAAGGCCTTAACTGCAAAACATTGTGAACTCTTAGTACCATCCTATGGAGTCAAACACCATCAGCACTTTCGTTAATCAGACGCACAACACCTTAGTATAAACTTATTTTAGGGTACATTTATTCCCCACCAAGTGATAATAGTATATGGAAAAGGAAGGAGGAGTGCACTATAAAGACTGACTAGACTGTTTCCATCCTTTAGGCCAGTATAAGGTAGCTCCTCTTGGTCAAGTCCTGCTCAGTTTTCAAGCAAACAGTGACATAACTGTTGTGAACACCTGGATCTTATATGCCATTGGACTTGTCCAAACTTTGGGGGTTTTTTCCCCTCCTCTGTATCTACCCTCAATTAGGGACACTGGTAATGTATAGAGTTGCAAGAGAGCTTGCAGTAGTACCCCATGCCACAGTTCACTCAGATGCTATCCTTTCTCTGCACAGCACTAAGTCACAACCTGAAGTCAAGTCTGCATGTTGATGTGATACACTTAGTAGCACACAAGATAGATTCAGTGGGCTTATTAATGAACTCACACTGCAATGACTCTAATCAGTTTTAGTCAGTTTGGTAAGACAGATCTTGACTACACTGTATATTCAAGTATTAAAGAGCATTTAAGCAAATTCAAGCACAGTCACTTCAAAAGTAGCAAGCTGTCAAAGGCAAAAATTGCTTCTAGTGACTGATGACTGAAACAATTTAAAAGAAGATCTAAACTCAGTTACAGAATCTAATCTATTCAGCAAAAGGCTTCTACTTACTGGACCTTGAGGACTGTTCTTGGCACTGGAAACCAGTGTTGTAACATCAGATTTATAGTCCTAAAGAGAGAAAAGGAAAAAGAAAGGGGTGGGGAGGGGAATCAGATTAAACAGAATAGTTTGTCCTTCACATAATGAATAAAGATCGACATTGAGCACCGCTACGATTAGGCTCAGAGGAGCCAGATGATGGCACAGATATTGTCTTTGAGAAGCTTTATCAAGAAGTCCAGCACACTTCCTGAACTAGGTCTGCACAGTCTTACCATGAAAGTTTGGATGACACTTTCTCAGCTGTCCAAAATTCTGTTGGGATCTTATTAAAATGTTCCCTTAGAAGGCTCTGGTTTATTTGCCTGTTTGGCACCAGCCATATAACATTGCTGCAAACCACTGCAGTTTAGACTGTGCTGGCAGGCAGGTTCATTGCTGTGCTTACCCATCCTCCTTTCAAACTGGGTCTACATTTGGGTCCATGCTGAAGTTACGTAAAATCCCTCCTAAAACTTCTCCCACATCCCAACTAGCATTTCCCAAGTGTGGGCCCAAAAGAGTCTGGGGCTTGAGCACATCTAGAGCCTTTGCAGTTACAGCAGAAGAAACCAGAACACAAAAAAGAAGAAAGAAAAAGCCTCACCACGTACAGAAGCACAGACAGTGTGAGAATAAATTCACTGTGCTACTGTTAACACAGTACAGAAACAAAGGCTTAGGGAGATTTTTGAATAGGTGATAGCAGTGCCAAAATATCTTAATATACACATAATAAATACAGCTGCAAGACTCACACCAGTAATTACAACTATTTTTTGAAGGATATGCTAGAAAGTATTTGGCAAGTTAAATTTTTCTCTCTTCCTTAACGAATACAGCCCTTACTTTCATATTTATAAAAGGTCTCCCAGGGTGAGCCTCCTGTTGTCTTGCCTTCTCTGTCAAGAAGAACAGATTTGCATGTCAAAGTGAAGCTAGGCAGTTCCTCTTAATGTTTAGGAAGCTCTGATAAGCTGAAATTGAGGCAAAGAAAGCAGAGAGTAACAGCTGTGAACTTCTTTTCACCATTATTATTTTCAAGTATGCCTCTAGATATTATGCTTCTAGATCTTTTATTTATAGGACATGTGCAATGATCCAGGAGGCAGAACATATTTCAAGGAGTTGATAGAAACTCTGGTACTTCACTGCATGACCTTTCTGTATTTCACTCCTCTGCATCCCAGTTTATCCATTAATATATGGAGGACTACACCACTTTCTCACCTATAAAGCAGCTTCATGTCTGTAAACCCTCTCAAAAGATGGCTGTTGCAGAAACACAACAGCTTGAAATGTATTACACTGGCCACTGACACGTGAAAAGAATCTATGGGCTACAAAATCTAACATATATAGTGGCATCAAAAATACTTTCATTATTTTTAGCTTTTCCTCCACATACTGTAAGTTCAGTCACAAAAGGGTTTTCTTATGCAGTCAGCATCAACTTGCTGTACTAGCTCCTGATATATATAAGAAGGAATATCAGTTGCTTTCTGATCAACTCAGTCATTGTATATATAGACTTTACAACACATATATAGGTGCCAAACTACCATCAAAATCAACCAAATTCTTATAACCTAGTTGTATCTTTTCCCCACAAAGGAAAGCAGTCACTTATGCCTACTGGGAAAAGTTGCAACATCCTGGAGACTGATATCAAACAAAACCATCAAATCCTTTGTTCTGTTTTCTAGCCTCTGTATAATTTAATAGCTCTTCCACTTTCTACTTCTTTCAGGTTTTCTTTATGGTTAAACATTTCCCTCCTGATTTCTTTTTTCCCCTTCATCCTTTTCTACTCATTCATATAACCCTCAGTTCAGCCACCTCAGACCCTTTTTACTACTTTACTATGCACATCGTACAAACTAAACTTACATAGAGACACCATAGAGCGTGCATTCTACCATTTGTATTCAGAGCTCATTACCTTCCACCTTGTCTAATTAGCATGCTCTTTCTTGTTACAGAGCAATCATGCAGTGGGTTGCATGGTTAACCTTAGATCACACAGTTTCACGGTGTTTTTAAAGGGCACTGTAAGAATCCAAACCCCACAAGCTAACCATTTTGCAGGGGTGTTGCTCTTGGGAGACTCTCCAGGAGATACAGGCTGGTAGACACACAAAGAGACAGCAGATTTGATTCTGCATGACTTTCTTTTCCAGAAGGCAATGTCCTGATTTCCAAATAAACATCTCATTCATCTTATTTCCTAGCATTGCACAGCTCTGTGAACCAGTAATAAATCATAATCAGCTTTGGACCAATATTACACATGGAATACCTATATGGAAAGCCTATGATGTGCTCCATATTAATAACATGCTTGCCACCTATGTTAATCCACAGCATATTGAGTCAGAAGATAAAAGCCAAATTAGCAACTCTTTTGAGGCAAAGGTTATTTTTAGAGGGACAGAGAATTCCAAGAATAGTACAAACTAATCTAAACCTGATAGCAAGAGTTGCTTCTCCAGTAGTGCCAAAAGCTTAATCTGGACAGACTGGCCTCTGCCAAACACCAATCTCCTCCTCTTGTATTACAAAGATTGAAACAATCATTCACCCACTACAGCTACAATAACAACATTCAGGTGCAGTTTTCTGATAGACAGGAGAGATTAATTCTCTACTCCCAGCCCCAGAGTGCTCATACTGATTTTCATCTGTAGGACATTTTCCTACACACTATTTCTGTATTTTAAACAAACAAAAAATTGTTTTGTGGAGTTCCCATCCACACTCATTTCCAGGTAATATGTCATAATATCTCATATACATTCAGATTATGCTAAGTATTCTGCCTCTAGCAAATCATTTAACTATGCTCTTGTTTTGAAGTCTATAGAAAATGGAAATTACATCACTTGGGCATTACAGTATTTAACAGCAGCACAATAAAGAAAAACTTTCTCCTCTTATAGAACTGTACTTCATGTTCCTGTCAGTGCCTCCTCCAGGTCATTTCTTTTAGGTCTTGTTTCCATGAACGTTTGTATTTTGAGATGATTTTCGCTCAGTACTCAAAGGTGGAATTGCAGCAGCCATTGACAGGCTATTATCAAGCTCTATTCTGGTAAGAAAGGCAGCTGTGCTGTCTCCACATCAGGCTTCTCAGAAGTTTCTCAACATATTCTCTTCTATTCATCTGTCCTTACAGAAGTAATGAAATAACATTAAAACTCTCCCTAAGTTTTATACAGGCCACATCCTTCTTCCCACCCCTCTGTTTCAAAGTTTAGAGTAAATGTCAAGCTTACAGACACTATTATCCATTCTTCTGCCTTTAAAGGGAGAAATAAATTTTGACAGTCTTTCCCCAGTGTTAAAAGTCCGAGCTGCTCCCTGGTGATAGAAAAAAAATCAATGCAAGTAAGATCCCTATTTTCTTTCTTGGAACACGACTACTTCCAGCAATTTATTTGACTGCCTATGCCTTCTATTACCATGTAAATTGTTTCAGGCTGCAGGGAAAAAAAAAAGTATTAATCTCTCCTCAGTAAGTCATAAAATAAAGAAATCAATTTCAAGGTCAATTTAGTCTAAATAACACCTGCTGCCCTTTTTGTAACATGCAGGCTCCTCTGAAACACTAAGTTGCTGTCTATAAAGGCATCAATAGGTGATGTTTCACATAAATCAAGGTAACGTACAGCACAGTACAGCCTGTTTGCAGTGTATCATCTGAGGCTTAAAAAAAAGAGTTAAAATAGGTCTTGTCATACATTTTCAACATAAGCACGAGGCTTTATATCAGAACACTAAAGCTGAGCAACTCTTGTGTGCATAGGGGTCTGATTCTGCCAGAAACTTGTGTCTGGTAAGGTTTTGGGAGTATACTGAGGGGTTCTCAGCTTCATGCAGAAAGGATTCAGATTCACAAAGGGGAAGAGGGAAATAGTAGTCACAAGAAATGAATCTTTTGTTTTCCTGGTAAAGAGTGGAATGAGATGACAAGAAATGAAAAAGAAATGTGGTAACGGTGGAATTTTTCCCCCCTTCACACCAATAATTTGGGAAAAGAAAATAACTTGAACATTTTTCTCCTGCTTGCATGGAAGGAAAGGTTTTAAGTGGAGATCCATATTTTTTTTAATCAAAAATACTTCTTTTTTTTCTTTTCAGCCTACTTAACATGAAAAAGGTTGAATGTGAGGACTCTAGATACCCTGTACACTCATACACTGATTCCTGAAAAGTTCACCTTGAACTCTGTTACCTGACTGGACCGTAACAGAAAAGCTACAATACCACAGGGACTGGGTGGACTGGTGAATGTATCTCTTTCCACCACAGTAGTTCTTTCCCATAAAGTTAATACAACTGCTTTTCCTTTCCTATGTACAATTCACCACACTGCTAATGCTTCTCTAAATACAAAGTCCCTGACAGAGGTAGCCAAGAAAGATAGTTCTCTGGGACAAAGCTGGAGTTCAGGGAGAGGATTCTTTCACAAACAGCCAAGCCATTCCAAGTTTTTGTCACACTCAAGTTTGGAAGTTGAGAAACAGGCCAAAGCGCCACATCTAAAAAGATGAAAGAGACTTTTTGTTACAACCTTTTTCTTTCTTCCCCCGGGTCCCTCAGCAGAAGACAATCCAGCCAAGCAGAAGTTCTTGAATGAAGCAAATATTCTGGAAAGAGGATTCTATGTTCTTGTAAGCTATCTCTCAAAAATAAAACAATGTCTTGAAGGCTTTTCAAACTGGCTGAAAACACAAAGATGCACAAGGTTAAGCAGACTGAAATCAATTTATAGATGATGATGGTTTAACAATGGTGTTCTAACATTTAAACTATGAACAGATTTAGGGTTCCCTAACAGAGATATAAATCATATTTCTCCTCTAGATGGAATATCCAAAAGGCTTTTGCAAGGTACAGAAAGAATGTTCCTAAGCAAAGTGTTACAATAGTAGATTTCTCTCACAGACAGCTGGTTGACAAGTGGGAATTAGCAGCTGAGGCCTTGCCACATCTTATTGCACAGTTGAATCCAGCAATTACTGAGTGGGGTTACACTTCCTATTCCACACAGCAGAGATATATTCCTATCATACACAGAAAAGAAAGCAAAGCCAACTAGGCTACTTAGAGTCTAAGTTGTAAGTCAGACAATACTTCCCCTATTTCACAATCCATAATTAGAAAGGAAATGTGTTTAACATATACTATTTACAGATCTATATTTAAGAGAGAGAAGAAATTTCACTTCAAGTAATAAAAATAAATCAACTCTATTTTTTGCATATATTTACAGATTATAATGATTCCCCAATGACTTATTAGTGAAAATAATCATTTAAAGAAACAATAATCAGGAATGCTTTCCTTTTCCAAGAGATAGCACTCAGTGAATGGAATCAAAGGTTATTCAGAAGGAGACTTGAAAATATAAATTCATAGAACAAACTGTCCCCTATTGCATATTGAAAAAGTTTTGTTTATAGGGTACAAGAAAATCTTCTGATGTTGAAATCCATGATCCTGAATCATATTTAATATAAGCAATCCTGTGAAATCTTCCTATCACAAGCTGTCAAAGGATAATGGCTTTGTCTGGAGCTGCCAATATACTTACACATTCTATGAGTCAAGAAATAAATCTGAGATTTACTGGAAGCTATGAGCATATTAATTTTAAGTAAAACTATACAAATATTCATGTTGTAGTCGAACGTGTCTAATAGCATAAAGTTCTACAGTAGAAAAACAGATGTCTGGAATGGCTATTCAAGAACCTAAAACATTAAAAACATAAAAATGACATTTTTTAAAGGCTGAGGTTAAAAGAAATAGATATGACACTCAAAGCAGAGATGCACAGCGAGGAGGAACATAAAAAATGAGAGGAACATTTTTCAATGGCAAATTACCTTTTCAATATGCCCTCAAAATATTCTGCTTCAAAATGCTGAACAGTAAAGCCCTAGAAATAATATGGGGAGATGTTTGCTGAACATGAAGACTTGCAAGGAATGCAAGAAACCTAGACTATTCCTGACTACATCTACTCAGCTGAATTGTTAAGTATTTCCTAATCCTCAGCCAGTGAAGTGGGTAAATTATTGCAGGATCTGCTGTGAAATCAAGTTGAAGAAAAGACAAAACAACTCAAGAGTTAAATAAATACTTTCAAAAGGTAATCACAAAGAAAAGCGCTGAGATGAGGATGTCTGACATTGTCTTTTAACACTCCTAGATAAATGTCCCTGAGAGACTTGCAGGTTACTGAAAGCTTCTGCCTCAGTAAACCTAAAGTAATTCTATTCAGGAGATAAATAGGCAATCAGGAATAGAATCTGCAGAGTAATGATAATCATCACTGAGGTCTCACAGTTTGAAGAGTTCATCCTTGCACTGTAATAGCCAGTAAACATCCCCACATATCTTGGAAAATCAGTACTGCCCTTGGGTACAGGTGATACTGATTGGTAGACCTCAACATACAAAACTTCAGCAGAGTGCAGATAAGAAATAAAAACTTTCTGTCTTTGTTGGAAGCACAGAGAAACTCAGCTGGGGTGTAATTCTACAGCCTCAAACAATGACTCCAGTGACTCTGGTTTGCACAAACTGAAGCCAAAAGTGACATGCTAGAAATTCCATGGTACTCCATCATGGAAACATACCACCAGGAAAACTAAATTCAGGAGCTCTCCAACATTTGCATTAACTGAATTGAAATACTAAAAGATTAGCCACATGAATGTATCCCAGTTCCCACCCTGCACATCCCCCAAACACGGGAAGATTTCTCATACTACATCACTTATCAATCAACTATTGCTTTCAAGCTTGTTTTTCCAGAGTGGTCTACTTGCCTTATCACGGAAAACACTATTTGTGGAAGATACTTTTAATGGGATTCTATGGCAACAAGTAGAATGGAGCTATGTAGGAATCTAATTTAATATCTGTCACCAAGATCTGTTAATGGCATAGCAAAATCTGTTAATGGCACTATTATGCTAATAGCGATGCATTTTAACCATCTTTTACTCCCCCACTACAAAATGCTTAGAGGAGTTAAATCACATGCAAGTTCCTAGGACTGAAACTTCAGAAAACAATCAAATACAAGCATCATTACTGTGCTACTTGGAACAATTTCATGAATCTTTGAAGTTTATTAATTTAGAATTGGAGTGTTATCTCTCACTTGCTGTAAAATTACTTGGTATTTATGTGTAGTTGTCTTCTTAAAGAGATCAGAACACACTCTTTCCACTCTGATAATGTTACATACAGATCCATAGACATTCAGCATTTCTGCCTGTATATGCCTAGGCAGAAATACCAAAATGTTTGCTAGGCCAGCATTATAAAACCTCCTTTGCATGGACTCCTGATAGTCTACCATCACAGAGTCTTGACTCAAAATATCTCACTACCGTGGGAAATTAGAAGTTTATACAGACTAAACAATGCTGTGCACTTCCCATGATTTGGATAGTCCCTCTTAAGAGGATTTTATCCCCAATTTTGCTTTATTCAGAACAACTTTTAACGTGCATTCTACCTGTTATTTGTTAACACATCACAACTGCTCTGAATGCAGTTTCAGTTCACAATTGCAGTTACAAACTGCCTTCTGCCCCAGACAATTGCAGTTTTAGTACAAATTTCTTGTAGGACTGATAGAAAGCCATAGTCACATATTTCAATTTTTGTTATACCACTATTATCTCTCTTATTTTTCAGGAAGGTTGATGAGGCCTGAAATAACTGAAGATTTCTTCTTTTTATTGAAGAAATACATATAAAAGGAAACTAAACTGAGGAATCAATTCAAAAATCCTAGGATATCTCTCCAATAAATAAAAGTAAAATGAAAATTTAGTTGCATGTAGCTATTACAAGCTCATATAACTGTCTGGCAAGATAGCACTTACAGCTCTGTGTTTATTTTTGTCAATATAACATGAGGAATGCTCTATCAGTTGGAACTCGATTACAAAAAAAATAAGATTCAATTTCAGAATAAATGGCATAAGTCCTGAGGGCAATTTAGAATTTGGAGGGTTTTTTTAGGAACATCAAATCTACACAGCTCACAAGAAATAACTCTTTGCACAGTAAGTTTATGAAGGTATACAAGCCAGGAAATTATGCAGATAGTGCTAACATACTAGATTACATGTCAGTTTCAGAGAACCAGCAGCAAAAATCAAGTAGAAAAGGCAATAAAATGGACAATAACACGCAGAGAATTGGATGCACAGAGAATAGAATTTAAGGCAAAGTCTTTGTATCTCTTCCCTACAATTAACTCTACTCCCCTCTGCCAGTAGGTTAAGCCTGTTTCCACAATACATTATGGAAACTGGAATAACATCAGTCAAATGAGTCCTGCAAGAATCTTCCATGTTTCTGTAGTGCTTTAAGACTTTCCAACTTAGAGGAAAAACATGTGACTGAATTAGAAACCAAACGAGAATGTCCCTCAAAATCACTCTGTGCTGTGCCTACGTCTTCCTTCTAAAGAACTCTCCAAAATGACTACATGGAACTCTAGCTAGATCAGAGACCTCAAATAGATTGAAATCTATGACTAGTAGAAACAGTTTGTATTTTGTCACTATTTCAAGACTACAAATACTTGGCAAATTTGAATTTTCATATAAAAGCTTTCTTTGGCTAATGACTTGCTTAAAAGCATCCACCTTCTCTAAGATACCTATGTATTGAAACATGCCAATATCAGCAAACTTTCAATTTCTAAGGAATAACAAAGTCTGGACAACAAATATATGACAGGCCTACATCAAAACTCCAGATTCTTATTAGTGAAACTGTTCAGAACCAAATGGATTGTCTCTTATTCTGATATACTCCTTTTCCTAGGCACCAACCTTTCCCAAACAGCAATATAACACATACACAGATATTTCTGATAGGGACATTTTCTATTTGTTTGGAGTCTCTAATATTTATTGCCACTGTTTAGAATGAATTCCTCAAACCAAAAAGGCATAGACAGAATACATAGTGTATCAATATAAGAAACAAAAGATCACATGTCTACAGAACAGTGGCTTGATTTCCTTTTGGCCAGACAAACCTCCAAGTAATTTCATATCCAACCCATACTTTAACTGTTCCTGAGAGTATGCTCAGCACAAGTCAGGTTATGGTAAGACTAGATAACAGTTTCCACTTATGAAACTCAGGCTGCCCTTTACAAACTGAATGTGTCTACTTAAAATAAGGAAAATAAGCCTGTATTTTGGCTTTCTGAAGGTAATCTACCTTACTTGGGCTGCAGCAAAAGGAGACAGTTGCAATGATTACTGTGTTTCTGTAGCATAGTTCAGCATCCACAAAAACCTCTAAGAAGAGAGAGAAGATGTCCTCTCCTGAGAGCAATGTAAATACATCCAAACTACCCTCAAAATAAATAGAAATTGAAGCACAGGTCTTTTCTTGAAGACACACCCAAAAGCAACTGCAGTCTACAGAAAGAGGAGAAAACATGGACAAGAGATCATCACTTGCCTGCACAGCAGCCCAAGCTTGCTCACAACCAAGCCCTGTGTGCAAGTAGTCCTATTAATACCAACAAGGATTCCAGACATCTTTACCTCTTTGCAGTCATAATGCTGAATCATATCCTAAACAAGCCACTGAAATCAAACTTCTCCAACACCTAAAACTTGTTGCTTAAAGTAACAAAAATGCTGTTATTTATTCATAAGGAAACTTTCATCTCTCTTGTTGCTTCCCAAGTAGAGCTGGCTATCAAAAGGATTTGTGGCTGTTTTACTTTCAAAGCATGAAGATGTGCAGTCAAAGCAGATGGCTGTTAGCCAGCTCTAAATTATATGTGACAGGTGAGAATTCGTTTCTGAAATGGACATCAAATTCCAAGGAATGAAGACCTTTAATACTTTCAAAACAGACAGAATTTTCCCTAAAAATAACCTTTTAGGAGGATTAAACAGTTTCTGAAGAGAGCTTATAGGATAGAAGCAGCATCTAAAATAGTTCCTTCCAATTTATAAACATGACTTAGCAGTTTTCTAAAGCTTTCTTGAAAACTGCACTGTGAGAATATTCACCAATTTCACCTTAGTGATGGACTTGGCACTGGTGCCTAGTTACAGCCAGACACAGTTTCTGACTCAGAGTTATAATTCAACCACTTCATCTCTTTTCTCTCCTTTGCCAGAACTGAACTATGTCAAGACTCAGTTCTCTCCTCCATGCCCTTGTGTTTGCTCTCTGTAACCCTTCTATTGCCCACAAAGTTTTATCACTATTTGATCAGTAATTTCCCAGGAGCTGCTCACCTCCCTGTATGAATATCTCACAAGAGAAGGAGCTCATGCAAATGTGTAAAGGAGTTGACTCGAAAGGGCATACAGCAAGACTTCAGTGTCCTGCCAACTGACTGCCTGTGGCTGAGTGAAATACTGTTTAATCAGGATTCAGTGGTACAATCACATGTGATACACTTAAAACTGGGTACGGAGATGATGATGCAGCAGAGATACAAGAGATATTTTTCTTCCATAACCATATTTCATCTAAAGGTCTTTCTACTGGTTGGCAGAGCAATGTCAGCCCTTCATATGTTTCAGTCTTCCATTTATAATACAGGAATCTTGACTGAACACACTTGAACAGAGGGTTTGTTTACTTTATTGTTACAACCAGCTGCAACCTTTTCTACACATCTATTATCAGCTGCACTTTTTGCCTTCCTCCAGTTGTTTTTTGTTTGGGGCTTGATTTGGGGTTTTTAAATAGAAGAAAAACTTGAATCCAGTCTTCAGGATAGAGACACAGCAAGAACTTGCAGTGGCATAACAATAGTCTTGCTTTTGTTCTCTAATAGTTCTACTAAAAAGAGAGAAAAACCAATCCTTGTGAGATACTATGCAGCTCTGCAGTAGGAGATTTATCACACTTTGCTACAGAACATCCAGTAGCAGATACTACAAATCCATGCTACTAACTGGTCTGTGTGATTACAGGAGTTGCCATAGTTTTGTTGCTCAAAGGAGACCAAAAAAAAAAGGAAAAAAATCACCTACCAGTGATGTAACAGGTTTCATATTGTGTACTATGACGCAATTACACAGTTTTTTCCTGGAGCTCCCAGCCCTTAAATCCTTACAGCATGGATCCTGAGCTCCAGATACAAACTACTCATGACTATGGCATCCAGGCCTGTATCAGGAATAGTGTTGTCAATAGAAGCAGGGAGGTGATCATTCCCCTGTACTCACCCTTGGTGAGGCTGCACCCTGAACACTGTGTCCAGCCCTCTCTATAAGAAGGACATTGAGGTGCTGGAGAGGATCTAGAGATGGGCTGCCAAGCTAGGAAAGGATTTAGAGCATGTCTCCTGCAAGGAGCAGCTGAGGGATGTGGGGCTATTTAGCTTCAAGAAAAGAAGGCTCAGGGCAGACCTTGCTCTCTACAACTACCTGAAAGAAAGTTGTAGCGAGGTGGAATTGGTCTGTTCCCTCTAATAACAAGCAGTAGAACAAGAGGAAGGGGTCTCAGGTTGCACCAGGGGAGGTTCAGGCTGGATGTGAGGAGGAATTTCTTTGCTGACAGAGTTGTCAGACATTGGAACAGCTGCCCAGGGAGATGCTGGAGTCACCATCCCTGGAGGGGTTTCAGAGACAGGTGGACGTTGCACTCAGGGAAACGGGCTGGTGGGTGGTAGGGCTGGGACAGAGGCTGCACTCAGTGAGCTTAAAGGGCTCTTGAAGCTGAAATGATTCTATGATGCTAAGATCCAACACTACAAGATAAAACTTCTTGAGTTTCTGTCCCTTATCATACATTTCTGAGGTTACAAGGCCGTCTGTCCTCTCAAAAAGAGAGAGAACACTGATTTTACTGTAGGCTGATTTGCAAACGAAACTGTACCAAGATGTAAATTTCAACACCTGCTTGGCTTTAATAAACTAAACTGAATATAATGCCAATGCATTACTGCCAACATACTGAACACAGAAACAGGGAAGGAAACAATGACTCACAATTTACACCAGTCAATCTGCTCAGAGAAGTGTGAACTGAACATTCACATCAGAGTGTTCAGGCACACGTTATGACAGCCCACAAGTTGAGCTGCAGAATCTGCTCCTACATTTATTTCAGGACAAAGATATGCTTGAGCATGTTTATTTGGTGTGCTGTGTTCTGCAGCAGGGCACACAACTTTGTTCTAGACTGGAATTCACTGTTGGGCAGGAAAGGCACTATAACTGCCAGTTGTTGAAGGTATCTCCTACAGATGCACACAAAATGGCAAAACTCAAGCCACAGTTCCAGAAAAGTTATATTTCTTCACCTTACATTGTTTGTCCAAATGCCATTCCACCAATAAGCATTTAGCAGCCAGAGTTAAGTAGCCAGTTCTGTGTTTTGATCTGCTCCAAATACACAGCTGGCTTCCTTCTCACTTAGGTTGAATTTACATAGGAAGTTACTCTACCTGTTCTATTCTCTGAGGCTTACTGACTCTTAAATTAGTCACTGGATTATAAATCAAATGATATCAAGCCAAAATCCTAGCAATAATAGAGCTCACAGTCTGGCAGAAGTACTGACTGCACTCATGAGGAATATGCAGTGACTGAAATGTACACAGAGCCAAAAGAATGCATGTTCCAAAGAAAACAGCTTTCTTGACGTACAATGACGTTTCCATTAATTTAATCACAACGTCTCTAATAAAGGTTGGCTTTTTTGTTGCTACATGTCCAGCTCTCTACAGAAAAATTCTGGATTTTGTCATGTTTCATATTTTGGCTTTTATTCTGTCACTCCTCAGCCACTTGAGCATGGGAAGGAAGAGATATTATTGTCTTAAAGGCATGCAGATTGCAGGACTTGATACTAGAAGCCATAATATCCCCTTTACATTCAGCAAGAAGTAATGAAACAGTCCTACATCCAGTGTTCATAGTACAGTTGCCTGAAGGTTTGAACATGAATTTTATGCTAAGTTTACTTCACATTTTTCACCAGCATAGCTAAACCATTTAATAACCTAGGGCTGTAGAGAAACTAGCTCTATCTTTCCAGCTATACTTTTACTGAAGTGAAGACTGAGCTGTAAATTCAGCCATGAGTCCTCACCTTTTATTATGCACTAATCTGCCTGCATGGTTGGGGAAGGAATTGGGAATGAGAATGGTTAAAATCTGCTTGAAGTGCCCAACAGAACACGAAGACCACTACTGAAATACCTGTACACTGGTAATGATTGCTTCCTATTTGCCCAGGTTCAAAGAATACATAATATATAGGAAAACATTGGTCAGAACTGCTCCACTCCTGCATTTAAGTTCCTAGAGCCTTTTCCAGGACTTAATCATGGAACTAAATAATCACTGTGAAAATGAGGAGATGGTTTGTTGGGGTTTTTTAATTTAGAACTGATCTTTTCAGGGTGAAGAGTAATTGATACATTTCAACAATATCTCTCTGAAATTGCCTGGCACTGCAATATACACATTTTATAAAAGCTTATGAGAGCAGCTGCCCAAAGAAAGTGTTTAGAAGACATCTATAAACACTGAGACTTTCCTCCTCTCGAGTTAGACTGCCAAAGTCTCCAATAAAGCTCAGTTCAACAACTTCAAATGGCCAAACATTGGCTTCCTATCATTTCATTTTTGCCTTGGATCTTTATATTTAAGCAGGAACTATGTTTATGCTTGGAAACAGAAAGAAAGGAATCTTCTTCCCACAGCATTTTGTGCCTGCTTGCCAAGCCATACCGTGAATTTGCTTAACTAGAATTTACAAGTCAAGTGCTACAGTAGTTACATCTGACACACATCAGTCACCCTGTCTGGCTGATGGACGAGGCAAGCTGACTTAACCAAAGAGAAATGGGCTAATAGCAATGCCAAGTTGTCACTCTATATTTATCATTAAGAAGGAATAACTTTTAGGAAAATAATAAGACGTCCTCCTCACAATACTAATGCCAAATGACCTGAAAAACTTTCCTAAGGGACTGAAGCCATAGAACAAAGTTTCATTTTATCCTCATAGATCTGACAGCTCAATTTCCCAAGTTCCCGGGGACTTTCAGCAGTGCTGAACTGAGGCAGTAACAAATGTCAGTGTTTACTTTGAGATCTCTTTGTTGAAGCTCTCGGTACTCAGCAGTCTCTTTTAATGACACTCTTTAGGCACAAGTAAAGCACGTTCTGCATAAAGCAATAGGGAGTGACTCAGCAGAGTGTGTCTATTATGTCTAAACAAGATGGAATTGCTGTTTTTAACTAACATATGTTAAAGGTTTTATAATGTGAATTCAAACTCCTCAGCTCAATGTGACCATAAATTATCATTTGAAATATGTTCTAAAGCTGTTCAGATTCAATTATTTCCCACAAGCTCTCCCTAATCTGGCACATCTTGACTCCAGAGGGGAAGAATTTTTCCTTCTGTGCAGGAGGATTGCAGTAAATAACCTTCAAAGCTACCCTTCATGTCCTCCATATTCTTTACCAAAAAAGAAGAATCTTTTCTCCAACAGACACGGTCTGCAATGACAAAAGGTATAAAGAGGCTAAACTGTCACCTGTGGCAATTCATATTCTCCTCCTGGCTTGCATCCATTAGTTGGATCTTGTTACCCAAGTCACATACTTTGGAGTATATGGAAATATAGAAAAGGCTTTCAATATCACCATGAAAAAAAAAAATAAGAAGATAGTTACAGACATGCAGAAAATAGTCATAACCAAGACATCAGGGAATGATTCTGTTCAATATGTTTATTTTCCTTACCCTCTGTCCTCCAAAACTATTTCACACCTTCCCAGTTGAAGGAAAACTTAGAGATATTTTCCTCTCCTCTGGCAGAGTACTGAAGCATTAAGGTTTTCCCTTTCAATAGAGTGATGTACTGTTTCTTACTTTCCATGTCAGTGCCTCAGACCACAGGTGAGGTACACAACATTGTTGCTTCCCTTCACAAGGTCTCGTAACTAACCCATGACAGCCTTAACAGCGCAGCAAAAGCCTGAGTGAAACCATGTTGAAGTAGCTGTTATGCTTCTAGGTTATGTGTTTATTTCCATTTGAGAACTGAATAGGAAGAAAATCACATGGAATATAACCCTTGGAGAGAAGGCTGCACTTTTCAAGCCTTTGTACTCACAGCTTTACAATTTCATTCCACGCTCTCATCGGTAGTGCTCTGCTGTACTCAGCTCACCTAACCTATCCAAATAAGTTTTCCTCCTTACTGATGTCAAATGACAAAAATTTCAAGACAATAAAAAATCAAAATAGTTAATTCCTCCTTAATTCAGTCTTCCATATATTACTGAGAAAGGAAATCAAGTTTCAGTTTTGAGGTGGTTGCTCTCTTTGTTTATCTTTCTTAAGAATGTGCTACAGAGCAGGAAACTTTGTCAGTGTGTCCACCTCCTGACATATCTGATTCCTGTAACTCCTCAGCCTATACCTTTGGAAATTTATCTTGCTATATAGGAACTCATTACATCACTTCCACTGGTCAGAAGAGGTTTTTCCTCATTGCAATACCAACAGAACAATGAATGTTAGAAACCGAGACTAATCTTTCTTGTTTGGTAGGTGTGCTTTTTCAACAGTAAAAAAATCAATAGATATCATTAGCTCTGCTAGCAGTTTTATTTATCAAACAATTGAATATCAAGTGCAAAATTAATAGGGAGATGTTTTTATCTACTCCATACCCAGCTCATTTATGTATATGCATCCAATTCACTTTAGCCAATGAAATCAAAGCAATTACCAAGATCAATTAATTGTTCTCAAGCATTAATTTTACCCATGACTCCATACTGGTACTTAACCTTGACTAAATGGAAGGGGTGTCTTTAAAAAAAATGCACGTATTTTCCCTTCAGAAAAGAAAAATGTTGCCTTTGAAAGGTTTATTGATATTGCATCCATGTGTTGTTCTTTACCTGTATGTATAACTCTCACGAGGTACACAAAGATGGCCCAACAGACACAGGCTAATACTATTATTTAACCTATTGAATTGTATATTGCTTAAGTATTCACTGTCAAATCTTGATTTATCTGTTTTGCTCTAAATTTCTTGTATACTTTTGTTAAAAGTATATACTTGAAACATATAAGTATGTCTACTTATATGAGTATATATACTTTTGTTAAAAGTATATATAAAGGACTAGCTGATTCCCCAGAGGCTGTGCTGCCATCAGCAGGACCTCAATAGGCTGGAGAGTTGGGCACAGAGGAACCTCATGCGGTTCAACAATGACAAGTGCAGAGTCCTGCATCTGGGAAGGAACAACCCCCTGCACCAGGACAGGCTGGGGGATGAACTGCTGAAGAGCAGCTCTGCAGAGAGAGACCTGGGAGTCCTGGTGGATAATAAGCTAAATATGAGCCATCAATGTGCCCTCGTGGGCAAGAGGCCAGTGGCAGCCTGGAGTGCATCAAGAAGAGTGTGGGCAGAAGTTCGAGGTTCTTCTCTTCTTCTCCCTCTTTACTCTGCCCTGGAGAGGCCTCATCTGGAGTCCTGTGTCCAGTTCTGGGCTCCTCAGCTCAAGAGGGACAGAGAACTGCTGGAGAGAGGCCAGTGCAGGGCCACCAAGATGATCAGGGGAATGGAACATCTTTCATGTGAGGAAAGGCTGCGGGAACTGGGGCTGTTTAGTCTGGAGAAGAGGAGACTGAGGGGAGATCTTATTAACATTTATAAATATCTAAAGAGTGGGTGTCAGGAGGTTGGGACATCCCTCTTTTCTATAGTAGATAGCAACAGGACAAGGGGTAATGGGATGAAGCTGGAATAGAAAAAGTTCCACTTAAACATAAGAGAAAACTATTTTACTGTGAGAGTGAGGGAGCCCTGGCACAGGCTGCCCAGGGGGGTTGTGGGGTCTCCTTCCTTGGAGGTCTTCAAGACCCACCTGGACATGTTCCTATGTGACCTGATCTAGGTGAACCTGCTTCTGCAGGGCAGTTGGACTGGATGAGCTCTAAAGGTCCCTTCCAACCCCTACCATTCTATGATTCTATGAAAGTATGTTTGCAAGGAGTTCATATCTTGAATCAGACATTCAGATAAGGAAAATGCAAAGGAATTATTTGAGGAGGCATTGGCACACCATACACTGTTCTTTCTTGCCTTCTTTGCAGTAAGAACTGCTGACAAATTCTAATCTTTACAATCTTTGTTTTAAAATGCTCAAATATATCAACTGCTAAGCAAAAATAAGTTTAATGTACACAATAACAGAACATAAAACTCTCTAGGTAAGGTGGCTAACTCACAAATCAGAACCAAGCTTGATCTGAATTGGGAGGTACTTTTAGATTGCTAGTGGTGCCAACTGTAATCGGCAGATATTAACCAATTTCTGTAGCGATTGCAGAAGGAAGGAAATCAGTGTAGATTCAGAATTATTTAATCAGGACTATGAGGAAAATCATATATGTCTCTAAAAATCACACACCTCTGACTTTCTCTGTCCTTAATCTTTCTTCAGGCTGCAAATAACCTTCCTCTGTAAACAAAGCTATGCTTCAGCTTGGTGGTTAGACCTGACTTGATGAAAACTTTGAAGAACAAAATACCTACACATTTACATCCACATCTCTAGTTTGAAACAACATGCTGAAGGGAAAAATATTAGACTTGGAAAAAAAATGCAAATAGTTACGATTTATAGATGCATTCCTTTGAAATGAAGTCATTTAACTTCTTCCACAACTGAAGAAAAGAATCTGGGGAGGGGTTAACTCTGATTTATAAATTGTCTTGAAAATGTTTCTGTCCTATTGAATAGAAACATTTCTCATTGATATAAAGCAAATAAGCAGTGAAATCCTTTTTAATATTCACTTGTTACATGATGCAAGTTGTGGCAAGATATGCTACCAAATACACTAAAAGCCACACCTAGATGACAAAGAAGCAGATTTCCTACAATTACACACACTTTACATATCCTAAAATCAAAATATATATCACTAAATGTAAATATTTCTACATTCCTTGCTTGGCAACAAGAGATCAACAGAAGACAACAGACAGATGCAGAAAGATTAAGCATCAGGTTCAACACAACACAAAGCTGAAGCCGCCAATTCCACAGTAAAATACGAAACAGATTTCACTAAGTCTTTGAATATGCAACACATAGCAGGAAGCATATTAAAAAGGTACATAAAATTTACTATCAATTAAGCTCAATAAGAGATTCCTGCCTTATAACTAAAAATCAAAATCCCACTGAAAATGTCAGCACGTACCCCTAGAGTATCTGCAAAATGATGTCTCTGTCTAGCTCTTCAGCAAAGCCACAGCACATCATGAATTATAAACATCTCTTTGTCTTAAAAAGTTAAAATAGATGTGATAATGGTTGAGGAATTGGTGGGGGTTTCTTCAGTTGCTTGGGGTTTGTTTTTTTTTTTAACTGGTGATATTCAACACAATGCAAATCATCAGCATTGTCCTTGTATGATTATAATTAAAAAGTCTTGAGGTCATCTTAAACCCCCTTAACAGGAAACATCATTCTCAAGATTGAACTGGATCTAAATCCTCGAGGATCACAAATAACTCTATTCCCTATTAAGATACTTCTCTTGCTGTCAGTGTTGGTAATGGATACACCTCTGTTTTCAAGGTTTATCTCCACACTTTCAAGTACAGCAATGGTGATGCTTTGCTTTTTCTTTGTTTGCCAGCTGCAGTCCAAGATATCACCTCACATTTTCTTATAGCTCACACGTGAAGATGATGCATCGCAGCTTTAGAGTTGATATTGACAGAGTGAAGTGGGGGAAAACCACCACATCCCAGGGCTTCACAGATTATTCCATGCAACAGACATGACAATCCCACACCAGGAACAGCAGGCTTCATAAGGCAGAGACAGCAAGACTTTTGGTAATAGAGCAGTGAAGTGTCAAGGGTATGTTCACTTTTCAACAACATTTCCAAGTGAAATGCATGGTCTCGAGAGTCAAACTGTGAAGGCTAGATTGAAAAGATATACTTGAGGATAATTACAGAGATGGCCTTGTGATTGTAGTCAGACTTCAACAAAAACAATTGCTTTGGCTCAAAGTTAATTGTAATTGTTTGCATGGTAATTAATTGGTTGTCCAAGGTTATCAAAATCTAGGTGTAAATTACAGGTCCTCAGGTGGTTAACAACAATGCAATGGGGCAACAGGAGTTTCTGCACTAGTTTAATCAATTAGAGGCTTGACATTTGATGAAAATAAGTAACCAAGAGTATATCTGGAGGTGATATTGCCCATTTAAAACAGTGTTTAATAAACTAAACTCCTTTAATAATACATTTGGCCAAAAACTTTCAGTACACTAGTACCTCCAAAAAAGGAGAGAAAAAGGAATCAAAGAGAATGTACTTAAAAAGGAAACAAGAAATGAAGACTGAACAATAAGACAGTGAATTAACTTGAAAAAGCAGGATATAAACCTCTTCAGTCATTCTGTACAACCATCCATCTAACCTCTTTTTAAAAGCCTTCAGTTATGAAAATTACATTTTCCCCAAGTCACTTATTCCTGTGCTTAATTTTAAGCTTTCAGTTAGAAAGCTTTTCTTAATGCCACATCTAGATCTCTTTTGCTACAATTCAAACCCATTACCTTTTCCTCTTTTCCCTGTGGATCTGCATTATTATCATTACTTTAATCTCTACAGCAACATTTTGTGCACCTAAAGACTACTAGTATGTCTTCAGAGAGTTTTTCTCATCCCTAGGCTAACCAGCTCTTTTTCTACCTGAAGTCATAGGCCACAATGCAACACATAAGAGACACTATTTTATGTAAGTTTAGGCAGGAGTCCTGCACAACATGAACTGAAGTTGAGTCAGGACACCATCCTACTGTTTAAGTGTGAAAGATCCTGAATTTGTCAACTATTGGAAAGTGATAAATCTGAACTATTAACATTTTAGACACATATATAGATATCTTTGTTTTTGTGGTACTTTAATGTTGCTGATTTGAACTTTAAAGGATTTACAAACCTACATCTTTTTACACACGTGCCAAGCCAGTCCTCTGAACTAGAGGTGTGCTACTGAGTGCAAATTTCACTTCCAAATTCCCAGAGATTACATTTATTCAGCTTTCAGAAGCTGGTTAATTTATTCAAGTCTAGAAAGCACAATCACAGATGGCAGCTTCAGGCTCCAGTACCAAACTCCCAATTGCAATTCCCTTCAGATACAGAGTTTTCATTTTCATATCAGAGACAGCTGTGAAATTTAGGATCTAGTGAGTCTTTCAGATGATAAACTCCAAGTATTTAGTTACTCTCAACTCTGTACTTGGAGATCCTGGAGTGCATTCACGTGTCTGCAATCTCTGGGTAACAGTGATTTTCTGAGTGAAAGACACAGAAAAATACATCTTTTAACATGTTCCAATGTCAAGATCCTCATGGTCACTCCTTTCTAGCAACTCACTTCCACTCTTGCAGAAGCACAGCTGCTGATACAGATGGAAATGGGCTCACCCGCATGCAGAGAGTACTTATATTTAAGGAATTCTTTCTACAAAAGAAATGCATGAAAGACAGCAAAGAGCAAATCCACTTGTCCTTTTTGTGGGTGTTTTCTTTCATTTTGGACTCAGAAATAGTAACCCATCAGCTGAAACACTAGACCCAAATGAGCTAATGAGGAGACTATTCTTGTATAATGAGATCCAGAGAAGTCTGTACTTGCATTAGCTTCATTGTTGTATCATAAATCATCTGTACTACTCTTACTTGAACTCTACATACACCTAATCTATACCTGCAGATTTGAATTTATCAGTACTACCATTGCTGAAGATTTACTCATTGAAAGCAGCTAGATGTTAGACATTAGGTTGGCAGTAACGTGACAGTTCTTCACAGATCAACTTTTCAGAAGTGAAAATAACTCAAGTCACTTAAAGGAAATATAATTCCAAGTTATGTATTGGCTTTCATAATAAACTGTCTTTCCAGCACAACAAAAATAGATATATGCTGTACTAGAATCAGTGGTGTCTTACAACTCTTTTCTCACCACTGTGAAGATCAAACATTTCTATTTTGTATTCATTAGCAGCAAACACTTTGAGAAAACGTTCCTCAAGTTATCCATGCCATAACAAAAAAGCCTTTTGTTGCATGGGAAGGCTTTGACCTATTTAATCATTAGGTGTCTTTTTTAATGAAGGAAAAATATTTATTTGGTTAGAATTCGAGAGCAGAAATTTCTCCTACTTGATACCAGAGCAATAACTTTAATTGTTACCATATTTAGCTAGTTTTCTCTTCTGGTTCAAGTGTCTCGAGCCACAAAATACTGAAGCAAAGCATATTTTCTCAGTAAGCCTGAGGAGCAGCGTTGCATCCTACACCAAGTCATCTATGGACTGACTGCAGAATTCTCATTTGTACTACAGTCATAAGGACCTCTACAAAGAAACTAGGGCTCTGCTGTCCTTGGCACGGACACTAGCCTTGGATAACGTAAGCACAAAGGGAAACTGACAGTCAGTAGAAAAATGAGATTGGGAAAACAATAAAGAGACTAAATCTGGTAAAACAAGCATCTGCTGAAGCACACCAGCTGTCTGTCTGCACCAGGAGTATTGCTGGTGTCAGAGCAGAGTTGAGTTTTCACATGGTGCTCACAGTTAATTGTTTTTAAACAACAGAGGAGTTGTTTAAAACTTGGGCTTTGTTTTAAAGCTCTTCCTGACTCAAAGAAATAAATACACATTCTCCAAGAAATGTAGAAACACTATCTCAGTGAAGGTTTACATTCATAAAAAATTCATAAGCATGAGAAACTGTTCTCAAAGGCAGAATTCACATGCCTAGGTACTTATCTAAATGGACCTGGCTTCATTACATGGATCAAGGCCCTAAGGTGACAGTGATCTCTATGCTTAATATGGATTATCTCTCCTAGAAGTTCAAGCTCGATGCTGCAAGAAAAAGGCAAGCTCCTGAAAATGCTTCAGATGAGCTGAACTGACTGAAACATGTCAAGGAAGGGGCATTAGGGAAAGATGCCTTTATTATAGTGCAAGATGGGAGTCCTCTAGGAACCTGGAAGGATAATTAAGAAGTTGGTTTGAATGACACTGAACTTAAATTGACAGTTGGACATCTACTCTGGGAGGTAAGACAGGCAGGCTGAGATTCAATCTTTCTGTAGTATGGTTCTTATTGCTCTGTAGAACAAAGTTTATTCATATCCAAGGCTTGTTTGCCTTTCACCTCTTGTTTAGTGCAGATTGACAAAACTGGATGTGACATGCATACACAGAACTTGAGGTAGCAAATGGTTGCTGTCAAGCAGCCATTACTACTGAGGACTGAACTATCTACTACCCACCTAAACTAACCAGGAAAGAAAAATTCTTCATAATTCCTTAGAAATTTTGTAACAATCAAGAACTCTTTTGATTAAAGAAATCATAAAAGTCACAGACTAATTTAATTCTCAGGGTTTACCAGTAGCTATCAGTGAACCATAGCTGTCTTACCTTTCAAAGCTCTCCTTTTGCTATTCCTGCCTCTGCTGGATTTCATCCTGCTAGATAGGCACTTAGCTAACGGGGGCATAAGAGTCCTTTTTGGAAACAACATAAAGAAACTAACATCTAAATGTGATGATGAGAGCTGCACTTTTATTGTTTTTAAAAAGACAATTTCATTTTAGCTGAATTATTTCATTCCATAATTGCAGAATCACATACTCTAAGCATCATAAGCAAATGATTCCTTCCTATATCATTTCATTCTGCAAAGTGTTGGCTTCTTAAATGGCATCTGCATCTTGCCAGACTGGCTATAAACATAGCTCCTTAGGAACCATTAGGTCTTTTAGAAATATTTAGGACACTTTTAAAAGCTTTGTTATTTAGCTTCTAATAGTTCCATCAGGACTATTAAATCCATCAGATAAATAGGTCTTCAGAATTATTATTTTTTAACTACACATTAGTAATTCCTAATGACTGCGGAGATGCCGTTATACTCCATTAAATATGCTCTTAAAGCATATTGATATGCACAGTAAAGTGCATGTGAATGTGTGGGTATTTACCTCTTTTGAATGTTGTCTGCTTTCAGAGTAAAAAGATCATTTAATGTATTTCCTAAAAGAATCAAAATCCTATCATTAAAACAAGTTAAAGCATTACCAGTATGAACATTGGGTAAACATTTCAGCTGTCAAAACCTCTCCCTAAATATCAGTACTTTTAGAAATAGGTAAAAACTTTGACAAGCTGTAATCCATTTTCCTTGGTCATAGCCTACCAATAGCACCCAAAATTCCTTTTGCCCAGTGAGCTCTGCACTACATCAAACTCAGGGTTTGTGTGTTAGAAACAAGGTTATATCATCTAGATAAAAATAACAGTTACATAATGAAGTCATTGGGTACAAACATAATGCTGATTTTATCCTTAGCTGGAAATCTGTCTTCAAGTAATCATAGAATTTTTGTTTGCTACTAGCAAAAAGTTGTATAAAGGATGAATTTAAAGCTTCCCATATAATTGTTGTTCGATTCACCTGTTGAGGGGGGAAAAAAAGGAATTGAGATCATGCCTTTAATGTGGAAGTAGAAAAGGAACAAAATGACCAAGTTCATGGTGGTTTCATGCATTTTGTATCCTACAACTAATGAAGATATCCTCACAGAAATCCAAGTAGTTCAATTTTAACTAATCAGTGGGTGCACAAAGAGAATCCAAACAGACTTTGTAGACAGAAGCAATAGTTGCCTGTCCTGAACATAAAGTCAAAAGAAATAACAGAAGTGACAAGTTCCCTTAGACTAAAAATAAACTACAAATTCCCTCTGCAAGTGATGGAATTAAACATTCTAAAGAAGATAAAAAAATTCAACCAAAAGCCACAACATTTTTTCACTGGCATGTGATCTGTGTCAACTACATACACAGAAAGCTAGTGAAGAGCCCTCAGGAAGAATATGCAAACATTCTGAGAACCAATTAAGAAATTCACAGTCTCTCATTAAATGTTTGTTTAAATTTCAGTGTGGTATGTACACTAATATAGAAAGCAGTTTAAGAAGAGGTCAGTAACACCAGGAAAAAAAGGTCTAATGGACAAAAAATGGTATATAACACAAGTATTTTTTTCAATCGTTTCCTCAGATCACAGAATCTCAAAGGTTTGAGGGGACCTCAATAGATCATCCAGTGCAACCCTCCTGCCAGAGCAGGACCCCCTAGAGCAGGGCACACAGGGACTCATCCAGCTGGGTTGGAATGTCTCCAGAGAAGGAGCCTCCACAGCCCATCTGGGCAGCCCCTTCCAGGACTCCCTCACCTCAGCAGGGAGCAAGTTTGTCCTTGTGTTTCTTTGGAATCTCTCTGTTCCAGCTTGTACCCATTGCTCCTTGTCCTAACATTGACCATCACTAAGCACAGCCTGGCTCCAGCCTCCTGACACCCACCCTTGATGGATTTGCAAACATAATGAGGTCACACCTCAATTTTCTCTCTAACTCCTCCCAAAGCCAGAATGCACACAGGTTAAGTCTGCTTTTCTGCAACAACAAATCACCAGATGGGATTACCAATAATTTGCCTGCCATGACAACTTCTGTACAGACATGTCCAAGTCAAAACAATGCAGCCTCTCTCTAGTTCTGCCATTAACCATAAATAACTCTGCAGCATAACCTTCTGTTGAAACACCACTACTCTATTTTATAAAGTGGTTAATATATAGCAAATTTTGGATAAGTAAAATACTAGGTATGTACAGAAAATGAAATATAATGCATACATCTATATGTAGTTTAATCTACTCTGTTATATAATTATCACAGAATCATAGAATGGTAGAGGTTGGAAGGGACCTTTAGAGATCATCTAGTCCAGCCCCCCTGCAGAAGCAGGGTCACCTAATTATATTTTATAAATGTATATATTTTTCTATAATGACATGTTCTCTATATAGCAACATAGTGCAGAATTATATACAGTATAGAACAGGACTGAAAAAGCAAGGTATGCCCAATGAAGCACCTTAAAGTGGGAATGCAGCTTCAATGCCTTGAAGTCTCAGTGAAGCCGGCCTTCCAAAACCAGATCTGACTGATCTCTGTATCTGCATTTGGAAGCATCTTCCCATTTCTGAATGATCCCATATGCAATTTTACATAGATTGTGTGGCACAATCGTTCAAGTTTGATACAACTCACTAATCATCCTGTTGCAAAGCACCTTGAGTTACAAAAAGCTCCACCTTGTAACTGAAAACACAGATATGTGAAGTTCGGTAACTGGAGCATTTGGTGCTCAGTTAATAAAGACATCAGTAGGACACACGAAACTTCTAGCAGGCAGGCTCCTGCTTATTGATGGGTGAAGCCACAGGAGCCCTGCAGCAGAATTATCTTTTCTTATACGATTTCAATCTGTTCACTATTGATTTTTCTTACACAGCAGTAAGTTCTGATTAACTTTAGTAATAGCAACGACTGCTTCAAAATGCCTTGAATTGATCTGACATAAGGATTTCCTGTTAACTAGAAATTAAAAGTATATTTCTTCCAGTATCACAATTAAGAAATACTTTCCTCTATGCAAAGGTATAAATGAAGAGATTGTGATGTTCCACAAGCCATGTTGTTGACTTGGAAGGTCATTATCTAACCAGAAGGAGAAATGTTTCTGTGTTAACACTAATTCACAGCACTATGTATCCTTCAGAGACCACATAGCTCAGCTTGGTACAAGTACCAGAACATACCAGGCTTGGAGTAACTGAGAAATAAAACACTAGCAATAACCCCATCTAACAAAATTAACAAGGACATCTTTAAGCAAAGCTTTTGGAATAAAAGCTGTCATAGCAGACAATGGAATGCTTCAATATTATATTGTTGCATCAAATAATCATCTTCAAAAAAGGTTTTTCAGCTCTGATATGGATCAAAACTAACTGATTTGAAGTATTTTGTCTTCCAAAGTGTAAATTTTTGCAGATGCTGCCAATCTTCTATTTTAAAGGCCTGTCTAGGGGAATTTGAGGACTTTAACATCAAGTTCAAATAGTTTATACACTGTCCAGTAAGGACAAAGCATAAAAAGTGAAAAAGACTGGATTGCTGATAAAAATGTTCATATGTAAACACACCAACAAAACAAAGATGCCTCAGTAAGAAGTAAGTCAAAATTACTAACTGCCCTTACAGAAAAAGGTTATCTTGTCAGTTTATCAAATTAAGCAAATTCATGACAGAAAAAAGCGCCACCTTACTGGCTCTAGTACCCAGAAACGTCAGCATTTGCTCCACTTCACCGCACGTCCAAGCTGAAGGCTGCTCATTAGACCCAGTAATATCCCTTTTTCTGTGTGTTTTGGGGCTTTATTACTTTTTTTCTTCAATGAACAAAAAGTAAAACCATAGATATACATTTAGGATGGAGTTTGTTTTGTAGGTATTTTTTAAATCTAAAGCTGTTACTGCTATTTTAATCAGAATTTATGGTCAATAGCACTTAGTTCTCATTAAAGCCAGATGTCTTTGTGAGATTTTGCACCTCCAAAAGGAAATATCTACTTAAAATAGAACTAAACAAAAAGCTTATTCTTTCATTTAGGTCTCATGGCTCCATTTGTTTTATTTCTGGCTCCTCAAGACAAGAGGTAGCTGAAATATATTCATATATATTCACAGTGTTTGGAAACTCAGAACAGAGAGAAATAAGAGGGCCTAGATGGGAATTACTAGTGGTGATAGAAAAGAATCTCTGTTGGAAGAAAAAGAATCATAAGATTCTTAAGGATTTTGAGTATACAAGAGAGAAGAACGTAGCTTCCTCCTTCCCTGACACCAAGACTCCCGCTAATGACTTCCACTGCCCTTCTTGGGAAGGAAATTGAAAAATCACAATCCATAGGCACAACTAGTCCAACTGCTAACATTGCTCTAGTTTCCAGTTAGCTGGCAAAAAGATGAGTGATGGTAGTGATTTTAAGCTTGCACAGCTAAAGACAAGAGAATTCATTCTGCCCCATAACTTCATAGAACAGTTGAATGCAAAAACCCTCGAAGTACTCCACACTGGTTTTGGTTTCTGGAGATGCTTCCTGACTTAATTCATGTTTTTCATAAATTTTCTCCCTAATGGACAGACTAATTAGAAGCATAGAAACAGTCTCCTAAAACTTCACACCTTCTACTGCAGTACACAGAGGAAAGAATGAAGAGCAGATTTGTTTCCACGATTTTTGCTGACTCCTTGAAATCTGTAGTTCTGTGAGAATGATCCTTAAATCCTTATCTTCTACTCACCTGAAAGATCTGAACTGACAGTGTAACGTTCAAAGATCACTGGATCACTATAGTCACTCTAGTCAGCAACCACTGTAAGGTCTGGAGTGGTTGAGCTCATCACACAAGCTCTTCTAAGTGCAAGCTTTTGGATTTGCATCTCTGTGCTCTGGTATGCAAGCAATAAAAATGACTTGTGTCAGCTCCTTGCAGCTCAAGCATAAATTTCTCAACACCTTCACTTTTCATAATGACTATCAAGTGACATTTTTCTCCTCCTGCTTGATGAGAAGCATGAGTTGGTGATTTTTTTCAGACATATATTTGTTGAACACGAGTGTGACGCGACACTCCACTTCCCTGTAACCTACAATTTCCTGTATCTCAACATTTCACAATTTTGAAGTGATATAATATCTCTCCCATAATGTTGTTATCTAAAAATAACACCAACTGACTGGCAGAAAAATCTGCTGTAGAAATCTCACACCATTTCAAAGCAGTCAACAGAAAATCTCCCACTGGTACACACTCTGGGTAGTGAATGATGTTTATCTTGAGAGAAATATTGTGGAATCGATGCTGGAGATCAATCACTTAAAAGAAATACACTCATTTGGGATAGTATCTTTGGCAGGGCAGAAAGCAACTCTGCTAAAAATCATTTCATGCACAATGTACATTCATATTCATATGATTACGTAGAAGTTCATTTATAATATATCTCAGGAGATGCTGTAGTGTGCATGCAGCTATTTAAGTAGTTTGGGGACTTTGCAAGCAAGGTTTACTCTTGCTCTCCCCACATTTTATTATGGAAGGTTTATCATCAATATTAAAGTTTAATTCCCCCAAAGCAGTGCATTAATACATTCATAAACTTTAATACCTAGAGCTTTGTGCCCACCTTCATCATATATTGAACACAACTGTTAGCCAGCAGTTCCATATTTCCCTGTCATTCTTTCTCATAATAAAAGGATTTCAGAAACATTTCTAAAGCACGGAATCATGTTGATGCACTACATTTTGCCTAATTTTAAATGTCTGCCATGCAGAAAATTGAGTTTTATGGTTTTCAGAGTAAAAACAAAGACTGAAGACCCTTAGGTCTCACAGCTCATTCTTTTCAAACTATTTTGCTAGTCATGTGCAGAACTTTTGGTACATTTATTATTTATTACTTGCCCCTAAAGCCTGCTTTCAAGTTCACACATAATCATTTGTTTTTATGCCTTTTTCATTATTTAAAAATTACCTACTGCTTTGTGTAAACTTAACATTGGGAGTTATTTCCCATTAAAGATCGGTCCACTATTCTAAATACTGTAATCACTTCTAACAGGCCAATGCCTGCCTTAAGACTCCCCTGTGCTTCTCATCCATACCAAGGTACTGGGAAAACGAGAGAAGCTGTCTTACTAAGCAGCTAATTAGCACAAGAGCACATTCCCACATTTTTCTTAGTGTTCTGTGCACCTAGAGGAGGTGACATATGGACACAGATTATAGACACACACCAAACTTAGGGGAAGAAAAGGCATTAAGGAAAAAAACCAGGCAAATTAAGTTAATTTAGTTACAATGGAAGAAAGCAAACATTAGCTTTATTACAGGGGGAAGAACAAAAGTACTCTCAAAGACATAATCGCTTGCCATAATTGCTACTGCTCTTTCTTTGACACTGTGGTATATACAGAAGAAAGAGGAATTCAAGGTTATCAGGAGAGCTTTAAAACTGACTTTTCTTATCTAACACGGGATACATCAAGAAGCAGCACAGCCACAGCAAGAAAACCCAACTGTCTATGAGTGAAACCTTAATTCAATATATAATTTATTTAATTTGGCTTCTGCTGCCTGTAATTGCTTCAATCCTCACAAACAGCTGGCAGGCACCAAGAGAAAGAAACATACTTAGGATAGAAGCAGAGAGAGGTTTAATTAATTTTTAAAATCTTTGCGTTTTATTTAGCTTCTGCTGCCATCTACAGTAATCAACACAAATCTGCACAAAGAACAGGTACAGCGCTAAGAGCAACAAAATAAAACTTCAGCACCATAACAAGCTGAGCTAAAAAGGTATCAGGGGACTTCCACTGTCTGAAAGATCTAATAACCCTCTTTGTAGCTAAACTCCTACTCTGTTGGGGCCCAAAAATTCATTTACAGCCACTCATCAGCTCTGTAAATGAATTAACTCATCCACGTAGCACACAACTACAAGCACAGACTTCATGAGTGCATAAAACAAAGTGCTGCTGCTGCTATGAATTGACTAGAGTTTTAATTTCTCTGTACAAGATGATCACATGGTGACTGACCAGCTCAGTTTCTAATTTTTCCCACGTGGTCATTCTGTGGTAAGATGGACACTACAAGGAATTTGTTCAACTGCTCCCAAAGAGCCTTGTGTAATCTAAATGTTTCATACTAGTTACCTTTAAATAATAGAAGTTTTTGCATTCCAAGTAACGCTGCACTTCTGAAACCTGAATGTTCAATAAAACCTTTTGCAGCACAAAGCAATATACTCAAGTCACATCAGCAATTCTTTACAAGACAAAACCAACTCCAAACAAGAATGCAGTATCTGTTTTAATATTTAACTAATAAATCATTTGAAAAGACACTACACCTTAAACCTTAGCTTACATTTTCAACAACTAATGCATGACTTTCAGTTTTTTTCATCTTATCAGCAGTCCACTGTGATTTTCATCTCAACAATGTCAGTGCTATATAGAAGCATTTGAAGCTGCATAAATCCCAAACTTCACTTTCCAAATATATTAAGTCAAATCCTTTTTTTTTCCCTCCTGTGATTTGTAGCTTTTCTTTGGAGGAATTTCTGCTGCTCCAACAGTTTGCAGATTTCTTCTGTCTGCTGCATAATGACACCTATCTTTTTTTTAGGCTGAACACAATCCATTACTGGGGTCTTCGTTTGTAGTGTCACTGAGGAGTAACAGCTAAGTTTTGAGCTATTAAGAAGTGGGCTCTAAGGCAATTTGATGGCATTCTTACTTCACTGATGGATAGACTGGAACCAGGCTCAAACCCAGAGTTGTCACAGCAGTGAAAGGTACAGTTATCATCCTGTCAGACAGCTGTCTACTGAATATCTTTGCTAAAATCCAGTTCTCAGATGAACCTTGAGAAGAAGTTACCCAAGGCAAGACATCATTGGAAAACTAAGGGGTTTTTTTCCACTTTTCCAACTCTATGACAAAGATTCAACATTCATACTTATCTAGTACAAGCATTTCTGAGGATCTAAGAGAGATAGCTTAACTTTTTTATTCATAACTTTTCATAACTCTGTATTTGGTATGTAATAATTGGATGTTGTTAGAAGCATAAAGCATCAAAATACTTGTTCATTAAAGCATTTACCATAACATGACTAACTGAAAAAGATACAGAGTATTACCTGAAATGTCATTTAAGCTGTAACAAAATCTTCTGAACATCAGCAAATATTAATGCCACAGTAAACATATCTTTTCTAGCTCAATTAGTATACATGGG
The DNA here is from genome assembly GCF_028858725.1 of Colius striatus. Classification (NCBI taxonomy): domain Eukaryota; kingdom Metazoa; phylum Chordata; class Aves; order Coliiformes; family Coliidae; genus Colius; species Colius striatus. The sequence continues at coordinate 3,379,894 of NC_084761.1, read as the reverse complement.
AGTTATTAACTACATATTTTGACCAGAAGTGGAACTTGGAACTGGTTCTGCAGTGTTTTTTCTCTATTTTTTATTATTACAAACCACAGCAACTTCAGGTAGGGTTTCAGTTTCTGATTACAGGACTATGATCCACTTGGGCAGCCTGCAGCAGTTACTGAAGAGGCAGCTCTTACCCTACTGCAAACCCAATCACTACTCACCTAATCATAACCTGCCACCTCTGCAACAGTAGCTTCCTAGTTTTCTACTAGTTTTCTTCCAGAGACAACCACTAGATGAGACTAGAGCCATTTTGCCACCCTAGGAACTGACTTTGATTACTTCAGCCTTGTTATGCTGCAGTTCTGAATTATGCTGAGCATTGCACAGAACTGAAGCAGCTGAAGTAGAGACTTCTGCATGTGATAAGATGTGACAGTCATCCTATCTTTTATCAACTCTGTTTCAGCATCCTGCTTCCCTAAACAGAAATGTTATAAGGATAAACAGATCCATGATCTTAGAGGGTTTCAAGTACCAAGGCTTAGAGCTCTAAGACTGATAATGAAACTGTGAATCTAAGTCTCTGATCTGCACTGAGAATCATTAAAACATTAAGTAATCAGCAAATAGCCTTAAATGCAACAGTAATAAACACTCTGCACAGGTACTCACAATGAAAATATTCCCTTTCTAACACTATGATTATTGCTCCTTGGAGACATTAAGCAACTCATTTCAGTTTCCCCAACTATAAAATGGGGTTCATGACAGAGACCTGCTTGTTTATTTGGGGAGTGGGGGAGAGAGTGATAGAAGTCTTTCAAAGTGCTCTTGCTTTCAGTGATTTGCCACTGAAAAGTGTCCATGAGGCCACATTATATTGCCAGTACAGATACCTTAACAGATTTCTTATTGTAACATTGCAGACTGTGCTTGGCCACTGCAGTTGCTAAATAAAAAGCAAGAAAATCTTTGAAGAGAAAGAAATGAAAAACATAGAGCCAAAACCAATGTTAGGCCATAAAAATCACCCTGATACAAGACTGTAATACAGAGCATTGCAGCAGCCGTCCTGGTTGCTGTTCTGTAAATAGCTACAATCTCTTCCAGTGGATTTACAAGAGCATAGATTGAAAATCTGCATCTCTGTGTGAAATTTGAAGGCATACTTATCTCTGTCCCTATTCATTTTACTTGTCTCTCCCTTCTATAGCTTTGCCTGAGGGCGAGGGTTGAAGCACAAAACCAAGACAGGTTGCAATATCCACATTTTCAGAGCCAACAGCAATAAGCCGTCCCCACCAACAATCCTGTTAGCAACTCCTCATGTACCATCTCTCTGAATTGTGTCAAACAGGCTCTGACACACTTGTCTCTGGCAAAACCTTTTGAATTACCTGGCCACACTTGTTGAACATTTGGAGTGTTGTTGTAATTTGATCTTCAAATTCAAAAGGCATTACAATTTCTAATGTAAACTACAAATATATACTCTGCTTAATATAAAATCAAATATGTATATTGCAAACAACATTAAATGAACTACATGCTATGTCTCCATAAACCTAAACTTATGCAGTCTCAAATCACAGAAGCTTCTATTCAGATAAAAGCACTTAAAGTATGGTGGGGAGTTTTTTGTCAGCTTTTACAGCTTGACCTATTAGCTAATTCTCATCTTGCAGAATCATAGAATGGTAGGGGTTGGAAGGGACCTTTAGAGATCATCTAGTCCAACCCCCCTGCAGAAGCAGGGTCACCTACATCAGGTCATATAGGAATATGTCCAGGCGGGTCTTGAAGACCTCCAAGGAAGGAGCCTCCACAACCCTTCTGGGCAGCCTGTGCCAGGGCTCCCTCACCTGAACAGTCAAATAGTTTTTTCTTATGTTTAAGTGGAACTTTTTGGGTTTCAGCTTCATCCCATTACCCCTTGTCCTGCTACTATCTACTACAGAACCTCCTGACACCCACTTTTTATATAGTTGTAAATGTTAATAAGATCTCACCTCAGTCTTCTGCAGACTAAACAGCCCCAGTTCCCGCAGCCTTTCCTCATATGAAAGATGTTCCACTCCCCTGATCATCTTGCTGGCCCTGCACTGGACTCTCTCCAGAAGTTCTCTGTCCCTCTTGAACTGGACACAGGACTCCAGACGAGGCCTCACCAGGGCAGAGTAGAGGGAGAGAAGAACCTCCCTTGACCTGCTGGCCACACTCTTCTTGATGCATCCCAGGATGCCATTGGCCTTCTTGGCCATAAGGGCACATTTCTGGCTCATGTTTAGCTTATTATCAATCAGGACTCCTAGGTGTCTCTCTGCAGAGCTGCTCATGCACCATATTAGACATGCCATTCATTCCATAACCATATATATTCCCTTTTTACACACTTTTGATCATTACACATTTACTGTATTTATGGAACTTCCCTGAAAATACCAATAAAAACAAAGACATGGACTAAAGTATTCTTGACACAGAAAAAGATCACTACCATAAAAACAACCACAAAAAAACCCCACCAAAAATATCACTCCACCCCTCCAAAAAAAATCCAAGTCTTGCACCGGTGGGCTGTCTTCAGGACACACTGGAAGTCTGAAAACTGCTTTGAAATGCTGAGGTACACATGCTCATTTATAAAACTAACTCATAGAAATTATAAAATCTCATATCTTTAGTAGAATCCTTTCAAAGCTTTGAACTGGATACACTGTACAACAGAGTTAAACACAAAAGAGCTGAAAGTCTCTGTAGGATTCCCTTAAAAAAAATGTGGTGTAAAGATCTACTGTTGACACCGTGACAGAGGAGATGGATACCTTCCTTTCTGGCCTGTCCATTTCTCTTCACCAGCACACAATGTTAATTCACACTCAGTGAAAGGTTTTCACACCAGTACTAAAACTCAGAATTGATACAAAGTTCAGTTTTTACCTTTCCTTCTTCCAGTAATCATCAAAGTCATTTCAACAGCTTGTTAACAAGCCCCCTTGCATGCCAATAAGTTAATACTAGTAGTAAAAAAAATACTCAATAATTTATTTTTTCTTCTACTTAAAGAAGGCAACACAAAGGCAGCAAAGACAAAATGAGGCCCAAGAAGAAAAACACATATAATAGTCTCAGAAAATACTCGATCCGGGCATCAGAATAGTGAACTTTACCTGCACAAAGCACTATAAAATTACTACATTTCTCTGCATAAAATAGACATTCTGCACAACTTCTGGAAATTAAATGATCTCAGAGTTGATCCTGAAGTACCTTCTCCTTACTTGCTATGCATACAACATCCATGAGGGTACAGGTTGCCCTGAAGCCACTGAACTGTACTTCTAACAGCTTGCTGCAGTTTAGACATGAAACCTTGTAACCCAGAAGACAAGCTTTCCTGAAAGAAGCTTCTTTAAAATAAGTTTTTAAAAATGCAGTGATGTTTTATTAATAGATCTGAAATCTGCAGGCTAAAGAATTAAAATGCAGTAAGACTAACAAAATTATTCACATCTTGATCTGTTTGCATGTTTTTGGCCTCCACATATTTTAGGACTAAGTATATTTATCTGTTTAAGAGTCACATCATTAAAATGTCACACAAGCTATGAGAAAAAAAATATCTTGACCTAAATAAAAATGTTTACACTGTGCTATATCTATTATATCAGTCTATGAAAACAGGGGTAAAATTAGTTTCACCAAGTTATATTTGAAAACAAATATGAATCATATGAGAAAAAAACAGTGATTAAAGGTCAGGGACCTTAAAAATCAGTTCAAAGGTCAGTGAAAACTTCTGTCCTAACCACAATTCTAAACACATTCAGTATTCTGATTGGTAAACTATTTCCCAATTAAAAGTATTACTAAATATGAAAAGAGACATGAACAAAACATGAAGTTATTCATGATTTTAAAGAAAATGTATTATTACACAGCTGTAGACTTCACTTTGTTCACTTAGTCCTGGATATCCAAAGTGGTAACTGCAAATAGGTAATCAAGTGTAGGAAATTGTAAAATCCATATTCAAGACATAATCAAGAGTTACAAGTTACCAAAACATTCCCATGTACACCAAGCCACAATATTTAAAGTGTAAACAGATGTTTCTATTGATATGAATTAAACTATTGTAGTTCTTGGAAATACACCTGAAAATGTTCAACTAAGAGGTGGTAAGAATGAAGATCTTGTCATTGAAGTGCCACTCTGGTACTTACTCTAATTAGTTACTAATTCTGTCATCAATTCCCAACACAGAGCTAGTTAAGTTCATCTATTTCAGTTACTATTTGTAGATCAGGAATAATGCTTTATCCTACTTCTTCCTTGAGCATCCATTTCATGATGAACTCACTTAAAAATGATGGATTTTTTTTTGAGATTGCCTTTATAGAGCATGCACTGCAATAAGCTACCTGCCTTCATAAATTAAGACCTTGACAAGGATGTCTACTGCACATGGTTTTGCTTCAGAAGCGGCTCGTGAAGCTATTTTTCATCACAAGCAAACTGACAAAAAGCGTCATAGTTGGACATCTCAGAAGAACTCTACAAAGTGCTGCAAATATCAGGATTTTAAGCAGGCTGAATATTTTCATGCTGTTCCTCAGTGATGAACACTGATGCTGAGAGAGACAAAAAAAATCTCAAAGGGATACATTACTTGCAAATCTGTTTGGGACTCCAGATCAAATAAAAGCTTGTATTAAAATCAAAAGCACATTAAAATAAACTATACTAAGAATAAAACCACAAGAAATGGGCTATATTCTACAGAAAAAAATCAGATCAATTTTGAGATCTGATTTCAGTCAGAGATGCCTATTGAGCTTCAGGGAAGTGAGCAGCTCTGCCAGGCTGTTGCAGTTTGGGGGCCCAGCAGTCACAGCCACACACATCAAGCATGAGAGAAAAAGGTGGCTTTTACACCTTTTTCAGTAAATACACTTAAGGTGCACCAAGGAAAAAGTCACCACAACTATCTTGAATGGGTTAAATCCCAAATGAACAAAAAGAAATGCAGAGCCCTTATAACAGTCAACTGTCCCATTATTTAATCAAATACACACAGAAACTATCAGGACAGCGTCCGTTTCAAATGGCTGATGCTGAGAAGGAAACACTGTGCAGCTCAGGTGAATGAATGAAGTGGGAGATATTTCAGTTGCAAAGTAGTCCCCTATTGAGTAAGGGGCACAGACTTCACAGAGTCAGGACAGCATTCCATGCTCTACAGATCTTATGCACTTTCAGTAATCTGAAAGTATCATAAAGGCAAAGAACAGAGTAAACATATGAACACCCTTAAAACACCACACTGCAGTGCAGTTTCTGCAATGCAGACAGTCCCCAACATGTTGCCAACTCACTTGAAATGCCCCCAAGTGCAGAGAGCACAAATGACAGTCAGTCTTCCCACCTCACACCCTTCTCCTCAGTTTCTCATGAGCAATACTGTCTAAATACTGTTCAGAACTGAAGCTCCACATACAATATTACTGAATTACATCCAGTTTGATGTGATTTATTTGACCAGACTGGTAGTTTTATCAGCATTCCTTATCACCTTTACTGCAAGTTGTCATTCATGAGAAACCATTAATAATAAAAAGAAAATAGTCTCATGATGATTTGACTATCTGCAACTGACTGCCAACTATCTTAAGTCTGAACTTTTAAACTTACCACTGATCTGGATCAACTGAGGATATGAGCTTCTGGTGTACAGAAGTCTTCATCTGCTTCATAGTCTTCACAAGTAATACACTAAGGGATCTCAAGAGAGGTTTCATTTAAAGTATTTACCACCAAGGGTTAAAAAGGTGCATAGTACCTCTCTACCTATACAGAATTGAATAAGATTTGGAGGAAGTAATTATTCTGGGCATTTGAGATACCTTGGAAGTATCCCATTTTCAGAGTCTAACAGCTCATTTTATAAAAACTAGTATAATCTGTGCTAAATCAAGTGGAAAAAAAAACCCAGGGCATCCAAAAAAAAATCATCAGAAGCCTTAAACAGTAGAAACAGACATTGGCAAAACTGAATCAGAAACTTCTTAACAGGGTTTGAAGGCCAGGGAGGAAAATGAGGTGGGGAATGGACCTTTTCGTTACAGAAGTGTGCTCTGTAACTTCTCATGGTCATGATGAACTTCATTAATTGGAACCAGAATAACTGTCAATAGCAAAATAAAACTCATTGCTTAAAGAGTTCAAAGCCTTCTCTTTATTCCTTTTGTTTTCATAAAGTAGCATTTGCTGCTGAAACAAACTCTCACTACTCAGAAGAATTCATATTCTGTACACACCATAAGCCATCGAGTATTGCTTCAGTTGCAGCCTCCAGTAATAAATGTGCTGAATGCTTTAGATTTAAAATAATATGAGTAACAAATATCCTTAGCAGACAGGGCTTGATTCTGAAATATATGGGGTGGAAGTGAAGAGTTGGACATTTTATCTTAGTTGACAAAATATTCCAACAGCTGCAGCTCTAAGCTTAAGCACAGCACGCTACAAAAGTGAAGAGCATGCAGAAATTCTTCAGCCCAGTTGCCTACGAAAAGATTCCCAGCATTCCCTAGGAAATTACTGGCAACATTACACATATCAGAGTGCCAGTTTCCACAGACACAGCAGCATGTATGGTCTGGGGAATTTTAACCAATCAACAGCATCCTTAAAACTCAGACATGGATAAGGATCAGGTAGCTGTATCAATTTTGTTCTTTTGGGGAAAACCATATATTTCAGACCAAGCACAATGAATTATCTCTGCAGCATGCACAAAGTAATGACTGTGAATTCCAAAATATTGTGTTTCTGATTAAATATAAGTTTAAAAGTTACAAACCAATACTAGTTGTACCCACAAACGTCACCATGTCCAAACATCACCACCTTCTCCAGACTAGCTTCAAGTCAACGGGCAGTTTTCATACCTTCAAGTAGGCTCTAGGCTGGGACCTAGGACAACACTATGAGCAAAATAGCATTTCTTGCAAACTGAGCAGCACCTGTGGAGCTCCCACTGAGCCTCAGGCTTCTACCTTATAGGAAAACTAGACTCATCTTAAAAGGTAGAATCCCAGCTATCAGAATGTACTGAAGCAGCATAGCTGAAGTCAGTACAGAAATTGCTTTGGGGGAAAATGATTGATGGATCAAAAAGTTAGATAAATAAATGATTTAAATCATGGAGGTAAACAGGTTAGCATACCTGATGGGTAAGAAAATTCTTCTAGACAAATAAGACCATGAGAGATGACCAAAGACCCTACTAGTCTGAGTAGGACTCTTCAGTTACTCCACAAGGCCACAAGAGTGGACCCACAGGGAGCCCCCAAGTGCAGATAAGACCAAAATGAATAGGAGAGAGTAAAGACATTGGTGCTGTCACAAACATTCAGCCAAAATTTTGTGTCAAATTCCTTAGGAATAGCATGCAGCCCATGTTTCAGCAGATCCCTTGTACATATACAAGAGTCAGTAACATGCCTCCTTGTCTTTGCATCTTCAAGTGCTGTTGTTATGTGATAAATGCAGTCCTCAGGACATTCCACAATGACACAACAGACATTTATTAAACCATAGAAAAATCAGACTCTTATTTTCTGACTCAAATTAGAAGGTGAAAGTACTTTATGGGAGAATCAGTTAGGAGAAAGACAAAATGACTAGTCAAACGTCTAAGTGAAATGGCTACAACTGGAAATGATTTGTCAGCCAGTTGCATTGCAAGTCAGGGCAGTCTTTGAACAGTCAGCTGCCCACCAAAGCTAACCAAGACACAAAGATGTTCTGCTACATCTATAGAAATAATTGCTTGATAGCTTTTATTCCACTATAACCTCTAAGGATCTGACTTAGACTTCAACAAGAAATGGCTTCCATAGTTTTCTACCATGATCAGGATGACAAATTGTCTCTAAAGTCATGTATAGAATTTCTACTTTTAGCTTTGTTTGAAAAAGAAGATGTAGAAAAGGCATATGATTAACTTTTAGAACATCATGAGTCAAAGCTTGCCTAATACAGCTGAGGGCAGAGGGCTACATGCAGCCATTTCCCATCCTATATCATGCCCCGACAGCAAGCTGACACTGTTTTAAAAGTAGTGAGCAACTTGAAAGCTTTCCAAATAGCAGGGATTTAAGTGTACTTGAAGCTCAGCTTTGCTCATCTTTTCTATTCCATTGGAAAAACCCAACGAAATCATCACTCCCTTCATAATTAGATCTGCTCATTTGGGGTGAGGGTTAAAGCCATAAACTGGGAGCTGTGGAAATGCACATTGGTCATATAGCATTAAATAAGCATACTGGTGGGGTCAGGTTTTTAGGTGTGTTTTACAGGTAGAATTGGCTACAAAGCTTCACACAAGGAGGAAACATCTCCAGCAGCAGCTTGAGGAACTGAGGGGAACTGCTCCAGTGATTCTTTACATCAAAGTTTATAACAAGCAAAAGTAAAAACAAAAACAAAGTTAAAAAAACCTTAGAAATATTAACAAGGACATTCCACAGGGAATAAAGTCATCTTACAGCTGTAGCTGCCTCATCACAGTAGCCCAAATCCACTTCACAGAATGTTTTAAATGCATTATACTCCCTGCAAGTACAAGTGAGGCTTGTCCATTTAATTTCTGTTGAACTTGTATTGCTGCTCCTGCTACAAGAATGGGAGGGGGGCAAACAGGGGATAAAGAGTGGTTAAAAATAGCAAAGATGTTGTAACTACACTCTCCAGTAGTTACATCTCACATTAGAAAGGCTCTCAGGTAGGAAGAAAACTTTTGAAACCTTAAACTTTAATGCCCAGATCAAACATATACTGTATCAACCACAACCTAAAACCTCACAAGGGAGCATGGCAAGTTGCACTATCAATCTTCACTCCAAATAGATATTGTCATTCACATTCTGCCTTTACTACATTTACCTGTCATGTGTATACATGAACAATATTCCACTAACATCAACCAATGCCAAGACAAAAACTAAGAGCAGCTGGGGTAAGATACTTGTTATAGTCTCTGCTTGTGCTGCTTTCCTATACAGGTGGAAACTTGTGTTTAGTCTAATGCTCAAATGAGAAGTCAATAAGATCCCTTCAGCTGACATACACCACTTAGCCTAGTAACTGTCAGAAGACAAATCTGCTACACACTGACATCCTTTCTCCACTATCCATAATTACACATAAAGCAGCACCACCCAGAAGAGTGAGCAGAAGCACAAGCAGTCCAAGGAAAACCCTTTTAGTATTGTTTAAATTCATTTTCTTTCTATAATTCATTGGGACTTAAGGAAAAACTCTTCAGTCATTTCTGCTTAAAACTTGGAATAAATTCAGTTTGGTGTTGCAGACACCACCCAGGGAGGGGTGGCTCTTGCATCAGGGAGCAAACACATTTTGTTGCATTTGGTCTTACCTGAAATATCTTAGAAAAGTGAAATGAAACCAAGAAGAACACATGAAAGACAGAGATACATACCTCCAGTGTTAACATACATTTGTAATGTATAATTTTCCTAAGAATCAGAGGACCATGTGTTTTAAACTGCTTCTCATGAGAACCTAGTAATATCTCGTGGCTTTTGAAGCCTTCAGATATCACAGCTAGAATGGCAACTCCTCTTCAGTGCAGCATGGTTGCCCTGACTGGATTAAGAACTAAGCAGCATATTAGCAATCAGCCAGCATCCAACATTATATCTATTCCCAAAGCTGCAGGAGGAGAGTGGATGGGAGGTGTGCAGTACTGAAACTACTTGCATTTTTAGAGCCAGTTTAAGCCTCAAATCAGAAGTTAAAGGAGCTTTAAGTAGTGTCTGTTTAATAAACTGGAAACTAACAAAGAGTTCTGGTAATACTGTGCCTGGCTGCCAAATCTTACTCCTCAGCCTCATGTAGTCCTCCAGGCAGGCACGTGCTTGCTGCATTTTGGATTTATAGCTGGGCAATTCAATTCAGTTGGCAGAAATGTCAGATATGACAACTTTATGATGAGTCCCACAACTTGGCTAGGCAAATACTTTCTCTTGGAGTTAACTTCACTTTATTTACAAGAGAAAATAAGTTGCAGAAGCTTTAAAAAAAAACCCCAGGAGCTTTATAAGAAGTGTTTTCTAACAATCTTCCTATTGTAGCTCAATAAGTGTAATTCTTGCCTGGAACACCACCATCACATACAAACTATGGTGTTTTAAAAATCACAGATCACTTGACTGGTTAAGGAATTAAATATTTCTTTTGCAGTGATCTTTCATTATGACACAAGCAATTATCTTCATAGATGGAAATCTACAGTTTCCAGAACTGCTGGATAATTAGCAGAAGTTAATAAAAATCCCCTCACAATTTGCTATTGCAGTCATAGATCAAGTGGTAAACTAACACTGATTACCTCTACTCACAGAACAAGAGCTGCAACTCTCTGTTTCAAATAAGTCTGCCAGTAAAGTCATTTTGAAACACATATTTCATCATTGCAAATGGCTTATGTGTGCCATCCTGGAAATCACTTCAAAATCCCCCTTAGACAAATTTATATATATATGTTTGTTTTGCAGGCTGCAAGTAGATATTTCAGCTTGTGCATACTCCGTAAATTTGCATCCTGAGATCTGTCTTCTCAGTCTTTTAGGATTTCATCTTCCAATTGAGATCTCCAGAAACATCTAAGTGTCCCTAAAATGACTAACTCAGCACCTAATTTATGCTCCCACATTATATCACTAATTACTTAGGTCAAACATCTAATTCATCTAAATGTGCTCAGGCATAATGGGATCTGCCCACAGACTTCCAGTTCAAATGGTGAACAAGAGTTTAATTGTCTAAAACAGCTGAATGTCCTATTAAACCTACTGAACATTAGTGACATTTAGGCTCCTGAGCACATTTGGATCTTCTGAAAATTGTACTACAAAAAAATCTACTAATAACTTGGGGCCTGTTCCTTTAGTCCCCACACATTAAAACTGTCATAACTCAGTGAAAATGGTGCAGGAGATTGGAGAACAAAGATTTTGGGGTAAAAGAATGACCCTCAGCATTATTCCACAATACCAACAGTCAGGAGAGGACAGACAAAGGTCCAACACAGATTGAGATGAGGCATTGGATATGCCACATAGCTCTTCCAGTTTGGAAGTCTGCATTCATTTAATAGTGTTTATCTGTACATGTTCCATTTCTCTCATTTCTTCATGCCCTTTTCCCATTTTTCAAGTTCTGTTCTACTACTCCATTCCCCACAAGCACAATATCTGTAAACCTTCAGACTGCATCTTGCCATAATCAAATCATCTTATCAGTGTGAAACTGAAACGTGGAGATATGAAATAGGTTTGGGAATGTTGCTTTGCAGACTCACCAGTTGCAAAATGTGTCACTGGTGCATTTCATAACCTGAACTGGAAATAAGAGTCGGTAAAGAGCTCAGATGAACAGAGAATGTCTATTTCTGTCTTGGTTTTAACTAATAGCAGTGACATAGCTCTTGGTTAAACGTGAGCAAGAGTGCACTTCACCATATATATGTAAAGAACTGGTTAACAAATGTGCTAGCACATAGTGATCAAGATTATTCAACTCATAAAACACACTTTTTGAACACTCAGAATTGGTTTCTACTGGCCATGTTTTATGTTAGTTTTTAGCACTTAAATGCCACAAAGAGCTTTCAGCATGAGTAAGCAACATCATTTAGAAAACCCATTTAGTTTGGCTGCACCAGCAATTGTCCTTTGTTCTTTATGAACATTTTAGGGAACAAATTTCACTTCTACAGGAACAACCACAGAAAGTAAATAGTAAGTGAATAACCTCAAGCCTGCAGAGGTATATATTTTAGATCGGTGGCATAAGAACCAAATAGTCTGAGCTATGGCAGGGGTATTTATCCAGAGATGAATCTAATTGCAACTTCCACCATATCAAGCGTACACATCACATCTGTGAAAATAAGAGCAGGTAAAATGCAATACCATGATTTCACTGATACTTTTGGTTTTTTTCCAGAAGGGTTATTTTAGAGATCCTAATCCTGCCTGCTTTCTACTTCTCATCTGACATTCCCAAGTTAAAATTCACTCAGGCAGCTTTGAGGCTTTCTCTCAAGAGTGACTTTTCTCTAGTTTGATGGCAGAAGTATTACAGGAATAGCATTCTTAGTGAACTTATTCTAATCAATCAATCTACAAACAAAGAAGTGAACTTTTTTTAGTATCAATGAAAAACACAATGAAAAAAATCACTAATTAGTCTGTGTTATTTCTTATATAGAGAGGTGTCATTTCTTCAGTTCCTACTTTTGAGACCTCATGTTTATAATCAACTTAACTTGTAAAAGTGATCTACAAGCCCCTCTTTACATCCTTTACTATCTTTCTATTATTTCCTTATTTCTCCTTCTTGTTGAACCCCTAGATGTCCCTTTTTGTGTTTTCTTCCTCTGTTATGCCATTGTTTTCCTTTGTATTTAACATTCTATAGGTAAGATGAGCAAAATCTCACCACATGGCATTGCCATACCTAAAAGACTAGGAAACAAGCCCAAAGAATTTAGAAGGTAGTCTGTGGACTCTCACTACTTGTGATGGTTCAGGCCAATAAAAGTCATATAGGGGATACAAAAATCCAACCTCAGAACAGAGACAAAGCATTCTAAAGCAAATTCAGCAAACAGAATACGGGGGAAGTGAGGCTGGAAAGCAGAACCCTGTGGCATTAGGTGTCTGGCCGGCCTATCTGCTTTCCCTCTGCTTTAAGTCGCATCCCGAGGTGTGCTTTCCAGCGTGGATGCTGAGGCTGCCCGCGCAGGAGGCTTTCGGAGGCGCAGCTCGCCCCGCTGCCCTGCAGAGGGCACGTTTGCTTTGGGAACGGGCTGCGCTTGCTGCCACAGCCATTTCCCTGAGGCAGCGCAAGTGTCACACTGCAATTCAGAGACAGATTTATCGATTACCCCAGCTCCAGTCTCAAAAAGACAAATACTATAACAATTTCTGCCACTTCTATTTGTGCCAGTCTTCATAGCCACATTTTCTAGAGGCAACTGCCTGCCATAAACCTATTTTGCTCAGTACCACTTTGCAATTTTATGACACAATCATTTAAAAACTGACAGATTTCTTCTGCACACTGTGGAATCCTAAGCTTTTCCCATCATGTCATCTCTCATAAAGAGCTGATAGTTCAGTAGAAATCCATTTAGAGACAATTCTGTGAATGTATTATCACTCCCTTCTCCACATGGAGATTTCACTTCCTTTCAAGACTTTTACATGACAATTTATTTCTTTCTTTTAAGGAGTACACAGGCTCCTCTGTCAGGGTTTTTTTTTCTTTACTTACCCATAAAGATAATCTGTGATGACAATTTCTTCCACAGCCTTTGCTGCATTACAAATGGAACAGTACTCTCCCAGTATGTCTGAAGGGAAATTTAACTCTTCTTCCCTTCTAATGGCATGACTCTAAATCAACGCTCTCTGGAGCAAAACTTCAAGGAAACATATGCTTAGCAGCACCAGCAACATCTTTAAAGGCTTAATAAACCTAATAAACCTTGAAATAAACCATAAGTTATAGAGTTCAAGAATATAGGACACTGTATGATGAGGAATTATTTAGGAGGGAGGAAAGGATACAATGGGGGGAAAGGGATGAAAATGAACAGGGTGTTTGAAAGGGAAATCATTAGGAGATCACCAGATACAACAATTGAGAGGTGAGCTTCAGGATGCACATATTCAAAGAGAATTTTATATTCCAGACACAATATTCTAGACTTGCATATTTGAATTCTACACTGGTCTAACATAAATAGCAAGGTTCTGCTGTATTCCAGGGTGAATTAAAGAACCAAAATTGCCCTAGTATATCAAAGTCATGACATCATACGCTGCTGTCATCTGCTTAGCAGATATATACAGCCATGTAAAGTGGCTTGCTGTTAACTCCAAAGAGACAGGACCTCAGCTTGTGAAGAACAGAGCCAATTTGAGTAGCTCAGTTAAAAAAGCTGAGTGAATTTTCTTCAGTTTATGAGTGTCTGTCTACCTGTTACACACATGGATAGCTCATCCTTTCCTTTGTAGAAGGATTTGCACTATATCCATCATCCAGCTGATTTCAAGCACTCAAAAGAACACCTTTGTATTCTAGGAAGCTATTTCTTCTGTTTCTCTGGATGCCAGCAACACTATGCTTAATTCATCACATCCATAGCCATCTACTGCCAAGAAGCATATACTTCATTGACTATTTTATAGCTATTGCATCTTGCAGAGACAAACCGTGACTACCTTGATCAGAATACATAACAGCAATAAAAATAAAGACTTCAGTGATTTGATTTTTGAGAGCATATCCAAATCTTTTCACTTTACAAATAAGGCACAAATACAAGGCATATGTCTGTCAAATACACAGCAAGAATCTACTTCATCCAGCCTTTGTTTCTCCAGCATAAACTATACTAGTCCCAGTGGTGGCACTGCTCATGTCTATTATTTGTTTTCTTTTATTGTAACATAGTCAGAAAAGCAAACTGGTTGGATTATTAATAGAACTCCATTCTAAAATAAACAACTGCTCTATTAAGTGCTACAGTGAGTCAAGAGGTCTGAAACAGGGTAGGGACAACTATATTAGAAATCAAGTGAAGAAAATTCAGACATTTCACAGACTAGCTGTATCTTAAGGTTATTTGGGTACATTTAGCGTACATGAGTAGAAGAACAGATAGATTACTGTTGAAATAAACAGCCTAAGTAGGAGTTGATTTTAAAATGAATTAAACCAGAATCCTATATCCCTATGGTACCATAAAATCATTTGATTCACTTCTTTAAATGAGGTAAAAAAATATCATTATGAAGGAATTTCAACACCTTCACCTTACAATGGTCACTTCTTACAGCCGTAACCACAAACTTAAAAACAAGCCCAAAAAACCATTGCTACAACCCAAAGAAAGTAGCAGCAACAGGGAGGAAAAACAGCTGAAACAAGTTACACTGGATAGCTACAATTTTCCTTGTAGCAGTGGAGAATACTTTGTACTTCTCAATGCTTTTCAGTGACACAATTTGGGCAGAGTTATTCTTAACCTGTTCGAGTCTATCTCAATGAATTTTATAGCAATTCAATATCTTTAGATCTATACCTCCCATCTCCCATGAACCAGTTTGAGCACCTACTTCCTTCTTCCCAATCTAACCAGTACTCATCATCTCTAGCTATCACTTTAGAAAAGGTTAGTTCTTCATAAAGTAAGCAAATTCTATCAATTTTGCTTTCAAGTGAGGTAATTTTTGATGTTCCTGTAGCTGTTTTGCAGATGAATACTAAATTCCAGAATAAACAAGAAAAAAGCAGCTGAAATTTGGATGTGGAATTTGTAGGGTTTTACAGCTGCAGAACTGCATATGTAGTGGCCAAAATGTTTAAATCCATGGACATATGGAGAAGCAAACTGCTAAGATACAAACAAGTGAGTATTAGTGAAAGGCTGGTGCTGTGAGGAATGGAAGGAGAGGGGGAAAGTGAATAAGGATTGTGTTGAGTCAGAAACAAAATACATCTTTACTGCCTTTCATCCCTGGTAACTCTCCAGACAAAAAAAAAAAGAGGGGGACTCAGATCTTCAAAACCCATTCTTCAACCATTTCAGAAACTTCAGTGGACTCCATCCCTATATGCCATGAAATTCCCAGATGTTTATGTTTACTACATGCAGCAATCATAAGTAGCATGAGGCAATCCAAGCTGGAATCTCTAGTGCCAGAAGTGCTAGATTTTTGCACCGATTCCGAATTAGCATCTCTTATTTCTGGGACACACCAAAGTAAACATAATCACACTTTACAAAATACTGGAAGTGAAATAGTTGGGCATTGTGTTCAAGAGTTCCTCAGCCATTTTACAAGTTCCAATAAGGATAATAGGTGACAATGGGAAAAATAGGAGAGTGAGATCTTGGTTCAAATCCTTATTCAGATCCAGAGTTTTGTTTAGAAATGCTGAAATATTTCCATTCCAGACATATTGTCTGTATTACTAATTCTAACAACTCATAAAGGAAACATTCATAATCAATTATTACAGAGTTAGAGCTGCATTTTAGCAATAAATTGTGTAACAGGAAATTTTGTCTTCATAATGGCAAGAATGTGATCTTTTATAGCCCTTATCCCACCAAGGTGCTCTGATCTCCAAAACTGGAGAAAGGAAGAGCAAGGATTTAAGAACAGAACAAGAATTCACTAGAATTCTTCTTCACTTAATTATTCCATTTAAGTGAACAATTAAATTCCCCATAACACAGGCAATGCTTTTCTTTCAACCCTTAAAGTATTTGGAGACATATAAGGGAATACAATGACTTCATTTCTTCAGTCCAAGATGAAGAATGAATTCTCCTAAAACATAAGCCACAAGTTTCTATTTTAGTTTACTGTAGATTTTTCATATGGCCCAGGGAAAGCAATTATCACCTCTATGCCTCAATTTCTCATTATGGAAACAACCCCAAATAAAACCAGGTGTATTAACAATTACATAATGCTTGACTCATTAAAAGTATTGCAGAAAGCTCATGTTTGAATATACACTATGTAAAGTTAATTGTCTTTTTATATATAATACATAACTATCAATCACTTGGAGGCAAGAGCTTTTACACTAGTTAAATCACTGACTAATCAAGTTTACTCTAGCACATCCCACTAGAGCTGTAAAGAGGGTGACCCCAGCAGATCATCACTTATTTGTATCACACAAGTATAAGTTAGAAAAACTTGGCAGCAAATGTATATGGAGTGCTGATGTTGAAGGAAAAGGAGCTCTAGAACTGCAGGTCTCCCATCTGGTTCACTATACATGGAATTAAATATTCTAAAGAATGTTTCTGAAGTGCTGCTACTCAACAAAGTTCTGTTTCCAATTTACCACTGAACACTAAGTGATGAACAAAAAGGAGGACCATGGATTCATGAGGTAGCAATGTGTGCTGTTTTCATGAGTTGTTCTTATGAAAAAAAAAAAAAAGGATTATAAGTACCTTATAATGTTGACCTTTATCCATAGAAAAGGAACATCATATATTATTACTATTTAGGCACAACTCTACTAATTAAAAGTCTCCCTCTTCTTGTTGAATGAACATTCACAACTAACACTCACCCAAAGCAATCCCATCTTCAGATTTCAGCCACCTTGAACAACATCATGTAAAAATAACACTATGGTTCTAGAAGCTTGAATTCAAAAGACTTGGAGAAGGGGGAATGTCTTCTTGACTCAAAAGATGTGAAATATACTAGCTTCTGGAACTGGATGTACAAAATCCTCTATTATTGAGATGTTCTGTCAGTCAGGCTCAAGAGATTGTAATCAACATTCCATTTAGGAAATTAGCAGACAGGTAAGGATTTTTTCAGAGACATTGTTACAGAAACATCCTACAATAAAAACCTGATTGCAAACAGATACTGTAGTATGCTAAAGTACAACAGTCAATAAATGAGATGGAGGTAGACACTACTCAAGAGTATGCAGCATTATTCATGGTGTTTGTAGGATCAATAAAACAATTTCTTACCAGGCACTGCAGATAGTTTCTCATTTGTAATTCTTCCCAAGTTTCTCTTTTTTTTAAGAAGATGTACATGTTGTGTAATACTTTCTATACAACATGGCACTTCCAACACCTTCCTAGAGTTCCTTTGGTGAACCATAGTCTCTAACAATTCACAGGGATATGTCCAAGTTACAATGATTCACAATGTACTAGCAAAAAATAACACAACATTTCAGGTACAACTTTGCAGTATGACATCTCACAGCTCATCTAACATGGGCAGTGTTCTGTATCCCAACATCTGACGGTGCTCATCTTTCTCTATATCATCATTGCAAAACAGCTGGAAAGTCAGTGTTAGAGACCACTTGCAACATCCTCAGCACTTACCAAATGTGAAACTGGAAAAAGTCTAAAGGAGGAAAGCTCTGAGATGGCTGGGATGTTGAAGAACATGAGAAAAAGCTGAGACATGGGACAGTTTGGAGAAGGAAGGGATCTAATTGTAGCCTAGCACTTCCCAAAGAAAGAAGACTTCTCAGGTGCATAGTAAAAGAGCAAGGGGCAACAGTACATGTTGTAACTGGGGAAATTCCAACTAGACATAGATGAGGAAAAAAACCTTTTTCAATTAGAGGGGCTTAGCATTAGAACAAGCTCCATGGAGGGCTTTCCAAATTCACAGAATGGTAGGGGTTGGAAAGGACTTCTAGAGACCATCCAGTGCAACCCCCATCTAAAACAGATTCCCCTCAATCAGGTCATACAGGAGCATATCCAGGCAGGTTTTGAACACCTTCAAAAAGGAGACTTCATCCCCTCCTTGGGCCAGGGCTCCCTCTCAAGAAAGATGTTTTTCCTGATGTTCAAGGGGAACTTCCCATTTTCCAGCTTCTACCTGTTACCCCTTACCCAGTCACTGAACAAAACAAAACAAAACAAACTGGACTCATCCTCTCACCACTCACCCTTTTAAGTATTTGTAAACATTGATGAGGTCCCCCCCTCAACCTTCTCCACTCTGAACAGCCCCAGGGCCTGCAGCCTTTGGTCATCAAAAAGATGCTCCAGTCCCCTCAGCACCTTGGTGTCCCTGCACTGGCCTCTCTGCAGCAGTTCCCTGTCTCTCTTGAGCTGGGGAGCCCAGAAATGAACACAGGACTCCAGATGTGGCCTCAGCAGGACAGAGGAGAGGGGGAGGAGAACCTCCCTCAACCTGCTGCCCACATTCTTCTTAATATACCCCAGCGTACCAATGGCCTTCTTGGCCAATCAACCATTGTCATTCATTGAATCACGACTTGATCAGACAAGATAATGCTAACTTGTTCTTTACTTTGAAGCTTGTCCTGCTTTGAACAGCTGTTGTACCTGATGATATCCACAGACCTCTTACAATCTGAGTCATTGATTCCATTTCAACTTAAACGGTCATGGCCCTCACTTTTAAAACACCCATTGACACCAGGAGAAGAAAAACAAAAAGCAAGACACTATGGAAAAAATAACTAATGCTGAAGATGAAAATAGATCTTAAACAAAAAAAAAGCACACACACCTACAGATATCCACATAATGTCATGTTACAAAGTGTTCTAGAAAACAATCTTGAGCAAATTCAGCCTATAATACCTAACAAGTGTACATTAAATCCATCATTTTAAATATACAGGAATTTAGTCTGGCACACAGTATGACAGTCTGTTGTAACTGTGATGACCAGGCTGGGCAAGATTGATGGGGCTTGGAAGTTTAGTGCTATTCAAATAAGAATCCTAAACATCTGAACTTTCTACTGAAATCTCTTGCATAATACATTAAACTTCCCTCTGAACACATTCTGCCATTCCCCTCTCTTGATCTTGGCTGCCATCAGGAAGTAGCAAGGTATGATAAATAACTTTCTTAAAGGACTTTTTTTTGGCAGTGTGAGGTTAGAGGTTGGACTCAATGATCTTAAAGGTCTTTTCCAACCATAATGATTTGATGAACTGAATGAGTTTAAGAAAAAAGCACTTCCAGCTTCTATAGCAACTCCCCTGCCTGTTTTCTTCTGAACATAAAATAACAGACTTAAGCCTTGATCACTTTGAGCAGAGCTCCTGAAAGTTTTGGTGTTACTCAGAAGATATTTACTCATGTGCACTTATGACACACAGTGGTTCAGCTCATTCAGTAAGCAGGTCCTGGTTCTCCTGATTTCAATTCTAGCCTTTGCATATTTGATACAGGTCAGTAAGTTTGTAGAACAAGGGGGGAAAAAAAATCATCTTATACTATTAAGGCTTTAACAAGCAGTCAGCCTTGGAGGCTTGTAGAGGCCCACTTGGTGCTGGACAGCCCTTAGGGCTCCAAGACACCTGCCAGCTTTGCACAAAACTATAATCCAAATGTTCCAGTGCCAGGATTCTACAAGTCATTAATTTTCAAAACTGCCTCTGTTGTATAAAAGTAGTCTCTTTCAGGCTGAAACAAGTGATTATATGCAAGGGGGTGTTTAAAAGAGCCCAATTATTAAACAGCATCATTAATAAGAATAGCCTTTATAAGATTTGAATGTACACTGTATCCCAGGAGGGCATCCAAATCAGCTTTGCCTTTCCTTCCCCTATCTCTGCTCTTTTGCATGTACAACCCCTTGGTCCTTGTGTGCTTCAGTAAAATAATGACTATTTCAGCAGGACTTTTTTTTCCAGTGATTCATTTCCCCAGAGAAACCATAAGGTGGGCTGAGAATGAGAACTCAGGAAATATTAATTACGAGATGTTAAAAGTCCAAGGAAAAAATTCAGACTTTATACACTAATACAACACAGTTGTTGCTTTGCAAAACACAGTTCAATGAGGAATCCAGGAGGCAGTTTTCTTTGTGCAAGTCGTACAAAGCTGATCCCCACAGCTTTTATCAACATATAGAACTGCATACATAGAGATTTTCAAACAGCAAACTTAGTCTTTGACTCCTGTCAGTCTCAATTCAAATTGCATGGTTAACATAAGTGGTCAAAAATTTGTCAAACAACGTTCTTCCATTGTAATTTCACACACAAATAGCAACTGAACTTCTTCATGGAGACCCTGAGGCGGTTATGCTGAGCTCAGAAATACTCCACAGTACTTTTCATACCTTTCAAGCCTGTAGAGTTTATAACAAAGGAACAAGAAATCATTTTAAAAAATCCCTTGAAAGACTTTTTTTCTCTAACATTTAAGTTTAAGGCTTTGAAATGTTGGCACAAACATAGCAGCGTGCAACATTGCCTCTCCATTCCAGAGAGCTCCAGTGCAAATGTTAAACACTACTGCCACATCTGCTCTGCTCAGCTGCCCTGCTGACTCCTCTCTGTGGTTTTCAATATTTTCACCCAAGTTTATCTAGCTAGGACCTCAGCTGCAGCATCCAGTGCTTGCTGACTCTCATAAAGCCGTGCGTGTGCTGCCAGCAACTTCAGAATGATTTGTACTGTCAGACACATCTGGTCGCCAGTTTGCACCTGCAACTGCACAGGAGACTCTCACTCCATTACATTATGGCCCTGTGAAAGATGTTGCCCAGCTTTGAAGTCTTCTGTGAGAAAACAGTTTATTCCAGTATGACCCCAGCAGTACACTTAAGCCCAGGTCATGGGATGCACCTGGACGCAGAACAACCACACAAGCAGCTGCTTTTGCCAAACATCCAAAAGCTTCCAGTGTCTAGAGGCCAGTCTGCTGCTGCTGCCACTGGCAGAGAAATGGGGAAGAGGGGAGAGAGACAGATGAAAAATTGCTAGAAGAGAAAAAGTGTTGTTTCTTCCTGCTTGAAGGAGGCAGTTTCTTGCCAGGGAATAGCGAGGAGTTCGTTGTTGCTGGGACTAGAACAAGGACACCACTGAGCAGCTCTGCCTTAACAGTCTGGAGATGGCCAGGCTTTCCCTATTCCCTCTTTGACTTTTTTCAAGGTCACAGCCTCCACCTTCCTCATCTCCTTTTGGGGATGTATTGCCAGTCATCTTTTACATGTGTGCAGGAGCATCTGACTGTGACTGTATCCAAGGGAAGATACGTGGGAGGTACTTCTAGGGTTTGGATAGCAAGTTACAAGAAAGATGTCAGACAGACTGCAGGCTTCAGTGGTAGGGTCTGGTTAACCTGAATGCTGGAGTCTGCATCACTCATTGCATATTCCCAAATTTCCTCTGTTAATGCCACTTTGCCATCTTATCTGTTTTCCTATGAGTCAGACAGTGCTGTGCCTGTCTGGCTGCCTTCCTTATACATCTTTAGGCTTGATAAAAGTGGCTGGGATCTCGAGTTTCAACTCAGAAGCAACTCAGACTGCCCTTCCAGATGCCTTTTGAAAACCAAATGTTATTTCAGTCATTTGCAAGCCCAACTCCTACACTTCACACACAAGTTCTACAAATGAGCAAATATGAAACTAATATGAAGTTTGCAGCTATTACTGTCAGAGATACCATCTGGGCAAGCTCCAGGACTAGGGGCTCACACCTAGAATACTAGGGATGGGGCATTTACTTTAGTGCTTTCTTAACCCTTGGAAGAAAGTAAAGATAACGTAAACAGAGAGCTAACCAGGAGAAGGCTGCAGATTACAACAATCTAAATGTCTTGGGAACACTGGAAAATTAAAATGTGTAGTTAATTGCAGGTATGATAGCACTAGGATAAAGAACAGGGGAAACCTGACATTTGATATGACTTCCTAGACCAAAGCACAGTTTGTCACTAAAAATCAATGCCAAACTTGCAACACAAAGGCAGTACACATAGCACAGCAGGCTTGGGAATCAGCTTCAACTCAGTGCAAGGACAAACACTTAACAGTGCCTATGAAAGGGGCTTCAAGGCTAACCATAGGTTACAGACAAAGGAGAAGAGGAATGTGCCTCTGAACAATTCCTGCACTTCAACATGTTATTTACATCCCTTTGAAAGCTGTATCTGAAAAACACTGATACCACAAATGCCCATAACATGTAATGAAGGTTCAAACACAGTAATTTGCTTTCAGTGACTGCTGATCTATCCAGCTTATTAAGGTGTTCTACTTCCAGAAAAGTGTCTACTCATTAGAGAAACAAGCAAAAACATTCTGACCACTGTATCACTCATGGCTACATTCAATCTGTTGAAAGGGGCTTTCTTTTAGCACTGTATAAATATCAGTTTAATCACAGGAAAGAGAAAAGTTGCTACTTAAACAGTAGCATGTTTCCTTCTGTTTTTTGAGTGGTAAGGAGATTACCATCTCCAAAGGTATGCAAGCAACAGAGATTCAAATACACACAAATGCACACACATTTTTAAGCTGAGATTATTGTTAAACATGTAAATATAGTACTAACATATAGAATATTTAGGCTATGACTACACAACTATACCTGTCAGAACTTACAGTATATGTTACTGAGAAAAAAGAGAGAGGAAAAGGGCAGAAATTAAGATGGGAAACTGGAACAATAATGGAAAAGCAAAAGAAGTGTCTAAAGGTTTCAGATCCAGTGGGAAAAACTGTGCTGAACCCCAGGTTTAACAGTAAGAGAAGTACTGCATGGAGGCATCTTGTAGAGATGCAAACAATGCAATACCTAAAAACCCCAAAGCAATCTGGAGATGTGACTAAGTAAACTCAATGACCATTCTCAGTAGGTAAAGAGTAAGATTATACCGGCTACCTTGAAACCCTGCATAGAAGCAGGCTGCAAGGCCCTCCTAACACCACTGTCAGTCAAAACAACAGCATCTCTAAGTTGCTTTACCCTCTAGTAATTCAACAGCTCCTTTATCACACTTCTCCTTTCCAAGCCATTCATTAAGCCTTGGCTATTTAATTGCCATCCTAATTTACATCTACTTTGAAAACCACTTTATTTTACCTTGTACTATATTTAATCATTTGTCATTGTAACTTTAATTACCAGCCTTAAGATGGAAAAATTTCTCACAGATGCTGATCATTTCAGCAAGAAAAATGGTAACCACATCTGCTAGCACAGTCATGCTGTGTGGTCTATCAGCTGGCAGGTCTGTGAAGACTGGGACATCCCCAGTTAGCTCCTGATGTGATGGACTGACAGAAGCATGTGCTGGCAATACTGTTTTCTGCTGTTAGTGTCAGAGACAAGTAAACTAACTAGATGATTTGCAGGCTCTTAGCTATTTAGGTTGTTGACAAGAACAAAAAGGCATTCATCAGTAAATAACAATGCAATCTAGTTACTATTTGAGGAAGAAAAGATATCAGAGAAACTGAAAGGTAAAAGCATGATTGACAGCTTCTTTTGTATAAAAGATATTTTCAACTCTTTTTGCATTATTCTCAGCTGAGCTCAGAAATTTCCATTCTGGCCCTTTGGCATTTTTTCTAGTGACTACAATTATTTTGGATTTAAGAAAAAGAAAAAGCTACCAATCACGACCAGCCATCTCAAATTTGCTGGGTGGGTTTTTTTACCCACTGGCACTAGCCTTTGTTTATTGAAGGTAGGAATTCATTTACATTGCACTTGGGGCCATTTTCATAAAGGAGTAATTATCATTACATTGCAGTAATTTAAATTAGCATGCAATAAAGGATTTCACACTATCTCTGAGTCATCACATCTTCTCACAAGCGATCCACAATGGGCATCTACCATTATGCATGAAAGGAGTGTGCCACTCCAAAATATAGAGCAGTCAGCAGGAAAATGAGCAAGAGCTAGACTGAACACATTAAGTGTACAAATAAAAGGGAAAAGAATAGAAAAGGAGAGTGTGGCAGCATACTGCTGTAATTGATTCCTGCAAGTCCTGTAGTTTCCTTAGGTGCTCACTAAAACAATACTGCAGAGCAATCACTGCATTAAACAAAATCAAACAAAACTGTTTTCAAGTTTAGCTCACCTCTGAGCTCAGGAAATCTTTTAATTAAGCTCTAAAATTCAGGCTCAAGACTAGAGTAGTAATTTATTTTTAAGACTTTTCTTTTTATTGAGGTGGAAGATATTTTGCAAGTATCATCACCAAGGGGAAATCCAATTTGACTTACCTGAAAGCCATCTATTATGGTATAACTGGCTGGGTAGGTGAGGGAAGAGGAGTGGATGTCATCTACCTTGACTTCAGAGGGGCTTTTGACATCACCTGCCATTGCATCCTCATAGGAAAGCTCAGGCAGTGGACGATGAGTGAGCAGATGGTGAGGTGGATCAAGAATTGACTGAATGACAGAGCCCAGAGAGTAGTGATCAACATAACTGAGTCAAGTCGGAGGCCTGTGGCCAGTGGGGTTCCACAGGGGTCAATTCTGGGGCCATCCTCATTCAAAATCACCATCAATGACCTGGATGATGGAAAGGGGTATACCCTCAGCAAGTTCCCTGATGACACCAAACTGGGAGGACTGGCTGACTCATCAGAGGCTATACTGCCATTCAGTGGGATCTGGACAGGCTGAGAGTTGGGCAGAGGAACCTCCTGAGGTTCAACAAGGGCAAGGGAAGAGCCCTGCAGTTGCAGAGAAATAATCCCCTGCACCAGGACAGGATGAAGGTGATCTGCTGGAGAGAAACTCCAGGAGAGAGATGTCTAGAACAAACTAAACATGAGTGAGCAATATGCCCTCAGGGGCAAGAAAACCAATGACATCTGGAGTGTGTTAGGAAGAATGTGGGCAGCAGGTGGAGGGAGGCTCTGCTCCTCCTCTACTCTACCCTGCTGAGGCCTAATATGGAGTCGCGTGTCCTTTTCTGGGCTCCTCAGTTCCAGAAAGACAGGGAACTGCTGGAGAGAGGCCAATAGAGGGATACCAAGATGATCACAGGGCTGGAACATCTGATAAGGAAAGGCCACGGGACCTGGGAGTGTTCAACCTGGAGAAGACTGACAAGGAACTTCATCAACACTTATGAATACCTGAAGGGTGGGTGTCTGAATGATGTTGTTGCACTTTTTTCTGTGACAGAGATGGGAGTAATGGATACAAACTGGAACACAGAAGGTTCCACTGGAGAAATTCCTTTGGTGCTGAGGTGAGGGAGCTGTGGCCACTCCAGGCTGCCCAGGGAGGGTGTGGAGGCTGCTTCTTGGGAGGTTTCCAAACCCTCTTGGATACATTCCTGTGCCCCCTGATTGAGGGAACCTGCTATAGCAGGGACTGGGACTGGAGCAACTCTGCAAGGCCCTTCCAGCCCCCACCATTTGGGGATTCTATTATCATTATACAACAGGTTTTCTTTCAACAGTTGGCCAAGAAGAGCAACAGTCCCCACAAAACAGAGACATGTAATTTCTGCTTGGAGTTTCAAAACTAGAACAGCTGGACTGGCCATAGAAATTCCCTCCTATATTTGTACATCTTCATTATAATTGAAAAGATATTCTCTTACAAATCATGTTAAACAAATCATAATCAACAGAAAAAGTCTGTTGCATTTCACCATGTTTTGAAAAAACATTAGCTACAAGATCAATCTTGCAAGAAAATACACCATTTCCATGAATAAGACTTTTGTACAACATTATCAGATCTTCCTAGGAGATTTGGATACCCAGTTTCACAGCTGTATACAACCTAATCATTTTTCCAATGGGAAAAATATTATTAGAGCACAAAAGCAGAGAGGAACCCATGTCACTGATAGAAGTGAGACATGGAAATAGAGCATTCTAATGCTTTTTTTAGACCACAACTGGGACAATACCAATTCCAATTAGCTCAAGGAGTTGTTCAGATTAAGTGGCTTTAACCAGGGAAATTTATGTGGATATTTACTCTCATCTCATATGACTTTAAGAACAGGCTGTGCAGTTAGATGGATGAATGACCAGCTTGAATGTACAGGACTACGTAAAAATAGTGCTCTCTTGCTAGCAGTTAATTCCTCACACTGCCAGACAAAGACTTGGCCATCTGAGTTCTCTACTTCTTCTGTAAAAGCTATTCTGCCTTACACAGTAAGTAAATGTTCCCACATCAGAAGGGGATGAAAAAACAATCCCATGGCCAAATTTCTAAAGCACTGAGAGACATGAGACTCTCATATAGGGTGCAGAGAACAACTGTTGGTAATGCATTTAATAAAGTTTAGTGTTTTGTATTAAATAATTACTGTATTAGGGACTTATCTTTTGTCTGGTTTAATAAATATTTCACTATCCTACAGTTTTCACTCCTTTGAGTAGCCACAGCTAAAAACTGGTGAAACTGAGGTCCCTTGTTACTATTCCACACCATATGACATAACAGCAATAGCCTAGAAAACTCATCCATTCTTTCCTTCCCATCCCATAGCACTAGTTCTAATACAAATCTGTTTGTGTAGCTATAAGCCTGAAGTAGGCTATAGGCTCCTATTTGGTCTACACCTGATCATTAAGCAGGAGCTGTAGAAGTGAGGCATCATCCACACTAGACACAGAGGTAGGGAGCACTAAAGTCTATTATTCACACAAGCCTGTAGTAGTGTATGGGATCAATCTGAGAGTACTGTGGAAGCAGGCCAAAATCATTCCAAGGTTGCTCTCTATCTCTGAAAGTTCATGGATACCAGGAGAGCACTCTGATTGCTGAGAAAAAAAAACAAATGAGCCACCTGTCCTGGAAAAGGCCAAGTAGAGACCTTTAGAAGTTGCTCCTCACCAAAATTATTCTCCAATTTCAACAGCAATCCTCACTTCTCAGGTTTTGTTTTCTAACTATGAGATAAATGGTGTTCATCTAAGCAGCATCAAAGGCTCCTTCCTCCCACTCACAGTTCTGCAATGTACAGATACCTGAAATGGATGTTTTGTGTTGGTAATTTTCCATCAAGATAGAATATTTGAATTTAACTTTAGACTGAGTCATTTGTCCCTGGGTAAATCTTCCTGTTCCCCAATTATTCCTTTCTGCTGCTGGTCTGCTCAATTGCTGGTGGGTGCAGTCCTACATTTAAGAGGTGATATTTATTCTGTTCTAGAAAAAAAACAATCCTAACACTATCTTTTTGGAGGCTACAAGTAAGAGTAGTGGTAGAAGAACAAGCCAGCTGTGTTGCTAGTTAGTGGAGGACTGTTTCCTAAGTAGGAACCATTCCTACATAAGAACTGAAAGTGAGCTATACATCTGAAGCAGAAATCCTGTTGTGACCACCTCATCTAGACAAACAGGTTCATTCAAGTCTGTGTAGGAACTGAAAAGAACATGCTGCATGAACAGAGCACTGCAAACCTACATCACAGAGTCTTTTAAGTTCAAAACAGGCTCACATTGCCATTTAAGTGATCCCTCTGCTAAACAGATCTTCTGCAGGTGGGCACCCAGGCTCTGTACTTATTAGTAACTTGATGGAAAAGAACCCATCAAGTGGAAGCACTAAGACCACCCCATTCTTTCTGCTGCCTCTACAGATTCCACTGTTTGACTAGTCTCCATTGAGCTCATGGATTGCCCAGATACTCCAATAACTTGCTTTCAATCTCATTATCCAAGTAATTTATATACAGAATAAAATGCTTCAGTCTTGACACTAATACTTGCAAAATTTTTCATTGGTATTAATTTTACTTCCTAGATTTTAATTGAAGAGAGTGTATTTTGTCACAAGGGAAATAAAACATTAGTTTTTCTATCCAAGAGCCATGTGGCTTCATTAGAAATTACATTAGCTCCTCATTAAGCAACAATAATAGTGTAGAGCTGAGATCAATAAAAAATACATTGCCCTAAGGTGCTGAATAGTTTGGTTCAACTATACTCTCATGGGCCAAACACTTTAAGATTCAGTACTTTAAAAACTCAACTTTTGTTCAATGTTTAACCAGTGTCTTTTTACTTTCAAGTGATATAGATCCTGATTGCAATGAAATAAAGGCACATCCTCTGGTACAGTTTTGCATCCTCCAAGCTACAAGAATTGCCCTATAAACTACAATAGAAATAGCTTCAATATCAGCTTAAGAACAGACAGAACTAACTGAGATTCACACCTACAGAATAAAGCACTGAAGATGATATGCAGCACCTTTGCTGTGGCATTTAACAGTGTACTTGCACTTATCCAGGGGTCAGCTGGTAAATACAATAAATCCATAGCATTAAGTTTCAGGGCAGAAGGTAGAAAGAATGAACCAAGTGCTTTCTTAGTCAGAGTCAAAATCTATGCACCATAGATGGCACCATTTTTGTTCCATCTATGCTTTCTTAAGCCTTCACCTTGTACTCCTTGTACTTGATGGTTCTTTCTTGGGTATGCCATTTTCAAGCTGATAAGATGGCTTTTGATATTTAGACTTGGGAGATAACTTGAAATGAGGAATGCTGTTCAGTGAATAATGGTATTGATATGGCTAAGCCTATTATTATGGCTAAAAATCCTAATGGAAATGATAATAAGTGTTGCTCCTATTGTTATCACAGGTACATTAACGTACTCCAGAAGTCCATAACAGTATAACACAATTTTCAGTATAGGGAGATTCATAAGAAAGACACTTGACTTCTGGCATGAACTGCCAGCAGATGTGAAGTAGTTCACCGAAGAGCTGAAAACAATTTTGCACCAGCATGTAGTTCAAAGACATGAACTACCAATAGCTAGAGCTTCTGGATATATCAGATATATCCCCCCATCCCCACCTGATCATACCCAGCAACAGATTTGACTCTTCCTGAATATATGTTGTGGGATAGACATTCCTAAGCATCCTAAGTCTTTGGTTAAGGAGTCTGTAGCCCATGTAAATTTGACAAGTCACCGCCTCACGTTACCATGTTCAAAGTTAAATATCTGTGGGCAAACTTATACATCAGACTAAAGATTAAGAGAGTGAAAGTTATAATATTGTCATGAAAATGTCATTGGCTTCACTAAAAGAAGCCAGGGTAACCATCAAGTGTTTTTAGATTCAGGATATACATGAAATATATCAAAACACTATGTTCCCAACAAACTAGCTACTTAGGCTTTTTTCCACAACTTCACTCAGTATCACATAACCACAACACAGCAGCTTCAATATATCAGTTGAGAAACTGTAAACACGCATTATGAAGATGCTTGTGCTCAAAAACCCTGACCGAAAACATTGTGCCATCACTGTTCTAGCTACTATTCAAACACATGGCTAGAGATAACCTATGGTCTGATGAGTTTATGCTCTAACTACACATGACAAACCAAGTGTGAGGAAGTGACTTGCTCAAGGATCAGCAGCAGAAGAGTAAAGGGAATCCAAATCTTCTGTCAGCTCAATATCCTACTCAGTAAACCATACTGTGTCTGGAAATAGAAGTATTATGAATCTGCATTTGTAATAACTCCTTCTCTTTTAATCAGTTGCTACTTAGAAATTGCTCTGGACAGTCTTCCTGTCACACACAGAAGTTCATTTATGCAATATGACAAGACTTCTCCCAAGGGAAAATACTGTATCAAGGTCTGACTTCAAGAACAAACTGTTATGTAGGTCTTTATACAAAAGCAAACAAAGATGTGTTGAAGTCAGGAGTGCTGAGGAAAAACATGTACCCTTAATGGTTAAACAGCTGAAGAGCAAGAAAATGCTATTTCTTCTTTATGGAAGTAGGTACAATCTTTCCTTTCAAAATTATACTGTTTGTAGAAGCTAAACCTTGTCAATATATATTGTTACTAATGATACTCAGGACCAGTATCTATTGTTTCCAATTTTGTGTTTCAGTGTACCTCGGCATTTAGGTTTCCTTACAAAGCAAATGATCTATGCTCATTATTAAAGCACTTAATCTGCATCTAAAATTTGGCTGCTCTCTGGCCAGATGTTAAAACATTCCTCTTGAAACACGTGAGGCATCAGAAATCCATCTGCACCAGCAGAAAGCTCTTTTTGCCCTTTATTTTTGTTCAGATAACTGAGATTTTTTTTGACAGCAGTTTGCAATCTTTGTTCATTTTTTGTCTTACATGCTGTAAACTGACTCACAGGTTGATTACTCAGCAACTTCCCTGATTACGAGGTCAAAAGTAGCTTATACCTAGGGCCTGGATACCTGGACCTCTTTCTATCCCAAAACACACAAACCTTGGACATCTAAAATAACTGCAGCACCTTCATTATATGTAATTGCAGGTTGTGTTGTAAGACTGTCTGCTGAACTCAATTACAGTAGCTTGAAATCAGCCCTTCCTGTTCATGAGCACTAGATTCTGTGCTAGGGCCTTGAGACTTCACACTAGAAATGTAAAACTTCCCAAAGAGTCCAAAGCCAAGCACTCTGCTCAGGCACTGCTCTGCAGCTCGGTCCAGCAGGACAGGACTCATGGGCTGAGGAGGTGAGAGCAGGAGCATCAACAAACACAGCCTCACCTGTTTGGTCTGTTAAGAGCTATACATGAAGCTGGCTTCACCAAGCTACTAAAGCTTGTATTTAATAAACCTTTTGGTCAATGTGGGGAACATTAAAATACAAATGTCATTCCTGCCTCACTTTCCTTTCAGTAATAAGTCCAATGAGGTGAAGCTTGAATTTTGCATGACAAGGAGATATGGAAAGATATTCACTTTGAAATGGAAAAAAAACCACAGAATCAAGCTGGATTTCTTCATTGTTTTTCTCAGTATTTCAGTAACAAAGGTTAGTGTTACACAAAGGTCTAACAAAGACAGACCTTGCCCCATTCAAACACCTCTGACTTCAAGAGAAAAAATACAGTTCCTATTACTCACTCCAGACTACAGACTGCTTTGAACACTGAGGAACAGTTAGAGGTCACAGTTGTTTGCTCAGCAGTGCTCATAAAGGACCACTTCTAAGATGAAAAGATAATGCAGCCTGTCAATTTAATCTTTTTCTTCTTATTATTATTAAGAATGGCAAAAAGTAGTCAGTCTATTGGCTTTTCTGAGGACGACAATAGACAAAAGATGCTTTGAAACACTGTTTTCACATCATTACCCAAAGCTCATACCCTGTGTGCTTTCTGCATGTTTGCTATCAGTAGTTCTTCAAAATTTTAGGTACAGAAAAATCAGTGGTTATATTCACATGTTTTTCTCCAATTCACTTATTAAATTTAATGAGGTTACACCCAGAAGCCTCGTTTTGTTCCCACTCTGCACACATGCAAAATGAGTAAGTGCTTTGGATTCAGACTACTGAAAAGTATTCTGAAAATTAAGGAGGATTAAGGCTCCAAGGTGTCAAATAAATGGAATCTGGTACACCAAATTAATGCTAATATTTTGCTAGAAACCATAGACAATTAGGCTCTCAGTCTGACAAAGTATTAACCTCCACTGAAGCCAATGGAAGTGAAAAAAACACCTGAAATTCAGCTTTAAGTAATTGCTTGTGTTGGATTCCTGGTTAAAGGACTTCATTAAACAAACACATCCATTAAACATCTTTTCATCATCATGTAGTACTATACTAAAAGGGTCTAATAACCAATCTGTTTTTCTCTTACTATATGATTTGACAAACATATACATTGTCTTTTGTGTCTGCTTTTCTTTTTCTGTTAGTCTCTAACAATTCAGACCATCCATTAACACATCATCTTCACATCCTTGCATCATGCCTGTTCTGATTTAACTGTCACAGAACTTGCACTAATTTACTAATGGAGCATTATTATTTAAAATGCCTTCTAAAGGTTTATTAGAACAATAAGGAATCCTCAAATTAAATGCCCAAACCCCTGATTGTTGTAAAAGACTTTAGTGGAAAAAAAGTGTTCTTTGAGTGTTTAAAAACAATGTTGCAATATGAGGTTGGAAATATCAAGTGAAAATATGCTGTAAATTGACCAAATTAAGGAAGGCATACCTTTAATTTTACTCTGTTTAAGAGGTGTAGATAAAACAGTAAACTGCTAAACAAACACCGTTTACATACAGCTCCAGAGGCAAATAGAGAAAAAGAACAGTGAATATTCTACAATTGTCATCAGCTTCTTATTCTGCTGCTGCAAATAATGCCCAGGAAGTCAGGGAATTTATTAACTACAGTAAATTGGAATTAATATCATCCCTGGGAGGCACGAACTGCATAGCACATAAACTGGTAAAGAAAAAAATCCTTCAAGACATATACTTGGAAGTGGTGCTATTAAAAGTCTGGATTACAGTTAAGAGGCTTAAATATGATCAGGAGGGAACCCATAGACAAGTTTACAGGTTTTTCTAACTAGTTTCTAAGTAACTTTGATTAAAAAGAACTGCAGCTAAGAAGCATCCAACTTCCCAAAGTTTTAGGACTTCCCAGTATTTATTGGTCCAAGCATAAGTAGGGAGATGAAACTGAACTACGTTGCTTCTTTTAGATACCAAACAAAGATTAGTACAGCAGGACTTCTTCTAAGGACTTCTAAAGATAAAATTCTTCAGCTTTGAGGGTGTCTCAATCTCAAATCAAGGTCAGACCAGGTAAACCTTTGAAACTACCATGCACAGAGATTCCCCAGTCATCTTCAGCAGAGCTGCTACTCAGTCAGTCAGTCAATCCCCATTAAATCTAACAGTTGCAAAACAGTCCTCCAAGGACTACTTTTATAACTGGCTTCCAGGTAAAGTATGAATTAATGGAAAGTCAAGAGAGTAGGCTTTTGTTTTCCCTCTGCAATTATACTTGTCACTAACATGCCTTTTTTTCTTTGTTGATGTTAAATAAAGCTTGTTTATTCAACATAAATTCACAATACACTGACTAGGGTCAGTCTAATATAAGCAAGCACAAAATTCCTTTTAGAGTCACAGGTGGAAGAAGCTTGATTCAGATTCACAGTACAAAAATGCAAATGCAGAGACAGTGACATGAGCAAGTTCTACAGTCATTTCAAGACTGATTGCAGTACAGGGGCACATACTGTCCTCTGTAAATAATGGCTGCCACTATCACAACTGTTACTCAAGTGTGCTAATTACATCCTGTTATCAAATGATGATGCAATTAACCAGGGTCACTATTTCTGCTATAGTACATGCTTTCTTGGTGACCTAAAGGAATAAATTTAGATATATTCCTGCTTCTTGAGTTTCCAGTGTCATGAAATACAAAGGATCTTTCATGTATTGCCATGACTTATGGTTGCTCCTTGCCTAACTGAGAAACTGCAGATCACCCAGGCCTGTAAATCACAGGACTTAAGGTTAAGTAAATGTAGCAATTTATCAGAGACACCATACACATCTTGAAATCTTTTTCTCCAATTCAGAAGATGACATAATTTGGAGGATGTAATCCTCTTTCACAGAAGAAGTCATACTGGCACATTTTCCTTGGGTCTCAAGTCCTGTAAATCAGAGTAGCTTCCTGAGTTGGAAAAGTTTTTGCTTGACACTTTTGCCTTACACATTAAGAATGGTTTATTTGCCAACTTAAAGGTAACTAACTGCTACTGCTTCTGACTTTTTTTCCCCACAAAGTCTGTCTGGTTTTCATACTCATTAACACTGCAGTCTCCCAGACCACTGTGACACTGAGGATAATTAATTCAAGAGAGTTTTCTTCATGCATTAAGATCTAAACTCTGAGTTTATAAAACAGACACCCGAGGCTCTCAGATCCCCACCTCCTGAACTCAGTCAACAAGAAGATCTAATCCATCACCCTTTATCCTTCCTTTTCATTAGCACTACTTAATGCAAATGACTAGTAAACAATTCCACAACATTTGACAAATACAG
Organism: Colius striatus; assembly: GCF_028858725.1. NCBI lineage: Eukaryota > Metazoa > Chordata > Aves > Coliiformes > Coliidae > Colius > Colius striatus. Next base: position 3,345,675 of record NC_084761.1, on the reverse strand, counting down.
TGGCTAAATAAACAGAAATTTTTGTGGTAGAAGCATATGGGGCCAAATATCTACAGGTGCATTGGCAGATACCCAAACATACTTCAATATACTGCAAATGCTCAGAGTGACAAGAGCACTCATATCGTTACCGGGCACCTTCAGACTTTTGAATATGCTCCCACCTTACAAGATACAAATGAAGCTGAAAGACTGCAAATTCACTCAGCATCAGGAACACCAGCTGAGCAGAGCTGACCTAAGATCCCATCTCTAGGCACTTGCACTGCATTATTTACAACTAGCTCTTAATCTTACACTTCCTAAACACAAAAAGTTAACTCATACCAATGTGGGTAACCAGGGGAATGCATTAAAAATAGGATGTATTGGTCTACATAAAATGCAAGCTCACTCTTCTGCAGTTACATCAACATATATCAGGACAAAAGCCTTAAATCCTAACTGTGCACCACTGCTTGGAAAGACAAAGCCTCCAATCAAGCAAGAAGACACAGCCTAAGAAATCAAGTGGTAGCCACATGACCTCGGCCAAGTCACATCATGTCACTGGCTGCAGGTTGCTTGTTCATAATAGCAGGGATGCTAACATTAACCTTGTGATAGTACTTTCAGCTGTTTTAACAGGCTAGATGTTAGCATAGTAAGGTTAGCAGAGCTAAAGGTTACCTGCATGTTCTGTGACAGATATTCAAAAGAAAAGAAAGAGCTTCTAACTTAAAGGCAAAGAGCAGATAAGGGATAAGAGAATGAAAACACTTTGATCACAAGTTTTCAAATAGATAATTAAGGCAAGAAGATTAAACCTTTTGCCCAAGATCAGACAGGCATTTAGTGGTAGGAGCCTAGTGTATGCTGAATCCAATTTGATCCTAGAGCACAAAACATATTTGCTTTCTACTTTGGTGTTTTGCTCCATGAGGAAGAACTAATATACTCAGTATTTTACCTTAAATGAAACAAACTGAACAATCCCTATCACTGCTGTGAGTGATACACAGACCTCAACTACTGTCACTACCATGCAGCTATTACACTTCTAAAGAAAACTCTTTTTCCCAAGAACCACATGTTCTAGAGCATTGATTTCTCAGTTACAAAACAGAGTTATCACATACCATTCCACTTGTACAGCGTTGTTCAAGTGGGGAAAATAGTAAGATTAAACTAACACATTACATAAATTTTGTGACATAAAAAAAAGCAACACCAAGGACAAACCCACTCTAGCAAAACAACTAAGGTGGAACTCTGTAGTTAAGCTATATCTTACAGCAGTTAGATGCTCCAAGGTCATCTTCCTCCTACTGTTGGACTCAGTTGAGCGAGTTCCAACCTCCAAACAATAATTGCTTCCAGGAGAAAATTTAACTAGAGATGAAGAGAGGGAGATCATAGGCTTGATTAAAGTGCAAGGAGACACAGTACCTCACAAGTGTCTGGACTTTGTTAAAAGAAAGCACACAAGGAATACTAAGCCAATATGATTTTCCATATATAAATAATCAAGAATATCTGTATATACCTTACTTACTCTAGACAGCAGTGAGTACCTCAGCAGTCTGAGTGTTCTGAAGGCTTCACAAAAGCTGCCCAGCCTGACTCTCACTCCATAGCTCTGGGGAAATCCAAAACCCTAAGGAACACCTGAAATTACTTCTCTGCTGCCTCCCTTTCATAGCCTGAGAAAAACAGGAGATAACCAAAAGCACCTGAGGTCTTACTCTCCAAACTGTGCAGCTGTTAAGAGTTTATTCACTGGGGTAGGAGGAAAGCCCAGCTGTGAGGAAGGCAGTGAGGCTGCCAAGCCCAGTCAGCTCCAAACTCAGGCCACCTGAGGCAAGAGGGGGTCTTGTTTATTCATAACACATATGAGAGATCAAAGCAGCCCTCAGAGATCAACCACCATGAGAGTAGTGGTTCCTCAGCTCTGTTTTAGGGCCCTGAGGCAAAGCTAAACCAAATCAGGAGCACCAGCTTCCCTCAAGCAGTGGTGATGGCTGCCAGGCAGTTGGATTGTGTACCTCAGCACAGCAGGTCAGCCCAGGGACTTCGAGCCAGCCAGCCCACCAGGCACACCTTGGTCTTGGATGTAGATGTGGTAGCTGATCCTAGGGCTGACCAAGGCTGGATGGTGCTAGACCAAGCCATTTAATTTCTACCAAAAAATGATTTATGGGTGAGGGTAATGACTGCCATTTCCCTCAGCTGCAGAAAGGCTTTTAACTCTGCCTCCCTCAGTGTCCTGTATCCAAGGGAGGACATTGCAGACACAGTAGGTAGGTGAATGCAAAGCTCATTTTTTAAAAATCAAATCAAATCTATTTGGATAATCAGACCAAGTCAGTAGAGGTTACTGGATTGCTCTGGACCTGGAAGCTGGTAGCAAGTGAAGTATCATTGGAGATGATGGATGCTGCACTCCATCACCTGGAGAAGATAATGGAGTGCCCTTTCTCATGACATCAAAGTGTATGATGGGAGTAATGTACAGTCATACTACTTAAAGGCAAGGCCATCACTCACAGAGACCTCAGCAGGCTGGAGGAATGAGACAACAGGAAATTCCTGAAATTCAACAGGGGAAAAGTGCAAATGTGTATAGCTGGAAAGGAAGAACTTGCAGTTATGCCACCTAGAGAGCAGCTCTGCTGCTCAGTCTGAAAGTCTTGCTGGGCAGCACACTGACCATGAGCCAGAGTATGTCTTGGCAGCAAAGACCTCCAGAATGATCTCAAGTAACAGCGTTTGCTGCTTCCTGGCCCATCTTCTCATGGACAAATAGCAAATGTATACCCAAAGCAAACTGAGCTACAAACTTTCTGTAAGCAGTGCATCATCTCTCCTTTTCACCATATCAAAAACTTTCCCAGAGCTTAGCCTGCAGTATGATGTTACTACATATAGAGAAATGATATCCTTTTCAGTCAAGCTAAATTGCACAGGGTAGAGTTTGAAGAAACACAGTGTGGTACAAAATAGTAAATTTCTTGTAATACATTTTGTCTGAGCAAAACAATGATGGCAAACAGCTCCAAGAAAGCACAGAAAATTTATAGAAACATGATTTCATCTTACCTTTCCTGAATAAATAAGAGATTAGTTGATGTCTATAATGGCACATAAAGCATCTTCATAATAATAAACTGATCTCCCAGCAAAAAGGCTCTGAAATGCACTTCAATCAAGATTGTGTTCCAATTATAAAAACATATTGCATAAAAGCTTCATAGCACAGAAATACATAAAGCAATAAAGCAAGACATTACTCACATTGGTCAGAACCAACATCACCAGATGAAGTGGGCTAAAGATTATACTGGAAAAAAAATTAACAGTGTTGATTACAACCTGTCAGTTTTCAGTTGTTCAGAGAGGAGGAAAAAGTGTTCAGTGAAATAACTGCACTGACACAATTAGACATTTGAGGAAGGATTCTATATGGTTAAGGGGAAATAGCATGAAGTGGCTTGGTATTGGGGAATTGAGTCAAAGAGTTTGACATTGGTCTTTCTAATTCTACCATGTATGTAGATCTGAAGGTAAGTCATTTTCTTGCTGCTTCTATCTCTTTATTAGCACTGCATTCAAAGCACATATTTCAGTGGATTATGTAGTAGGCAACACTTTCATCAAGATAATAATGCAGTTAGATGGAGTCAAAAACAACCACGACACAAACCCAAGTAGCAAATCAAGGATGTTAATAGTTTAATCCTGAAGTAGATCCAGTGTTATTATCAGAACTTTTCTCACAAATAGATTGGTTACAGTATTTGTGATAGTTATTAATGTATTTGTTAATTGAACATAGGAGAAAAGAATCCAATGAGATGACATCAGAACCAGCATCAGCATCTTGATTTTTTTCTACTTGTAAAATGAGAAAAGTAAGACATATCTAGTTCAATGTAATTGAAGACAGAAATCATGTCATAGAATAAATGAATCATAGAATGGTAAGGGGTTGGAAGGGACTTTTAGAGATCATCTAGTCCAACTCTCCTGAGTCCAGCTGCTGGAGAGAGTCCAGTTCAGGGCCACCAAGATGATCAGGGGAATGGAACATCTTTCATATGAGGAAAAGCTGTGGGAACTGGGGCTGTTTAGTCTGGAGAAGAGGAGATTGGGGGGTGATCTTATTAACATTTACAAATATCTAAAGGGTGGGTGTCAGGAGGTTGGGACATCCCTTTTTTATATAGTAGATAGTAACAGGACAAGGGGTAATGGGATGAAGTTGGAACAGAAAAAGTTCCACTTAAACACAAGAAAAAACTATTTCACTGTGAGGTGAGGGAGCCCTGGCACAGGCTGCCCAGAGGGGTTGTGGAGGCTCCTTCCTTGGAGCTCTTCAAGACCCGCCTGGACATGTTCCTGTGTGACCTGATCTAGGTGAACCTGCTTCTGCAGGGGGGTTGGACTGGATGATCTCTAAAGGTCCTTTCCAATCCCTACCATTCTATGATTCTATGTGATTTATCACATGTCCAGCAATATTTTGTCACATCACATCTTGACACCTCAGCATCTTCAAATTCTGAGGTGAAAAATTCTGATCAAATTCTTTTCAAATTCTAATAAGAAAAATAAATCCCTGAACACTCTCATGGTGGCCAAACTTCAATTTAAATAGCTTCAGGGGCCAAAAACTCTGTAGAGAACTTGTGTTTTAGAAAATACACACTGGAAGAAAAGGTGAAAAAGCGGCAGTGCATCTTTGAGGCACAACTTAGTGCACCTGTCAAGTGGCAGTCACAGCACAGAGCTTGTCTGCAAAATGATATGTTAACTCACATCTAACCCTATGCTAGACACAGATAGTTGTATTGATTTTAGACCTCTAGTTAGGCTGGATAGCTGATTATTAGACTTTACTCTCAGTATTAAATGCAGTAGACATATAATATTCTAGAAAGAAAATAGTAACTTAAGCAAGTGATGTGGGCAGCCAGAAAGGTGGCCTGATGGGAAGAGGGGGAAAAAGCAATTAGTGAACAAATGAAAATACCTACCAACCTGAGAACTAGGCCTGAGAATAAGGAATATCCTTGTAAAGTGCAGTTGGCATCTCTTGAAGAACAACTGGGGTACTTACAAAAAGGAGACACGTTAGGATACCATTGAAAAGTGCAAAAATCATCAGGAAACTGTAACAACTTCGTGTCTGACAAAATGGATACAGTCTGGGAAAACAAACCTGGGCTTAAAGAATACATCAGAACTGGTTATTATAGGTGAAGAACAGAAATTACTAGCATCTATTGACTGCTCAAAGTGGTGCTGTCTTATACCCTCTTATTCCTCTATAATATAAACAGGACATTTTTATCCAAAACTGAGATCTCTCCAAGAGCTCCCTTTTCTTCTCTGAAGAGGCTGAATTCTTCAGTAATTTTCTATGAGATCTTAGATTCTTACCAAGGCCCACTTTGGGGTCTGTTCAGTTTGTCTGTCCACCTCTGGAATGGCTGGGTCCTTGCTCTGGGATCAGTTTGTCCTCCAGTTTAGGATGGATTATCTCCTTCTGAAATTTGTCTAATTCACTTGATGCCATTATTATATATTCATATAAGTAATCTGTCAGAAGGATATCTGCTGTTATATTGTAAATAAGTTGCTACATGTGTGATGTTTGTAGCAATCTGTGATAGATTATACCTACTTGACTGTTGCTATCACACTGATGGTCGCTATACAATAGCTTGCTGCTATTCCTTACTGATGTCTTGCTATCAATTGATACTTTGTTATTGGTTACTGATAGTAATTTATATTAAAAACAGAGGCAAAAAAATAAAGAAACTTAGAGAATAAAACCTCTGTGACTTTTGTGGTTTACAGTATCCTGTGGACCCATGGTCATGATCCTCACACACCCACAGACTGGGTAACCCCAGTGATGACAACATGTTCATAGGTTAGCAAGGGTCTAGGAGTAAAATTAGTATAGAATACAGCACACAAAAAGGGCAGCAAAGTAACAATGAAAGAAAACAAAATATTTAACAAAATAAAAGAAAAATACAACATAAATGAGACCTCTTAAGAGCTTCTTTTTCCACTGTAGCAAGAAATACAGGCTTCTGAAAGACAATTCTGGAATTTTATACATATATAAACACACTGCAATTGTTTAACATTCAAAGCTTTCTGTACTCTCCTATACAGAGTGAGCACTCTTGAGATGGAAGCAATGCAATCTGAAAGCCCTTCACATAGATAAAAAGCTCAATATATTATTTCAAGCCTACTCTGAATAGTAGAACAAGGACAATTTAAGTACTTTAACTGAGGGAAAGAGATTTGAGAGTACTTCAGCAGAATTAGAACAATTATATGCATTAGGCCACTATAGGAGCTTAAAGCACTTTAATGGGATAAAGAAGAATTTAAGTGCTATGCACTATAGGACAGTTAAAAGATGGATCATTTGATAAAGATTTAAACTAACTTAATGGATACAGTAGCAATTTTCTACAGACTGAATTGCTGGAAACAGATTTTGACAATAATCTTTGCATGAATTCGCAGGAAGAGGTTTTATTGTTACAATGTGCTGTCCACATTCAACAATTTAGTGAAGTCTTTCTTTCAAAACCAGAATGAAATTAGCATAGCTCCACCTATTACATCTTATGTAGATGGGTGGCTTCTAGTTTTCTCATCACCTCTACAGTGGTAGCATTTTTTAAGTGATATCATTAGCAAGAATCTTCCTGTGTCCCTCCTCAGCCACATTTTGCTGTGCAAATCACGAACAAAATCATCATGAACAAAGAACAAATGAGAGACACAATTAACTCAATGGTTTATTCTTCATCCTGCATACATATGGTACATGTAACTTGCATACACAGTGTAGAGGAAAAGGATCTCTCTTCGTTTTCCTCTTTAAACTACACAGATCCTTCCTATAGCTTCTGAATCATCACTTCTTCATGTCTATTTTTACTGCTGTGACTGTGTGCACAAGGAGCATGCTAGCAAACTCATGAAAGAGAAGTTGCTTAGAGCTGACAAAGAGGCTGATCAAAAGAGAGAGCAAATGAGGAGACAGTTTGCTGAAACATTTTCCCATGCTCACCTCAAGACATTTTAAGAGTCTTTGTTATCAGAAGACAGTGAACTCTTCCATCTGAAAATGGTACTGCTATTGCATCTTATATTGGATATCCAAGAAGTTGGATAACCAAAAAGTCAGTCTTTTAGGAACTTCTTGGCTTAGAATTTCAAGTATTTGAGGCTTTCAAGTTAGATTTCCAGCCACCATCAAACATCACCAAAAAAAGTGTGCAACAATGTACGGAAAAGTATCTCTAGTTTGTAAATCCAACTATTATTGTTAACTGTTATTATTGTTAACTGTAATATTGTTACTCCAAACTGCTACTAGATCAGGCATGGGAGCCACTTTCAAGCCACCTGAATACAAGTTGCTAAAGTTGCAAAAATGCTTACAATTTGTGCAAGCTCCCTTAACATTGCACAAAAGTCCACAATAAGTATGTTCACAGTATATTCATTTTCATGTTCTATCAGCAACTGTTGAGTTTTATTAGGGAATACATCTCCTAATACACTGATTTTAAAGCTGGAAGTCTACAGATTCATAGTTTTTCATAAACAGCAGCAGAAATTAATCAAACAACATTATTTTCTTAGCTTTACTTGGCAACCCTGATTTTTTGAAAGTATGGAATTTATTCTGCCCTGATTTTACTTACCATTGGAAGTTTATGCAGGTACTTTGATGAAGTAATTGCTTTGTCCTCACATATAGTGCTATAGCTGCATAATTCAACTATATAACTGTCAAGATGCAACTCTTGATTAGAATAGGTTCTTAGTTCAATTAAACCTTTAAAATATTTCTGTTAACTTGAAATGTTTACAGAATATTCAGGACTTTTTCACGCCCAGTGCTTATGCAGAGTAAGGAAAGCAATGTAGCCTATGGGTCAGTGATCACATAAATCACCTGGCAGAAGGTTGAGCATAATTTCTGTGTACAAGACAAAGTAAATATTTGCCTCTGGTGAGCTCTTTAGGCTTTCGAAGACAGCAAACAAAGTAGACACAACCTAGCTGAGCTTTAGTGTTTTCTTTGATTAAGCACTTCAACTTCTGCATGGTCTGAGGCTCCCAAACCCCAACACTGCCTGAAGAAAGGGGTCAATAAATTCTAGAGCTTCTACTAGACTCACATGTGATTAAAAGCTCTTCAACACTTTTGAGAATTTAACCTGAATTATCCCAGTTTCAACTTTGAAGGCACTACAGTCTATCTGGAATGTTTATCTCTCCCACCAGTAAAGCCAACCAGCTTTAGTTAGAAACTACAGAGAGCTTATAAATGAAGATATGAAATGAAACAAACACTGTTACATTGAATAGCAAGATTTCTTGCTATGTTTCATGTGAGATTTTCCACAGGAAAGTGGATTGGCCATTTTCCTCCCTCTATTTATTTATATATTGTGGATACTCTCTTAGAATAAATACACTTGAGACAAATACAGAGGCAAAATCTACATTAGATTACACATCTGCAAAACCTGCTGAACTTGGCAAAAAGAATGCATAGGGCTGCCAAGATAAAATTTGGCTGCTTTTGTTCCTTTGTTTGATCTCCTTTTTCAAAATTCAGATCTAAAATCCCACTGTACTTGTTCACCTCCACGTAATGTGACCATAAGTTACTGATTCTGGCAAGGATGACCCGAACATCATGTCTGTGTGTGCACAAGGTATGTTTTTCTTAGAATGGTTTGTTATTATTGAAGAATAAGCTATTTGGTGATCCTGAAATGAGGCTGCATGTGTGATTAGGTTGTGCTAATAAAATATTCATAAGACAACCACAACTTACAGGCTGTTGCAAACAAAGAAGGGACTTTAACAGCAGTCCTCAGAAATATAGGTTCAGATGATAGCAGAGACCTTGAAAGTGCTGACACAGAACTATAATAAAAGCCCCAAGACTATAAACACTACTAGTCAATAACTGATCATGAGAGAAATATAACTCTGGGAGCTGGGTGAAACTAGTTTCAGGGATAAAGGGAGCAAAGGAAGAAGGAATCCAACATATGTAAAACACGTTATAACTTGTCTATAACAAATTAACCCTTTGAGGAAGAGCAAAAGGGCTGTGTTAGTAAACATTAAAAAAATATCCCATGCAGACTCAGAAGGTAAGAAGGAAGAACTTCCCATCATCAGTTTCATGTTCCTCCTGGCAAGTAACTTGGGACACTGACTGCTTGCCACAGTGTCTTTTCACGAGTGACATTTCTGACATTATGTGCATACACATGGTATCTTTTGATTACAACACAGCCAGCAAAGAAACCATGGGGGTTAAATACAATATAGAAATAAAACTATTTCTGTGTTTAAACAGTTCAAAAGGAAAAACTGGTTTGGAGATTATCAGTATGAAAGATTAAATGCATTTATAGCATGTATATCTATAAAATAATCACTCAGATCACCTTCAGGTTGCCTATTTTAACTGTTAACAACAGTGGAACCATGAGAAGAACTAGATCTGGAAATAGGCACCAAATCCCTCAAAACTTGTAATTGGAACAAGATTTGTTTCTTTATAAAATAAATACACAATTAAACTGAAAATTTCAGAACCAAGTCATTTATAATATGGATTGTTACTGTCATTTTTATGTTGCCTTCTGTCCCTGGCATTAAAGGAGAGCCCATACACGATATATTTCAGCAGATGGGACTAGGAACACCTACTGCCATTGCAAAACATTTTTAAGGAAGAAAATAATACTGCAGTCCAAAACAGAGGCTAGTGATTATGAATAATATCTCCATTCTGTTTCTGCTCCTACAGACTTTATTATTAACCATGACCCCCCCCAAAAAAAAATCCCTCAAAGCACAAATGTATTAAATTCTGCTTGAGTAATGTGTCTCTCTTAATGACAAAGCATTAAAGAATGAATGCCCCCCCCCCACTCACTCCAAGAATGTCATAATATTTCTTTAAAGTTGTGTCACTTTTTTCCTTCAGTTTGGCTTTTTCTTTGTATCTGATACACTGTGTTGTTTCCAAAAAAATCCAGCTTTTCTTTAAAGGATAAGCACAGCTCAAATTCATTTTAATGAAACAGTAATTTATCCCCTTTTGCCCCTAAAAAGCCAACAGATGTGTAACTAAATCTGAAGAGCTGTAGAAGCATTGAGCTGCCTCTCCAGCCTTAATGGTGACTGTAACTGCAGGCACATGTAAAAGGAAAATGAAAGTTTTCTCTGTTTTCGTTAGCTGTAAGTAAAAAACTAATAAATTAAACTTCTTTATTGCCCATACAAGTAAAAAAATAAACCTATAATCAATATCAACAGGGAGTTGGACTAGATGATCTCTAAAGGTCCCTTCCAACCCCTACCAATCTATGATTCTATGGTTTTTGTGCTTTAAAAGAACAGCCTTTTCCAGTGACTGTTTCACTGCAGAAGGAAAACAATTGCATAGGAAATGTAATTTCTAGCACAATATCTCAATAGGTAAAATTCGATGGGAGGGTTGTTAATAGGGGAAACTGGTCTTAAATGCATTTCCTTATGAATCTTTTCATTCTCTAACCTCTTTTCATTTTCTGCCCAAGGTGAATCTCATCATGACGATGCTTTTTGAAATGCTAAAAGTATTATGAGTAACCTAGGACATTCCAATTCTTAACTTAAATTGAATCCAAAGAAGTGAAGTGAAAGCAGCAGAAATTCGTGCCACATTAGGTGCAAATTACTGCATCCAGATAAGGAAGGTATAAGCATATGAATTTCACATCTCCAGAGTTCTATATGTAGGACAGAGAAGGATTGCATTGTCCTGATAGTTTCCATTCAAAAACATAGGAAACCTGCAATATTTCAAATCCTACCCCACAGTAACTATTCTCTTTGAGAACTCTTGTGAATTACTATCTCACATTAACTTGTGCAGAGGTAGGGCTAACAAGATGACAGCCTTGTTCTACCTAGTTTACTTTGGACAGCTCAGTACTAAGTGCCTTGCTTGTGCAAAGCCCACATTCTACTACTCCCAATCTACATCCAAAATTCACTCCATGTAGTTGTACTCATATTTTGTGAAGCCCAGCATCACTAAAACTAAGATTAAAGTGTTTGCCCTTTTCTCCAGATGATGGTACATACACGGCCTTACCAGGCTGCAAAATAAACCCAAGTTATATTGTGGAGTCCCCTGTCTGAACTCTCTCTGCTTCCAAGATTGCAAGAAGCAGCAGCAGGTACCTAAGTATTCAAATCGTGTCATCTTACAAGACTTAAAAAGAAAATAATTATCCTCTAGTAATTGAAAATACAAAATGAGGTTTAAGATCATGTTCTGATCTTTTTATTTCATGCTGTGAGAGGACTAATTTACTGAAAATGGAAAGTGCTCTTAGACTACTGTACCTGGCCCAATATATCCCTCACACTCAGTGCTGATAAGATGTTTAGGGAACTAGATATGAGACTTCAAACCTGACCTACTTCAGTGTACACAGGGCTAAAAGTCAGACTTTCACATTATTACTCCTATACAGCTTTATTCAAGTCATTTGCTCTCACTGTGTCTGTTAATTATTCTCTGCACTAGGATAATGACCCTAGGCTGTTTTGAAGACAATTCACATTTTTCTATTACTGCAGAGGTACAAGATTTCTCTGTCCTATTATCCAGCTGTCAGTGAGCAAATCATTTCCCTCTCCTACAGCAACGCAACGTTATCCCTTAGTTAAGATTCTTGTAAGCCCATGAACAAGTTTAGATGAGACCATGAGCTTGCCAAAGCTCTTGAAGAGATTCTACTTTCATTAATTCTTTGAGTAATGTCCCCAACAGGGGCTTCAGAAACTAACTGCTCTTCAGGTTTGATTTTAGACAAGCTTTCCCAATCATATACAATTCTACACAGCCTCTTCTCAAGCCCTAGGAAGCATCTTTTTGTCAGCCATGAGTCAAGACTTCATTTTGGCTCCCTGCTCCTTCATAATAGAACCTCAAGTCATTTCTCCTTCACCATGTAACCCAAGTATATGTAGTTACTCTCAAGGGTAGAAGGAACTTCTCTGTTGTCCAGAAAGGACAACATGTATTTCTAACCCAATAACAATGGAAATGAAACATACAAAACAAATACTACCCATCACATAAATAACTCCAAAAGTAGCTGGGGGGGATTTCAGTGGTTTGTAATTTGTTACATAATTTTGTAAATCAGAAGTAAATGGGATAAACCTTGACTTAAAATGAAGCATGAGTCTTAAAAGCCATATACAAAACATATATAAACCTAAAGTGACAAGATAACTTCTGAGTTTGGGGGTTTTCATTTCACTTTACAAAGCTTTACAAATGTTTGATAGATACATCTCCACGTTTATACTCACTTTTGTCACTTTCTGAATTCAAATGTTATCACCAAATATTTTCCTGACTCTTGAAAAATACATTCTAGATAGCTTTTCAGGAACTAGAAAAACATTGCCAAAGCTGTCAAGTGTAAATGTTAGGCTTCCTCTCACTTTCAAAGTTACCCAAAACGGAAATGTAGCTGTAAAGCTAAAGAAACCTGCTGGAAGATCGACAAAGAGTCTTCAATACTAATGAATTTCTGAAAGACAGTGCTGTTTTAACAAGCCAGCATTTACAAATCAAATCGTGTTGCACCATAAAATTCCCAGGAGGCCTAATAGCCTGATGTGCCTCTTCTTCACCCTTATAGGAAGCCTGAGGCAAAAACAAACAAGATCTGTACCTTGCTGGCTGTGGTAAGTTCTGTAACTGCACTACTCTTTCTGCCCTGTGTTAACAAGGAAGTGAAGATGTGTGCTTTTTGTTAAATAAATAAATAACTCCATCTTCTTTGCAATTATAGACTTGTTCACAGTGATTTATACATATGAAACACTGAATCTCACTGAGTTTCATATCTCTCCAAAGGCCTTTCCATATGTAATAAATAATAATGTTTAATACCTGTGATGTATGCTGTCATTTTAAGATGCCTGTGTTTATCAAGTGTTCACTGGGTCTGATATATATAACTGTAAAAGAAATTGTAATCTGGAGTCTTTGGAATAGAAATGGTAGATAAAACACTACTCATTAGAAAAAAGATTGTTTCTGAAAGTGGAAAAGCAAATAAGAAAGGCATTTGTGACCAAGTTGCCTGAGGTAGTCCCTGTCCCTTCAGCATCTTCTACATTTCTGGTAACTCACGTGTTTATTTGCACAAGTAACTTTTCACCAGATTACATTAAATAGGTTTCTGAAGAATATTTAGAGAGTCACCCAAGACTCACAAAAGCCTCTGGTCACAGAAACCTGTTTTCTACAAATATTTCTCTCTGTAAAAATTAAATGCGACCATTGTTAGTTGGTGTTAGGGTTCTTTTCTTGCAGTTAGTACCAGACTCCTGTCATTGTAATCTGGAAAGTATAAAGCAAAGGAACTTCTATGCTCACCTCTGCTTTAGTGCATTCATATCTTCCTGTTCTCTCTGCATTCATTGCTACTATCTCAACTCAATTACGGTTTAAACCCTCACACTTTGCCACTATCTTTTTGGCCCCGTATTGTTCTATTTTTCTGTAGCCTAATGAACACAGAATGCACATTGAAAGCCTGTCTGATTTACTTTTTAAATGGCTCAAAAAGATGCACTGTCCATAACTGTCTCTTTTTTTTTTTTTGTCCCTTTAATCTTGGATCAAGAGATTGCTGTGTAAAGAAAAAACATATAAATCCCATGACATGGTGAGGGACCGGGGGGAAGTGTTCTCTAACCACAGAAGGGAACAGAAACATTCAACCTTCATACATAGGCTTTCTAATGCTGCTAAATCTTGTGCTGCCAAAACAAAAAGCAATGAAAAGTGTTCCCAAATCACAGTTTTCACATATTTTGAATCTGTACATAGACTCCTAAGAAACTACAATCTGATTTCATTTCTTTTACTATCCAGGCTCTTACAAATATCTAAAGGGTGGGTGTCAGGAGGTTGGGACATCCCTTTTTTCTATAGTAGATAGTAACAGGACAAGGGGTAATGGAATGAAGCTGGAAAAGAAAAGGTTCCACTTAAATGTAAGAACAGCAATAGTGATGGAAACCTACACTTCAATTAACACAAGTTCTGGAGACATTAAAGACAAGTGCTAATAACTTTTACTTGGGTTACAGGTGGCAGTGTTTAGTTTTTCCACTTTAAGAATTCTGCACATATCCCTATTTCAGAGCCACATCAGAGAAGCCAACATTTAATACCATGTAGCCCTCATTCTGGCCATTGTCTCCAGTTCCTCTCATAGGCAACAACTTGTAGTTGCAACATTCATCTCTAGTGTCAGACTGCACCTAACAGAGGAGGAGCTCGCCTAACAGAGGAAGAAGAGCAGATGAAGGAGCAGACAACAAACTGAGGAGAATTATCTGAAGGAAAAGGCTGTAGTTAAGGCCCTGAATAATTTAAGCAATGCTTTAATCAAAAAGCATGAAGATCAAAAGGGATATCAATCCTGCTCAGATGCAATTTGTAGATATCCCAGTGCATTGGTGACAGACCTGGAGAAGAAGACAAAGTCCTTTTGCTAGTAAGCATAAACAGCATCAAGATGAGTGCATGGAAAAGCTGTCAGAACAAAGACAGAACTCAATAGCACATTGGAAGTTTAAGTTTCTGGTCAGGATTAGATGCAGGATATAGAAGTTGAGCTACAGAGATCACGTAAGTATCTGGTGTTGTCATATGTGTAGAAGTAAAGCTTCCAACAGTAAATCACAAAAAGACTTTTCAGAGGAAATATTTGTATCATCTATGTTTTTTAAGAGCTTCACCTATCATTGATGGCAATGAAAAACAAAGAAACTTTCATGTTACCTTTAAAGAAAAGCAGGAATTCTCAGAGACCAAAAATGAGAACCTACAACCGAAGGCATATGTGCATGAGCAGCACAAGCCTGGTAGACTCTCTCTGGCTTTAAGACACAAAGAAATATCTCTGCTAATGGTTGTTGGATTTTTCACTTCATCAGGGTTTAATGTCAGGAGCTCATAATGCTCAGATGGATGCATAGTCTGCTTTCTGTCTCTTTCTGAGTTTACAGTTGGCTGGATTTGATAAGAATAAATAGCGGTAAATGCAAGGAAGGAGGGAAGAGAAATGTCCCAGAGTTGACGCAGGCTGCAATATCTAAATCAAATAATTATATGTAGGTCAATGCAATTTCTCTCAACCTGTTTATCAGGCTGAGCCATAAATAAAGCAGATTGTCCTTAATGAAAGTCTGCTTCGAAATCTCATGCTAGTAAGCTGTATGCAAGGAAACAAGAAACGATTATCAACAAGGTAGAAAAGTTTATGGATCTGTTTGTTTACACTCCTTACAGAAGGTTCTCTTGATACCTCAACATAAACTATGGTATCTTTGTTGCCCACAATGCCACCAAAAATAATGAAAGAGAGCGGAGAGATGCATTTTCAGCTGTGCCTTATGCTAACCAGCTTATTCTCTAGTATCAAAATCGTACTGTACCTGTCCAAGCTTTTGCTTTTTCCACGTACTCTCTGATCAGACAGACACATTAATGCAAAATCAGCCATTTTAAGAGATAAAACTGATGTCACCACACTGGAACCCTGCTATGAGATTGCTTAAAGGAATATCTATGATGAACCTGACTAGTTACAGAAATCAGCTGGCACAAAAGATGATCCCACGGTGTTGACTGAATTTACCTCACTCTGTCCTACTATTTCCCTCCCTAATCTGCTCCCATATAACTCGGTGCCATTTTCTCATTCACTTCTGCTTTGGAGACTATGTGCAGCTGCCCTTATTGGCCTCTGTTTTCCTCTCCTTCCTAGAAGCCTCCATCATTCTCCTTTCACAGCTGGACTGTGCCTACATCCATAATCCACAATTACTTGTTTGTGAGAAGCCACATTTGAATGCCAATACAAACCCTTGAGGGCAGTGTCAGATATGAATTAGAAGAGCGAATAATTTTGAGAGATTCACTGAGTCTCACTGATGATTCTCGTACCACTGGCTGCCACAGTGATTGAAGTCATCTGCTTTGGTTTTCTGACTCCCTCAACCCCATAGCTTGTACCTAACTACGAGTTAGTGGGTGAGTGAAAGGCATAAACTTGCTTCTTTTCCACCCAGACACAGGTTACACATAGATAACTTCAGGTAGTCCACCTAAACCAAGCCTAACAAACCAGGCTTGCTTTTCACAGAGGTCTCTGTACTTTTTTATTGCAACCAGGTGGAAATAACAATGATTTGATTTTTTGTTCAAGAGATTTTCAACTTCTGCAACTCCCATTCAATTCAGGAGAAGCTGAAGATACTTCATAACTTTCATTTTCTTACAACTTTTTCATAGAACCCTTCAGAGAACTCAGAGGAGTGTGCATAGTTGTACACCAATAACAATACAAAATTCAGAGGCAAATACGGTTCAAGTGGATTGTGATTCCCAAGATCAGGATCAAATAGTCATGCTACCCTTCCCAAAGTAACTTTTACCTCTTTTACCTGTCTGAACATCGAGGAGTTTATGCATTTTCAACATTTGTGCCACATACACTGTACCCACCATCCTCAGAGCATGACACTTTGTAACACCTAAGACTAAACTACTTTGCTTGCTTTATGGCAACATGGAGCCCAAAATATTGTTCAAATATACAGTCTGAGTAAACAAGGAATTTACTGCAAGTGTCATAAATGACAACCAGGTATTTAATTCCTCTTGAAAAGTACACCAACTGGTTTTTTATTACTGGTCTTCAAAATTCTCTTCCAGCACTTCAACTGTAAGCAGCCATTGATAAACTGAGATGTATTTTAATACCTACTGAGTGATTTTGATTCACATAAATCATTCTTAGCTGCAAATCAAGTGTTTGCACATCAACACAAAGAAAGCCTACAGCTAGTTCAAGTAGATTATAGTACCATAGAATCATTCTGGTTGGAATAGACTTTTAAGATCATAAAATCCTACCACTAACCTAACACAGCCGAGCCCACCACCAAATCATGTCCCTAAGTACCTCGTGAGACAATGATACTCATTAGCTAATCATTATAATGGCTACATGAGGTTAAAGAAATCTCTGCTGCATGTGGAAATCTAGTTTGCAAGTCCTCAGTTCCTAGTTTTGAAAAATCCCTTTAGGAGCTCTGGAAAAGGCAGAGCAGGTCAAGAGAGGACACAGATAGAAGCTGCCAGAGGAAGCAGAGCATTTTGTTTATTCTGTATCTCAGGCATTTGACCACTGAGACAGAAGCATAAAGCCTTCCTCAATCCATTTCAGGAATCATATAAGTAAGAAGAAATACACAATTCTTCTTCCTTTTAGCAGCAGAAGTAGCAGGAATCAGTAAAACTCATTCTGTAATTCTAAAACGTGGGCAATAAACTGATGAAGAAGAAGAAATAATCAAACTGCAGGATTCACTGAGCAAAACCACAGATGTGTAAGATGCACAAAGCCCTGATTCAATTACTTTATTTTCAGGTTTTATATTTCAGGATGCAAATGTTTATTCAGCCTCTACCAGAAGCTTAACACCATTAGTGCCTTAGCAGTAGTCTGCTGAAGACTATTTAAGCAGTCTGTGCTCTGTATGAAACAGCTTCATGCGACAAATATTTCCATATGGGGTGGAGACATAAGGGCACTGTAACAAAAAGATCTGCCATATAGTGTATATGGCAAAGTCTAGTCAGTCACATCTAGTTCCCTCAAAATGTATCATGCTCAGATTCCATTGTCATAATTATCATAGAATGGTAGGGGTTGGAAGGGACCTTTAGAGATCATCTAGTTATCAATAAATAACATTATCAATAAATGTGGTTTAAATGTTGTCACTGAAAATTCTCTGGTGATAAAACTCTGCTTTACAAAACAAAGACATAATTTGATTAATTTTTCTGTGATGTTCAACAAGCAAGTACCAGAAAGGTTTTATACACTATTTGTACTATAAGCATGCCTCAGAGCATTTTCTAGAGGTGACTAGAACAGCGTGTGCATCTTTGAAGATACAGTATACTCACACATACACAACTAATAGAAACTAGATCTAATCAATTAGGTCCACCTTGAAAAGAAAAAGTGTCATGCCTTCTTACTTTCCTTTTCTTAATGTAAACCAACACTGTTTTTGCTGCTGTGAAAGAACAAGGCAATTCATATTAAACTGTATGAATCACATCAAAACTGGTTAGTGAAATAAGGTTTCTGTGGAAGTAAAAATAATAATCATTCTTGCTTTCATTTGTCACCATTTTTAACAGGATGGGTAAAAATGAGACATTTACAGGAAAAGAAAGAAATTGCAACAAAAAGAGGATGGTCATTTTTTTCTACCTTTTCTATCTGCATGGGTCACCATTTATTCTGTGTCCAAATCCTCAAATGCTCAATCCTGTCTATGACAGCTTCAGAAACTGGTACAAGAAGCCCAACCAAGCAAACAAAAAAACAACCCAAATAACCCACAGAGGTTACCGTCTTCTAATGCAAACATCATCATGAGGGAAACAAGAGCTAACTTGGTTAATCATAGCTGTCCAGCTCTCTCATGACTGCATCATGTTCTGTGGCTTAACCAGCCTTTGCTTTTAAGCTGTGGTTCCTTCCCTGCCATGATTTTGAGATCTGTAACCTGAGTGTTATTTGCCACAGCCTAACAATGTCAGCAACAAGAATAAAAAAACAATCCTGGAAAAAAAATAGGAGGTTTCATCTGTACCATACTGAGATTTTTCCAAGTAGAAATGCTATAAGAACAAATACAGCTGAATTATTACACGGCCTCAAGTCTCATGCTTCTCCAATGATCCCAGGTAATCACATTAACAGCTTCAAACATTGTGTAATGACATCATTCAAACACATTGCTCCCAAAGGTTTGATATTAGATCAGGGAATTACCATTCATCATACATTTATGACAAATCTAATAGTATGAAATGATTTGTTATACAATGGAGCTTATGTTAGTTTCTCCCCTAACAGCAAGCATCTAATCTTGCTTGGAGCTCAGTAAACCTTAATTTGATATCTGAATTAAGAGGAGGATTTTACCTAAGGTCATGAATGGGCTACTTCAGTAGCCTTTTACTGTTTGATGTATGGGCTGTATTTTAAGGGCCCAGGAATAGAAGCCTTTTTAAAAGTTAATAGAATTTTGGCCTCGATATTGCATAATATAAAACAAACAAAATCAAGAAACTTCACATACAGCATATGAATGCTTTAGTAACCAGAGCAAGAAACATGTCAGCATCATCAAGTAGGCTGTATAAGCACTAGGAAATCATATCTCACATTTATCTGTTCAGAAGATGAACTGAAATCACAATCACAGAAGCATCCAGACTGCCAAAAGAATATGACATGCCAAAGATCCATGAAAAAAACAGCTCTTGTTTCTGCAGCTGCCTTGGAGAGAGAAGAACTTCTGTAGGTGTGGTGGAAATTTTCTCTTACAGCAATTTTGAATAAGTGTCAAATCTTTCGGTATATATGTTCCTCAGGTGTGCAGCACAGACAAATGTTCCATCCAAAGGCACAAAATAACAAAATCTCAGGAGTAATTACAGTGTGAGCAATTCCTACACCTCTCCAAGACAGGGAATGTATTCATTCAAAAATATATTCCTATGTGAACATTAAGTATATAAATATCTGTCCTAAGAATTCTTTTTGTCCTGGAGAGAAATACTTGATACTCTCCTCCCTCTATTTCCATATACTAGCCTCCTTCTGTCTCCATATGGGGGTAAAACATAGGTGGCTCATAGAATCATAGAATGGTAGGGGTTGGAAGGGACCTTTAGAGATCATCTAGTCCAACTCCCCTGCAGAAGCAGGTTCAGCTAGATCAGGTCACATAGGAACATGTCCAGGAGGGTCTTGAAGACCTCCAAGGAAGGAGCCTCCACACTCTCCCTGGGCAGCCTGTGCCACTGGTCCCTCAACTCACACTCAGATAGCTTTTTCTTGTGTTTAAATGGAACTTTTTGTGTTCAAGCTTCATCCCATCACCCCTTGTCCTGTTACTAGCTACTATAGAAAAAAGGGATGTCCCAACCTCCTGACACCCACCCTTTAGATATTTGTAAATGTTAATAAGATCCCCCCTCAGTCTCCTCTTCTCCAGACTAAACAGCCCCAGTTCCTGCAGCCTTTCTTCCTATGAAAGATGTTCCAGTCCCCTGATCATCTTGGTGGCCCTGTGCTGGACTCTCTCCAGCACTTCCCTGTCCTTCTTGAGCTGAGGAGCCCAGAACTGGACACAGGACTCCAGATGAAGCCTCACCAGGGCAGAGTAGAGAGGGAGCAGAACCTCCATTGACCTACTGGTCACACTCTTCTTGATGCACCCCAGGATGCCATTGGCCTTCTTGGCCACAAGGGCACATTGCTGGCTCATATTTAGCTTATTATCAATCAGGCTCATTCATATTTAGGCAAAATATCTGAAGAAAAAAATGAAAATGGACAATATACCTGCAGTGATACTTTTCAAGTTTTGTCATTATTGGTTCTTTTATCTAATTCCATCCTTGTTGGAGAAACAAGTTTGGCTTGTTAGGTGGGTTTTTTTCTGCTGTTAATTTCTCCTTTTCTGTTTTTCTTCTTATTCTCAATAAAATTCTCAATAAAAATTCCTTATTCTCAATAAAAACAAAGATGAGTAAAAGAGAGACAAAGACATACAGGGAATCTGTACAGTCATTTGACTGTATGCTTCATTAATTGCCTCAGAAGTGACCTCCTCCCTCTGCTTTTGTTTGAACTGTTCCTTCCTGGAGGACAGAGACTTTCCTGTTTGCTTTGTGGCTGTTCAGAAACATCACCTCATGAAAGAAAAAAATAAACCAAAGAAAGCTCACTAAAATTCAGATTATGACACTTCTTGAAAGCTGCAAGGAAATGATGATACTTTACCTCAAACTGTCAGAATCATCTTCCAAAATCCCTCATTGCTATGTAATGTATTACCATAGCAACTTGTCTCTCCACTGATATAGTACTCCCCATGGGCAGGCTGTACTTTGTCAATGCTGCCACTTCTCTGATGATGCAAGGAACACTGAGCAGTTAAATAGCAAATCATTAAAGCAATGTTTCCCCAGTGACCACACTGAATCACAGAAGGAATAGATACCAAAATTATGGCAGAGGAAAGGGAGAACAGAGTGAGAGGAGCTTGCAGTACTCGGTGTAGGAGGAAAGTAAATGTGAAGGAAAATAATAAACAAAGGAGAAAAACAACATGTAATGCTTGATTCCTTTATGACAAGAAAAGCACATAATTACTATGTTGTAGCACCTGATTTTATGAATTCCTTCTCCAGTTTTGCTTCACCAGTTTTCGTCCCCAGTTTTACTCTAGTGTCATGGTTTAACTCCAGCCACCACACAGCCATTTACTCACTCCAGTGGGATGAGGGAAGGGTAAAAGGGAGAAAACTCATGACTTGAGATAAAGACAATTTAATAGGTAAAGCAAAAGCCACACACACAAGGAGAGCAAACCAAGGGATTTCTTCTCCACAGAGGCAAGCAGGTGCTCAGCCATCCCCAGGACAGCTGGGCTCCGTCACACATACAGTGGCATGGGAGGACAAAAGTCGTCACTCCAAACATCATCTCTTCCTCCTTCTTCTCCAACTTCACCTGTTTGATGCTATGTGATTTTGAATGTCCCTTGAGTCAGTTGGAGTCAGCTGTCTCATCTCTGTCCCCTCCCAATTTCTTGTGCCCCCTAGTCCACTCATTGATGGGATGAGGAGTAGAAAAGGCCTTGGCTCTGTGTAAGCACTGCTCAGCAATAACAGAAACATCCCTGTGTTATCAGCACTGTTTTCAGCACAAATCCAAAATGGATCCCCATAATGGCTACTATGAAGGAAATTAACTCTTTTCCAGCCAAACCCAGCACATCTAGGAATATAAATCTTGATTAATATTTATCTGCTCAAGACCAGTTGTCACCTAAATGGCCAACCACCATAGCTATGGCCTCAAGCATCTGGCTACAGATTTTTCTGGACAGCAAAAGATCAAGATAAAAATCTCATTTTCCTTCCTTTTTCTTTCATATTTCACTCTTACAAAGCAGCAGCTTGCTTTGAAGAATAGCACTCATTTCCTCTTGATTTACTTAGAAATAAAAATCTACCTAAGCTGAGTGCAGAATGTTCCAAGGAAGAAATTGAGCCCACAAAAGAGAGGAGCCAGAGGAAAGTAGATGTCACTATCTTCAAAAAAGACAAGTAGAAGGGTCCAAGGAATTACAAGCTGGCCAGCTTCACCTGAGCACCTGGGAAGATGATAGAGGAAATAACCTTGGAAAACATTTCCAGGCATGTGAAGGACAAGAACATCAAGAGCAGTCAGCTTGGGTTCACCAAGGGAAAGTCACATTTGACCAAGATGAGAACCTTCTACAATGAAAGACTAGTTTGGTAGGAAAGGGGAGAGCAGTGGATATTGCTCATGTCAACTTCAGCAACACTTTTGATACCGTCTGCCTATCCAATCCTCATAAAGAAGTTGTTGAAATACGAGCTGGATGAGCAGAGTGTGAGGTGGATGTAAAACTGAGTGAACATCTGCATCTAGGGAGTGTTGATTAATGGCACAGAGTCCAGTTGGAGACTAGTAACTACTGGTGTATCCCAAGGGTCACTACCGGATTCCATCCTGTTTAACAACTTCGTTAATGGCCTGGCTGTTTGGGCAGAATGTACTCTCAAGTATGTTTGCCAAAGACACAAAAGCAGGAGGAATGGGTGATACATCAGTGGATCAGGCTGCTATCCAGAGGGATTTGGCAGGTTGGATTAATGATCCAGCAGGAATCTCATAAAGTTCAAACTCTTCTGCTGTGAGAGTGGCCAGGGTGACCAAACATTGGAATGGGTTGCCAAGGGAGGCTTTAAAAGCTTCATCCTTGGATATATTCAAAAGTTATTTGGATATGATCCTGGGCAACTGGCTATCAGTGGCCCTGTCTGAGCAGAGGGTTTGGACAAGATGACCTTTTGTGATGAGCCAGTCTACATAGACATTTCAGAATCTCCTTTATTGCCTCTTAAGAAATCTCCTGTCTCTGTCGAGGTCTCAGTCCTGAGGTATCATGCTAATTTGGTTGCTAATGTAATAGCACAGTGTACTTCACTCATGGATCAATCTGAACTTGTCCTTCATGAAAGCTAATCTGCCTCAATTTTATAAATGCCCTTTGTTAAAAGTCCTGCCAGCTTTAGGTTCTTTTCCTTTTACTCCTTCACCCAGCACTAAGCACAGAATGTCATGATATTAAGTCACTTTTCTAGAAAGTATCCACTAGACAACACCAGACTCCAAATGCTGAGCCTTGTGTGAATGACACTTTGCTTGCTTTACCAATTTCCATGTTGTGGAAAGACAGCTCGTGTGTATAGTACAGGAGTCAAGGGACTTATAAATCCATTTGCTTTGATATCTGGAAAGACAAAGCAGTCCTAGAATATTATGAGCTTCAATTAAAATACAGCTGAGAGCAACATGCTAAAGCATGACTGTGAGAGTAGCAGAGACAAACGCTGACAGAAACAGGGATGGAGTGCTGGAATTCAAAGCAACTCCTCTTACTAATAAGCACAGTCAAAGGCATAGTCTCTTTAGAGCAGTTCATTAAGTTCAGTCAGTTATTGCTACCTGCCTTCTCAAGTAGAGGTCAGAAATTCCTTCTTTGTTTATAGGCTAGTTTTATGTTAAAGAATTTAACAGTAGCTGATGGAGACAATTCCTCCCCAGAAAGGTCAGTTTATAAACAGCAGACATTAAATACAGTATAGGCACATCTCCAATACAAATATGCTCCAGAGACACCTTAGGCAGTAACTTGGACTTACAACTCAGAAGCCTTTTCAATTAAAGACTCTTTTCAGTGCTGTTGCAACCTATTACATGACCTTCACCTAGACAACCACATTCTCTTCCCCTATTTTATGCAAAAAGGACCTATGATTCGGACCTATTTCACAACTGATGTGTTTCTGTGTTCTTAGGCTATGGGCAGTAAGGTTTGTGGATCAGAGGCCTGCACAGATGGATTGAAATGTTTTATTATAGACATTACTATTCAGCAATCCTCATGCTGGAGACAGAACAATTTTCCAAGTGTGTTTGCAGAAAAGTCCAGCTGTGGACTTACACTGATGTTCTTAGACTGAAATGATTCAAGAAGAAAAAAAGATGGCCTAGAGCCTCACAGAAGCACTACATTGTCCAAAGAATGACACAGTTACATCTCATCCTGAGTACAAAGCCATCTACACACAGTAGTGTGCATCAAAAGTGTCTAAATGAAAAGCAACAGAAGATTGTTTTGTTTCCACTTCTTACTTTTACCTAACAATACATGAAAACATGTCACTCATACTACCACAGATCATTATCTTGACTGTGATCCACTGGGGACACGTTCACAGAGGTCATAAGTTTGATCCCAGTCCTTACTTAATGGAAAATAAACTGTTAGGATGGGTAAATGGAAGTGAAACACCGACCTAAAAAGGCAACTTTGAAAATGTTAAAATCCCTCTGCTGAGTCTTATCCCAACTTCTAACTACAAGACCCTTCCTCTTCATAATCAAGTGCTGTATCATTACTATCATGTTCTTTTTAATTGATTTCTGGCATGTCTCATGCCAATATTTTTTATCATGGAAGATGAACACAAAGCAGAAAAGAAGCATCCCATCCCAAAAACGCTCTTTGTGGCAAGCTGCTCTTTAATCCATAACGTGAAGGTCACTGCTTTCAATGGGAAACTGTGAGGGTGACAGAGTCCTGGCCCAGGCTGCCCAGGGAGGGTGTGGAGGCTCCTTCTCTGGAGGTTGTTAAAACCTACCTGGACACATTCCTGTGCAACCTGATCTAGAAGGACCTGCTTTAGAAGGGAGGTTGGACTAGATGATCTCTAAAGGTCCCTTCCAGTCCCTACCATACTGCGATTCTGTGAAACTCTCAGTGAGGAAAAGGGTAATCATGAACCTGGGGCTATTCTTGATCACAGCAAAAAACAGTTCTTGAAAAATTAGAAAACTATATTTGGCAGACAAGTAGGCAAGTGGAGTACAGTCACGATAAACAATTGTGACTATTGTAACTACATTACTCTTCAGGAGAACAAAAGTATGATGACTATAAATGGGAGAAAAGCTGTTCCAAAACATCCTGATTCCCATCAAATCATGTACTCTTCTGGATAAGGAAAAGATGTGGCAGCAAGTCCATATCCTATGATGATGCAGGTATTGCTTATGTAATTATAACCAGACTTTCCTTCATAGCTGTTCCTTACACAAGTTTCCTCTCTTCTTTTGTGTCCTGGACTATAGGATTAGATGATGTGTCATCTTGTCAGAGTGTGGATAACACCAAATCCCTTTCCCTGCAAACATGAAGGATCAGTATACCCTAAGCCTCTTTTAAAGGAGTTGCAACTACCTAGTACTTCAACATGGGGGAGGAAAATGGGGACAGAAATCCATTTGCAGTTAAAAAAAAAATCAGTAGTCAGCCTAATATCACCAAAAACTATAACTTTGTTGCCAGTTTAAATTATTCCCCTCTTTCTGTCTTCCTTATGATCTTCATAAATTGAACTAAAGATTCAAATGCCTGCATAGCTCTAATTACACTCCATTGCTGAAAGAAATACAATCATTTCTTTCACCCAAAAAAATATCTACTTTCAGAAAGCAAGTACAGGCTGCAATTTAAGAGACTGTTGCTGTAAGGTGACATATAACACCCCCTTCACTGTATTCATGCTGCACTAACTCATGCAGTAATGTCAAATGATGGGGTGCAATGACAGAAGATGCTCCTGCTGTTTAAAACTAAAGGCAAAAGAGAATACTTCTTCTCAGTGTAGATGCAAATTCAAATCTGTAAATGGTTCCTTGTTCTAATGGTTTGTTTCGATTTTATCTTTGCTTGTCAGTGCAGCAGAGGAAAAGTATTTATGACAGTGAATCATTCTCCTTTTTCTGATCTGATGTCATGTGACTGAATTAAATTATGGGAATTACATATTTTCACTTTCAGAGCTGTGTAGACACCAGTGCCAGTGATGTCAGAGAACACCTAATTTCTCCTTACTTATAGATGATTAAGTGCTTTATTTCACTGCTTGATTTGAAAAGGTTAAATCCATCTTTCTTCATCTCAGTTGTGTTGCTCCATTTGAGAAAAACATCAGCTTCTTCTCCATTAAACACTCAGAGGTGTTGTGCTATTACATTAAAATACTCAACTTATGCACAGACATTGAAAACCAATCTTTGTACTGCATGATAAACAACTAACAGATTAGAAATCATGAGAATAAATAGGAGGTCCTCTTATCTGCCTGATACAACTATCTTTTCCTTCTAACTTCAAGGGACCCATATAACCCAGGGACTACACCTTCATAATAGAGGAAAGTACCTTTTCGCTCTCCTACCCACCAAAAGACTTCCTGAAGTTCAGCCAAATCTTAAAGCTTTTGCTATTTCCTCCTATCCCATGCAATCCATACTACAGAATATTCAACAAAGGCAAAGAACATGAGCTGAGTTGCACTGCAGTATGGCATTCCCAGGACTCTGGAAAAGGTCTAGTATAATTTAAAGCAACATCAAAGTTATCAGCTTTACCAAAGACTGAAGCAGACTCTGGACAAGATAAATAGCTGGATATCACCTCTCTTCTCCATATCTGAGTGGGTACATCTGAGCTGAATGAAGCAGTTGGAACCAGAAACTTTAGAAAACAAATGCTGTCTGTATTTCTGTCCCCAAGGAGAATCAACTCAGGATTTGAGAATGAAGTCAGCTTGTCTGGCTCATGCACCCCCCACCAGTACTAACTGTCCATTTCAGAGTTAACATGACTGCACAGGGGTTTAAATGTAGAGCACAAAAACCCTGCTCAGCCTCAGAGTAGTTCTATAGTTTCATCAGAACGATAGGAATGACCAGAGTTTTTAGGTTTCCAATGAAGAAAATAGCCATGCAAAATATGCTCCAGGATCTGCACTTTCAAGTACACTTATGATTAGGAAAAAATACAATATGAAAAATGATGACAACACAGTACATCATGAAAGAAAGCTGAGATTCTGAAACAGCTAGTAGAGGTTTTTCCAACTCCTCACTCCACAGCCCTGTGACCTTCACTACAGGTATCAAGGCACCTAATTTGAGCTCAAAAAACTGCCATAGATACAAAACTTAAGGATGCTAAGGAAGAAATCTACAATTCAAAATAACTTTACTACTTCAAGAGCTTAATAATCTGTGACAGAAGGTTGATTACAGTGCACTGCTTCCTGTACAAATAAAGAAATAAAGGTGAAAAAGAGGAGACTTTTTTTCCCTCCTCATGAGGTGAAAGAAGGGATTAAATCAGCTTTGAGCGATCTTAGACCTCATAGTCTGGACTTTTATAAGGCCAAGTAAGGTTTTCAGTATAAAGAAGGAAGGGAAAAAATGAAGAAGAATAAATTACAGTGCATTTTCCTTTCAGGACTGCTCAATGGTTGTTCTGCTACCTACAGCAGCTGCCAAGACACACAACTACAAACGATACAAGGGATTCATGCCTGCTTCCTGACTCTGATGAGGGTACAATCTGAGTCACTGAGGACAGCCTCTGGCTAGATACTACCTGCACTCAAGGATGTCTTCCTTCAGCCTATTAAATGGCCTTTATAGCAGCTTTAAAAGCTACAACAGAAGAGAAAATCCCTCCCAAAGGTATACTGCACTGTAAAAATCACTCTATGATTCTTACTAGTAAGATGACAGCCATAGCTCTCTGTGTAATTGATACTTCCTTTAAAATCACCTTGAAGAAACAACCAAGTTCTGTGGACAGAGTACACTGGAGCGAGGCTTTCTGAGCATTTGTTGGATTCAGGTCAGGGTCTAGTGAGAAAAAGATCTACAATCTACACTAGGCAGAAGGTCTACAAGCTGATCACATAAAATGATCCTTGCTGGCTTTAAGAGTTTATGAACAGCAATCCTACACAATTCATCTTATACATCCTCACATCACCTTTATTAATTACAGCAGTGTTTGGGTCAAAATATTCATAGTCACTTATTGATTTATAAAATACTGAAGCTACAGTCCCTGTAGGCAGGAATTTGCAGTGCCAGAGGTCTGAGTGAACATTACACATCTTTATAACTTCAAGTTTGTTATATGCTTTGATTTATATGCAGTAGGTTAAATTCTGCAGCACTGCAAACCTTGTAAGTTGGTAGAAATAGTTTTACTGGGCCTCCTTCTCCTCCCAGCAATGCATTTATAGCTAGATTTAATAGCAAGTGTAAAGTTTTTTTCTGTGCCCATACAGCATATTTCAGAGATTTCACCTCTATTTTACACCAGGTCGGTGTTTTTGAGGCAGAGTAAAGAAGTGGGATAGTTCCAAAGACCAGAAATACCAGTGAGGTTTCTTCAGTTCAGGTCTCAGGTCTTTACAAAATACTTTCTAAAAAAATTAGAAGAAAAATGTACCTGATGTGATTTTTACCAAGGTAATACATTTCCTTGTGGGCACAGATATAGCAGTGCACTTAAACTAAGATGTCAACATTCAGCATCTGTGCAGTGTCACAACCATCTAACCAAACAGTGGCATAAATTAAAGCTGCCAAGGACAATTCTGCCAATATTCAAGGCATCTACAACCTGTCCCTAGGAGGAGACCAGCCACCCAATACAGCAGAAGTGCCTACTGAACTCTCTCATTTTAGCCAGTCTACTGTCTTCTAAGTGTAATATTTAACTGACATCTAACCTTCTTGCTGCTTGGGATTGCACAGCAGCATTTACATCTTCATTGCACAATTCACCATACTAACTGCTTGGTTTTGTAAGAATACAAGTTCTGTTATGGCTGTGTAGAAAACTGGCTTCATTTTACCCAGCTAAAAGATTAACAACTAGTAGAATCCCCAAAACCATCATATCAATATATAACATTACTGTTTACTGTAGCTGGAAACATAATTGACATTAGTTGTTGTGATAAGGTCAGATTCTCTTAGGTTAATCATTAGAGAGGGGTGTTTTAAAGGAGGCACTTTGAAGGAAGGAATTCCACATTACCCATAGAATTTCTTCTGAAATATACTGTGGCTAGAAGCACAGAACACTTGCAAAGATTTTCCTTGACTTCCCCCTACCTTATTTTAATGGCATATGCGTCTACCGATTTGGATGTCCTGAAAAGGAACATCAGCACTGTCCTCAGTAGATTCTAGAGTCTGATATGCTTAAACTTTAAATCAGGCCAAATCTAATTAAATTGATATTTTAAATCAGATCTATACTGGCATAAATGAAAGCAGGTCATAGCCTTCTTTTATTTCCTACATGTCCAACTAAAGAAAAAATGCCTTTATAGCCTTGAAAAATCTGTACAGTTACAATATATGACTGGTTAGAAATGAGTGAAAAATGATAATTGGTTTCTATGGCAAATAGAGGGGGGAAAAAAGATGTTATTTCCATAGAGTGTGTGTTTGCTTTTAGTTTCTTTGATTCAAACACAAATGAACTGAAAACATATTTTGAAGTTCCCCTTTTTCCTCACTTTTTGGTGTATATATTGAGAATTGACAGTTATTTTCCATAAATAGAATCAATATTGGTCAAAATGTTATTTACCAATCCCTCCCAAAAAACTAAAGCACTAAACACTGAAGTATTCTCTTTTTTTTTTGTTATTTAGGAAGTATTACTGATAATACTAGAGGATTGCAATTATACTTATTTGAGCTAATTGATTGCACATAGACCATTTTTTAAATGGATTCCCAGTCTTTGAGAAGCAACTGAGGAAATACAGAAAGCTACAGACTGTAGAGTAAAAAGGCTCTTCAGAAGCTGCATGATAGGATGAGAAGAGGATCAGTGTTGAAGAACCCAGCACACAAGATTCAGCTCTTATGGAGATGAACACCTCCAAGTCCACTCAGCACGTTGTGCAAGACGTGCCCTACAGTCTCCATACCATAAGCATGGACAAAGGGCCAATAGAAGAGTCCTCTGCACCTTACCAGTGTGGGAGAGCTCAAGAATGAGAGGGTGTTTGTCAGAATGGATATGCTACATAGCTAATATTTACCATAACTGCATGTTGATTTTTCAATGTCTATTATTGACAATTAATATAATCATATGTGAGGTAATTGTGATATTACCATAGACAAGCATAACTGACAATTGCATTTGCTATTGCCATGCTCAAGTCATCATTCTTGTATGTTACAGTCCCTATAAGCTATTAAATATTACTTTTTATATGCTTGATCTAGCCACACTGCTTCCCTTCTGCTGCAGTTTTTCCCTCCTGCTGCCCAGATGAGCTGTGGAGTCTCCTTCTCTGTGGACATTCAAAACCCACCTGGATAAGTTCCTGTGTGACCTACTCTAGGTGGTCCTGATCTGACAGGGGAGTTGCACTGGGTAACCTTTTGAGGTCCCTTCCAGCCCTTAAGCTTCTGTGATTCTGTAATGCCAAGCCCAGAAAGGGTATCCACGTCTGATGTAAAGTTACTTGCTATAGACATACACTAGATGCACTACAACATTCAATTTAAATAAGCAAATTAAGTCTTCAACATAATATTATTAAGTAACTTACACTTTGCTTCTTCCCATTAAAAGAAATTTTAAAAGATTACATTGAATTTATACAGGGTTAAAACCAATGGGAAAACTCAAACTGCTCACACTTCTCTCATTCACCCTGGTGCCTCCCAGTCCATTACTTCACTTCTTATTACCTGCTTGCAATCAACTTCTTACTTGACTACCTGGCAAGTTGCTAAAATAGAACAGTGGCTATAACGTTACCTGATCTATAAAGAGATGAAAACAAGAGCTGAGTGTGTATTGCATTATTAAGACTTATGTTACAGTTTCCCTAATATAAAAAATAAAGATTAATTACTTACTGCACATTTTTCCTGGAGAATATTCTCTCTTTTATTGTGTCTGTAAAGTTGGTTTGCTCACCTGTGAGCCCAAGAATACAGAGCCTTTTGTGTTCAGCTACTCTTTAGAAGCAAGGCAAGTCTGAGTTAAAACTTGAGAATGTCCAAACAGCATTATTTGCAATGAAAATCAATGTTACAAAACAATTGCTGAGTGTAATGCTTATGTACTTAAAGTATTTTCAAAGAGGTGAGAATGCTTTAAAACAGGTTTGTATATTAATAAACATGAAAAACACTGATTTAGCTTTCTGTTTCAGAGAACTATTATGAATTAGTGCTTTTTCCTTCCTTGCAATTCCAAGAGTAGCTTGTTTTACCTGAATAATGCATTTAATTAATTTCTCTTGAACTTCTATTCCTCTTAAATTTTGTTCTTCAGGCAATTAATCAGAAATAAGCTGCAGTCCCCAGTTCTACAAAACCAAGAAACTACGGAGTCTGAAATAGAAAAAATAGTAGCAACAGCCATCTCACAGCCTTTTATGTGGAACAGCAAATAAATGAAACCATGTTACCTATAAACAAGTAAATAGAGTCACATTTATTTCCTACCTGTATCATCACCATCAGAGCTGTGGCAATGTTCAGAAATTGTAAGGGAAGGTCAGGATGACTGCACTGTGTGATATACAAAGCAAATCATGGTAGTTGCTCTAGAGAGCAAGAGTGTTTGCTTTATTGTGAGATAGTAGAAAAACAGAGTGTAGAGATGTATCTCCCTTAAGATGAAAGGCTGAGGGAGCTGGGGCTCTTTAGCTTGGAGGAGACTGAGGGGTGACCTCATTAATGTTTGCAAATACATAAAGGGTGAGTGTCAGGAGGACGGAGCCAGGCTGTTCTCAGTGATGGCCAGTGATAGGACAAGGGGCAATGGGTATAAACTGGAACACAAGAGCTTCCAAAGAAATATAAAGAAGAATTTCTTCACTGTGAGAGTGAGGGAGCATTGGCAGGGGCTGCCCAGATGGGCTGTGGAGTCTCCTTCTCTGGAGATATTCCAACCCAGCTGGATGAGTCCCTGTGTGCCCTACTCTAGGTTTCCTGCTCTGGCAGGGGGGTTGCACTGGGTGAGCTTTCGAGGTCCCTTCCAAAACTTACATTTCTGTGATTCTGACTATACTTTTCTCAACTAGAAGACCACTATGTCTTTGCTTTTTAAGACTACTTTGGTATGAAATGAAAAAGGGAGGAAGGGAAAAAATAAGAGAGGTATCCCTTAGACACTGATGTTCAGGAAAAAATTCTGCTTATTTAGAGAAGGCTGGAAGACACATGAACCATAAATGAGAGAAACCAAGTTATAGTAAATGTTTTGTGGAGTTTAGGTGAACCTGCTTCTGCAAGGGGGTTGGACCAGATGATCTCTAAAGGTCCCTTCCAACCCCTACCATGTTATGATTCTATGATTTAGTTAAAGTACAGAATACATGTCTTCACTGTTTTTTTTTTTAAAAGAGAAAGGAAAAACTTTCCAATTGAAGGGAAATGCATCCCACCTACTATGGATTTGGGATAATTCTCATGTACTCGCCATTCCTCCAGTGATTCATCATAACTATTTGATTTTGAATGGACTGCAAGGTAGCTCATTAGAAAATCGAATAATGGAGAAGAGACAATAGTGAATTGATTTCTTTAGCACAATGAAAGCTGACAACAAGAAATTAAACACTGTTAACTTTATTATAAAGTGTGAGATCAATACCTCTGAACAGCATGTTCCATTTTCTTAATTATACCAGCAGACCATGAATATTCCGACTGGTGGGAAGGAAAAGATGTCGAGGTATGGAAGAAGAAAGAAAAAAAATGGTCAGACAGGCTATCTGAAGAGTCTTTCTGACTTTGCTGAAGCAAGCTCAGGACTGCTACTCTTCAAAAGCCTGCAAATCTGAGCTGACTCCCTGCAATAAATCCTTATTGCAGTGGCTGCTACAGAAGGGTCAACACTCTCTGTAACATTCCCAGGCCAGTCAGTCATGCCTGATAAGCCACCACTTCTTCTATATGCAGATTAATATCTCATGTAGCATGAGGTAACTGTTGGCAAGGGTGAGAGCATAATAAAACAAAATAAACCTAGACATTAAGCACAAATCCTTTATATCTGTCAGTTAAAATTTACACTCCATGGTAGGTATTTGTATGGCATCCAACACTGCAACCCTGCAGCATCTCAATACAGCTTTTGATGCATCTAGCTCTGATTTTGCTAATGAAATACAGAAGAGCCCTTAGCCTTGTTGCTTTGAAAGACATGAACCAAAGCAGAGAGTAATTAAGTGATTGTTCAAAGTCATCTACTAAAAGTCTGTGGAAGAAAGAAGAACTTTGATCCCACATTTATAGGGTGCAGGCTTATAAAACACATTTGCATAATCTGCTCAATTCTTTCCACCAAGAAGCCCTGTCTCTGAGAAAGTCAGTCTGCCAGACCAAGATGATGTTTGGAGACAGCAGCACATCATGATGGCATTCACTTACCCAGAAAATCAGGTAAGTCAAGTTCCTAAACCCCAACCAGAGATGGGATGGGTGGGAGAAAGGGGAAGAGAGACTAAGGGGAGAGAGAAGGAAGGAGAGGCAGAGCAACTAGTGGGGACCAACAAGCAGAGAGGAGGCAGACACAAAGTGACAGACCTATAGAAACCAAGCTCTGGTTCATCTCAGTGCCACTAGCACAGCAGAGATGCCTCCTACATAAAGAGTTTAAACCTATCCGAGTACTACAAATATTTGAGACCCCAAGAGGGGATGTTGGCATCCAGCTATGCTGCCTCTAGAAGACTGGCAAGATATTGAGCAGCACAGCTCTCCATAAGCAGCATCAGTCTCAAAGATGAAAATATGTACTTAAGCACAAGAAAATAATATTCTTATTCTGATCAGTAATTATTTAAGATAATAAAGCTGCAATAATGTTTATAAGCCTGAGTTTAAACAGATGAGTATGAAATACAAGATGAAAATAATATGGATTTTGTTATTTTCTGGAATAGGAGACATTCTTGGCAGTTTTTATTTCAACTTAAGTTGGGTTTCTCACTTCATCCTCTTTTGACATTAAAAAGCAAATCAGTTTCTCTTTTCCTTCATCATTTTTGGCTATCTTGATCACCAATCTTTCAGAGTAGAATGGATTAATGTTCTGTCTTGGTCTCAAGAAGCGAAGACAAAGTTGCCTACAAGTCAGACAGGCTTACAAGAGTCTTCCTTAACCAAACCAGGTTGCACAACTGTCTTTTACAATATTACTAAGTTTTTCACAAGCAAATAGCAGAGAGTTCTCAAGACTTAGATTGGAAAAGATTTTACTTGATGGACCTGGTAGAATGTTAAAATCATCAGGAACATAAAGGAAAAATAACCAAAATTAAATCCTCAATGAAGAGTTGAAAGATGTTTCGGTATTTATAATGGATTTGTCTTTCCTGAACACTTTTTAAAGTGGGTTTTTTTCCTCACCTTTCTGCCCAAAAAAATTACTTTCTAGGTAAAATGGTTTAAGGGAAAGATACTTGATCAAGTAGATGTAAAAAACAAGCAGTTGCACTTAAGTTGAAGAAAGGGGAAAAAATCCAAATCAAAAAGATACAGAAGATATTTCACAAAGAAGAAAATAAAAAGAAAGAAAAAAAGAGAAGAGAAAATCAGTAGGGAAATGGTAAGATCTGTAAAAGTATGAGGGGGAAAAGAATCAACACCACAGAGAATAAGAACTCATTCATGATACAGATCAAAGAAGAACAGGAACATGAATAAGAGGGACTGAAGATGTTCTGAATGAGAAGTACAATATCAATTTACAAAGTATGAATAATTGCAAAACATGAAAGCACCACTCAAAATTCACAAGCCTCAAATTTAGACTTGAGATTTATGACGAGATGGGTAAAGGAAGAACCGTCAGAAGCAGTAAACCAGACTGAATACTGAAGGGCAAAAGGTAAAAACCAGAGAAACTGTTACAGAAAGGAGGCAAGGGGATCTTGGAAACACTTCAAAAGAGCTAGAAATCAGAATCTTTTACTTTAGGGAAAGAACATTTCATTAGGTTGTCAGAGAAAAGAAGAGGTCATAAAACATGGGTTGATTCTTACTCAGACTGTTAAACAAGCTTCTTGTTTGTCTTCCTGTACTCTATGTCAGCTTACGGAAGCAAGCAGCCCCCAAACCACTTCAGACAGAAAAAAAAGATAATACTTATTGTACTGTCCATTTAGCACAACTGTTTTTTTCTACACATTTGTCATGGACTGTGAAGAGACCCAAGGTTTTTGGGAGACTCCAGCAGGGATCGCAGCCAGTCTCCCCAGCCCTTTAGGCTGAGCACATAGGGGAAACTCACTACTACAAGCTCATGTGTGCAACAGGGAAAGAGCCCAGATTCAGATATACAGAGGTTTAGAACCACTCACAGTAGCTTACCTGGAAGAGGGAGCTGAAAAGCCCCTTTCACCACTACAGTATATTTACTGTGCTAAGTGAAAAACACACACTAATTACAAAAATCAAGTGTATGAACAGTTATGCCCAAAGACTGATTAGTCAGCAATAGAATCAATGTATAAATTACATTTGGTTTAGGTGCAGGGAGAGAGAATTCACTTTTGGTTTTAAGTCTGTAGATGCTCAACAGAAAGATTACTCTAAGCAGGCTGGAGAAATAAATATTGATTTACAGAGTACCTTGACAATTCTAACACAAATCATAGCTCTTCATTCACTCCTGAACTATTTGAAACCCTTCCCCTCCAACCTGAAAATTCAGGTTATTGTGGTAGGCTTATCATGTAACAAATGTTTTGTGAGTATTTCAAACTCCTTTTTCACATGATCTGTCTGTCTGTTATCTCCTGAAGGGCACACATAAGAATTAACAGAGTTACTTTAACCTTAGTTAGCTGGAAAACAAGATTATACTATGCAGATCTTTTAACAACCTCTTACAAGAGAGAGACCTGACCCAAGTCTCTGAATAAAAAGGGAAGTAACAAAGGCTTTCATTCAGACAGGAGGTGAATGTTGAAGTACAGAAAATTGAGAGCCTAAGTAATCACTGCTATAGTAAATCCAATTAGTAAACAAACACCAGTAACGCCAAAAGCCTGTTCCTTGAATGCCTGATAGAATTGTTTTGGTTGAATGATTTTGTTGCACATATTCCCCCCTGTTACTTGCCTTTTTAATATTCTGTTCATTTCATCAAGTTGACTAAGTAACACAGTAAATATTTGGCTGCTGTTTGCTAGCTCTGGTTTCCTCCTGTCACATGTGTTCTGTGAAAAACACAGAAGGCTTGAACTAGTCGTAGTGAGCTAGTGATGGAATAGAAGTCAGAAGAGCAACCTTCCTTCTGAATTAATACATTTTTCTGGGTAGTTAATTTCTTTTTTTAAAAATAAAATTATATGTAGACTTACAGCTCAGTTTCTTGTGTTGCTGGAGAAGACATGATCAAGTTAGTTGGTCATAGCAAGGAGTTTGAGCTGTTAAATCTGACTGCAAAGGATAGGCAAATGGACTTGATAATACAGAGTGTTAATTAAGAAACAAAATTCAGCATTAATAGATGTGAAGTAATACACACAACAGGAAAAGCAACCCTAGACTGATCACAGAATCACAAAATGGTAGGGTTGAAGGGACCTTTAGAGACCATCCAGTCCAAGCCTTGCAGAAGCAGGTCCCACCTAGATCAGGTCACACAGTAACGTGTCCAGGCGGGTCTTGAAGAGCTCCAAGGAAGGAGCCTCCACACCCTCCCTGGGCAGCCTGTGCCAGGGCTCCCTCACTGAAACACTCCAATAGTTTTTTCTTATGTTTAAATGGAACTTTTTGTGTTCCAGCTTCATCCCATTACCCCTTGTCCTGTTGGTAGATACTGGATAAAATACTAGACTGATGAAATCTGTCAACCTATCAGGCTGACACAAACAAAACACACAACACAAACACAAAGGAAAAAGATCTTTTGGAGCCATGAGTGGTCAATGCTCAAGGCAGTGAAAGAAAACAGCATGTTAGATATTGTTAGGAAAGAAAAGAGAAGGAAATAGGAAGTATCATTATGACACTGAATAAACCCATGGGGAATCTACCTTTTCAATATCTTCTGTAGCTTTGCTTCTCCTCTACCTTACAAGTAGCTACTAAACTTAGAGGGGAGAACACTGACAATTATTAAAGTTATCTCAAAAGTCTTGCAATCAAATGCATTTCATCCTGAGAAGAAGCAAATCAAAGAGGACTATAAAGCTGGGAGGAGCACAGACAAGTTGGGAAGGAAATGGTTGTTCATTCTATCAACAGAAAAACAAGAAACATAATAATATTATCAGCATGGGTGTCTAAAACAAGTAAATATTGCTTCATGCTTCACTGAGTTGCACTGTGGAGTTTCATTGTTTCAGGATGTTTTGGTTGCAAAAAGTTTATTTGGACCTAACAGTTGATGCATAGAACAAAGGCTGTTAACAGTTTCCATTTTCCCCACCAAGGCAAAGTCAAATGAAAAATTCAAAACAAGAAGTTACTGAGACTAAACCACGCTTTTATATTCTTCTCTGTAAAACCTTAAGGGTAGACTCAGCATTTTCTCTCTAACAGAAATTCTAGAATTCTTAGGAAAAACTCTTGGAACAGGGACAGGGAGACTCAGCCTAGAGGAGAGAAAATTGAAGGGGGATCTCAGCAACACTTACAAGTACTTAAAAAGTGGATGTCAAGAGAATAGGATGGCACTTTTTTTCTGTTGTCTGAAGTGATAGGACAAGGGTGATGGACATCAGCTGGGACACAAAAAAGTTCCACTAGAACACAAGGAGAAACTGGTTTGGTGCTGAGGTGTTGGAACCCTGGCCCAGGCTGCCCAGGAAAGGTGTGGACTCTCCTTCTCAGGAGGTTTCCAAACCGCCCTGGGCATGTTCCTGTGCCCCCTGAGCCAGGGGAACCTGCTTTAGCAGAGGGATTGGACTAGATGCTCTCAGGAGGTCCTTTCCAATCCCTACCATTCTGTGATTCAGTTATTTGTTGTCTTTAACATTCCCCACTAAACAACTGGGCTACAGAAAGATCTGTGATAGAATCATGATTTAACTGGGAAAAATTACCGTAATGCCAAAGATCTGATAAGAATTTGCAGCTGTACCTCAACCTCCTTGCATGATCTTAGGCTCATAATTTCTTTTTTCTGTTCTCCAATTTCATTTGTAAAATGGGAATAGAACTCTCTTTTCCAAAACACCACCCCTGATTCACTATGTAACCTCTTTGGCTCAGGCATCTCTTGCCTGGTTCAAAGTACCTTACATCACCATGACAAAAAGGCTGCGTGGTTCTAGCTTCTAGATATAGCTGTAATACAATACAGTAATTAAGATGATATTTTACTCAATTTTATGTTGTGTTTAAATATTTACATTATATTTTGACTGTCTTTGAACCAAGAATAAGTAATTTATTTCCTCAGTCCAACTGTTGTTCATCTTCACAGCCACGGGTGTGAGTTAACATCTTGCCAAACTGAGATAAATCAGACAAATGTAAAGTGTTGTTTGGGTAAGAGCTGCAGAATATGTTTTTCTCTCCCTACCAACTTGAATGCTAGAAGTACATCAATGAGGCCAGAAAGGAATACTGAAGTCACTCACAGTGCAGCCCAGTCCCTATGATTTCATTCAAAATACACACAAAAAAAAAGGTGGTTGGCTCCAGAGAGATTCAAGAGCTGTTTCTTTTACATCAGGGTTTGAGAAAGCTATTTAAATAGAAGGATTTGACATGAATGATTTTAAATAGCACATATATTCATAGCATCAGGCTGAGAAAAAACAACCAACTTCCTTTACATGCTCTGAAGGGCTGTGGTTAACTTATTGACATACAGATAAGCC
The DNA here is from genome assembly GCF_028858725.1 of Colius striatus. Classification (NCBI taxonomy): domain Eukaryota; kingdom Metazoa; phylum Chordata; class Aves; order Coliiformes; family Coliidae; genus Colius; species Colius striatus. The sequence continues at coordinate 3,306,638 of NC_084761.1, read as the reverse complement.
TGTTTAACTTTGCTGTGCTTCAAGCAGATACATTCTAATGAAACCAGTGCTTTTAAGGTTCATCTACTCTGAGTTACAGTGTAATTAATCTGTGCCCAGGAAGGTGAGGAGCAAAACATGTCCACAGAGCCCGCAGTGCCACAGAGACAAGGGCGTACTGCTCATGAGGTGAAGAGGCAGGTGTTCCCCATACAAATGGATTTATACCATGAAAGTCAAGCAAAGTAGAAACAAAAAAACCCAAAGCACTCCCCAATAAGTCCCAGTCAGTCTCCATAAACACACAGCTTTTAAATTGACATAAAAATGCATATGGAATCTTCAGTAAATGGAAAGTATAGTGGACTGTATGATACATCTATCTGTATGAACCCCCATGCAAGGGCTGCCAGGACACAAATCAGGCTTTTAGTTGCACTCTAACTTCCAAACACACCAAGAAGTTGTGCTTACCTTGTTTTCTCTGTAAACAACCAATCTCTGGTAATACTGATCAAAATTCAACATCACTTCAACTTTATCAATAGGTAAGATTCAGTGAAGGCAATGGAACCTCCCTACTTGCAGTCATATATCCATGAATTTGGTCTTAGATTTGTAAAAATGCTTCAAGCTGAGTATTTCTGGCCCCCATTTACAGCCTTTCACAGAGCTGATGAAGCATGCATAAAATCTAATAACATTCCAACCACTGCTGAATTCTCTACTGTCTGCTGTTGACCATAAAGTGGGTTGTGATTTACTATTGCCTTCAAGTGGAGTGTTTGTTGCAACTAAATTCCTTGATACTCCATCAGTAATAGAGTTCATTGAGGCCCAGGAAGCTTTTAAAGGGGTTAAAGCTTCCCTGATTGCCTTGTGTCTGTGAGTCCCAAGTTCACAATGCATTTTATTCTAGCAAAGGTGATTCATAAGCTATTGAAAAATCTATTTTCATATTGTTGACACCACTTTCTCTTTCTAGTCAACATTTGTTTCAGCTCAGGTTTGCAGAAATCTTTAAGGTAAAACCATTCTGAACTCAAGCCAATGGTAGACAATTGCTGTAATTTGTACTGCTGCAGTACTTGCAAGCAGGAACATCTGCCTAGCATAATTCACACACAAAGAAAAAGCTGCTGCCTCCCCAGGAAGTAACTATTTAATTGTAGAGAAATGGAAACAAACAACTGGGATAACTGAGGTAATATTGAACTGATGTTCACATCAGCATAGGAATTGCTGCAAGAAACCTCTTTACCTCAGGTTGGTATACTCAGACCACAGGGCACTCACTTCTAGGATGTTATCTTGAAGGTTAGCCAGGCTGGGTTTAGAGGGTTTTCTGAGGCTGCAGGATGGGGAAGACAGTATAAACCTAAACAAAAACAAGTTTATACTCTTTGCAAGTGTCCTGTTGACACTATGGATGGTGTACACAAAGCAGCAAACATCAGAATGGGGGAAAAAATATATATATTTTCATGTTATTGGGTGAACATGATCTGCAGAGAGGGAGAGGAAGCTTGTGATTCTACAGTATAATCACATGCTGATACTAGAAAGGCAGCTAGCATGTACTGCCATGGAGACAAAACTCTTTTTTGACCTATCATGGCATTTGACATTTGCAGGGATGTCATATTGCCCAGTCTTTACATACTGAGATGTCAAGGCTCAAAGATATTTTGTGGTGTCTACCAGAAGCATTACAAACCCCATAAATAACCTTTTAAGCCTTTACAGTTGCCCTAAGGCTCAGACTGTCAGTCAACAACCCATTTTAGCAAGAGTCTTTGCACTGTTTGAAGACACACACCGAGCCTGCAGCATCTGCCATCAAAATTGGGAATCTTCACGGCAAGACTCTCTCTCCCTAGCAGTGCTCCATGTGTATGCAACTGTACACAGGGATGGAAAAACCTCAGCATTCTGGCTGACAACTTCACTCTCAATAAAATAACCTGAAAAGGCTTAAAAAGGGCTTAGCAGGCATTTCAGTCTGCAAGTCTTCTGCTTCTCTCTGTGTTTTATGATCTCCGATACATCAATGGTGTGAAAGTATTCCCGTGATGTATTACTAATCCATCATTAGAGTATTGTCACCTGAGTGATGAATTGTGTGAGCACATTGCTAGAGTGCTGTCCCTCTGAAGACATATTATACAACAACAATTCCCTCTGATTTTTTTGCTTCCTCGGTTTTATTTTGTAAGGACTTCAGGTGCACATTCACAAGCTTATTTCTCAGTTGTTCTGATCCCTGCCTAGTCATTTACCCTGCACTACTGGATATTTGAAACTATGAAATCACTAGAAAGGATTATTCCACAATTCATAGAAATGACTGAGCAGGTGAAAGGCTGTGAAATCACCTCACCCCCACCATCCCCCCCAAAAAAATCTAAGCAGCAACAAAAAGCAGAATTGCAACACATTAAAGCAATTACTGGCAGGGTACAAAGGAGAAGTTGCATGAATACAAAACAAAGCTCGGACAGTATGAGTTTAGCATGGATAAATGGTTCCCATTTGGCTCATCCAACAAAAAACTTTGAACTGTATTGCAGATTTCCCTTCTTTACTGCCTATTTCACAGCAAGAGGAAGAATGGTAGTTATTCACAAGCAATGATGGGTTTGAACAATTTCTAAATTGCCAGACTCTCACTCACTTTCTATATTGTGCACCTTATATCTCTGCATCAATCTCTGAAGAAGTAGACATCATTATTCACACTCCTATAAAGGAATATCAAGACATAGAAAGACCAGCTGATTTATTGAGATCTTCTGATAGCTGAAGAGTAGGTCTCCTGAAGCCTCTCCCCCACAGCTATCAAGACCATTCCTCAGATCTTAAGTGCTCTTTTATGTCATAAAAGATATTTATTTTGACAACTGTACCATTTTCTATGTATCACAAGAAACTCCTCAAGACCTTGTGGCTCTGATGTTCACTTCTTTGAAGCACAGCCCTCTGCTAGCACAGTTAGGGCAGCCTTTTTGCCCTTATAAATTGACATAAACAGCTACCTCCTAAGACTCAGCTCTAACTTGGTTTGATTAATGTGTGTTTGTGTTGGCTTTTTGCTTTGTTTATAATATACTTTCCAGTGTCACTTACAAGCAGAACTTGTACTCTTCAGAGTACTTTGGAGAACTCTGCCTTCACACCACCACTTCTTCTTCCTTGTTTTACATTTCCCACCTTTCCCTTGAAGCCCCAAGTGCTGTTTCTCTGAGTGATTATATCTGCAGAATGTATAGAAAACTGAGTGGTCTCCAAAAACTTTTCTGCCAACCTTCCCTTTCTTGAGCAACACCATAATCTGTCTTACACAAAGATGGAAATAACAATGAAATTATTTTGTCATCAGAAAAATATGGCAATGGCTAGTGTTAACTTATCACTTTGATTTGATGTGGCTCAATATCTCTCCCCATGTTGATCTAAAGGAGATGACAGTTTCAGAAGCTGCATTTCCTTTTTCCTTACAAGCTAATTGTCCACGTGTCTACCTAACAAATTAGGAAGCTACTTCAGCTTGCAAAAGCCATTTATCTAACTAAAGACACAAAGTCTTAAAGGAATGAAGAACACAATATGACAACAAAGCAAATCAGCTCTATCCCCGTGTCCTTTGGCCTAAAGGCAGAATAGGTAAAGTGGAGGTTTATGTTCTTAATATCAATATTCAGTAAGATCTGCTAAAATGACCCATTTGAGATGCTCAGGCACAAGAAGATGAAGGAAATACTGAAATAGTAAAAGTGTGCATGAAATACATGAGTCTCTAATGCCTGTCAAAAGATTTGCATTAAAAAGCTTATTCGTCACCTGAAGTTCCCAGAAAAGAAAATGACAACCAAATGTAGGTCAGTTCAAATCCACTTAGTTATAGTTCACTACCATCATTTGGTCTCAACTCAGTAAAGCATTTCAGCTGGGCAACTTATCTCCTATTTACAAGTTCACTTAGATAGACTTCTATGGTATTTTGGCTCTTGACTAATTCAGAGAGATGCTTCATTTTAGGAAATAATAAAATCACTTTCAAACAAAACAAAAGAAGGAGCTCAGAGAGCCTGGTGAGAAACAGAAGGACCAAAAAAAAAAGCTTGAAAGGACAGCATCTTCAAACCTGCTAAAAGCAGCATTAAAAGACAAAAAGCTCAACTGTAAAGAGAAGCAGCAAAGCACTTAGAAATGCTAAATTTATTCTGGGCAGAATACAAACTCTTTTCTGCCTTGCCAAGTCTCCTTCTTACATCAGACATCGAATTTTCCGAATATAACCTAGTAATTATTGATGACTTGCTTTTTTTTAAATACCCAAGATAAAAGACTGACAGGGACTCTTGGAGAGCTCTTCCAAAAAAAGCCTAGAGTTTCCCTTTGAGCAGAACTCATATCTTCAGCATACAGCTCTTGAATATCTGGGAAAATGAATGGATGCCCATGTGCAGCAGCACATGACAGAAAAAGCTCCTAGAAAGATCCTAATATGTCTGTTGGATTCTGCCAGACTTTTATTTGTGATCCCCTTCAGAAACTAAATAGATATTCTGTGAAGGATTGCAGTATACAGAGAAAGCTGAGTGAGGACACACCAGTAGAGGCTCCCAATTCAAACAGCAGTTTCCATTCCCCATCAGTAGGATACACCACGGTGAAGTCAATATATTTTTCTAAAGGTTCATACTCAAATGGCCTTTGCAACACAAATTGGTTAACAGAGACATCAAGCTATTTGGAAATATTTAATTTACCTGTACTTTTCAAATCAAATTTGGCCACTGACTTCAAAAGTTCACTTGAAATCACTTTTAGCTTTCACGATTTTGAGAGAATTGAATGCTGTTTATTGAATCACAGATTGCCCTTTAACTCTGGAGATGGTTAAACCAAAAGAGAGAACAGGACTGAAATAGGCAGAATTTTGGTCAGCACCACCACTCTTGTTAAACATATTCATTAAGGACCTGGATGAGGGGACAGAGTGTACCCTCAGCAAGTTTGCTGATGACACCAAACTGGGAGGTCTGGGTGATTCTCAACTGACTGGAGAGTTAGGCAGAGAGGAACCTCATGAGGTTCAACAAGGATAAGTGCAGAGTCCTGCATCTGGGAAGGAACAACCCCATGCACCAGCACAGGCTGGGGGTTGAACTGCTGAAGAGCAGCTCTGCAGAGAGAGACCTGGGAGTCCTGATGGATAATAAACTAAATATGAGCCAGCAACATGCCCACGTGGCCAAGAAGCCAATGGCAGCCTGAGGGCATCAAGAGTGTGGGCAGCAGGTCAAGGAACATTCTCCCCCTCTACTCTGCCCTTGTGAGGTCTCATCTAGAGTATTGTGTCCAGTTCTGGGCTCCCCATCTCAAGAGGGACAGGGAACTGCTGGAGAGAGTCCAGCACAGGGCCACCAAGATGATCAGGGGACTGGAGCATCTTTCATACGAGGAAAGGTTATGGGATCTGGGGCTGTTTAGTCTGGAGAAGAGGAGACTGAGGGGTGATCTTATTAACATTTATAAATATCTGAAGGGTGGGTGTCAGGAGGTTGGGACATCCCTCTTTTCTGTAGTAGATAGTAACAGGACAAGGGGTAATGGGATGAAGCTGGAACACAAGAAGTTCCACTTAAATATAAGGAAAAACTATTTCACTGTTCAGGTGAGGGAGCCCTGGCACAGGCTGCCCAGGGGGGTTGTGGAGGCTCCTTCCTTGGAGGTCTTCGAGACCCACCTGGACTTGTTCCTATGCAACCTGATCTAGGTGACCTTGCTTCTGCAGAGAGGTTGGACTAGATGACCTTTAAAGGTCCCTTCCAACCCCTACCATTTTATGATTCTATGGGGTGTTATTTGTGTGTCTTGACCTATCAGAAGAGATGGAAGAAGAGGAAAAGAATAAGAAAATAATTTTTGTTTTCAAGTTTCAGCCTGCAGCTTTGCCAAGTACCCAACTAACTAGAAATTTTAAGCAAGGTGCTCAATTAAAGAAATCCTGAATTTATCACCTATGGGTTCACTTGCACCATTCAGCCATTCAGTGGCAACTGAACAAGTGTATAAGGTACATGTGTTCTACAAATAGATAATAGTCCTAATCTTACAATGAACCACATATACAAACCGAGGATGCTGAGGTGTATTTTGTTAAGAACAATCATATTAGAAAATGTTAAGATGGTCATGGCTTCTGAATGCTGAAATATATTAGTTGCAACCATAGCAACTCTTGTATAGAAGGACATATTGATCATTTTAAACTTGTTTACTCAGGCTAAGTAAATCAGCACTTTAGATACATCTATTATACTTCATTAGATTCTATGTTTAATAATTAGTAAGTGTTTATTTAGCAGACAGTACAATAACTGTGTAATCAAATATAGATTTGCAAATCTCATTTTAAAGCAATACTGACACAGAAATGACTGCCAAAGCCTTTTTCTGTCCAGTGTTGATTTTGGTATAAACTTCTCCAAAGTTTTGCAGCATTCAGTAAAATTGCTTTTTTTCATACCTCTTAACATCATATTCAAGCTCTGTTTTTCCATCTTCACTCTCTTCCTTCCCACAGGTAGGATAAAAGATTTGATTAACATGGTTTCTAATCTTTCCCTATCCTAGACTTCAAGGTTTTCTACAGCTTCACAAAGGCTTCATCATACCATGAGTACCAATGAAAGCCAGGACAAGGCCAACTAGGCAAAAACTAAAATAGGTATAAATTAGCATGGACACATATTGATGGTATAACCCCACAACAACAATTGTCAGTTCTCTGCATTACCAAATCACTCAGCAGTACAAATTATTAGCCATATTATTCAAAACTCACCTGGATGAGTTGCTGTGTGACCTACTCTAGGTGGTCCTGCTCTGGCAGGGGGGTTGGACTGGATGAGCTTTCAAGGTCCCTTCCAGCCCTTGAGATTCTGTGATTCTGAGATTATCCAGGCAGTATGGTAAGAATTTATGCAAAAAAACCCCAGTCTTTTAGGACAAATTTGATGTTACATTGATGAGACTTGATCTGTCACAAAGCCTCTGGCACAAGCTGAAGCCATTGTGGGGTCTCGTTTGGTTGTTTTTCTACATTAAAACAAAGTGGAAGAATCAGAGTGATGCAACACTGGACAAGAATTCTCCCTCAGAAAACCACAATATTTTTATTGCATTGATATGAACTAAAGCCAGATTTATTACAATGGCTGAGTCTATCTGTTAAATTCCTTCCAATTCAGCAAAGGTACTACCTTTTGCTGAGCTGAGCTCAGAGGTAAACTAAACTTTGTGCTTCTGCTGCACCTTCTATCCAGAGATATGGAAGCACATTACTAGCATTATTAATCCTCTAGAAAGGGACAAAACATTCATCCCCACTTAGCAGCTGGATGAGCTTACACAGCAAGTCAGCAATACACACACAGCAGTCCTGCTCTGCAGCTTATATACCTGCTGTTGAACTGTTGACTTCAACATGGTTACTATGAATTTACATCAGTGTGATTCTAGCCAGTCTTGATCACTGTCTTCCAGCAGGATTTTAAGCAATTAAACTTAATGCCATGCAGATATCTACCAAAAACAATGTAGCAAATGGAGTTCTGGAAAAAGCAAAGTAGAATTTCTGTCTGAGCAGTTCAAGCACCTGATCTCTAAACTTACATCAGAGGCATTCCCTTCCTTACTCCATCTCTAAAAAAGTCTGCCTGGTTTTTGCCTCCTAGTAAAATACTGCTCATATGGACACACACAACACAGGTTCTTGCTTTCAACAGTGCTGTAACAGCCTGTATATGCTAGGATTCCCTTTTTTGTTTGATCACCATGGTACCCCTCTCCTCTGCTCTCTGGCAAACTAAAGCATATATACTCCACCCAAAGTCAAGTTTTCTATCCTATTGCAGAGTCAAAAGGTAGAGTCACACCATGCTGATTTGAATTGGAGGTAGTTCCAGGTCATAACAGACTCATACTTGTGCTGTGACCAAGGCTGAGATTACCCTAGCTAGCTCACTTCTCTTTCTGCATTAATGTTTTCAAGTCTCCCACAAATACCTCCTGCATGTCAGCTTAGACAAGCACAAGAGTAAAGAAGGCAGTGACTCATTTCACTGGACAGGCATCTCCTTAGAAGCCCTGCTGACTGGATCTTATTGCTTTTTTTTTTGCCTGCATTTTGAGAGTTGCAGGTAATGCTGACTTACTGATGTGCACGATGAAAGAAGCTTCAGAACTATAGATCAAAGGCCCTTCATTATACATCTCTAATGACTAGCATCTGAACTACACTCATCCAAATACCAGGCAGTGTAGTTTTGTCAATTAGTGTTGTGCTGGTGTCAGCTGAAGTAATACAAATTTGGGGTACTACAGAAGGGAACATTTCCCTATTTAATTCCCCATTTGCTCTGAACATTGGGCTGGGTTTGAGGGAGATTTTTAAACAACCAAGAAACTCCTTTGTTCATGATCTGAAGGCTGCAGCATTCAGAGCTCAATTCCAAGTCCTCAATAATGAGTAAGCAGCTTCAATGATCACTCATCTTAGCAAAGATTGCAGGACTGAGCCCAAATTACTTTCTTCTCCCCCCTCAAAACACTGCAAGCATCCATCTCACACTACCTATATCTTACCCAGTGAGTTTACAGAGAACTTTTCAAACAGGAAAGAGAAACCAAACTTACTTTAAGCGTGAATAACTCTACTTGACATTTTCCAACAAACGCTGTTATTCAGAATAAGAGTAACTAAAGTGGAATTAAATGATCTAATATAATGCAGTATCTTTGCTGAGTAAGAACCATGACATATAAATTGTTCAAGAGCTGTTATAAGTGAAGTCCTCACATAGAAAAGCCTCTGCTCCACAGTGAAACAATTCACAGATGCTGAAAATGGGATATTTTGATGAGAAACAAAACTAGGCTCTTACTTACACTTGTAATCATTGAGGAACACATGCAGAGCTGACTGATTAGAAGCCTGGAGCTGATATATTAGTCAAAATTACCTGGACTAATTAGAGTCAATTTAATCAGACCAGCTAGAAACAGGAGAGAGGATGAAGCTGAACCTGAAAAGCAATTCCTAAGAAAGCCCTGTGAAACCCACTGGTGAAATATGACATCTGCTACTGCAACACTGGTAGCACTTCAGTAACCAAATTAAACCCTGCTATAATTTTGGCATGCCAGAAATGCTTTCAGGGATATTATTTCATTTATAAATGAGATGATAGCTCAAACTCCCAGTTATCAGGAGCTGAACACCTCTGATGTTCCATTCAACTCCTCTCTACCCACCAGAACGTGCTATATCTTCCTTAGAAGAATTAAACTATGCATTTCTATAAGAGCTGTGGCCAGTTTCATCTACTTGCTAGAGGAAATTCCCTAGGTAACAACTCGCTTGTTCTATCTATTCAAAATAGTTCTCCCTCACAAACAACACATAGAAATGTGATTTTGACAAAATGACAGGTTTCAATGTCTTTGCACACTGAGGGCAGCTTTCCGCCTTTAATCTGTGTGAGCTACTATGAATAGTGTTAAGAGTTAAACACAAATTTGCAAATGTCCTTTGAGGATGCACCCCAGTTAATATATTCCTTTATAAATCTAAATGTTAAAATGAAAGACATATGAAGAGATTGACAGTGAAAAGTCTTGCTTTGTAGGATAAAATGAGATCTTTAAGTGATGTTTAGTATCTTCATGTGTCAAAAAGCAAGCAGCAGCTCTGCATATCAAACAAAGCATGTTGATAACGAGGCAAGGCTTTGCTAAGTTGTGCCAAGCTGATTTGTAACATGCATTTGCTTTGTACTTTTCAGTCTTCAAGAGCACTTTTTTACCCACTTTTGACTGTGAAACAGATAGATACATTGACTCTTTGTTTGGGGCATATTTCTTGTGGAGAATTTCACATAGAGGAGGTGAATTAGATAGTTGAAGTTCTGGCCTGAGAACAGCAGCTTCCAAAAGAACACTTTGTATTACTTCTTTGGATAACTGCTTACCATTGATTTACTTTCTGCTAAATGCAAAAAAAGAGCACAATTTACCCTGGGGTTTGTTCTGTGAGAGAAAGAAGAAACTTTCTTGGAAAAACAGTATTTTAAAAGAATTGGAGCTACTAACATGGGTTGATGTCATTTTCCAACACTAGTTCATTTGCTAAGAACAAAAATGGAGTTAAAGGAACAAATGGCATAGCAGTCCTATATTGGAATGCACATTTAGGAAAAAATTCAGTGTCTTTCCTCTCTATGACTTTAGAGAACGTGTCTGCTCATCCAACAGATCTTCATTTGTGAGAGCTTAATCCCTGTAGGTATCAATAGAACCACAGTCTGCATTCAGCTCAGAAAAACTCAGCAGCTTCCTCATCCCCACTGGGGCAACCTGTCTGAACTCCAGACAAACAGCAAGGCATGTGTTTAGAGGGAGAAAATGTGTTCAAAGTGAAGCAGAAAAGCTAACAGACATACTGGAAGCATACAAGAAGCACATACTCACACAAGAAATGTGATATCCAAAGGCTAAATCAAAGGTGCTCAGAGGCAGAACTATGGAAGAAGGGGCAGATGCAAGGCCAAACAATCTCCTCTGACTATCTCTGCTATTGAACCCCTGAATGGATGCACAGCAGGTTTGACTTGTGAAAACCCATTGTTTCACCCATTGTTCTAGCAGGTTGCTTGTGGAATCTCTGTAGAAGAGATCCATTTCTCACTGCATACTGTGACTAGTCCGCAGAGCATATTCTTCACACTGCAAATACTCTTTCCTGTATGTGAAGCACAGCAGATGTAACTTGCCCCAAGAAAGAGCCTTCTGACACCTCTCACTTATTTACCCACCTGCAAAATCATAGAATTATAGAATGGTAGGGGCTGGAAGGGACCTTTAGAGATCGTCTAGTTCAACTCCCCTGCAGAAGCATGTCCCACCTAAATCAGATCACACAGGATCGTGTCCCAGGCGGGTCTTGAAGACCTCCAAGGAAGGAGCTTCCACAACCCCTCTGAGCAGCCTGTGCCAGGGCTCCCTCATCCTCACAGTAAAATACTTTTTTCTTATATTTAAATACAACTTTTTACATTCCAGCTTCATCCCATTACCCCTTGTCCTGTTGCTAGATATCCTCAGCTTGCGAGATACAAACACCAATCACAGGAGCATCAGGTAAAGAGTTTTGATTCTTTTCTTATCCTCCTTTGCTACTGGCTGGCACACAATTTAGTATTGTTACTTTGGAAAATATATCTTGAGTGTGTAGACATTTCTTCCTGTGCAAATATTTGAGATGTAGTAGCTGAGAGTTTCAAGTGAAATGAAAGATAGTAAACAGAAAAATAGCAGCTATTGGAAAGGCTTTCAAATCTCAGAGCAGTGGGGGATGACAACCCAGAAGCTGTTAGTGTATCTAAAAGATGGAAAGACATTTTTATATTATAAATAAAGACATAAATAAAATGAGTGGGACAATCCAGTGAGATTTCTTTGACTCTCAGAGCCAAAAACATGAAGAGCATGTTTCAAAAACTAATCTTATCTTTTTCCTCTAAGGTCTGCTACACAAGCACAGATGAAAAACTATTGGGAAACAGAAAATAACCTGGATTTGATAATCATGATGTAAGTTTCTAATAACTTACAGGCAATTCCACCCTAAATATAGTGAATTCTAAAATGCTTTAGGACTCAAGTTCAGATTTTAACTGCACAAAATATTGGATTTAAGTGCTACAGGTTCAGTGAAACTTTAACAGCTCAAGAGGGACAGGGAAGTGCTGGAGAGAGTCCAGTGCAGGGCCATCAAGATGATCAGGGGACTGGAACATCTTTCATATGAGGAAATGCTGCAGGAGCTGGGGCTGTTTAGTCTGGAGAAGAGGAGACTGAGGGGAGATCTTATTAATAGTTACAAATATCTAAAGGGTGGGTGTCAGGAGGTTGGAACATCCCTTTTTGCTATAGTAGCTAGCAACAGAGCAAGGGATGATGGGATGAAGCTGGAACACAAAAAGTTCCACTTAAATATATGAAAAAACTATTTCACTGTGAGGGTGAAGGAGCCCTGGCACAGGCTGCCCAGAGGGGTTGTGGAGTCTCCTTCCTTGGAGGTCTTCAAGACCCACCTGGACATATTCCTATGCAACCTGATCTAGGTGACCCTGCTTCTGCAGGGGGGCTTGACTAGTTGATCTCTAAAAGTCCCTTCCAATCTCTACCATTCTAAGATTCTATGAGTTCTGGATGTCTAACACAGAAATTATATTTAAAGAACCAGAAGATACATGTATAGTTGAATGTGAAGAAACAATAGTCTCAACAGTAACAACACAGACCTATGGAGCTAACCAAGTTGCAATAGTACCAGACCTAGAAAAGAAAGGAGCTGGAAGACCATATTGTTACCACATACTGTAAATCTCCTTGTAAACTTTGGCTACTTCCTAGCAGCAGAAAGTATATGAGGAATTTTGACTTTTCCCCTTTTGAGCCCTCAGTATTCACAACTGTAAATCACCATGTGGTTTACATAGGAACAGCTAGAATCACAGAATCACAGAATGGTAGGGGTTGGAAGGGACCTTTAGAGATCATCTAGCCCAACCCCCCTGCAGAAGCAGGTCCCACCTAGATCAGGTCACACAGGAACGTGTCCAGGCGGGTCTTGAAGAGCTCCAAGGAAGGAGCCTCCACACCCTCCCTGTGCAGCCTGTGCCAGGGCTCACTCATCTCACAATGAAATAGTTTTTCCTTATGTTTAAATGGAACTTTTTGTGTTCCAGCTTCATCCCATCAGCCCTTGTCCTGTTGCTAGGTACAATAGAAAAAAGGGTTGCCTCAACCTAGAATAACTGAAATATATTTGGAAATCATCACATGTAGGTATCAGGTCTCCTCCATAACCTCCTTCACACTCCCAGAAGCAGTGCAATCCCTATCTCATTTAGCAATAAAGACTAGGGCAAACTATCCTTTCTTCATTTTTAATATTCAAGTGTCTTTGCATTTACTGATTACAGAGGAGCCAGAATCAGAAGGCAGATACTTGTTTCTTTCCTGTGTTATTTCTAGCTGACTCAGAAGAAGGGAGAAGTACAACTTAAAGCCTAAAAACTTGTTGTTAGAAGATTTTCACTTTGCAGCCTCGGATTCAGACATCTCAGGTGAGACTGCTAACTGAGCTAACCCAAACACTAACCATAGGAGATCTCATGATTCCTTGTTGTCTGATGCTATGCTGTCACCTATGTACTTCAATTACTGTCTGTCTAAAAGCATGCAATTCTGTTGTGAAAACTATCTTAGGACTGTGCTTTGTAGAAGAGTAGAAAGAAATGGGACTTGCAGGGGTAGTCACATGAGCTTCTACTGGCTGATAATTTGGACCCAGAAGGCTAAGGTAGAAATTTAAGCTTTATACTGTAAATGTACAAAAGACAACACTCCAGCAGGATTAGGGACCAAATTTGTTAGGTTTTTATATTTCTCCAGCATCTCTAATTCTAAGAAAATGTAGTAATTATACCAAGTTAATGCAATTAAATAATTTATTAAAGAGGAGAAAAATCCCAACAAACATGTTCTTACATCACAAGATTTTGAATGGATGAACCTGCTTCCTTAAAGAACACAAATTATTAATAGGAGACTAACAGTTGTGCCAGTGTGTGCATGTGCCAGTGTCTCAAAGTGCCTTCTGGTGTGTTTTGATATTGAGGCTCCAAAAGTGACCTCTGGAGACAAAAATCTAAGTAGTTATATGTGAACTAACCAAATCATTTGTCCTCCAAATGCACAAATCCATGAAACAATATGGTAAGATTAGTGTTATTAGAGTGCATTTGTTTACTTTGTTCCCAATTTCAACACACAGCCCTTATTTATAAATCACTGTAGCACATTCACAGTGGCAGGATTTAAGCAGGTTATCTAAATATCCAAAGAGGAACACTTTAAGTGTTTAAGTGTTTAAGCAACACTTTAAGTGTTGCTAATGATACATATGGTCTATTTGTTTTCTCAATACTTAAGCTCTTATCACAGAGACTGAGAACCTGTATTGGGATTAGGATTTTGTTTTAAACAACAAAAGTCAGCATGGCAAACTGCTAATGCAATGATGTTTACAGCACTATCAACCCAGATTTAGACTTTAGCAAGCTATTTCCTTCTGCAAACAACCTGGTTGATGAACTTTGGACAAGTAACTGAACATGCTCTGGAGGGTACAGTGTTCCTACTACAGGGAGCTGCATTCACTGATCTCTGTTTGCATCTTACTGAATGCTGACTAATCTTTAAACATTCAAAATCAGGAAATTCTTAGCCAGTAAATCTCAACCTATTTAAACAACTTGCTACACTTTTTTCTCTGGAAGAGCCCAGTAGTTCAAATGGTCAATGCCTATATCATTATGATCAAATGGCATCATAATGATACAGGAACACAGTCCATCTGTTATTGATAGGAGGGTTGGAACCTCATTTACCAGCTTTAATGTCTTTGCACTGCTGTGCTGTCTATCTAACACACACTAATCAATGTAAAGAATACTAAAATTATAGTTACAGTAAATTCCTGCACATCTTTTGCCTGTGCATTGAACAGTTGAGCCAGAGAGTCCCAGGTAGGCTGGAAACAGCCCTATTTTACCTAACAAGCCTTAGGGCAATGTACAATATGGCAAGTATCAATTTGAATTTAAGTTTACAGAGACTGATTAACAGCTACAGACTTCTTACAAGTCATAAGTTATGACAATAGTGTACCTCTCCAAGATAATGTCCTTCTCACATCAAGCTTATCTTCATACAAAGGGTTTGCACCTTTAAATATAAAGCATCCAAAGCTACATACCACTGAATTCAGAAGTTCTGTACTGAAATGTGTATTACTTCTACACTGTACTAAACTGAATTTTGTATTTGCTCATTGCATTGCATATCTAAGACATGTAGGTTCTCTAAAAATCTATTTTTGTGGCTGTCTGATTGTTCTGGGACATTCACAGAATCATCTCAGTTTCTGGCTCTCTGGCCACCACTCTACTGATAACTATTTTTGTCACTTATCAAATGCTAGAGAACTAATAAAGAATCAAAAGAACATCAACCACAGACTTGAACTCCAACATTACTTGTGAGTTCCAGATGAATGGAGAAGTTGTGCTAAAAGAATAAAGATCTTGAGTTTTAATGAAGAGTTCCCACTGTACCATCAGGTATTTCTCAAGACAGATAGATCCTGAAAGAGCAGTACTTTGCATCATCACTGGCACTTCTATTTGATTGACTTCTTTTAGTGTCCCTTAACAGAACCAGTTCAAGAATCATGTGTACTGTAATGTAGAGTAACACCAAACAGCAAAACATTTAATGAGTGGGTAGTTGCAATGGCATCTGGTTATAATACTGGGAAAAACAAACAAACAAAAACAGTCTGGACATGTTTGAGTTGAAAGCCCAATATACTCAAATACTTCCCTTCCTTCTCCCTGTATAAAAGTTGTTCTTTTTCTCCTGTTTATGGTAAACAAATAAGGGAAGTAGCAACCAATTTAAATCAATCACCCACTCCCCTTCTATTCTCTGTACTCTGAAGGCTCACACACTATGTCAACGGAGATCACTTCTACAAATAGAAAATCTCCCCTAACACATTATATTTTCCCTTCTTATTTTCACATTCACTGAGATTGGTTGAAAATGTGCCTGATATTAAATTAAGACTGTAGGGATGAGAAATAGATGATACTAGTTTTAAATCATAAGGCCTAAGAAAAGACACTTCAAGGTAAGAAGAACATCTGCTATCCTTCATACAGGAGTGTAACAACTTCAAACCCTAAATGACAGCAGTACATGCCATCTGTACTGTCATCATTATTCACTGTCCCTTGTTAATATTGCAAGTTTGGCCAATCACATAGGCAGCATGCTTTATGACTTTTAAAAAAGCTACAAAAACAGAGATGGTAGCCTAGAGGGTAAAAGAGATACAAAATCCCCTATCCAAAAGCACAGATGCTGACAGGCAGCAGAATAGAAATAAAACTTGACAATCAACTGTGACAGTTTAAAATTTCACCTGCCTTCTCATATACCAGAATTATCCTTCAGAAGTTTTCAGTCATCTTCTCAATAACAAAGCATTGCTAGAGCAGCATTTATGACAGTGTCTTCTTGGCATTTCTTATGTTGAAAATTAAAAAACTACTAATAGTATCTACATTTAAAACATTGGAAATGCGTTAAAGATGATCTGATGCATCTATGGGCAAAGTCTTTTACAGTGTTGTATGTTATTATTCCTGAAGAGATCTGCAAATTCAGAAGAGATATTTTTTTACTTCCCTAACTTTCAGGGTCAACCATTTCTTTTTCTTCAATTTTACAAGTTCTTGTACCCCAAACACCTAAAAAAAGACAAATATCCAGGTTGTGATTCAGATCCAATTGATATTTTTGCAGGAGTCCACCTATGTGAACATTTTCCCCAAAACTAAATATTTAATTGGACTCAACTTTAAAAATCAAGACAGAAAAAACCTGCAAGCAGCACGGATAGAAACCCTTTAAAGAGCAAACCATTCCCAGGCACCATCTCCTGTAAAATGCCACTCACATCAATGATCATTCTAAATATATTCTTACATGTCTCATTTTCCATGTTGGCTTTTTTTTAATCACAGAGTATGTTAATACTGTCTTGCCTTTCTCTTTTACTCAATATTCATCTTTAGCATTCTTAAGTGCAAGGACTTTTAGCAGCTATACACTTCTTCTAGATACCATGATGTGCTAGATCAGTTCTACAAGCCTGCATAGCATTGGACAAAATCTTCAGCATTTCTTTTTCTCTCCAACTATGTTTGTTGTTTCCATGTTTGTTTTCAAAAAGATAGCTTGCACTCATATCTGAGAAACAAAGGCAATACTATGCACTAAAGATATGTCACTTGAAACATTGGAAATGACACTATGAGAAGGTTTTTACTGGTTTGATCAAAATAAGTGATCTAAGGCACAGAAGGAAAGAAAAACAAACCATTCTTTTTCTCCTCCCTCTTCAAGTTGTACAACACAGTATCAGCTGCTGCCTCTGCAGCAAAGAGAAAGAGTATCCAATAGAGATTTATGGTTACTAAATTTCCACAGGCCTTCCAGTTTCTTTAGTCTCTGAATGAATGCACTCCTACACCTGAGGGTCTTTCATATCAGGTATATGGTAAACCTTCCAAATAACACTTTTAGCTATGACTGAGGTTGCACATCCATGATTCATTGTTGGAACTCAGTTTTCTTTAAATGTGGTGGCCTAGTGATGATGAGAAAGGTTAGATATTTACACAAGGTCTTACACAAGTATTTATCCTGAATTCAGTTTAGAGACTTTGCAACACATAACTCAGCCATCAACTGCAAAGTTTTCTCTGGTCCCTTTATTTTCCTTTCTTGTCTAAATCTTACCCACTGAAGAAAGAAAATGAACTTAACTATTGTTGTTGTTGTTTCATCATTCCATTACCATGTAGATAAATTGTAAGTTAGCCTGATGATTTAGAGAGAAAACCTGTACAAAGTTTTTACCTGCATGTAGCACAGAGAATACCTTTGATCAAGGTTTATAAGCAAAGGCCTCTTCCCAAGGATTCATGCCAGCTTCCTAATGAAAAATCGATACATTCTGGGAGGGAGCATCTGGAGAATTAGCTTTCTGATTTAACAAAGCATCCCTCACTCAAGGATTTAGGTCTGTTTGAAGCTTCCAGATCTTAAATCACACTTCAAATTTAAGAGTGAGCCTGACTGTTTCTCTAAATACAAGTCCTAAGAAAGCATTTTTGCATTTGTAGCCCAGGAAATCATTGTCACAAGAGCTGTTACCATTCAGATTTTCTGTTTTGCTATATCCAGATCCAGCTGTATTATTTAGTCTTTCCATACAACTATGAATTGACAACAAAAAAGCTCATACAGCTAAAATATTTACCTGCACTAACAGAATTAATGTGATTTGTTAACAAGTCCTTTGTTAATATTGAAATAACCAATGCTTTCTTCCCAGTGGTTTCAATGCCTCCTTCTGCATCATCATACTTTTCAAAGGCATCTGTAGAAGTGCTGTCTGTCCCTTTTCTTTCCAGAAGGGCACCAACTTGATGAGGTGCTGAGGAAGTATAAAAAGGAACAAAATTATGTAACATCTATTGAAACCTTCATGTTTAAATTCCTTTCCACTGAGGCTGCCAAAAAAAAAAGTGCAATTTTTATTGAGCTATGGAATCCAATAAAACTCTAACACTGCAAAGGCTCTGGGACTGCCTTAGGTAATAATGTATGTATGACTGGGAAGTCAGTTTTTACCACCATATAGCCTAAGGTTTGTTCTCTTTTTAATCTAAACTTTAACTTATCTTTTCTTCAGGTAAAAACTTTACAGAATGATTGTTACCTAATTAGAAATCACAATCTTGTCTCACTGTCAACAGCAATGAGAAACACACAAATACATTTGAAGATTTGGAGCAAAATTGACTGGGGAGTACAAAATCAGTTCCCTCACATGGAGATTTAATGTCTTAGATATCAAGATCACTTTTGGAAAGATGATGGAAGCCTATGAATCATTTAAGTATTTATTGTGTGAAACACAAAATACATTACTGTTAACTGTTGGCTTGAAACACAACTGTTTTATCTCCTCTCACCAAACACAAAAAGCTACATTAATACTTTCAAACACTGCTTTTAGAGAGGGTCTAATTGATGGAGATGACCAAGAGGCTTATAACTACTTATGTGTCATGTTATATCTGACAAAACACAGCAATTCATTCCTTCTCTGTGGTAATAATTGGACTTTTTCCTGATGACCCATAAAATACTTTCACTACAAATATTATGCAATCAAATTTTATAATAATGAGTCCTCACCTAAAAAGAGGCCTCATTTTAGCTGCCATGCATAGCAAACTACTGAAAAAAAAGGTTGTGGTAGGAATTCATCTTATTTTCTCAACATCAGAGTATTTTAAAAGAGAAAGAAAACTTATTGACAGCTTTTTGAGCAATTCTCAATTAATTTTTGGGGGATATCTTCTCCACTATGACACCATACTGACCAAGTACCTGCTAAGCATGAAAAAGGGAATTGCCTTCCATTGAAATGTTATTGAAATCTGGAGAAGTTCATCTAAGGGAAAAAAAAAAAACCCATCCTCTCCTTAAGAAAGGCACAGACTGTAGCACCATCCCTTCTCTCTTGTACTGTCCTTGACCAGGATCTATCAACTGGGCTCTGGTGACTACAAATAACTTCTGCAGTTGCCCTTTATAGACATTTTTTCTGCACCTCACTTCAGCACTTCTCCATTGCAGTATTTCAGAAATTCTGTGCATAAGGTCATCCAAATTCTATACTGACTCCAAATTTCTTCCAAAATGAACAAAGAAAGCCCCAGCTTATGGAATACAAGTAAAGAAGTCAAAGAGTGACTATCAAATGTTCACAGTCTTGACACATGGGCCTCCTGGCTTGATTTGGAAGCATTTCAATTTCACTTTAACAAAAAGCTACGAGTAACACTCTTAAAAAAGTGTCTGTGAAAAGTAGGAAGATATCTCTCTTAAAAGCTGGTATGGGTAAATGAGCCTTAGGGGCAGCAGCAAATAGAGATTTACAGAGTGAAAGGGGGAAAAATCCTAAAATAAGAAAGTCAATGCTGGCCTCCATCATGGTAAAGGGGAGGTGAGGAGCAGAGAGAGTCTGTAGCCCCCCTACAGCTGAACTAAAAGCAGAAAACCACATTTCCAAGTCTTTTACGTTTGAGCAGTATGTGCTGAGAGCTACTCTCATGCACTTTTCTCAGTGTAATGAGTATCTGCCTCATCTTGTGTTGGTGGCAGTTTAAGAAAATACTGTGCCATCCATATAGCCCCACATACCCAAGCAGATGTTGTTTTTGCTCACAGCAGTCTCATTGATGGATGTCTAACAGAGAAATCCTGTGTTGACAACTCTGGCCCTTCAGTAAGAGCACACAACTTCAAATCTTCACTAGTGATTCATTATGTTTAGTCATAACTTCATTTTGCTTTTAGTCTTTGGGATATTTCAGAGACATGATCCAGCAAGGGCAACACAGCTTGTGACAAGGTAGGTCACAGCACAGTGCTTGTGCTTCACACCTGCCCCTTCATTCTATTCTATTTGAATTTTTTCCAGTACAGTGCAGACCAAAAAGCAACCCCAGATACTGTAATTCAGGAGGGAGCAGTGAGAAGCAGCATGCAGCACTAGCAACATGAAAAGGGACATTAATTCTGATCTTCACAAGCCCAGGCTTATGATAGAATTTGTCTTCTGGATGAGTATGCAGGTGTGCTGCTTTCTGAGCTTTTATTTGGTCATTTACTAAATAGATCTTAATAAACTAAGACTGCCAGAAGCAAACGTGGCCTCTTCCTTTGCTGAGCTAACTGGGAGGTGTTAGCTACTATGTGCTAGTTACTATTATGCATATGCTAGTTACACTGCTCCAAACTAAGCAAGTTTTAACAGGAGAGCCAAAGAAATTCTGCTTGAGAAGAGTGTTGGGAAAACTCAAGTTTAGGACTAAACAAGACTCCAGTAGCTCTTTCTTTTCCAGGACAGAAGACAGATTCAGACCTTTTTCCAGCCTGCTACAAATTGAATTATTTACATGATTTGAGATAATTCCAGCACAAAGAACAGCTGTTTGCAGTAGCTAACCTGTAGCATTGCTTGGCATAAAGACATGTTGAAGAAGCTGATAGGAATTAAATAAAGCACATACCAAACTTGGACTTCCTAGGCTTTAGATACAAGCTTAAATTACTGACTACTCAGAAGCACATCTACTTCTGTCTGGCTTCTGTTAGGAGAAATACTAGAAATAAGACTCCACTGTATTTCAAAAACAAACAAGGAAACTGAACACTTATTAATAACTGTATTATAGCCAGGACAAACTTCTAGGATCTCTACAGACACTGATAATTTTCACATGCTGGACTTGTTTATTGGAATAACTAAGAATTCTTCAGTAAATATTCAGTAAGAGAGTGGGACAGGTAACATCATAAAGCAGCCTCATGGCAACAACATCAATGGCTTCACCTCAGTTTAAGATCAAGCAGACTTCAGAGGAAAAATAAATAAATAACCTTTTCCCCAGGATGGAAATCTATTCATTTCCCATCTAACCTTGCTGTCAAATTTGACATTCAGAAATCAGTAGACACTCTGGCATATTTAATCCAACGTGACTCAGAAGCATACACTGGCTCTTCTCATCACCACTCCAACATTGTTTGAAGATCTCATGACTTACACTGACAGATTTTGTCAATGTACTGCCCATGTATTTTAAGAAAGAGAAGCAGCAAAATGCAGTTTAAACAATCACAACATAGGAAAAAAATAGCATGCTTTAAACAGCAACACAAACTTTAAAGCACACTCTTCCAACACAAGAAATATTATATCTTTATAAGGCAATTTTTGCATTGTGATAGATCCAACTAAAATTCCCACCCTCTTTAGCATACTGTGTTCCAACAGCACCTTCTCACACATATTTGTAACTACATCCTCAAGATGCACTTATTCCAGCAGTGTTGTTTGGATTACAACTACAGTACAGTTGGAGTTTCAGTATTTATAGATTAGGGAATAGTTGAGGGCAAGACTTGATTTTTTTCTTTGCATATATTTAAGAGTCATCATTAGAATCACCTGCATTCTCAGGGCAATCATACATTGCAATCATTATTTCAACTAATGCAAAAGCATCATAAGTATTTGCTCAGGGCCAGATATGTGGCCAAGAAGAAGTTATCGATCAAGTAAACAAGCATCAATCAGACTACTTTGAAGAGGGATTAGCCATTTCATTTCTTAGCCATTTTCATTCCAGACTTTAAGTTTGCTGAAGTTTCAGGCATGAACAGGTTAGATTTGAAGTTACACCTTTCATATCCATGAGGCAGTGAACCATTTGAGACATAATTAAGTCCCTTTCAAGCCACCAGATCTCTGGGTACCTTTTGCAACAGTTTGCAGGGAGTCACCTCCAAAACACAACAGATGTGTGTGAAAACATATTCCATACTGGTGACAAGTGGTTACTGCTTAAAGCAGTAATTCATGAAATATTCTTGAAGTACAGATAGCAGTTCAAGTCTGTTCCCTGTTCCCATTACCCACTATTAGCCCACTAAAACCTATTACCAAGAGCATCATGACTACAGGCAGCTTCTGTTCCTACCACGCTTTGGAATGAAAGATTACTTTCATCTAAGCAATATGCTGACTTTGGCATGGATTGAATGCAACTCCAAAAGGTACCTGCTTCAGTGTTTCTAAAGGAATCCAGTGATATCATTAGGTTCTTAACACTAACAGTTTTCCTTTAAAGAGACACTCTAACTGGGGTTTGCTATTTCCTGGAGAAGACATTGGCAAAGATGTCAAGTGTTCTTCATTTCCAACCAGTCTAGGACTCATTGCAGAATAGTTTTCTTCTACTCAGGGCTTAATGCAGCACAAGCAAGAAAGTCTGATTTAATTAATTAACAAATTTAGTCTGAGATAGGCTTAGCAAATCTAAACTTCAAGGAATACACAGGGGATAAAGACTACCTCTACTTACAGAAGATTATTTGGTTAGATCCAGGAGCATTTCCACAGAAAAGCTAAACACATATGGAAACCTTGAATGGTCTTAGCTATAAAATAAGCAGAGAAAATGGTTTGCCTCTGTTATGCTGGTGTGATGCACATTCAACACAACACAACATTCACTTAAATAGTTAGTAGTGCCTATTGCACTACTATTGTACTATTATTAGGTGGATACTGACTAATTAAGAGCCATTTAAAATGCAGATGTAGTGTAGCAAGATGCTAGTTACTATTCATTTTGTGCAGGTCAAACACAAATAAATTTGCCTCTAGATCACACTACACAGTATTACACGAGCAGCAATTACTTTTGGATCACACATCCTCTGGCACAGAACTTCAATTGGATTTAATTACTTGGTAGTTGCAATACCAATGAGTTGAAGCAAGATTTATACTCATGAAAATATATTTCCACGTGTCCTTTAAAATTTTCCAGTTCTTAGATAGTCTACTAATGTAGGATTCAGGCTTTTGCAGCAGAAACTTTTACACTTATTCCTGTTTAGATATCTATAGTTTTATTCCCTAAGAATACCCTTAATTAGTCTCCAAACTGAATAAATTCAGTATTAGGCATAATTTATAATGAACCATAACTGATAAAACACTAGGTATTAAAGACATGTCTGGTTTTGTACAGAAAAATGAAACAAAAAGCAACACTCAGAATCTGAAGTGAAAGAAAACTAGACAAAAAACAGGCCTATCATATTTTTGAATAGTCAGAATGATTTGCCATATAAAACACACCCCAGAAAAGTAAGAGATTCTCTATGCACTCTGTTTCCTGACAGAAAGATAAACACTGAGACCCTTCTGACAGCAACACAATTCTGTCAAAGTCACCTTACCAGACTCAGGAGAAGGGTGAGTGTGAGTTAAAGGCCTCTGGTATTCAGAAAATAACATTAAGGGATCATGTGTTCCCAGTTTTACACTCCCTTAAGATGTGTTCATATCAGGATTTCTTCACAGTACTGCAAAGTAGTAATAGGTAGAATACAAACTCACTCTTATACTGAGAAGCACAGAGCCCATTTCTGAGCAGAGAAAGAGCACTTCTTTTCAGTATATACTCAATGGAGCAGAATCTACGTATAAAAGCAACAGGAATCCCGCTACTCACTACTTTTGATTTTGCTTTAGATCCAAAGTACCTGTTACGACAGCCACAGTTAATCTCAAACAAGGGGATTTTTCAGAGAACACCCCTGAATAAATATTAAATAACAAGGACCTAGAATATTCCAAATAATATTAAATCCAGAGATTTTATTTGCACTGAGTTTTTAAATGGAGGATGTTCATGGCACTCAGTGAACAAAAAAAAAAAGTCATATTTTCCACTGGAACATTTGTTTAATAACATGGTGAATGTCAGCTAAAGATCTCTGCTGCAATATCAAACCTGAGAAAATAAACAGTAAATCTCTCAGCATTATTACTCCATGATAAAACTACACACTAAAGTCCTAAAAACAAAGCTGACTCACCATATGGCAGCTCTGGTAATGTTATACACAGCCTAAATGTGTGGCAATCTACCTTCCACATAGTTGTGATCAAGAAGGTGGATGATCATTCAAGGAAGGCAAAGTATCTGTGAGACTGAAGCCTGCTTTGAGAATCTGGAAAGAGTATTTGAACCACTCTAAGCAAATCAGGTTTGATCTTTGTGTTATTTTTCCTGGCTACAGGGAAGTTTCATTAAATGGATGCCATTTTTCAAAGCAGTATGTTGAAAAATTATTTCTGCTAAGGATGTTGCAGTTGCCTTCCAGAAATTGGCTCTTCTGCATTATGCCTCCCTAGGGGGCAAACTACAGCAAAGGATAGGGTTTTGATGAAAATGCCTATCATTCTGCATGTAGGACTGGTCTTCATTTTCCAGAGAAGAAAGGCTTTGAATGTTAGATCTGAAAAGTCAATACATTTATAGGTTTATAAAACAGGATCACTTACGCTGTCTTGAAGGTCAAAAAAGAATAGATTTCTCAATGATCAAGGTTGTTATTAGTTTGCAGCCATCTCCAAATAACAGGTCAAACTCACCAGCACTTTCACAGTGTCTGCTGAACAAGGATTTTGGCAAAGCAATTGATTTGCAATCTTGTTTTTCAGCACCAGTTTGCCAACTAGATTCTGCAGGCTGTATAAAGTGCAAAATGTTCCTATGTGACCTGATCTAGGTTGACCTGCTTCTGCAGGGGGGTTGGACTGGATGATCTCTAAAGGTCCCTTCCAACCCTACCATTCTATGGTGAATATGACACAGAAACCACTAATATACATATTTGCATATTTTTAGACACCTGAGTAATAAAGTGGCCTTATAGATAGCAAATATTGAAAATAGGTGGTACTCCCACCATCATCTAATATATCACCCAGTGATTCCTGTACTTGTGTGAGCACGTTTCACCCAGTATTCACCTCATTTAATCAGCTGAGTTTTAAGATAACCAAATGCTTTCCTGTTAACCGACTCAGTAACTACAGATTAATATCAACTTGCTGGGAGATGAATGCTAAACCTGAAGCTGTGATGGTCTTGGCTGTGAGATATTTCATGATAGTAATGTGGAAGGACAGTTTATTTGATCTCTAAATGTTACAAAGAAATTGGCCCACTAGGCAGAAACCTATAGGGATTTTGAAATGAAGACCAAAAGTTTCAGAAGGCAATGATCTAGAAAACATGGTAAGTAGCTCCATAATCATGGTTTAAATGCTAGATGCCTCATTTGCATGACTTTTTCAACAGTGGAGTCACAGAAATGACCACACCAAGATCCTGTTTAAGTTTACTACCATACACATTCAAAAACCTGATATTATTCTTCCTGTATCCTAAGCAGATGGATTCATGATCCAAGCTACAATTTCTTAGAAACACTGTGCTGCAGTTTAAGACTGTTCTATTAGTTTCTCCACTATGCCCATGACCCCAGGAGGAAAACATTTATTCTGTCGCAGTGCGCATGAGATTCTCACTCTACTTTCCAGCCAAGCAATGAAACAGGCATCTGACTTTGAGGATGTGATTACATCCACCCTATTTTAAAGCATGTTTTCAGTACTACCGATTTAAGCAGAACCTACACAAGTACTGAAAAGTATGTGCAAGCACTTTCCTTGGCCAAATCAGAGCCTCTGTTTGGAGAAGGGTGTCCTCTCCTCTTCATGACCTTACAAATTTGCCCTCATTAGTTATGGAGAACAAAATTAAACTACATGACAATGAGGAAGAAGAAAAACAAGAAAGAACAAGTTAGAAATGTCTTTATGTTATTGTAGATATCCCAGAAGCAGACAATACATAGAAATTAGTAACAACAGGAGAGACTGTAGAAATTAGTTGCAGTTTCAGAAATGCATTAGCATTTAGTATTTTATAAGCACACAAGTTTTCAGAATGGGGTAAGGCATTTGCTGTAAGTGTAAATTTGCTGTAAATATCCTCTCCTTGGAGAGGACAACAGCATACCCTATGTGAGGTGTGCTGCAGGACAGAGAGTACAGCACTCAGCTCTCACTTGTCACTTCAGCAGAGTGTGTGACCAATTTGACTGAAGAAGATGGGCAATCATGACCTAAGGAGATGGTTTTCCTAGTTGTTTCTGATTTATCCAATCTACATTTTGTTCCAAGACTTGCCTTTTTCAAAGGATTTTGATTTCATTTGTATAGCAGATTTTTCCCTTTGAGAAATGGAAGTGTTGTGTTTATGTGGTAGATTTCTAAGGAATAAAATGACCAGCCCCTTTACAAAATGCTATTATTGTGACTTCACTTAAAAAATGTTGATTGCACTTGTTTCACCACTTCACAGAGCTCTTCTATGAAGATGAGGCCTCGGATAGTGAAGCCATTAAGCGATTACACAGGTAGAGTGCTGTCTACAACATCAGGCATGAAACAGTAATTTCCTTTTCAATGAGTTCTGTCAAGATTGTCTTCATATAATAGTTCGAAGTATTTAATCAGGCTTTCCTAACTAAATCTTTCATTAAGAACAATGGAAGAAGAGAATAAAGAACTTCTGCAAAACGGTCATTCAATCTTAATCTCAATAATAACAAAGATCTCTCATCAAAGAACATTCAAAGTAGTGACAGTAATAGTGTAACACTTGTCCTCAATACATTCTCAAATAAGGAAATGAAGTCAAATTCCTAGAAAGTGCTCCAACTCATCCAGCCTCAAACATTCCTCAGGTTCCTAAAATTATTATGGAAGACCACTGAGAGAAACTAAATGATCCCAACTTACTGCCAGCAGCTCAGCATCCTGCATTTTGCTGATGTAAGAGGTGATCCTACAGTGCTGTGAGCTCATCTGCCTGGCAAGCCAGAAGTCAAAAGGTTATTAATGAAGATATAGAGTCATTTCTCACAGTAAAGCTTGATCTGGCAACCCATTTTAAACTTCCATTGATTTAAAAGAATTTTCTTACCAATAAGTAACCAACAAGCTTCTAAACTCGGTAACAAGTACCAACAAGCTTCTAAGTTTCCAGCTTTTAAATCAAGACTTTCAGTAACATTTTGGTTTATTCTTGAAATTCCATCCTGCTGAAATGATGGCATTATTTCAGGATCTCATCTTCACTAAAACTTCAGCTTTTCCTTTACATTCCTGTGTAGCAGCTTACATTCCTTTTTCGTGGTCTTACAGATAAATCTGTCACTAAAATATCACCCAAACAGCTTAAAATGCAGAAGGTAACAGAAAACTGAGTCTAAAATTACTCCTTTTAAAAGATCATGATTGAAGGCAGATTCATGATTTGAAAAGAGAGCTTTGCTTAAAATTTAATACTTGGAGTCGATAATCCAAGAGTCGCTTTATGATAAATCCTACATATTTGTTAGAAGATTTAGAGCTTTCCATATATATATATATCCATCCATATATACACTCACACTTTTCTCAAACTAATTGTATAATTTCTTGCATTTCTTAATGCTAAGCTGTTGGCATGTTTTATGATGTTTAAGGTGACATTTGGCAGTTTCATCCCTCCAGATAGAAGTGTCCTTATTCCTACAGAAACTGGGGGTTTTTCCTCCACAAAACATGGAGCCTGAATAACATGATAAATTATAGGAACAACAACTTCAGGATCTTTATTCTTCCAAAGAAAATGTAGTATTGGATGCTTTCCCACTGCAGCTTTTCAGCATTTACAATGCAAAGGTAAAATGGCTATCTAATCTTTATGAAAATAAAGCAAAGTACAAGAAACTGACTCTAACACTACAAGAAAATCAAGCTCTAAATTCAGCCTCCTTAATCACTCAACAAGGTGAAAACATACAAATCTTGCAGAAGAATATGCTATTGAGATAAGCAAATCAGCTCTCTAATCAGAAGTTTTCTCTTCTACCAAAGTCTCAGAGGTAGAAGCCAAAGCCCTGGAGAACTGTACAGGCTACTGTAAATCATATATGCCCTGCTAAAGAGAGAGATAAAAGGGCAAGGGAAATGCTGAAAAGAGGCAAGCAGGAAATAAGACCTAGTCATAGGGGATTCCTAAAGACCAAGATTCTAAAAACAACTTCAGAAAGGACAGTCAGGCTGAAACATTGATTTGTCCCCTAATTGAAGGCAATGTGATAATGGCCTCAGCACTTTGTTTGGGTTTCAAAGTTCCTCATGTTATTTTGGGATATGACCTATCTATGCACATGCACATCTTTCATCAGCTCTCACAGATCAATGTGTGTTGCTGTCAACCTCTCAGGCCAGTACTTCCCAGCAGCATCCAGAATTTAATCTGAAGGAAACAGTAAGACTTTCTGAAGTACCCATATAAAAAAAAAGCCAACTCTGATGATTTTATCTTATTTATTAATTCTAAGACATTGGGACACAGACTTACTTCCACACCTCCCACAAGAAGATAAAGCTCATGTGCAGTGAAAGGCTGCCATGTGAATGGAGTTTACACATACAGACAGGTATCAGTCAGCAATAACAATTCAGTCATTTCTAGCCCTCCAAGTTGTAACAATAACTAGACACATTTTCCAGGGAACAATTTGTTCATCCTACCTTTTGCACTTGTTGTGAAACATCTACTTGGAAGCATCTCACCATATCCTGTTTCAGGTCACTTCTGAACGCTGTAAAGCCTCTGACTATATTCTACAAGGCACCTGACACACTACTCAAGGAAAGGACATGGCTTTGCTTTATGTTGCCTGTTTCATCTCCATGAAAATTGTGAAGGAATCTCCCTTCAACAGTGCTCTCAATATATAAACTGAAGGAATTCACAGGAAAAAAAAAAACCTCATTGACTTCAAAATTAGTCTGGGAATGAGGTGTAACAAAGTTAAGCAAATATCCTTATCCAAATGATACATTCTCTCTTTAACAAGACCATCTACATGCCTGAAATCCTCTGACAGTGTTTGGTACTAAATGTAATACGCATGACTGTCCATTGATAACTTTCCCACAGATGGTCTTACAACATAACTCAATTATGGATGATTTTCTAATAGCTAGAAAGTATAAAAGTTAGTAATATGCTTAACAAATCT
Source organism: Colius striatus (assembly GCF_028858725.1). Classification (NCBI taxonomy): domain Eukaryota; kingdom Metazoa; phylum Chordata; class Aves; order Coliiformes; family Coliidae; genus Colius; species Colius striatus. Next base: position 3,277,358 of record NC_084761.1, on the reverse strand, counting down.
AGTTTTAATAAAGGAAGGGCAGCTTTAGAGTACTGGAGAGGCAATTTAGATGCTCCCTCTCGGTCTCAGAAGAATTCAGGTCCACACTTTATCAGAAATATCTGGTGTGTGTTTCCAGAGGACAGAGCTAGAACTAAGGGCCAGTTGTTCTCCCTGTCACAGCCAATACATTACAAAACACCAGATTCACAGAAGATGCAGTTGCCTTGACTCAGATCTGTTTTGCTTTCTCATTGAAGTAAGAGCTTTCCAGGCTTTTAAACAATGTTAATGCAGATGTGTGTTGCTCTCTATTTTAGAGGGGTTTGGTGCCTGACTCAAGTCACCATTCCTGTGATGGAACAGACTCCTAATTCATACCTTGAATCAGTGATTTCCTTCTCCAGATAACTCAAATCATGTTCCAACCATAGGTATCCCAATCAAATACAAAACTCTGAGAACAGCTGTTGGCATCTCCTTGTGTGTTCCACCAAACTTTGTTCCTGCTTCAGCACAGCTACAATTCAATCTACAATTTGACACTGGTTTGGTGAGAGACAGGTCATTTAGAATAGTGTTTAAGGAGCATTCCACTCAATTTTTGTGGCTTATCAACTTCATTGTATCCCTGCTATGTGTAATTTTGCAAAGTTCTTTGCATAAAGCTTCAGTGGTTTTAAGTATTCATCAGCTCCTGCTGCTCTCTCTCCACCCAAAAGCATAATACAGATTCTAACACTGCAATCATTTACACACTAACTAATAGCAAATCACAGCAAAGATTGTGCCTCCAGGTGAGGAATGTGCAGCAGGAGCAGATGAACTTCAAGATTCCATTTTCAGGCAAATGCCTCATACAATAAAGAATTAAAAAAGCCTAAACATGAGAAAACAAACATCACTATTTGTTTAATGAAATGTTTGTGCCAGTTCTGTAGGAGGCATCAAGGCTCTTTTAATACAAGTGCACTTTTTCTATAGTATTAGAGGGCTTAAAGTCAAAGTTTGTGCATACAAACCTTGAAAGATTTAAGAGGATCCTAATGTCATCTATGCAGTTTTTGCCATCTCCTTCAATTTAGATGAAATCAGAATACGCCTTGTAAATGTTATACAGACACTAAGCTTTTTCCTTAGGCCTAAACTGGTAATTAGTTGCTGTGTTTGCAAATCAAACCCTGCTGCAGTCATGTTGAAAATTTAATTTTGAAGGTAGAGGAGTCTGTGTGGCCTTTGTAGGGCTTCCTGGCACTGAATGTAGACAAATATTATATTGAACACAATCTCAAGTCACCTTCAAGCTGTAGCTTAACATACAACCACTTTGGAAGAAACCAAGCTTTTATTATCAGCAATAATAAACACACTTCCCACATTTACAGGAGGCTTTTCATCAGAGAAACTCATGATGCTTTTCAAACTGTAATTAAGTTTTAGTTGCACCTAATGGAAGCATGCATGTTAAAGTATTATTGTTGCCATTTATAAAATGGATAATCCTCCAATATGGAGAATTTTAACTAATTGCTTTATTCAACACAACTAATTCTTGGTAAATTGTACTTAGAAAGCTACTCTGGGAGTCAAGGAGACCTTCACAGAATCTTAAGGGTTGGACCTCAAAAGTTCTAGTGCAACTCCCCTGCAAGTGCAGGACCACCTAGAGTAGGGTACACAGGAACTGGTCCAGGTGGGTAAGTACAGCTAAAAATCATATTTTCATTTCTTTTTAAGTTAAAGATGTAGGAGGAAAAATTGCCATGCAAAAGGAGAAAACAGAACATTAGTCAGATACACAGCCACACTCTTTTACTTGATTTCCTAAGCAAAAAAAGATCTTGGGACACTAGACACTAAAGCACTGGCTTCTGACATCCATCCTCACAACAGTATCCAATGCCAAGAAGATGAAACCATGAAGCTGTAGACAAGACAAATGCCAAAGGTTAAACATCATGATGAGTACCAAATAATTTGAACACTGAGACAAAGCAAAGCTGTTTAAAGAGAACTCATCATCAAGCTCCAGTGAGACACACTCTAACAGGTCTCATCCTCTGGTGCTTAGACTTCAGTGACAAATTTATTTGGTTTTCAAAGGGAATGCAAACACTACCTTTAGATTTTGAGGACAAAGCCTCAAGAACAGTGAAGTACCTTGGGAGCCTCATGATAATTCCTTGCATTAGCTCCTTCTCAACACTTTTGAGAAGACAAATTGTTTCCACTGTTTAATCCTTTACATTTTATCCAAACTCTCCCTCCCACCAACCAATTTCATCTCTCCAACTGAAAAGCTTTAATTCACTAAAGTCCAGCTCTTTGCTAGGTGAAAGCAATGAAATTCTATAGCCTCCCTCCAAAATCCCTTTGAAGTGTCTGTAAATAATGAAATGTCTTTATAAGGAGGACTGTTCAGATGATTTTATGTCATTTGTTATTACAGATGCAACTTGATGTTTTGGCACTTTCAGCTGACAGATACTTTTCTGACACTTGAGGCACTTCACACTAGCAGTTGGAATTACTTGGCTAAAAGGCAGTTCATAGTAAATGTATGTTTTTGTGATGTTTTGATTGCTTGTTTTTGTGAGGAAATTGGTCTAGGTACTGACTTCTGCCAATTTCAGTGTCATCTGAGGGAGTTACCACAAAGAAAACCTAACTGACATGAGATTCAGAGTAAGAGTTACTCAAAAGTCACTGTCATTGAAAATCTGTTTTGGTCATATTAGTGACTAAATGAACTCAGTGCTGACAGTGTACCCTGTAATGGGCTGAGGGTAAATGAAGCCTCTACAGTCTGCCAGCAGAAACCACACTCTACATCCCCAGAAGTGTCCATTCTCCTGCTCCCTGAAGAGCATACCAAATCCATTTCAGAAGTTCAAACTAAAGAGCAGTGGAAAGAAAAGACTAGTGAATTTTCTAAGGCCTGTAGACAACAAGTACCTCCTTGAGATGACAGGAAGGACATATCTTGAAAGTCATCATTTTCTCCAGACAATGATTCCTTAGCCTGAAGAGGAAGGTTGGTTATTTAAAAAGCTGAAAGCTTTTCATTTCCAGGAAATCACTTAAGTAGCATGCCAAAATTATACATTAATGAAGCAGAGTATTTTGGACTTTGGGCTTAGGAAAACAAGAAATGCTCCTGGCAAATACAAAAACTGATGCAAGACTAAAGTAGCAACAAGGATGTACACACATTTGCACAGGCCCACTAATTCAGTTCTGCAGCCTCTGTGTTCAAACCTCAATAATAATTTAGTTACCTCTAACAGCTACTCCTTTAGAATCTTCAGATGAAAGGATGAGGATTAGCACATGAAAAAGCCCCTTTCCTTTAGCAAGCATTTAAGGGCAGCATGTCTAGGCATTATGCATCTGACATGAAAAATAAATAAATTCACTTTAGCAATTTAAGTGCTCATTTGATGAAAACAAGCTTTAAGAAAGTAAACAGAGAATAGAATGCTATCATTTGAGTATGTGAATTCCAATAAATCATGATGTATACTGAGAAAACAGAGCAACTGGTATGAAACACCATTAATTTCTGGTTTTGGAGGTTTTTTTACTAGGTGTCTTACAAAAAGATATTGTTCTGTGGGACTGTGATTTTTCCCTAAAGACAAAACCAAACAAAATCATGCAGCTGGCCCCTCAGCATTACCAAGCATCCCACTTCCCCAGCCTTATGCAATGGCTGTTCCATAAAACAAACTTCCCAGTGCATATGAACCTTGGATATTATAGTATAGCTCAGCCTGTTTCAGCAGAATTAACTGTATGTTGCACAAACATCACTAAAAGAACCTTATTATGGCACATGAGAAGCTGCAAAGTGTCACCACTCTAATAACACTGTACTTCATCCTCTTAAAAGGAATCAATACTCAAACTTGTATATATAGCTCTCAAGTGAACTCAGCTCTTCTGTTTGCTGACAGTCCCTCATTGCTTCCCATCGCCTTGATCAGAGCATCCAGCAATGATTCCAACCACCTCTGGAGGTGTGATTTATTTGGCATGTAGACATAAGTAAACAGGTCACTCAGTTTATTCTGTGAAATATGTAGCAGACTGATCATCTTCCAGCAGTATCACACAAAACAGCTTTAGCTGCTACCTTGTAAACAGTTTAATGACATTAAGTCTTGAGGCACCAAACAGTAGTTTGTGTCACAAACATATTTGACCTTTTGTCCAAGTTGACCCACCAATAAGAAGATAAAGGATCTGGAAAAGTAACCTTTGGGGCAAAAACTCATCTGTCTCATGCAACAGCTTTCCACAATGTCATTATTTACTTTAAATTAAGTGAAAAGTGACTAATTGCTCAAGCAGCATTCTTTCCATTTTATATAGACTCTTTTAATTCACAGAGTTTCTAAACATAACAGCCAATGGTTTTGCCCTCAGGAGACAGTGAAAAGATGAGGGGGTTTAGTTGAAATATATATTTTAGTTAAAGAAAACCACCTCTCAGCATCTCAAAATAGAGGTTACTAGGTATTATTGATCAGAGTGCTTACTTTCTGTTTAGTTATGGCTCAACTTGAGGAACTAACAGAATAATTCTCTTTCCCTTTTTAAGAAAGAACATTTACTGAAAATATGGTGTTGAATACACAATACATCTCAAGTAATAAAACAAACATTCCTACTATGACACCATTTGGATACATTCTACCAGTTTAAATTGAAAAACCTCATTTTTAAAGCCTACGTGTAACTAAGCAAAACAATGGCTACACAGCCTGTCTCACTGTCTGTCTGTCAGCTATGCTTCTGCCACTGTACCTCAGCTAGGACCTATTTCTCTCTATTTGTTCTAATTCTGTACAAGCAAAAAGCCTGTCAGCTTACAGGCTCAGCTGTTCTTCCTATTAGTATAGTCTTTACTCAGTTCCAGCAAAATTTTGTGTCCTGATCAAACACAGAAATACAGTAACTGCACCTTAGCAGAAACTGCCAAACGCCTTTTATTCTTGTTGGGACCCTAAACAGGGGCTGGCCTATTACATCCAGTCAGAATCATTACCTTGGATATTGAGATATGGGGACTAGCAGAATGAATATAAACCAATTTGATATTAACACACTCAAAGCGTGTGATTAGTGCTCTCTAAATAGGATGGCAGAAGAAAGCAACTCTCATTCACTTTGGTATAGATTAGTGCAAGTTTACTGGATGAAATTCAGTCTTTCCTTTACTCTTCCACGAGTTCATTTGGCATTTGCACTAGTAAGGCCAATCCTCAGTAAAAAGAAGCCAATGCTCAGTAGGAAGTGCTAGATCATATTCAGCTACCAATGAGAGTATTAACAAGAAAGATGCAACCAGAGATTATAAACCACAGATCACGACTAGGATATTACTTGACAATGCATCACATTTTTGACCTTTAGGTCTTGCAGAAATGGTCCATGTTAGGCAGCTTTTCAACATCTGCAGTCATTCTGACTTACAGAAAAGGCAGAAATAAGAGCTTCAAACGCCTGTAAGCTTACACATGTTATTTGACATTCACATCTTCAAGAAATATTTCAATACCACCTTACTAAAATCCTAATCATTAAGTTCAGAACAATGAGAATGAATAGATAACACTGCTTCTCTAAAAGAGTAATTTAGCACACTATTCATGGGCATTTACAATAATAGAAGCTGTGTGAAAACTTCAACATTTTTCATCATTTCCTTGCTAGCAAACCAAGAGCACCAACATAATTAAAGGAGCTGTGGAACTATAGAGCCCTTTAATTGTATGCCAGCAATGACTGAGTTTATGCTGTTTTCTCAGTTGTTCAAGGTCATGATGACCTTGGGAAAACAGAACTCTCTAAGTTTATGCCAGTGATGGCTGATTCTATGGCATCTCTGCTCAAATATTAAAGGTTGTTATGACCCTGCACAATCCTTGCCAGCCTTAAGGCATCAACACCAAGAAAGTAATACAGATACACAACTTTGTTCTGCTTTAGTAGTCTTTACTTTCTTTTAATGATGAAGAATGGCTAAAGATTTCAGACATTATCTCTGAATCACAGATTGAGGATCACTGGTTTTAACAGCTGAGGCGTGGAGCCTGAGCAGTTAAGTTGAAGGGTTTCAGATCATGACCTGATATGTAGCCTTGGACGAGTATTTGCTTCTCTTTCCCTTCCCCTTTTGACTTGTCTATCCAGTTACCAACTAGTTAGAGAGTATTTTACAAAGTGAAGAAGCTGAGTTGTGTTATTTCCTAGGAATCCTAAACTATCTGTAACACACAGTAATGTTTGAAGCACAATGATCCACACCACAGTCTTCCTTGTAAGTACTCAAGAGCAGAACAGAAACATTAGCATTCTGTAACATGATTGTCAGGCACAGCTCTGGGTATTGACTAGTCTAATGTGGCCAAAATGCATTACATCATAAACATTCAGAAATGAAAGAGCAGTAAAAAGAAAGAGATTTGTAAGACTTATTGCACTTAGAAACCTTTCTCACTAAGTTTTGCTTTTAGGATTACTACGAAAGTCTCCTTTCCAAGGACTGTAGCTACCAAACACGTCCTCTCCTACCACTTCTCATTGATTTTTGAATCTTAGGTGGACCTTTATTAATTAAGGCTCAGTACAACTAATTGAAAATTACTTCACTATCTACCACTCACAGTCAATGACATTGGGTTAAGTTACTCAAGTGTTGTATTGTCCTACAGTAAGCTGTTAGAAGGTTCCTATTGGTAACCAACTGGTGAAAAAGTGAAGTCATTTTTAATAACAGCTTAGGATGCCAGCAGAAAAGAGTTCACAACACAAGTCAACTATAAAAAGTAAATGTTCTGTATTCTTGATTTAAAGGATAAGTTTCTCTCTAGTCGAGGCAAAAGTATGTGTAACTCCTTGGGCTGTTTAAGAACTGCACAGTGGACAAACCATTAGAACACATTATGAGCAATCTCTAGGAAGAAATTACATGGGTGGCAGCACATCAGATACTGCAGTCTAGTTTAATGGAACAAAATAGGCCACTCTTTAGTGATAATGCAACTCACAAATGAGTCTGAACATTGAGTACTCCACAGGAAAGGAAAAGCTGGTGAAGCACAAGCCTGCTTCCATATTCAGCTTTTGCATAGCTTCTATGGCACATTCCTCATTGTTTCAATCCAGGGTAATGACTGAGACTGCAAACATTAAAAACCCCAGAACACCTAGAAAGAAAATAACTTATTAATTTCCAACTCATAAAGACTGGAAGTAAAACTATTTTCCACAATGGCCATGGGATTATTCAATGCACACTAACTTACCTTGGGTTTACAGAAGGAGAAAGCAAGAAGCAAACAAAAGCAATGACTAAATACTTTAATTTCATATCTCTACTAATTCAACTCCTTACACCAGAAACGTCTCCTGTTGAACTTCAGATTTTAATGCATTTTGGTTGTAATTTTAATCAGTTGCTCTATGAAAATTATGGCATGAAGTAATTGATTATTCAAATCGAGACAGAAATTCTCTGTGAATGTTCATTATCAGTGCAATTAAACTTCCCTTGGGTAAACACAAAAGGCTTATGCTACTCTTGGTTGCAATTGTATGTTCAAAATAGGGAATCATTCACTGAATAAAATGAGATTTTTCCCCACATCAAAACAATTACATAGTCCCTATAAAGTCTTTAGATTTGTACTCTCACCCCCTGATCATCTAGTGATCTGTCCTAATAATTACAGTAAAAATATTAAGTGTCATCCATAAGCATCTATTTCTGCTGCCCTCATTTGCCTTAGTCAAGCCCTTACTTCAGTTGTTCCTGCTCAAGTCACAGTGACACTGTTTACCAATGTGGGCATTAACCAGCAGAAGGTTGAGGATGATTTTCAAGGAGAACCTTTTCCATCAGCTTGTTCTTGGCCTTGGAATCAAGTCCAAACCAATTTTTGGAGATTAGAAAGGTGTGGATAAACAAACGAGGCTCCCTTACTAGCATTTGGCAAATACTCCTGTGGAAGTAACACATCTCCTTTCTATTTCTAAAGAGAAATAATTATTCCTCTGTCCTGGATCATAGAATTTTATCATGTTCTGAATCAAAACAACAAAAACAATAATTCCAGCATATATCACAGTCAACAGACTGAATCCTTCAGTTATCCTCTAAATTAAGTAAATCAGACCCAAAAATAGGCAGGCAAGGAATGGCAGATGTAGACTGCTTTACCCAACATGTTCCAAATGTCGTGCTACTCAAAATGCTTCCATGCTACTGAAAAGGTTTCAAATCTATGGTGTCCTCATAGAGGAGGTCCATCCTTTGCATAGCTTCTGAGGGCAAAAGGATCTCAATAGATTTAAACAACATTATAATAAGGAGATGGAAAAAAAAACCTATACCACAGCCTTGACAGCAGAGTGCTTCAATCTGTTTGGGACCCTGAAAGTCCAAAGTCAGCAGCTTGTATTAAATGCTTAATCTAGTATGGACCCATCATCCCAGTTTCTCCCTCTCTAAACACAGTTCCCTCTTCAAAGTAATATTCATAAATACAATGAAGAGCATAAATCCAGGTACACACAAACAAAGATTCTTAATATATCAGCTCTGAAAAGCAAATCAATTACTTAAATCAAAAAATCTATATGAGAAACTACATTTACACAGTTGCATGGCAATGCAATGAAGGGCTCAAGCCATCAGACTTCAACTTCTTAGACTTGAGCCAAAGTTGAGCCAAAAACTACTTTTTGTATAACCTGAGCTAAACAGAAAAGATAATAAATGTGCATTTCATTTGTCTAGATTAATCCTATTTCCATATTCAATGCCTCCTGATGTCTTTACCATTTACCTCAAGTACTTGCTTGACAGCAGCTCACGCTGTGAAAGGCGTGTACTAAGGTTTCTGCAGTGGATCCAGATGCAGAGTTCAGTTCCTGTTTCACCTGGTCTTTGTAAAGCTTTTCATTTGATACCATGAATCCAGGGGGAAATTTATCTTGAACTGAACAATAGCCCTTTAAAGTTCCAAGCTCATCTCTTAGTTCCTGTAAAATCTTTCCTGTCCTCCAGAGAAACAATCTTTTAAATAACAAACTTTCCAAGGTGTGTTCTTCTGCCCTTCAAGAATACTGATACACCAAAAAAGAGCTGAAGCAAAGTGCTTCTATCAAATGAGTTCTGCACAAGTTTAGTATGAAGTAGTACTCAGATGTCAGGACACAATGAAAGAGGGAAGGCTTCTCTTACCCTTAACCATAGCCTGGCCAGAACAGGCATTCAGGATCTAGGTGCCACATGATACTGCCACTGTGGAGAACAGAAGGAAAGGCCATAGGGACTGGGGTGAATCTTCATACCAAATATCTCAAACAGACAATGATAATCATGGGAAAAGCTTGCTAGAAATATAATCCAAGATGAAATATAATCCCCATATTCCAACTGACCCCAAATCCCCAACAAATTACAACCTGCCTTTAAAGATTAAGTGTTTTTAAGGAGTGGGTCTGCCAGCACTTTTCAAAGAAGTAATGACAAGATTCAATTTGTTCTGGATGGAAAGACAAGGACGTCACATAGGATGCCACATCTTGCCATTTAAACTGTTAATATCTATTAACATCTAGATTTAGAAGGCTGAATTTGTCACACGCTACAAGTTTAGTGTAGTCAATTTTTCAGAGCTAATCACAAAAGCAGTTTTCTCCTCCTGCAAAAGTATTACAGAAGTTTTCATATACTTTTCTCACATTTTCTCTGACATGACAATCCCAACAGTGCAATAAAAGACATGACTTTGCTGTTAACAATGAAAACTTGTCATTTTTCTTCACTATACTTCTGTACTTTCTTCTTTTACAAGTCTTCAGAAAGGCAAAGGCAATTTTTGTGAAAACTGGAAATGCTGCTTTAATTCCTAAATGAATTAAGTCCCTCTGAAAGCTGTTTAAAGCTCAAGCTCTCTCTTACACATTCCTGCACAGGTGACATTACAGAGGAAAACACAGTTAAAATTGCTGTATGCTGTATGAACAGTAGAGAAGACAAACCAAAGGCAGAAATTTAGGTTTGTTCTACACATTTTGCACAAATGTTTAAGGGGGGAAAAAGGAGCATTATGAATACAGAAATATCTCTGCTTCAAAATGCAAACAACCTTCATCAGGCCATATATAATGGTTAAAGAGAGATCAAACAAGACTGTAGCCTTTAAGTACAAGGATAGATGGATTACAAAGAAACACAGTCTTAATGACAATAACTCATGCAACCTATTCAGTTGTAGAATATGTGTGTCAGCCTAAAAAAAAAGATCACATTCATGCTAGCTTATTTGCATGCTTCCTATTACAGTAAGTACTACTTTACACTCAATTCATCATGTCCATATGCTGCAGCATGGGTAGGGTAATAATCAACCACAGGACATCACGTAGCTGATGGTTATGGTCATCCTTCAGCCACAGAAGAGGTGGATTGAATTCTAAAAAGAAAAGTGGTTAAATAGTTTTACCTAAACTTGTGATGAAAAGGGGTGACTCACCAGCTCTTCCAACTGCTATTTCTCCACCATCTGTACCAAATGAGAAATTTTTAAGCTGAACCTTACTACAAAGGTTGTGTTCCATTTTGTTTGAACCAAATACTTCATTCTGAAGCTATGCCAAAAAGGAACATTACAGAGGGAAAAATTATATGGCCTTACACTATGTGATTCACACCTGCTGTGAGCAGTTTCCTCACTCTAAATGAAAGTAATAAAAACATAAGGCAAGAAGCAGATTATTTTAATAGATGTCTACATTAACAATTACAGTTTTAACCCAGGTCACTACATTAACTAGCTACTAGTACTAAGTGAAGAAACCATTCCAGATATCACTGCAAATCAGTTGTTGGCAAAATGTAGCCCTTCATTCCCGTGGCAAAGAAAAGAGGCCTGTCCAACAAAGCTAGAGGCAGAAATCTTGTCTGCAACCAACTTCTGCACAGCAGCAGCTACTGTTATAAATACAGAATGCCAAGGAAATGCCCATAAGTATTATGCATCATTTCTCAAGCATAAAATATAGATAGTGTTTGCATTCTCTCACAATATGAGATTTCATAATAAGTGGAGCGATGAGTTAGAGCAGATGACCTAGGTAGATTTCTTTCTTCTAAACCCAAGAATGGATGTTGAATCGGGCAAATAGCAGTGGAATAAACAAGCAGCACACTTACTGTGCTGATTTTTTATTACTAGTCCAAAAATGAGTCAAAGCCTCTAATTTTTTTTCCATGTGCTTTAAAAGAGGAGATGGAATGGACTATTAGGAAATGTTATTCCACTGCATGCATTGATTACCCATACCACTATGCCTATTAAAATACAGATTCTTCTAAGCACAGAAATGAAGTCATAGCAGTGTTTCCTAAGGGCACATAGTCCATCTTTTGCAGCAGTTTGCTCTCTACAAGGTGACAGGCACAGGGATCCTTGAACAAGTTTTTATTGTGTTTAGAAAGAGTTTTATGTTAACAGAGGTTTAAATGTCACACAGTTTCTTTCTAGTAATGTCTCTCAATCAGATACTCTGCTTTAAATGGGAAGGGAGGTAAAAATAATACTGGGACTTGATACAAAATGCTGTGCAATATCCCGAGCAAGAGTCTTCTTTGAATCAAACCCATTTTCCTTTAAGAATAATTGTAAGGACTGTTATTTGATGATAAAAACTATTTAAGAATAGTTTTTTTCAGAGAGATAAACAGTTAAATAATTGCTTGTTATCACATTTGTTTGGTTAATATTTTTAGCAACCTGATGAAAAGTCAGAAGAGTGTTGGAGTAGATACAGAGAGGGTCTTGAAAGGACAAAAAAGGACAGGAATCCATCACCACAGAACTTTCCTGTAGTAGCAGGATATTAATAAAGGAGTAAATCAAGCCTCACAAAGTGGGGACAGCCCAGTGATTTAGCTACACATCATTCTAGTTCATTCTAGATATTAAACCAAACTCTCAAAAGACAAAATAAATATTTAAGCATGTTTTTCAATAGCTTCCTAATTAAATGTTATAAGATGTACTATCAAAAAGACTTTCACCCCAGTCCACAGTGGTATTCATTTATGGATATTTATCATGAAGTGGAATGGATTTAAAGCCTTTACTTTTGGAGGGCAGAGGAGGTGAACAAAAAAAAAAACCTCAAAGACAATCAAAAAAAAAACAAAACAGACAAAAACAAGGGTTATGATTGGAACTGGTATCAGAACACTACTTGATATCTGAGAGTTCAAAAGAGCACACCTTCATAAGCATTGGAAACCCAAAACAGACCAAAGTGCAACTATATGCAGTTGCAAGGACTGGGATGAGCTGACACTCTAAACACATTTTAAAAGACTTTTGTGAGTCAGGAAAACTGTTGCATTTAGAGATGACCTTCCAGAATGAACTGAGTAAACTACCTTTCCAACTACTTAAAATGTAAACCCTACTGAAATGTGGAACATCTGCTCAACTCCTGATTTGAAGAGGAATATCTTAGTTCAGGAAATCAAATTTCCAGTAGATGGAAAGTGAATTCTAGAAGCTATATCCTCACTATAAGATGATTTAAACATGAAACATCTACACCTAAGACATTGCTCCTACTCAACCACCCCATTCACTCCTGCTTGAGGGAAGTAGCTAGTATGTGTCCAGGAGGATTACCTGGCCCAAATTGCACTATGAGAGGAAAAGCTTCAGCTGCCTGAAGAATCCATGTGTTCTTCCCCTCTCTCCCCTAGTTTTGTGCTATGCCTCAGAAACCTGCTGACAGACACAGCAGCTGAGATAACAACCAGTCAGAAAAAAAATGACCAAGTCAACCTCATATAAAGATTTGGTAATGGTGATATTGATATAGATAACTGTTCATTTTTGCAAAATCTCAACAGATGACATTTGCTCTGTCACCAGATGAGATTTCTAACCACCAATGCTCCTCTACCCCTGGATGCTCCAGCCTCACCCCCAGCTGTACAATCGTATTCCACAACATAAATGCAGTTGAAAGTCTGAATGGACAGACTGATAAACAACCCAAAATGTCCAATTCAATCTATCAGCTGTTAGCCAATTTCTAAATAGAGATAAGGAGCAGCAAAACAAGCTTGAGCAGTTAATATCCCTTCTCCCCTCACCCCCTCTCCAAAAAAATTTGCAAGCAGCTTACAGTGAGAGTCAGATTAAAATACACACTCCTGCACTAAAAAGCATGTAGCTGAGAGAAGTATCTAAAGAGTAACATTCTTATGACATCAGTGAGATGGGACACTTGATTGCCTTTGTCCTGCACTACTTGATGCCCAATTACCAACTTCAGGATGACAAATATTTTCTCCGGTAACCTCCCGGCCCTTCCCCCGTTCCCAGCTCAGAGCCACTGAAGATCCTCACTTACACTTTTGCCTTCACCACCTCCTTCAGGCATGGGCTCTTCTCTGCCTGAACAAGGCATTATTTCTTCTGCTGCTTCTCCTCTGTCCTTCCCAATGTTTCCTCCTTCATTCCCCAGCTTCAACCTCTTCCCCTCAGGTTGAGAATCATCCGTGTCCTCCCTTCTCATCTTGCCATCTCTGTCTCGTTGCTTCACCACGTCTTCTGGGCTACCACAGGAATTCGACATGTCTAAAGTGTTATGGACTTTCTCAAAGACTCACGAAGCCGCCTTTCCGAAAGGGATTTGGCTTCTGAGAGCTCCGATGTGCTCTCGCTCCTCTTCAAAATTTAGTGATGCTTCGAAGCCTTTGCAGGAGCAGCACATAGCACTTCTGTTTCTCTGCCGCCCTCTCCTGATCGTCTGGCAGCACTGTGCCCCAGGACACTTCCCAGCACATGCTACCCACAAGCTTATTCTATATTCCACCCCCTAATAAAAAGTAATAACCTTTCCTATATTGATTGCGTGCACAATTCTGCTGCTTACCTTGCCAAAACCCTTTGTGCTTCTGTTCTACCTGATCGAGAGTAATTGCCTTTCCTTAAAGTACAAAGTATTTGCTGCACCTTCTTTAAATCCACATTTACCTCTGTCCCTGAGGGATGCAGTAGGTTTTGGTTATACAGTGCTATTGATGCCAAGACTGATTACACATTAAAAGGTAAAGATTGTTTTCATTCCAAACAGCTTCCTTCAATATTATTTCATGATAGCTTTTGGGTTTTTTAAGGAGTGTCTTTACTTTCTGAATTACCTTTGTATCTTCTTAAATCCACCTTCCACGTTGTCACATCAATTTTGCACAATGTGTTCTGATCCTACAGCTGTAGGAATGAGATTAAAATGAAATTAGAATGACCCAATGGGACAGTTTGGAGAATCTTTTTGTCATCTTAGCCAGTTTATGAAAAAACACCAACACATATAACCAAAGGATTGGTGTCATATGTGTCAAAAGAATAACACTAAGGTAGTGTTTCAAATCTAGACTACAATAGACTTGTTTCACCTCGTTCTGCCAATACAGAAGGCAGTATGAAGCAGAGTCTGAAAATGTAAACCATCTTCTCCTGCTTAAGTGCTTGTAGATTTAAGAGAGGTTCCTTTAAATCTTGCACAGTAAAGAAATCCCTAAGTCCTCTGCAAATATTGAGATATGTCCCACTCAGGGGCTTAGGAACTCAGCCTCAGAAGTGGTGACCAAACAGTCAGCTGTAGATGGATGCAATCTAATCAAATTCGCCGTTATTTCTAGTGTTCAACAAGGTATGTCTTCCAAGAATCTGACAGAGTTAGAGGGAGTTAATTTGTGTCCCAACACCAACTTCACTGACATTATGGAGCAGACTTTAATTTGAGCAGGCAACATTAAGTTAGTTAGTCAAGAATTAACACAGTGAGATGGAATCTTAACAAGCACCAGTGAGACATCCCAACCAGACCTGCAGAAGATTCAGGGAACAGTTCTGATACTTAGACCTGAGGTGTGAAAATCTGCACACCCAAAACTAGAGACACTAAACATCTACCAATACAACTTATTGTAAAGGTGTATTGTTAAAGGTGTAGGCATTTGCCTCAGTCTAACTTGCAGCTGTAAATACTTTCAGAGATAAATGAACACAAACTGAGTGTGCTCAGCAAAGCTAAAATAAAGCTGCTAGGCTTTTTTAATGGTGCTAGATAAACACATGTCTTGTAATCTGCAGTTGTCTAGTTCCACAGTTTGGCCTTCTCTTTAGAATCATGTCCACTTGTGACTAAGCATTGACAGAAGAAATCTGTTTGGTTGGTAATTTTGATCCTCTTCAATAAACAAGAGGTTGTCAGCAACAGCACAGCCAGGCAGCTACTGCAGGGAACTTTTCACTCTAGATGAATGCAGGAGCACAGATTAATACAGCTCATGTCACACACCTCAGCCCCAATTCTTACAAGCATACAGCCTGGGAGAAAAAGAAAGCTTTAAAACACTACTTGCTATCCCCATCTACAGCAGCAGAAGTGGTGGGTAACTACTGGGATTCTGTACAAAAGTTACATCCCCTGTGCAGAACTACTGACTTACAAAGAACTTCCATCCTCTTTCCCTGCCTATTAAAGTGATCCAACAGTTCCCCAAGCTCTTCTCTCCTCCCTTTCCCACTTTCTCTCTGGCTTGGAGCTCTTGAAGAACTGCTACAATTGTTCAAAATCACCTGTCCCATTCTGGAAGGTGCACCTCTAAACAGCAAGAGCAATCACACAGAAAAAGCCTGAACCTTTCCTCTTTCTAATACTTATTTACCCTTAGACCTACTTTTTCAATAACACTTGTTCCATCATGTCCTTTAACCCTGTTTGCTATTTCTACTTACTTTATTCTTCCTATACATTCCCCAAACCTTACCTAAAGTACCAAAAGCCAGAAATAATCCTGAAACTACAACGGTATTTTAAGCATCATTCTGTTCAGGTAGATAGCTTATTTGTAGAGTAAATTGCATCCATTTCTGCTGGAACAGTTCTCCATCCAGAAGCTTTGATTTCATAGGATTCAAGTGCTTAGCAAGAACTTGCTAGTATTTTGAATGTGTTTGAAGTGGAATCAGGCAGTCACACAGGCTTCCTCAATGACCAGTCCAGCCATACTCCTTGTCAGTGTGCTTGCCAGACAGCTGCCTGGCTCCTACACTTGTGTCTCCAGGCTGTCTTGATCACAAGCAGAGTCTGTTTCTTCCAAATTAAAAAAACCCTAAACATCTAATTCCTTGGTTTTGAAGCATAGCTTCTGGTTTGGATGAAATTAAACTTTACTGAGACAGATACAGTGTTTTTGCATCTAATTAGAAACAAACACTTCTAAAATGTCAACGCTTTCATGCAAAGAAAAAGAAGGAGAAATGACAAGACAACTAAGTCCCTGATGGTATTTGGGGAGAGAAGGTTGGTCAGGTCTTTGCTTCGTTACTTAGCATGCAAATACTGCATGGCAGGAATAATTAGTTGTTACATTTTATGTTCCTACAGTATGTTGCACTAAAAGGATCCCTGGTATCAGGCAGCTCTCCAATACATTAGCCCACACTGTAAGTTTAAGTTGGAGCACCAGGCTTTATGCATGGAGCTCACTTCAGGAACATGGTCCAAATCTTTCAGATCCTTCCAAATTTCAGAAGAGGAGGAGGTGCTTAGCCTAGGAGAAGACTCAATGCTACAGACACATCTATCTGCCTTTCATTATTCTGCATCTACTTCCCTTAATGTCAGCCTGATTTACTGTGTCACTTTCTCACTTGACTAGATAGCTTAACTACTAGAATCTTGGCCATATTCTCTCTCTTCCCTTCTAAAAAGAGTGACTTTATACCTAATGAGCATTTTTTAGATTTCAAATCCCATGTTGGTTCCTCACAGAACCCTTCACAAAGCTGATCATGAGCCAAATAGAGCAATTAGCACGACTCACTAAATCTAAGAAGCCATTAGCCAGGAAGGTGTGCCAAACTGAATAAGAAAGTGCTTTGAGCCCTTGGGAAATCTTGCACAACCTGCTTTCAAGACATTTCTGCTTGGAATCATTGCTAAACAATTGATAATATCAACAACCAAACAGAACAGCCAGACTTTCACAGGTATTATATGCAATCCCATTCTCAGCAGTTAGTCCAACTCTTATCAGCATCTCTCAGACTATAAAGTGCATTAAGTATAATACAATAGGCCTATTGAGCATCTGTATTGAGACACCTGTGCTCAAACTGAGTAAGATGTCCAAACACATCCTGAGATACAGGTACCAAAATAATGCCCCAAAATCCCTCCCTCTGATCTTTGTCTCTCCTTTGTTTAACATTCTCACAGAGGTGTCCTCTCTAAAAGCAGAGAAAACATAATATCACTGCTTACCTGGAACCAAACAGGGAGCAGTAGCTGGGAGGAGCACAGAGGATAGAAGCTACAGCCTTTTTTATGCTCTGGATACCTGTGCACGTGTTTGTGTGGCCCATGAGAGCAGCAAAGAAACTTGCACTTGTCTGTTTCCACCTTTTGTACAACAACAAACCCCACTGAGCCATAAGGTAGTGGGAGACACAATGAGAACTGTGCTGTCTCCTGCTTGGCCTTCATCCCGTGCTAAGAGCCATGGGATTTGAATGCAAGGAACCAAGGTGTAGACAGGGGTTTGGAGGGAGGTGGAAAGGGTAAAAATGCCTGCTGAGTTTCATAACACTCTAATATAAAGAAGGTTTAATTTCTTGTATCTGCTTCACAAAAAAGCAACTGAAATATCAAGGACAGTTGTTGCAGTTCAAGGGGTGAACTTCATCTCCTGTAGAACGCCAGAATGGTGCCTTTATATTATTTGCATCCTTCTTAATCTCTAAGAGTTTAAACTTGGCAATGATCCCTCTGTTAGGCTCTTCCAGGAAAACAACACTCACAGTGAATTTCAAGTTTCAAGGACAGACTAGCCAAGAGATTACAT
This sequence comes from Colius striatus, assembly GCF_028858725.1. Taxonomy (NCBI): domain Eukaryota; kingdom Metazoa; phylum Chordata; class Aves; order Coliiformes; family Coliidae; genus Colius; species Colius striatus. The sequence goes on along the minus strand of NC_084761.1, from coordinate 3,259,429 downwards.
TGTTACCTAACTGTGCTCCCATTGAGAGCAGAGAGGTTCAGTGCAAGCAGAGTCGGGCCATTCCCAAGTGATGTTGCAATTCCACTCAACCAGTTCACAACCACCGTAAGAGAGAAATCTTGTATATTCATAGATTTGAGTGCCTTAATGAGAAAAACGATGGGAATTACCTCAGAATGACATTTAAATCAGAGCACTATAACGTTAAATTTAATGGAACACTTGTTGCATTCCTTTAACTCACCTCAGCTTGCAAGCCAATGTAAAACTAATCTTCTGATTTAAAGCCCTCTAATGTATGCCTCCTTCACAGTGAAAACATGGGCTCTGTAAGTCTATTCATGTTGCAAGAGAACATAAAGTGCCAGCCCTGCCAATGAAAGGCAATATAATCAGCAGTAAAAGCTCAGATCTCTTCTCATACATGCTCTGACAAAAAGGAACAACAGACAACTTACCCACTTGTAAAATGACTTTAATGGGAGAAAGGAATTGTAAGTTTACATTAATCAGGTAATTTGGCACATCTTCCTGCTACAAGGAGGGCAAGTTATTTTTTAATAAGTCTGACAATGAACAAATATGTATGGAAAATTAATTTTTCATTTATTTTGCTATTGCTTCCAAATTAAACTCTGCATCTCATCATTGTAATTACTTCTAAAAGCTTATAAATATTTCATCCTCCTTTATTATTGTTTTATGTTTACTGACAAACACTGGAGGCTCTGACTCCATTGTTTATAGCACATTGTTTACAGCTTCAGGCTTCCTTATAAACTTACTCTGCTCCGTAATATGAGCAGAGAGAGAAATAATCTTTTTACATGGTGGCTTCTGCATTGCCTGTATTTCAAAGCATAATTGCAAGCCACATGTCATCCTACAAACCAAAGTGATTTCTTTGTAGGAACAGTTGAGACATTTGGATTTCTAGGGGTGTGATCCCCAAACCTTCAAAAAGTTCTTCAAAAGGTACAGGAAGAGGCTGTAGGTGTCTGCAAAAGCCTCCATAGCTTTCATGAGCACTTAGGAACTAGATCCATGCCATAAAACAGCAGCTTCAAAATAGGCCATTGCAGATGACATGTAATAAGTAAGATTTGCAAAAGATAGAGCTATAGAAATCCTCCTTCCCATTGACAGCATTGTGATACATCCTCCCTGCATGCTATGTGCCCCCAACAGGAAGGCTGCAGCTTAAGAGGAGCAGTTACATCTGCTATGATGGTCACATGAAAAATTAAAATAGGATATGTTGCTGGCTATTAAATCCTTCAGAACCAATCAGACATCAAAACATTCACATGAAACTCTACCAGAAACCTGCAAGGACTTCAGTAAGTATTAAACATTCATGGTTACCCACAGACAACGGAAAGACTTACTTCTCCAAGCTGGGATCAAATGGTATAGGGTTTGTTTCTACCATCTGCCCTGAAGGATCAGAAGCAACCCAATGTTTATGCCCTCGAGTTCCTCTCCAAAGCTACAAGTTGCATTCTGTGCAGGATAACATGCCAGTGCCCATTCCTGCCAACACTGTACCTGGTTGATGACAGGACAATGTCCCACCTTCAGGATCATTACATAAGACATGCACAACTATGGCTGATAGATACACAAGTGCTTTAATCCACTTTCCAAATCTCCTTTCTTCAATCAAAGAGGATTAGAAACAAAGACACTTTTAATCCTGCAATTCAACAAATTTAAGTAGAAACAAACAAAAATCATTATTAAATACATTTATAGAGACAACTCTTCCCTTTTTTGACCAGGTGTTTTTCTTGTTACAAAACCATTGTATGGGTGGGAGTTCTTTCCCCATTATTCTTTCCATGGTACGAACTCCAAATGTAGACAGTAGACATTAAATCCCTCATAAGGAAGTAAATCATTCCCACATCATTTCCTGTACCACTTTGAAATCCTTCTTAACTAAAAATCTTTCCTACTGTCAGTTAACACTTGGGACTTCTTACTAAACAACATTTAACATCCAAGTCCTGAGCATCCCATTATCGATAATCTTGAGCCTTAAGAGCATTGAATCAGTGTAGAGGAAGTAGGCATTTAATTGGATGAGCTTTCACTAATATGCCTATAGGACAGAATATGGTAGTTAATTGAACAATGAGATTAATTTTTAATCAAAGCAATTGTGGTTTTCTCTGTGGCCTACATTAAACAAATGAGATGTATCATATGGGTCATCTCCATCTTTCACATTAGTCTCCACATACCCAAACCTATTCACCTTTGAAATAAGCTTGTCAAACATCCATTCAAGCAGGCAGTTATTGGTAGAAACTATACATGTAGCCCCCTGCCTTGCCTGAGATTTTCAGACCCAATTTCAGTCTTCTATTTAATGGATAATGACACCCAAAAATGCTTTGAGGAATTTGAGCATTCAGTTCTCAAGCTGCTGCAACGAACAGTCACTCTTTGGAGAGCAGAGCAATAGCATTGTCACTTTAGTAGCTCACATTAAAACACAGACTAGAGAATAGCATTTCAGCTTTTACAAGAAGCTATCTCTATATCTAGTTGCATCAGAAGAGCTACTCTGGATTTGTACCTCTTGAGTACAAAGTAGATGATGCCATTATCAGTATTACCCTGCCTACCCCAACTTTCCATCTATGTAACTCTTACAAACCAGAGTAAGTTAGTAAATAGCATTAATAGAGAGACTATTACAATAGGTTTTTTTAAAACACAGCCTATCATAGCTAAAACTATATAAAAAACACCAAAAATCTCAGGTCTTTCCTATCTTTTCTTTAAAGGGAATCTTAAATGGCCAGAGAGAATGAATCACTACTGAAAGACTAAGACTGTGGGGCAGGAGGGGATCTGAAAAAGATCTTTCCTTCTGAAAACCATGTTGCACAGAAGAAAGGTTTTATAAAATTGTTATAATTACTTATTACTTCAAAAAATCAAGACCATAAAAGACACAGGAAGAAATATTACACACTAGTGACCAAAATAATACAGCTGACAGGACACAAAACTATATTCAAGTGGCATCCCAGACTTACATAGATAAGAAGGTCAGGATCTATTTTGGCACAACTTTCAGTGGCATGGATTTGGCAAAACCCCTTGCATGAATTTATAGTCTCTGATGGGACAGATTGACAGATAGGACTATGCAGCACCATACAAGTGTTGCTGCAGCATGCATATATAGCTTCATTTTCTCCTTCTTAGCAACAGCCAGCTCAACCCACTGGATGGGGCTGCAGACAAAGCCTGAAAACACTTCTCCCAACCAATTTGAACCCATACATAATAAAAAACTCCCAAGCAGATAATAAATGGCTTATGCTTTCCCTCATGCTGTTTTAAGTCCTTTAGAGGAAAGATTTTCTTAGTCATTTGCATCAGCTTAAGTGCTTTGATGTCAGCTTACTGAAAGGACCCTGGCTGTGACTGGAACATTGCTTACATGGTTACCTTAAACATACCTAAGCATAAGTTAATTTTCAGTTGATATGCCCTTAAACTGTAGTATCTCCTTCATGAAAGGAGTGTTTTGAAATACATGGGCTACTTATTTGAAGATAGAAGAAACATACAGTAAGAAACTGGGAATATTCTCATCATTTTCATTTACTAGCCATTTGTATTGACTAGTCCTGTACTTTTATTGTGCCATTAAGACTGGGCAAAGGTGCAAAATATGCCACTTATGGTTTGCTAAAGCTTTCCTAATTTGAAAGGAGTTTGGATGTTTAAACAGGTTTCATTCTAATATAGCCAAGTTTCAAAGTAACCTCCATGTGGCAGCTCTAACACCACATTTGCTGAGGGTGCACAGCATCATATTTTGTGCAGATCAGCCAAAGCTATTGTAAATATTTTCACCCTAGTCTTGTCCTTGAAGGGAACACAGGGCGTGTATGAGGCATTCTGAAGGACATTCAGGTTTAAGGTCATCTGACAAGACTGTAAGTTAAACATAACTAGATGAAGAACTTGGTACGTCGATGACATAACTGCTCAAGTCAATTAGTACTGCTCAAGTACAATTTTTGCTGTTGCACAAGAATAGTTAATGGCATTGAAATACACAGTCTATGCTTATTTCCAAACATATACTATATGTTATCTCAATTTATATGAAAGTGATCAAAACATGAAGTAATTTATAACCCTTGACACACTCAGAGACTCAGAAGTGCATTTCTTTCTATTTTACAATACATTCAGCCCTCTTAAAAGCCTTAATTTCTAGTTTAACATTTTTAATCGACTATTTGGAGGTAGAGAAAGCATTTGCAGCAAATCTCAGTCTGGATCACAAACTTTAAGACCCATACAGCTCATATTTTGAATTCCAATGAAAAGCTTGAAGTTGGTTCACTTCTTGAGCACGTTGTTGCTTCTAGAACAATGAAGTTACCACAAAGAAACACCTAAACTCAATTCAAGGAAACCAGACCTGTTCTTCTAAATGTAATAGAGAGAAATTTCAGGCACTGGCTGTCATGCTACAAAGCTATTTGGCACAATATCTCTACAGGAGGTTTCACACTGACCTCAATGCCAGCTGACAAACAGAACACTTGCAATGCAAGTCCTTGATAGTATCAGCCTCACAAAGACACACATCCCTGAACAGGTCATCCAGGATATCTTTTGGAGTACAGAAAGCAGGCAAAGAGTATCTCAGCCAAAGGACGGTATCTAACAGGAGATGTCAGAAAGTGTGTTGCCTTCAAATAATTTCTCTTAAATATTTGACATCATGCTAAATGCTCTTTGAGTGTTACAGGGAAGTAGCAAGCTTTTGTGGTTGAGAAACTTCTGGAATCTCTATTATCCTGGCAAATTGTTAAGACTGTCTCAGAATATCTGTGCTTCTCCCAGCAAGTAGGAGGAGGCCACCTGGGCCAGCTCTGTGCAATTAAGGTCCATTAGTGCTCTCAAGGCCCAGATGACTAATAAGGATGGGAGAAGGAAAGGCAAGGATGCATTTACTTCTGTTCCATGGACTTTTTTTGTTTAACAACATAAGCAGTACAGGAAGTGGTTAAGTTCTTCCTTCAGCATCCTTACTCATGAAATAAATAAATGTCTTCCATTCAGTCTCCTAGGAGATGGTGTAGTTAATATTACATGTCTGCTTATCTTAACACATTTCTAAGCCTCAGGCAAGAGGACAGCTAGGTTTTGCTTTTTTCACCCTCTTCTCCTCCCTTGCTGTGTTTTAACACAGGTGCCATTTCCAGTGAAGCAATATTTTGCTCCATCTCAACAGCTTGCCTCACTTGTTTCAATTTGCCTGCCTACTATCTGTCCCCCCACTCCAACCAGGAAAGTACAAACCAATTAAAAGGAAAAAAAGATACTCAAAAGTAGTTTTGTTTCCGCTTTCCTTACACTTGAGCATCCTTGCCAAGTTCTGAGCAAGTAAGAACATGCAGAAATATGAACCAACATAGACCAGGTTAATGAAGCTGTTCTTTCTAAGTGTTAGAAATATAGTCCCACCTGATTCCTTTAAAACAACAACAACAAAATCACCAACAATAAAGATGCAAAGGAAAGTTATTTATAATACCTTTTCCCTCTGTAAGGATACAGAAATCTCCTACCTTCTGCATGTTTAAAGGTCTGTTTTCCTACCTAGTACCACCAACTATTTTCCCCAAATTCTTTTTTTTCCCTTAGAGATTTCTGCTTTGTACTTTTTTTCTATCCTACCATCTGAGTCTGAGGCCTAATAATGTACTGGCAGTTCCAAAGCCTTAATTTCATTCATCATTAGATTTCTTGCTAGGAACAGACTTCAGAATTTTGGCAGCAACAGCTATCATGCATCGAAATAAACTTATTTGTATTTACCATGGCATGTGTCTGAAGGAGCTCAGACTTATAAAGCTGCCCTTTGCTCTCTTCTCCTCAGCCTCTGAACAAAAATTCACTTTGCAAGTCTCATGTTCCAAATTCACTGGCTCATCTGTGAAGAGTGATAAAGCACAGCACTGCACGGAAGTAACTGATAAATCAAAAGAAACAGTTTGAAAAATGTAGCAGTAGGCTCTCACTAAATTCAGTGGGGTCTTTTCTTACTCCTCTTTCCAGTACTACTCCTGTTTACAATAAGATCTTGATCAGTGAAGCCAAGAGAAATGTTATCAGTGATTTCAGAGATAGTGAGCTCAAAAGCTAACATTATCATCATAATACTGGAAATGATATGAAAGGAGCAGGAGAAGACAAAGGCACAAATTAGATGCTGGGAGAGATAAAGAAAGTGCTTTAACAGTCAGCCACCATTCAAGTGTGGTGACTGTCATCTAAACATTCTTCCACTACATCTAGCATCTTCATCTTACAACCTCTGCCATCTTCAATGCCTCTTGCTTACATCCCTCATAGCCTCATTCCAACTCTCCTTTAAAAAGCTTTGCTTCCTCACCACACTTTGTAGCTCTTGCTTTGCTTGTATATCAGATCTCTCTCTGGTTTATATCTTTCCAAAGGAGTGGCTTCATGCTTTAAAAAGTTTAATGCAAGAGAGCTTCATTATAACTAGGACCAAAATATATTCTCATAATCCATACATACAATAAAAGAATTGTATCAGTTAAAAGCAATATTCTTTATCTAGAGAGCAGGACTCACATCAAGCCCAAGCATGTTAATATCAGATAAACCAGTTTAACTGAGTAGTTAGTAAAGCCTGAAAGAAAGGTCATCAGTTTTGGTCAACGTGGAAGCAAGAGAAGTGGAAATAACTCAACTACAGCATTCCTCCATAGAAGAGGTTAACATCCTTCTCATCAGAGCCAAAAGAAGGGAAAAATGTGTAATTCTGGGTGTGTCTTCCTACCTGAGCCACAAAAAAGACCAACATCCAAAGCATGAGGGGAACTTCACTGCCTTTAATGCAACTTATTATCCAAGGCACCTTATTGTATGCAGTGGAAATAAAGCATATGATCCAAATCAGATTTCACCAAGTTGACTTTCCTACTAGCATCAAACCTTAAGGGAAAAGATCCCTTTTCCTTCAGTCAAGGAGCAAAGAGAATCTGCCTCTGCCTTTTGTGAGAGTGTCTCATGATTGATGAGGGTAGAGATTTACATGGGATTGAAAGGTATGTCCTCATCCATCAAAGCCTTTTATGACACAATTACAGAAACCCATTCAGTGTCTAACAAACACAGCCAGGTTATTTGCCTCCTCATGTTCCTTTTATCAAGTGGCACAGGCAAGGCTGCTACCTAGTTTCATTTATCCACTCATTATCTCAGGTGCCTAAGTGTTGTATAAGTGATTTATATTAGAGCAGAAATATCAAGAAAGTACTACAGGTAGGTTCTAATCCAAGGAACAAAACATAGCTTTTGGAGCCACAACTATCATCTGACTCTCTGCTGTTATGTAAAGCAGGCTGTGGGTTAGTAGTTTTAAACCTGCTGGAGGGCAACAGAGAAGATCAATGCATATTTGCTCATACTAGACTCAAAATGAGATCAGTATTTCAGGTAAAAGACTCCTAACCCCCTTAAGTGGTCATTGTTTGTTGTTAGTATCACATATTTCATTGATGTGTTGTGCTCAGAGTGCAGCTTCAGGGAAAGAAATACTTTTATAGACATATTGAAGTGGAAGGTGGGAAGGTCAGGAAATCAAACTTGGAATGCTAAGACATTTCATATCATCCACTTCTTTCCTCTGTCATCGAAGTATCAATGTTGTGAAGTCATTAGCCTTCATTTAGTTAATACCCTGAACTTCCAGAATGTATTGCCAGAAAGAGATGGGGTGTGGGTGGAGGCATTGTGCAGATCATAGCCTGGCTTCCTGGCTGCTGTCATGGCCAGGGCTTTGGATTCTATGATCATAGGGCCTTCTTTGATGAACATAGATAACTGGGGAGAGGTGGGATCCCCCTGTCCAGAAGAGGAAGGAGAATCTTTGCAGGCAGATTGGCTGACTTAGCCCTTCATGCTTTCAATTAACAAAAGTGGGTGGTGGGGTCCAGAGCTGTGACACCTGTGTACTCACAAGCAACAGAGCAGATGAGCCCATCTATCAGAGTAGTAGTGAATGTCCCTCAACCCTCCAAAACCCTCTCCCCTAAATCCTGCCTAGCCCCAGGGAACCACAGCTGTGCTCTCAGCACCAACACCAGTGTCCAGGTTTCACAGCACAGAAAGATGCTTTGCTGGCATGCACATTCATGCTCTACAATAAAGGCAGTTGAATTTACTGCATTTTAATCAGTCCTGAATGATCTGTCTAAAATAGAGATATAGCCTCTGCATCTCACCTTTTTAAAGCTCTCCCCTTTATTTATCAACAGTGTTTAAACAGCTGTACTTCTGCAGTGCAAACCACACAAGGAAGTAATTAAATGCCACAGAATTTGAAGTCTTGGAGAGAAGCCATTAAATTTCATAACAATGTTGGCTTCTACAGCAGCTAGAATAACACATGCACAGCATTACATATTATGTTTTGACTGATCACTTCTGTGCCACCTAAGCAGACCATTACATTTAGATATCAAGTTGAAACCTATTACTCACAATCTTCTAATGAAGAACTATTCACATTCCAGCTTTAACAATTAAACAGCTTTTTTCCACTTAAGGGTTTAAAACAACTATGTTTATGTGCTTAAAGAGATAGACCTCACCCTACTTGTGCTTACTATATAGCACTTCCATGCATGATCTTCCTCAAAGATCATCTATTCTGGGTGACTACAGATGTATGTAGCCACTGTAACTTCATCTCTTCAGTGCTGTTGAAAATATGGGACAGCAGATCTTCCCAGATCAGATGAAAAGATTTCAGCATCATATGATTGATGATTTGTGACAGATGATTATTCTAGACATTTGTACATAAAGAAATTAGGCACCCTGAGATTGAAACCATTTCAAACACTAGCTGTGTAACAGCACAATTGCCACTGCAGTTCAACACTGCTAATTCTCAACCATTGCTCAAAGTGATGTTTCTTTGCTGTCCCAGCAATCTATTTCTAGTTGGTTTTATATGTTACAAAAACCCAACGACATTCATGTAAGGAAAAGGCATTGTTTTAGATAGGAGATGAGGTCCTTCATGTGTCTCTCAGCTGATTCACAGCTGCTCTGCATTGATTAGCTCTGGAAATGATCTGTTTCTGACAGATTGGATAAGAGGAAGAAACCCCTCAGCTTTCAAGAGGTGTTTGCCTAATTTTCATTCCAGAAAAAAGTTGCCTCATGAATCTCTACAGCCATTTGTGACAACAATGTGTTAAGTTATGGCTTTTTATTGAAAGGATGAACCACCAATAGACCCTGAACAGCTGTGACACTCCCCACTCTTCTCCATACACCTCAAAAACTTGCCCGTTTCCCCTCCCATAGGGGAGAATTTCTCCCTTTTGTCTGTCCTGTAGGATTAAGCTAGTTGAGACCTTAATAGCTATAACATCAGATGCTGTTAGTCTAAAAGCACTTTACCAGTTTCATAGCCCAAAGTCAGCCTAGATAGTCCTGATAGCTGCACTAGCCAGTGCAAAATGCATTTTGTGCTTCAAGGTATGAAGCTGAAAACTTACTCCTTAACAATTAACCTCAGTTATCTATCATGGACTTATTACTTTGAGATGTAGCTGAGGGCCAGATTGTGAACTACAGTTGGTACTCTTTTTTAGTGTGTGGAGAAAAAAGGGATTTATACTGCAATCTATGCTGAATCCATACTATTACTATCCAAAACTCAAAAGCCTTCCACTATTAATAGAATTAGCATACTTTTCTTTTAGCTGGTGGCATTTAATCATCTTCTTGCAGTTCTTTTCCAGGGATTTCTCTTTCCACAGAGTAACAAAAATGTGATCAGTGGTACAGCTTAGATGCTTTTTTGGGGAAAAAAACCAAACAAAATTGTGCAAGACCATCAGGTAGTTGCTGATCTTAACCAACACTCAGGCTAAGAAAAAGCTTAGCATAAGCAGTGGAAAGCTAGCCTGTTGATTTAAAGCTTGTTTACCTAGTTGTAACAGCATCCATTTGTACTGACAATGGACTTGGGTCAATAAGCACAAATACTTTAGCCACAAATTGGGCTAAAGGGATTTCTTCAGAAGAAACAATTATGGAGTTAATGTGTAATACCTTGGCTAAATAACCACAAAGGAGAACAATAACCTTGAAATACATGGATGGACACACCAAAGAGGGAGATGGCCCTTCAGGGACTATGCCAATGCCATTGAAATTTAGAATATCAGAAACTTTAATAGGGCAACCTATTAGGCCAAGGAATAATTGGTATTACCAGAGCAAAGAGGCATTTTATTAACACTGTCTAGACAAAGTAGTCACAGTGAGACTGTGGAAAAAAGCAATGAGACCTTAAAAGTTTTCTTGTGGCATCATTTCTAAGTAGACCTATGAAGTCTATTATTGGATTCTTTTAAATATTTTAGTGTAATTAATTTGAAGCAATCGGTGAGGTTTTTCAAATGAAAGCAAGAGAAGGTTGTTCTCCCAATCTTTCTACAGGAAGATATTTCTCAGGAAGAATATTTTCCTCTCACTGGTTCATGGACAAAGAAACTCTCACCTTTGAGGACAGCTGTACTTTCCCTCTGCTCAACAGCTAAATTTCAGGCTTCAGCTAACACTGGCAGTACCATCTTTCATTTCTCAATGAAAAGTAGTGTCTGCATCATTTGCAGAACATACCCAGTTATGTACAGTGATGGTAATACTAAACTGCACTGACCGAAATCATTGTTGCCCCACAAAACTTTGCAACTGAGAGATTATAGTAAAATGGAGTTGCAGTTGGAATTCCAAGCTCCAAGGATGATATTGATTGCCCCTAGCAGGAAGTTCCACTCCTAATATACAGATGCCCTGCATAAGGTTTACATACCTTAAGTTGAAAGAAAGTTATCTATTCTCATCACACTTGATGACATACTTGATCACACTCAGCACACAAATCCCCCAAATCAACCATTAATTAAGAAGAGGTGGCAATTGCTACATACCATATTAGCTCATATCTAGCATGCTACATTTCCTGTTCCAGGTGTGTGTATAGAGGATGAAAGAAAACTAGTTCAATAGGAAGCAAGTTATCTACTACATTTTGGGTGGCTGCCTTTTATTTTGAAGGTAAAAGAAAACCCAGCAAACACTACAACAAAATCCCTACAGAAAACTTTCCATTAATGCTGTATTTTGAGAAAGAGACCATTGCTGGGGATAGCAGGATTGAACACAGGCTGGCATTGCAAAGTTGTACAAAGCTTGACAAGCCTACATAAAGTAGATATCTAACTGTAAAAAAACCCCCACAAGACGACAAAAAAGGGGCAAAAAAACACCTTTGCCAAAGTGTAAACCCAGATCCAACTCAATGCCATCCTATTCCTAGATTCCCTCCAGAACATTACCTGAGTATGGCAGGGGCTTTGTACACCAAATACTTCAGTGTTGTACAGTCAGGACACACAATAGAGTTAAGCTGCACTGAAACCTTTCTTCTTGTAGGCTCTTAGCAGGCTTGTGTAGTAAACCTGTTACTGGAGCTATTCCGTTCTCATTTCTCTTCCCTCCTATGCCCATCTCAAAGCAAATATCATAGGGCATTCATCACTTCTTCAGGCATTTTACAGACCATTGCTGAAAGTGTGAACTCATTTCATTCTTAGAGCCCAGCCACCTTAGGGCACTGACTCTGTTTCACATGAAACAAGTCAGTCCTAAGTTGCTCTACAGTTCTCTATGGGATTCTTTCATATGAAGCAGACTGCAAAGATAAACAGTTGTAAGAGTGATTTATGAGCTGCTCTTTAGATCTTAAAGACACAAAAGTTGAAGACATATCTATTTTTCACTGCACTTGATATACAAGTACAATAGAGTCAGGGATGTGAACTTGCCAGCAGCAGAATGCCTTCATCCTGGTAGGATAGTTAAGATAAAAAAAGATAAAATCATTATGTACACCAATCTGGAGCTAGCAGATGTGGGGGTAGAACTTGTTATTTGTATTATGCTAATGTAAGCCAGTTCAAAATACACAATTTAATTGCAAGTTTGATAGGCATGTTAGGCTTGCATATGCCACCTACCCCATTAGGTCTCTCATGCCCAACTAAGCTTGAGAAATGTTTGCAATTCAAATACAAATGTCCTCTGTTCCCTGCAGTATATAATCCAATTTGAAGAAAAGCAACACCAGAGTAAGAGAATAAAGGAGCAAAAGCAAAGGCTAGGACCTTGCCTCCAACAGTATATTTCCTCATAGGATAGTACCAAATCAGGGGAGCCCATGTATTCTGCAAAAACTCATCAAAGCCTCTTTGCCTGTCTAGCCTGCTCAGTTTACATGAGGGAGCTATTAGATTTGCAGATTGCCCAGAGCATTCTTCTCTGTAAACAAATGCTTAGATTGTAACAAGTGTAAAGGTAAATCTGAAATATGTCTTATTTACAGCCCAGAAATGACCCAGCAGTATTCTTCATGGGAGGTTCTGTAGATCTCAGTAAGCTATTCCATTCCAGACCTCAGCTCTGATGGACATTTGAAGTTGTTTTCTGCTTTACAGGGGGGTAGTGTTTGGGGTTTATTGTGGAGCAGGTTTCTTGTTTGCTTCTTGTTTTAACTGTACATGGGATAATGTATTATATGTAGCATATAACTCTTTCAATCTGTTCTTGACTGTCAGCAATATCTCGAGCCAAGTCTGGCTTCATTCCTCTACAAACCAGCAGTACTGTGACTAATTCCCAACAGATGTTCTTCCTCCAGCTTTGTTACTTCTTCAAAAAAACATTATCCTTTTTCAGAGGGCCTTTTTCAGCTCTCTTGTATGTACTTGCAAGACACATCCTCCTGTGTGATATCTTCCCTGTACAATACAGGCATTTTGTTACTGGGGAAGCAGAGTTGGCTACTTCAGTCAAGTTCTCTTGCAATCTTGGGATAAGAAAGGGAAGTAAAGTCAGAGGCTGGAACAACATGATTTTTATTCCTTTTGCTTATGCCAGTAGTGTTACTAATCATTCCCAAAGAAATCAGATCTTAAAACATGGGGCTCTGCCCCATTGTCACCTCTCTCACATTTGCTCACCTTTGAAATACACATTTCTAGTACAGTCAGGAAACACTTTTAAGATAACAGAGAAGGTATTTCACATCAAAGAACAGGAAAGAAGATAAATTCCTTTGTTTTGTTGAATTGAGTTCATAATGTGAGGACAAGAAGAAAGTGGCAGACTGGTTTGGCTACCAAAATGGTTCAATACTTTGAGTTCCTGCAGGTCTGGGAGTGTGAAACCTTTTTCTCATAAACACACTTCACAATGGGTGTGGGGTTTTTCAGGGAAAAAAAAACCATTGAGGCACCTGTATTAGTGGATCCACAGGCAAAAGCATCTCAGCTATGATTTTAAAAGAAAAAATAGTTCATAGCTCTGAAGGAAATGTGCTTCTAGACATTAAAGCTAGATTGCAGAATATGAAACAACGTATAAAACCAGCAGCTGTTACCTGTGACATCCTTAAGCTATATATTTTTTCATCTCATTGAACTGACCTGAAGAATTAACATTAAAAAATAGCTCTTTCAATAGGTATTTCTCATTTATTTTCCCTTCCTTGAAGGAAGGCTTTAATCATTAAAGTTACCCCAAATAAACTCACACACAATTTGGACAAGAGGAGAGAAATCTCTCAAAGGAGTATCACTGGAATTTTTTCAGTGTTGCCAAATTATGCCTTTGCAGACATATGTTGCCAGCTCTCACTAACCCAATGAAAGAATGCTAAATATACTCAGTTAATGAATTAATAGATCCAGAAACACAGTTTCATGTTGTACAAATACTATGTCTCACATCACTGGAGAATATATGGGTCTGAGAAGGTGGAATAAGAAAATTCTAAAGGTTGGAGACTGAAAAACAGAGATACAATAAAAATATCACCTTGCAGAGAAGAGATTTGTTGTATTTTCTTCAAAGAATGAACTTTAAGAAAGGTATTTTCACACAAGAAATGGCAAACTTCAGTTCCAGTCAGTTCAAATACATATGATGTAAGGTCAACTCTATAGACCATATATATTAATTTACCTACTTGCTACCTAATAATTGCATTAAAAAACACAATATATTAGATTCACTAAAGAAATAATTTGGAATTAGGACAAGATCATAAAAAAATACTGCTCCCAAAACAAATAAACCCATGATTAACGTGAACTGTAGTTAAAAAGGGCATCATTGGATTCGGGTAGTTTTCTCTCAGTGTTGTCCTCCAGACTCCCCTCATACAGATACTTCTGGCACAGGAGGGTTTATTGATCTCAGTGCTTGCTGACTGGAGAAAGTGACAGTAGAGTCACTCCTTTAATTTGGTCTACTTGAAAGAAGTTATAACTAAAAAGAGCAGAGTTTGGAAGTTTCCACAGATACTGTAAGTTTCAAAAGCAGTTTTAACCACACTAATACTCACATTAACCCTTGCTAACACTGGTAGATGCATCTGTCTTGTTTTGCAGGGAGCACACCAAGGGCACCAGTCATTAAAGGGTTATTAAAACAAACTCTGATTGTAAAGGTCTATGAGCTCTGTACTACAAATGATCTTACTCTTTACTACTTCTTTATTCAGCACTGAGACCTGAAAGAGAATAAGTGAGATTTGAAAATCATTTCCTCTGATGCCTGTTTTTCTCTTGCAAAGATGTGCCTTTCCCTTCAGTCTTTCTTTATTCTCCCATAGACTTTCTTTCTTCTCCATTTCAAATTAAGTAAGCTCAGAAGGTGTTTCCCACCTAGGAAGTATCTTCCCACTGCTTCTCATGCATAGTCATATACTTATTTTGCACACAGTGTCCTGCTCCTTTCACAGCATCTACCTTGATACAGAGCACAGTCCTAAGACCCAGATACCAGAAAATCTTCCCAATCACACTCTTTAATTACACAGTGGCAACTAAGAATCAAACAGCTTATAGTGTCTTTCACATCTGTATGGCAGCTAACCCTCAAGCTGCCTGCAGGGGTTATGTGGAATTTGAAGGGGTAGTCCACAATACCTCATTTTTCTCAGTCAGTAAGGTATAGCTCATGCTCCTTGCACCTAACTTCAGCAATCTTTTAATTGTTTTTTTGCATTGAGACAATTCCTGTGGCTCTACAAGATGTTTTTACATACCTTAGAACTAAGACACACTGTCAAATAGCAGAATTGTTGAACTATTTCGATTTCAGGGGGATTGAAACTGTGACCAAGCTTGGTAAAGAGCTCACAAGAAGGAGCTGATCACAGTAACACAGCAGAGGCAATGGTTGCAATGACATATTTTAAGGAAATTTGATTTCCCAAGGCTTAACACACAAGGTCCCAATTTGAGCCTGAACCCAAGGTCACTTAACAGCTAGTGTCTGAATAATCCTAAGGAAGTTACTAATCATTTGTTCAGACTATGTCTCAGGGCACCTGAAACAAGTAGCTTGAGATATGGCTTGAGATAATAGCTGCAAATCCCTAAATTCTAGCCCCAGGGTCAGTTACCCTTGAGATACTCTGACTGAAACATGGTGTGTGAGTAGCATGAGTAGCAAGGCACAGATTAGTTGTTAGTATAAATTAAGCAGTTTGAGTGAAGGAGACATTCATATAGTTCCTCATGCTCTGTGTTGTCTAAAATGCATTAGTTCCTGTGCTGAAATGGTGTTTAAGAGAGAGTTTAACACAGTTGGGTGCACCACCCCTGCTATTAAAAAGGTACTATAAGAGTACTGGGCATAGATAAACAATGAAAGAAGCAAAAAAGGTATTTCAACAAAAGGTCATGTGAACTGAAGCATTAGTAGCTATGGAACAGTAGCAAAACACAAACAACTTGCAAACCTTATGCCCTGATTTTAAAGATGTAAATTCAAGGATAAAAGTCTAAAAAACAAGACTTTAACATCTGCTGCAGGTGAACTTGAACCTTCTTAACATGAGAATTTTCCACAGTGCATTACTAAATCTCATGGGCATGAGACTTTCCCTTGCCATTTGCTTTGATTTAAACAGGGAATCAAGCTTTCAGATCAAAATGGCAAATGTAATTCCTCTGCCCTGCTACAAATGATTAGATAAGGAAAAAGCATTGGCTTTTTCCCACGTTTTGGGATGATTTTTGGGATGATATGAATTCTACTTTCAGAGAAGTAGAATTGTCATGTCCAAAGTGGATGTCTTGCATGATTGTATTGAGCACTGGAACAAATTGCCCAGGGAAGGTGTGGAGAATCTTTCCCTGGAGATCTTCAAGACCTGCCTGGACACGTTCCTATGTGACCTGATCTAGGTGACCCTGCTTGTGCAGGGGAGTTGGACTAGATGATCTCTAAAAGTCCCTTCCAACCCCTACCATTCTATGATTCTATGATTGTGTATGTGTCTGAGGAGTTTCTCTTTTCCAGAATACCTTATATAACAGACTGATAGGAAAGCTTCTAGGTGAATAAAAGGGAGTGATACACCATGACTTCTGGAGGAGAAACCAGCTTGTTTAATCACTGTAGATTTTTTAAGTCATTACATTTCTTATGATCCACTGAGCGTAACTAGGTTTTAGATGTAAATCAGATAAAGAATTTCACTAAGTGGATGATTTGTACAATACAGCCTCTAGGTCTTTTGCAGAATTACTTTGATGACAGAATGTTTCTTTAATTACGCTGAAGGCCCATTACCCCATTACAGCCACATTGTTTTGTGGATTGCACATAATTTTGCTGTTTCCAAAGATTCCCTGCCATAATTTGGAAGAAAATGAAAACAGCAAGCAGCCACTTGAGACACATTAGGCAAGAGATGAAGATGCTTTAGTGAATTCAATTTAAGCTGCAACATTAAAGTGATTTTCTTGAATAAAACATAATGCAATAATGAGCCTGTATATGTCAACTCTGAGGAGAAGATAATAGCTGGAGAGTTAGCTTTCCTTTCCTCTTTTCTAGACTCTTCTTTTCTTATACTCATTAGTCAAAGACAATGCTGCAAACAGAAACCTTCTCTAGTATATGCTTTGCTTCAGTTTAAGTATATTCCCTACAGTTGTAGTTCACAGTTGAATAAAGTGTTAAAGGAAATAATCTGTCAGCTTCACAGCAGCACTAATGAGATTACACACTACATATTTTTTTACCCACTGATGATAGGGATGACATAACATATAGATCACTCTAGATCACTTGCTGATGCTTACTGCCTTTTTGGACAAGGATTGTTTAAAAATGTATGTAATTAAAGTAAAATCAAAGTATCATTGACATCACAGAGTCATTTTGGTTGGAAAAGCCCTTTAAGATCATTGAGTCCAATCCCCTTCACTCACACTGCCAAGCCCAGCACTAAACCATATCACTCAGTCCTTCATCAATGCATCTTTGGAATATCTGTAGGGATTGTGACTCCACCACCTCCCATCCTCCTTCTCTATATAACTACATTGAATGCAACAAGGCCATCAATCTTTTAGGTCCACAGTCAAGATTACACATGACCCTACTGAGGCTGGAGTTTTGGAGCACATGGTTTCTTACCTCTTCTTGGAGGTATCCAAATCTGACTTACATAGAAGTCTATCTTTTATGACTGTAATAATATTGATCTTTACCAGAAACAAAGGAGGGATAAAAGATAATAGTAAAGAAAACAAAACCAAACAGAGTTATTTATTCTTTTTAGCTTCCACTAGACCTGGTCTAATTTCCAAACAGGGTTAACCTATAACTTCAGCTAAGTACAGCACAGCTATAAGGGGTTTTTTTTGTTTAAGACCTACCAAAACATCTCTGATGTTTGTCAATGGAGAGGTAACTCTCAACACTTGTATCTGCACTGTGTTTCAGTTACTTCTTTCTTAGTTTTTTAGAGACTTAAAGAGTTTTAGATAGAACAATCATCTGCTTTGGTGACATAAAACCAAAATGCCCTGGATTGTAGTGTACTGGCAACACTTCAGCTTTAACAAAACTCAACTCATTTATTTGTGGAGACATCATTGCATCTGGAAAAAAAAGCTAGTCAATCAAAATCTCAGGCATTCATTATCCTGGTTTCAGATGGAATAAGGTTGATTTTCTTCCTAGTGGCTAGTACAAGGCTTTGTTTTGGATTTAGTGTGAGAACAGTGTGTTTAGTTGTTAATTAGTGCTTAAGGAGAGGAGTTTACAATTTCCCATGCTCTGCCAGGGAGGAGGTGCACAAGAAGCTGGGAGGGAGCATGGCCAGGAGTCCTGACCTGAACTAGCCAAAGTCCATGCCCAGTATATATACTGGGGGAAGTTGGTGGGGAAGGTTGGATCACTGCTCAGGTATTGGTCAGTGAGTAGTAAGTAACTGCATGTGTGTTTTTAACTTGGATTTCATTTCTCTCTCTTTTTGTTATATTCCTTTTAATTGCTATTTCTGTTATGCATTTTATTACTGGTGTTACATTTTATTTCTTTTTCCTCATTAAAATATTCTTATCTCAACCCACAAGTTCTTTTCTGATTCTCCTCCCCATCCCACTGCAGGGGGATGGAGCGAGTGAATGGCTGTGTGGTGCTTAGCTGCTGGCTGGGGTCAAACCACAATAATTGTTTAGAAGGGTGTCTCATCTTTTACATTTAAATCATTTTAAAAGTTTGGCATCATTTTATTTAGTTTTCATTGAGTGATGAATAGATAAGAAGAGTAGCCAAGCTTACACATCACTACACATGAATCAGAGGAAGAAAACAAGACTGAAACGTTCCATAAAGACAAAGCAGAATCAAGAATTAAAATAAACCATTTATGGCTCCTTGAGTGCCCATCCTTCTGATGAAAGAAGTACAGAATGGAATCCATACTACTGAGGTAATCACAGAATCTTAAGGGTTGGAAGGCACCATCAAAGATCATCTAGTCCAAATACTGCAGATGCTTTTTCACAGCATCCACAAATCCACATTTCTCTGTCTTTCTCTCAATTCATTCACTCTATTCCAAATGCAGAAGTAATGGCATCAACCTGCATGCCTATCTTTGATTCAAGCTTTTGTGTGCTTTGCTGTTCCACCTGTGTTTCAAAGTCTAATTCATCAGTAACAACAGAATTAAAATGTAAGACTTCAAAACCTAATATTAAAGAGAAAAAACTACACCCAGAAAAGAAACCTTGTGTTCAAAAGGAATCACTGACATCTAGGGAAGCAAAAAACTTGTAGCAGTTTGATGGATAATATTTAACAACATGATTTTTATAGAAGGGGACCTTCAAACTAGAGGGACCCAGTAGCTGTTTGTTAGTATTCTACAGCAATGGGCTGGACTTCCCAGAATATCAAGAATCATTAGAGTCTGATTATGCATTCTTTTTTATTGCTGCCATGTTTGTAATATTTGTTTGTCCCTAGCTGATCCCACAATAGGTGATATAAAAAGATGTATGAATAATTTATAAAAGAACTCAGTAGTCATCAAAGAGCATTGCTCTGATGATGTAGCATGCATGAAGGCCTTGGATAATGAATTACAGCAGAAGACGCTGGAAGGATACATTTTGGTCTGTGTTTTTACTGCATTTCTAGAAGTCTAAGCACTTTAGACATCTTAAGCTGAAAAAATAAGACATTTTCCAAGTAAAAGCATTTTGAAGGCCTGTAGTTTCTCCAAGTTCTTTTAAAAAATGAACTTTATCAGAAAGAAAGGTCAATGAATTTATATATTGTCTTAGCAGGTTTACTTGGACATCACTATGGATATCTTTCATCATAAAGACTGAAACTATTTCTAAATCAGTATAATCTGTAGCTAGATGATTATTCATAAGCAGGATCACATTTTTTTCCACCCATGTTATTAGTCTAATTAAAAAGGGAAAACAAAACACTGTGGTGGTTTCAGTTCTGCATCTCCACATTGGAGATTCAGAGAATCAAGTGCTGCTCTCACTCAGAACAGTAAAAAATGAAAAGAGCTTTCACTTTTGCACCATTGAATGCAATGGAATTATTACTTGGTAATCTGGCTGCATATAAAATGACTTCTGTTGGGACAAAAGCTGAAACTACCTAAGAGGGAGTTTCATAAGAGTCCACTTTCTGGTTCTTTGCATTTTAACCATTGGCAAGAGGTGTATCAAAGGCAGTAATTCAAAACTTCTGAGATACCTTAAGCTTAAGATGATCTGAGAAATCATGAATCTTCAGTCTGTGTCTATTTATTGAGAGGATGTCAAAACATTTCTCTCTGCCAGCATTGTTCCCTGTACCTTCAGAGGAGAAAACATGATCCTTTCATTAATGATTCAAAGTGGCTAAGTCTATTCCAAAATAGATCAAGGGTCTGTGAAAACTAACACTTTGGCCCTTAGAAATTCAGGCTTCACTCAAAGTTAACTTAAGGTTGCCTTAACTTTTATTCCATGTAAATGTTAAGAAAATTAGCAGGCTCCTTGAACAGCAGCACGAGACAGAACCATATTTTACATTTTATTAAGGTCAGTTCTGCTAACTCAAAGATAATAATTCAGTGTATATTGCCTATCCTCCTTCACTTGCTCATGCTCACATGTAGTAATAAGAAATCATGAGGTTATCCTTAACCTCATCCATCCTCTGTCGCTTCTCCACCATTTATTTAATATCAGGACTGCAATGTAGCAAAATGACATTCTGGGAAAAGTGAAGTGTTGGTAGCTGAAGTCAATAAAAAAATAGCAAGAGTAGAGAATCCAGGCCAATGCAAGTATTAGAGATTAGGAGAACTAAGAGACTATTGCTTCAACAGCAGTAGCACCATGTTATAGAATAGAAACACTCCATAGGACTGTGATGATCAGAAGTAGATGAACCTATGTAATAGACTGAAATAGGAAATGTACATCCCAGCCTATTTCATAGAATGGTAGGGTTGGAAGGGACCTTTAGAGATCATCTAGTCCAATTCCCCTGCAGAAGCAGATTCATCTAGATCAGGTCACACAGGAACGTGTCCAGGTGGGTCTTGAAGACCTCCAAGGAAGGAGCCTCCACAACCCCTATGGGCAGCCTGTGCCAGGGCTCCCTCACTGAAACACTGAAAGAGTTTTTTCTTATGTTTAAGTGCAACTTCTTGTGTTCCAGCTTCATCCCATTACCCCTTGTCCTGTTTTGGGTTACTATAGAAAAAAGGGATGTCCCAACCTCCTGACACCCACCCTTTAGATATTTATAAATGTTCATAAATTAACATTCTGTAATTTAATTTAACTTCTGCATCATCTCTCCTTCCCTACCCTGAGAAATCACTGAATCACAGAATCTCAAGGGCTGGAAGGGACTTTGAAAGATCATCCAGTGCAACCCCCCTGCCAGAGTAAGGCACACAGGGACTCATCCAGCTACGTTGGGATGTCTCCAGAGAAGGAGACTCCACAGCCCATCAGGGCAGCCCCTGTCAGTGCTCCCTCACCTCAACAGGGAACAAGTTTGTCCTTGTGTTTCTTTAGAACCTCTTCTGTTCCACCTTGTCCCCATTGCCCCTTGTCCTATCATTGGCCATCACTAAGCACAGCCTGGCTCCATTCTCCTGACACCCACCTTTATGTATTTGTAACAATGAATGAGGTCACCTCTCAGTCTCCTCCAAGCTCAAGAGCCCCATCTTCCTCAGCCTTTCATTATCTCCATCACCTCTGTGGCCCTGCCCTGAACTCTCTCCAGCAGCACCTTGTCCTTCTTGAAATTAAAAGGCTTGCTTTGAGCACATCTTGTAAACTGTCTAGAATACAATTTTTCAATACCAGATAGATTATTCTCACTGATTATGCTCCACTGATCTGATACATTTCTTTTTTCCTCTGCATTGTTATTCCTGAAGACATTTTAATCACAGACAGGATTCTCCTCTTTAAAAATTCTTCATTCTCATCCTTAGTCCCAGTTGCAGGCTAAGTGAATTTTCTGAGCTTACTTCTGTATTCATCTGCCAATATCAGGCCAAACACAGAAGTCTGACAGCAATAACAGATGGTTTCTTTCATGAGCCTACAAACATTAAGAAGAGTCAGACACCCACATACACACTCCTGCTTATGCCCAAAGCATTCAGTATGGATGATCTTGCAAACTTCTACAGACAGTTGCTGAAACTAGAAAGAGATGGGTTTGGAGTCTTTTTAAATTACTCTATAAAACAACAATCTGTTCTCACTCATGGGATCCCAGTACGTATCTTATATTGTATACAATCTTGAAATATGTACCACTTTTAACTACTGAAAGTCAGAGAAGTGAACCTATCTTTATGAGAACGTTATGTTGACAGAAACCAAGTGCCATAGTGCTGACTACAATAAGAGACTTCAGAATCCAAAGTTAGTATTGATGATCTCCCAATGATTTCTTCAGCCACAGGATGAAGAATCTCATTTGTGGAAGAAGTTCTCCTCAGACTGATTCAATTGCAATTGCACTGAATTTGGCTTAGTAAAAAAAAAGAGAGCATGTAAGCTCATGCTTTAGAAAATAACAGTAATTGAAAGAGATGAACTTCTGACAAAACAAACATCCAGCTCCCATGTTAGTGTCCTGAGAAATAACCAGATTCAAAAAAAAGAGAAGAGTAAGAAAATAATTATTATTGATAAGAAGAATTGTCCCTTAGCTGAATGTGTACATACATTTTCTGAACAACATGAGATTTTAACACTGCAATTTAGCTCCTACACCTGCACAAATATTTCAGAGCATGCTCACTTCTTTCTTATTAACCCAAGTTTCCTTAAAACCCTTCTAGATTCCAATTCTTCTAACCTACACCTTCTTCCTTCATTTCCTCACTTCTGGAAAATCCAAGCTGAAAATCATTAAAAGTAACTCCTATACACACAGCAAAACTCAAACACAGCTCTGTTTGTGCCTCTTGCAAGACTCCCATTCACTGTGCTTGGGATTCTTGGACCAGTTCAAATTATTTAAACATTCATCCAACTCAGAGAAACATTTTTCCAACAGGAAAATACACATTTCAAACACTCAAATATACATCAAGCTTGCTGCCAAAATCAAACCTCCCAGAATATCTTTTGACACTGAATTGCTGGATGTGCCTATTCAAGGTTTCCATAATCTATTCTACTATTCTTTTTCTTATATAAAAGGACTCTGTTTTGATTGTCTGTCTTCTAGTGAATATTGAGGAAAAAAACCAACACACATTAGGTTTGCTCTACTTATGGTTCTAGAAAACATACCAGAACTCAAGGGGTTTTAAGGAATAAAACACACTCTTTTATTCTCCTGTTGCCAGGGTTAACCAAGTGTCCTTTTTTCTGCAATTAATATTCTTTCCTAGCTGGATTATTTGTGGATGTGTCAATGTGTTTCATTCTGAAACAACAGAAATACATTCATAAATGTGTGTTACAGCTTCCAAGGGTTTTTATCTTCAGAAATCAAGTTGTCTTTGTCAAAATAAGGTGCCTACAACCATTTTGTGGAGCAACAGTGACATTTAGTGGCCACTGAAGCAATTCCTAAATCCAGTTGACCATTTATTGTCATTTTGACCCTGAGAACAATTAGCACACACTGTTAACCCTCCATTTGATTCACACATTCTCCTTACTTCTATTTCCATCCTTTTCTGCATTGCAATGTAATATTTGTAAAGGGGTAAACAGCTATTTCTTACAACAGATTACCACAAGCATCTTAACTATGTAAATATTTGGTTTGAGTGTCTTCCTTGAAAGTCATCTCTTTTGCACATCATGATAGAACATTGAAGAGCAATTAAATAAACTCTGATTCATTTGAGAATCAGAACAAAGCTGAGCATTCTGCA
This sequence comes from Colius striatus, assembly GCF_028858725.1. NCBI lineage: Eukaryota > Metazoa > Chordata > Aves > Coliiformes > Coliidae > Colius > Colius striatus. The sequence continues at coordinate 3,235,575 of NC_084761.1, read as the reverse complement.
AATAAAATTGCAGGGATTAGATAGAACCATTATTTCCCATAACTTCATTCAATTGTCTCAACGTTCTGATATTAAGCTGAGATCGTTCCCTTGTGAGTTTGCTTTGAACCCTGAGCAAGAGGTAGTTGCTTCTTCAAAGACCATGTTTCCTTCACTTCATAACAAGCCCTTTTTCCCAGATCTCTGTACCAATGTGGATAGAACTTCAAATTATTTCTGCAGAGCTGCTATGAGTTCCTTTGGGATTATAAGCATTAAATAAATAGGAGTGATGGTTCTGTTTTGTTTCACTCTCATTTCAGGGATTCCATATATTTTAACAAAGGAGATCAGGTGGCTGATAATGTTCATGTGAACATAAAAATGACATTTAGAGATTTTAGCCTTGTTTATAGACAGAAATATTTCATTTAGCCTGTTGACAAGATCCACACATCTACTAGTGTGTAAACTCCTGAGCATCCATCCTGTGTCCCATACTGGATCTTTAATACTCAGAAAGAAAATGCTCATTGAAAGACCAAAATGGAAAATCAAACAGTTAGCTAATGTCATTGTTGAGTACCACAGCTGCCATTCTTGTAATCACCTTGTCCATATTATACACTTCCATCCAATGGAAGGAGTAAAGCAGTACCTACATCATTGTGAAAGCAGAGTATCTACATAAGTGTGAGAGCAGAGTATCTACATAAGTGTGAGAGCAGAGTATCTACATAAGTGTGAGCACTCAGAGATGCCAGTCTTGGAAGAAAGTTGGATGGATAAAAGATAGCTTTGCTATTTCACTAATTAGGGAAAACAGAACATGACTCTCCCTTCCTGAGTCACTTCATTGAGCTCTTAGTTCCTTGTTTTCCCACAGTATTTGCAAATAGTGTCTCAGTTTAGAGAAAGTTTTAGGTTACCTGTATGCTCAAGCTCATAAGCAGCCGTGAAAACACAGCACTGCAGTTTTCCAGCCAAGTGCTAAAGTTATCCTTCAAGACTCCTAAATTTAAAGTGCTATTTCAGGGATGTATTGTCTGTCCTGCCCAAACTTCTTCCCTATAAAGAGCTTGGAAAGTGTTTTACAGATTTAACCACAGCCAGGACTTTCTTTCAGGCAGTGCTATAATTTCTCTTTGAAGAACTTAAAATTGTGCATTAATATAGTGATTCTCCCTCTAGCAATTTATTTTTTCCACCAGCCCTGTTCTCAACTCATAAACAACGGCAGCAATTGGTATTCCACTGAAGTTCAGCATAGAGACACCTGATTCATCCACATCAACTAGGCTTATTTACTAGCAGCAGGAAGCTCAGTAGTTTATTTATGCTAATGCTAAGCTATATTGGTCCACATTGAGCTTTGTGTTGCCCAACAAAATAGGTGCAGATCAGAATCAGTGTATTCACAACCAGTCCAGCTAACTCTTCAGCTACTTTTCAAAAGCATTGCAAATGGTCAGGTGTCTGATTTTGAACTGTGGGGAAGCTGGAATAAGTAAGAAACATTTCCAATTCTGACAATGATAGTGATGCTGATGGTAAACTGTGCTAAACTGAATACCCAAACAGTTCAGCAATATTCGGGATTGATTTGTAGATGCAAAAATAACCAGAAATACCTCCAAGGTAGGAAACTGTTGGAAATTATCCCCAACTACTTATTGATCCATTTCCAGTTTGGACTGACTTCTACTGATCTTAGTTTTAACTAAGCCCAGTCCTCTGTTTTCTCTTGAAAAATCAGGTTGCTTATGCAATATCACAAACCTACATGGCAAGAAAAGAACTGAATCAGGTCTCTGTATCCAGGTTTACTGGTGTAACTACTGGCCTGAAGTACTTGAAATACAGGGCAAGCATTACAAACCAAAGTTGATCAGACAGATGGTTATCTTTAGAAATACACACTTAATAACCTTTATCTTTGGAAATCTATGACTAATAATGTAACAATATTTCATAGAAACATTAATGTAACTGTATTTGTGAAGGAAAAGTTATCAACATCTGTTTGATCAAGTCCAAAGAGACTTGTAAAAGTGATAAAATTCTGAAAGCCAAGTAGCAAACTTGAGAGGCAAGGGGTACAAGCTAGAAGAGAAGAGGTTCTGAAGAAACATAAGGAAAAACTTCTTCACTGTGTGGTGAGGGAGCACTGGCAGGGGCTGCCCAGATGGGCTGTGGAGTCAAGTCCCTGTGTGCCCTGCTCTAGGTGGTGCTGCTCTGGCAGGGGGGTTGCACTAGATAATCTTCCAAAGTCTCTTCCAACTCTTAACATTCTGTCATTCTGTGTGATTTCCACACAGCATTTCAAAATAAGGGTAAAGCTCAGAAGGTATTTTGTCACTTTTATTCTATTGTTGCTGTAATCTGAATCATCACTTCTATCCCAAACCTGCTGCACAATTTGCACCAATTTTGCACAGTTTAGCCATGTGAAGTACCTTCAGCTTCCACCTCAAATTTTCTTTAGTTACCCCACAAATCCACTTCTTTGCTTATATGGTCCTATAATCAAGGAAGGAAATATAGAATAAAAAGATTCTGATTTTCACTTTAGAGTCTTGCCAATAACTCAGGGCAGTTGCAATACTTATTCATACAGCAAACTCACTCTACCTCTTTTATTGTTCATATCTGATTAATGGTGATAAGGGGCTGTGTTAATTTCCCCCACCTTTGAGGCTGCACAGTCAGTAAGAAACCTCTGAAAGAGGAAACTACTAGCTGTGCACCTGATCCCAATAAATTACTTGCAAACTGTATGCAAACTCTTTTCTGTGCATCTGCTTCATTAATAAAGTGAATGGTATGAGGCATAATTCATTACCTATCATATGGGATTTGAGATACTTCTCATGTCTGACTATTTAACCAGGGTGTACAACCACATGTTTATGGCACCACAAGATATAAACCAGTGAAGAATCAGATACTCTACCCAGGCTTAGCTGAATGAGAGCTCAAAACTCAGAGCTGCCCTGATTATACCTTCTTGGTACAAGAGAACAGACTTGTTTTCAACTGATGATTATATTTTGCCTTTCATCTATGATTTCTTATTTGCTCCCCAGCAAAAGCATAGTATCTTACTGCTATTCCTGTGAAGCACATTCATGTTTTCCTCTTGGACATTGCATGCATTTCACGACAATAATGAAGTCACTCACCACAATGCCCACCATTTGATAACAATAGTAGGAGACTGGGATAACGAAGAGTAAAAAGTTTACCTGAAAGCTATGAAATGGTTTCAAAGAACATCCTTCTGTTGTGGAAGGGAAACATTCCTATGTTTGTGAAACATACAGAAGCATGCACATTTCTATGTGTCCCAAAGGTGAGGGGAAAGAGAAGAAGGAAGGATGGAAGGAACAAACAAAGGGAGAAGGGAGGAAAAGAGAAAGAAAGAAATTGAAGGAAGGATGTCAGAATAGAGAACAGAAAGAACAAAGAAAGGAGGGGAGGGAAAGAAGAAGCAAACTTTGGGCCTGCTTGTGCTGTCTGAGAATCTGGAGACCTGGGATTAACCAAATACTAGTTTTATTCCTTCATAAATAAATGGTTAGAATCCTTCCTTTCCTCAGAAAATATGGACTAAATATGTTTTGACAGACCCTTTTAGTTCACCATGGAAAGCAGTAGGCATATATTTGCTATCAAAAGAGATCAGAAAGGAAGTATTTTTTAAATAAACAAAAGCTTTTTTTAAGGTGACAAACTGCAAAGAGGAGGAAGAGGCTTTAGAGGAGAGGTTCCTAATACTCACTTTCATCAGAGCTGAAAGCATTTGCCAGAGTTGGTCTTTTTCTTCCACAATCTGTAGAATTTCATTTAAATGGCTTTTTGCAGAACATGAAAAGCTTCTACTTTATCTTTCTCTTGGCCTCTGAAGAAGTCAAACTTACAAGCACAAAGGTAGCTGGTGCTGGAGCCTGGGAGTCAGCAGGTGGGTTGGGTTTCTAAGAAGATCTCACAGCTGTATCCAGTTAAAGAGCCTTCCTTTGCTCTAAAGATGAAATGGAGAGCAATGGGCCATGGAAGATGGAAAAAAAACCCTGGGATATGAGCACCTGCACCCAATCAGATCAGAAAATAGAACATCTTCCCCAACACACACTTGACACAGCTACCATAAAAAATAGTATTTGAAGATAAATTGGAGCAGAGAATTCCCTTCTGCCAGCCAGAGACACACAGTCCTTTGTTCAAGGTCTGTGGTTACAGGCCTGCCTTAGTCTTTGAGGGACAGGGTTTAGTGGTAAGTTTAGCAGTGTGAGGCAAGTGATTGGACTTGATCTTAAATGTCTTTTCCAACCAAAATGATTCTATGATTCTAATACTCAGGAACTTTCCAGGTGCTTGGAAGTATCAGGATTTACTTAGCTTGGTTGCTTAGCAGAAAAATGAGCATTCACAGTTATATCAAATAAAATGGAAGTATCCCATGAAGCCTATTTCCTCCTTATAATGTCTTTGTTTAAAACAGATAATTGCTAAGTAGGTGAAACATAGTTATGCCACCTGAGCAGTTGCACAGACCTGTAAGGAAATGTTGGCATCTGATTGCCTGGACACTCCCAGGAACTACACCCTCACAAACAATGTGTGTGTGTCTTTGGCATTGGTGCTGACAGGCAGAGCAGAGGTGTTTGCAGTCCTGCCCAGGATTCTCTATTTCACTCACATCATGACTGGCTTGGAAAAGGCTCCCTGTCTAGGAAGGGAAATTTCTGCGCTGCACAACGGGGTATGAATGTGGGAAAAGGTGACAAGCGTGAGCAAAATGTTGCTAAGTCTCATCTGCTTCTTCCTCTGCACTCTGATTGCACCAAATCTCACAGGTAAATGGCTAAAATGTTTTCAGAAGTCAGAGGATGGAGGGACTGTGAGAAACAAGAAGTCTTTTATTTCCTTTTGTCAAACATGCCTCTACAAAACTTGAACCAGATAGGATGAAGTCAAGTGATACCGAACCTAAATTCTTTGTCTACGTTTGGTACTAGAATAAGCAAATGAAATGGACAGACTATAAATATTATGTTCTGTAAGTAAATTCTGGAATCTAGAGGGGAATTTCAGTTGGAAGGAAATGAACTTACTAATACTGTATTTATCTCTACTCTTTTGCTGTTCTTGAGAGAAGCTGAACTTTCAAGTCTTTTAATGCTGAACACAGGGGACGCCACGTCTGAAGGATCAGAGGGGAAAGGTATAAAGTGTTAATTAATATCTCAAAAAAGTCCACTGAGGGTCTTCTTTGCCCTGGAAGGAGGTTGTGTAATTTATAATCTACTTCTCCAAGAAATGCTGGTCTCCAAACACATCTAGAAGCAGTTTCACCTCAAATCTCCTGACTACACTTGGGCATTTTTGCGATGGTCTGTCCTCGAGAAAGGAAAAAAGGCTTGACAATGTGCTCAAATTTTGCTCAGTTCTCTTTCTCAGTGTGCCATCTTAGCTCCTTAATGCAGGTTGCATCTAGCTCCATTTTGTTCTCTGCTTGGCCAACAAAACACTCTGGATCATTATTTATAGTTCTTAGTTTCTAGGTATGGAAACCAATGACTCGTCAAGTTCCATATGCTCTGAACATTTATTCTGTGGAATAGGGAAGAGTATGACAAATGTTCTTTAAAAGATGGTAAAGCTGGGCAACTAGTCTTTAAGGAAACTTGGGTTTGCCTTGAACTGTATTTTTATTTAAGGCCTGGCCAGCTGTGTGATGTTTCAGCACAGGAGCCGTGTTGCCTGTGTGTGTGTAGCGACTACCAGCCTCGCTCAGCTGCACACTCATCTATTTTTGTCTTCTGTGCTGTGACAGACAATAGGAGAGAAAGGTGGGATAACTTACCCTATGTCCCCCAATCTCTTGGCCTTGACTTGAAATATGAAAACTTGTGTCCTTTTTGAGCACAGAGTATTTTTTGATGGAATGTTTATGTCTAAATCTTCCCAGTGGCTGCACAGAGCAGACACGAGGTTAGAAGGCAAGTGTGTTCCTGTCTAGGCTGGAAGTCCAGCCTTTGTATGCAAGGTGCTGGGGAGAAATCAGGCATGTACTAGGGTCTTGCCTTTTGTAGTCAGTTTGTGCAATTGGCACATGAAGGAGGGAATGTTCCCAAAGCCTTCAGGTTATACTTAACTATTATTGCTGTCTAAATTGACGTGTTTCTAAGTTAAAGATGTGTGCCTTTCATTTTCACCATTTGTCTCACAAAGAAATTCCTTTAGATTTTGGGGTTATTACAGACATTAATCTGTTTTCTTGTCAGCAATATTTAGAGTTCAGAATCCCCTTGTCAGATTCCCCTTCATTGAAATGTCTTCAAATGCAGAGAGGTAGATCATGCTCAAAGATGCCAGAAGCTGGTGACATTGCTGTCCTTCAGGTTAGAGAAAAAGAGATTGAATGGCACAATGCTTGGAAGTTAAAAGACAATGCTTGTTAGCACAGCAGTGAGGAAGGATTTCTCAGTTAAGGAAGGATTTCTCAGTTCTGTATATAAAATGTTAAGAGGCATGCCTGAAGAAGCACAGGGTAGGTACAGCACTTCTGAGCAGTACGCACCACTGATTCTGGAGATACCATTTCTTCTTGTGTTTGTTAAGTCTCTGAAAGCAGAGGCTATTATGAATAAAGAGGTAATTTTATTAACATTTTTGCAAAGTTCACTTACATTTAAGTCAGTAAGAAGTGGTGGTAGTAGTGATAAAGTAGTAGTGATGAAATACTATTGCATGCTATAACCACAGAGAAGGAAGGGTACTAAAATGTACCCCAGAGCAATGGCATTTTATCAAGGTTTATTTAATGTGTTTGAAACTGTAAAGTAAGACAGATGAATGTACTGGTCATGTCTTTTCTTTGGCATGACTGGAGATGGTAGGGTAACAATCAGTACCACGGCTTGAAAGACTGTCATTTGGCTTTTGCTATGAGGATATCTACGTATTACTTGTGAAACCAAAATTGAGTGGAAGTGGTACACAGCCCTGGGCTAACAGTCTTTGGGATCCTACCTTTTCTCTCTGTCTAATTGTCTCCTACACTTTTTATAATGGTTGTTTCTTTTCCCTTCAGAATGCATAGACCAGAGTTGATTTTAGTACTGAAGCAACATACTTCACTGTTTATCCTTAGTGTTTATACAACCTAGAATCATCTTCCAATGTGGAACATGTATTTGTTTACAATTGTTTTGTGGGCTGTCCCAACAGGTGGATTGGAGAAACCATGGATATCATTTGTTTGGATATGATACAGGACACTTTTTGTCTAGACATACAGTATTTTGGAAGAACATGAGCCTCTCTTCCAAGCTACACCTTTCAGCACATCCCTAGGTGGCAGACAGAAAGCAGAGAAGTGCATTGTTGCTTTTATTGCTCAGGGACACCATTTGATTTGTGTCCTGGATGAAAAGATCTCAAGTTATAGCTCTACACCTTCCTGATTCAGTCCTGAGGGCTGTTCACTATGTTTGCAGTAAGGCATGGTTATGCAGTTGCAAGTATCTCTGTGAACACAATCATGTGAGACACCTGAAAGCTGGATCTTTTTACATTAGTGCATTTGTTATTTAATCATTTATGCTTTTGAGCACAAAATCTTATCATTTTTACACATAACAGCTACACACACACATATGCATCTCTATACTTATGCCCACACAGATACCTGTTTCTATATTCTTTGATTCAGGAAGGTAAAGAATATCTTTCTCTAGTTTCTTTCTTCTGAAGACAGATGTCCAAAGTAGTGCAACAGTCACGTGAACTCTATGTCCAGAACACTATACCCCACCACCACCATCTTACCTGACATGCTGGAGATTTGTTTTCTGACACTAAAGTGCAAACACTTCATGGCACTGAATGAATAGATGCTGTGTGCTATGGTTTTGCCATTGAAGGTACAAGGCCCTGTAAAAATAAGCAAATATACTCTGTAGCTAACACACCTGAGTGTTAGGTTATTTTATATCTTATTTTTTCTGGAAGAAGAGTTATGAGCAGCAAAACTTGTGCCCATCTTGAATTCATTAACACCAAACAGAAGCTTCAATCAGTGCACTTTCTTTTATAGAAACACACACAGAGTTCTTCCCAATGAAAGGAAGAAAGAAACCTTAATGTCTGTATCCCAACTTTTGTGGTTCAGCTGAATCAAGGTGAATGAGATCTCTGTGTTAATCGAAGAGTAATTGATTTTGACAGCAAACCAGGAAACCAGTATGCTAAGCTAAGCATAGTCAGGAAATGGAGATTGATCTCAACCAGAGGCAAGATAATATTTGGGCCATTAAAAGGTAGATAGTCCAATTCAGAACTCTCATCTTCTTTTCTAGACACTTTAATAAGAGCAAGTTCAATAGTGCTGAATACAGAAATATAGATATCCAAAAAATCCTACAGTAAAGGACTTGGAATCCTAGGAAACACTCCAGTGCAGTTCACCTCTGTTCAGACCTGGAACATCATTGTGTGGATGAGTCATGTGGAAAAACAGGTGCCTGATAATGTCATTGAAGTCTGTTATGTAATTCACACACTTGGGTATGCCAACTCCCCACTTTAACCAAGAGTACAAGGCAAAGTAGTAGCTAACAATCCAAATGTTGAGAAGCATGGAGTATATGAGGGACCAAATGCATGCTTAAGCTGCAGAGTGAAACTCAATAAGGTTTTATTGGGGTTCTTTTAAAGACAAAAAGTGCCTTGACACAAGTATAACCCCCAACCAACCAGGAGCAATAGAACTGCTGATATGGCAGTGATTCTTTTGCTATCAAAATGACAGAGAAGGAAGCTTCTCATCCCAGAGATCTCTTTTAGTTTAAAGAGCAGCCAAGCACCGTGTCAACAGATCCATCTCACTTCTGCCAAAGAATCTATGATGGTTTAGAGTCAGCCAGGCACAACCATAAAAGAATTGGCATCAAGGTTTACTCCACTAGTTGTTTTATAAACAGGAAATATTCTAAGGGTAGAAAGAAGACCTGTGTTGATCCAAAATATTAATCATCGTGAAAATATTGCTCATGGACTTGTCAACCTGGTTTTGATCCTGGGTAGAACAACCGATACTAAATGGTTTCTTTTGTAAACACAGAGTAAAAGAAGACACCCTCTTTTAATGGCAGTTAAAGACTAGTGCAAGATAGACCTTGCTAAGTGAAATAGATGTAATTAAAAAAATTATTTGGAAATCATCTTTAGGTAACATAGAGATGTTGTGATGGAACAGTTACTCTGATTCTGGGAGAGTGTTGAAATGATCACTGCCGCAGTGGCTTGGTTGTAAGCTCACCATTCATTCCTCTTCTCCAGTGGCTCCTTGGGAACCATTCCCTGCTGAGCACAGAGAGAATAACTTTCTTGCAACTGGAAAGTCACAGAACAAAGATAGTTCTGTTCCCATTGTGTAGTGCAGGATGTGCCTGTGGGGAATCCTGTCTTCTGTGCTCCAGTCCAAACACTGCTAAGGATTTAGCATTAAGATGCCATAGGATAAAATTAACTACATGTAGGTACCATCCCATATATATGCCTTGACTATCTCAGACTAATGTAATGATTTCATTTATAGTCCGTTGTATAGGTTTATTCTACTAAGAAGTACTTTGATTACAGCCTACAAGCACTTGTATTACCAGAATCTTACAACATGGGTAAAGCTGTAGCAAAGCTGGGATCTTCTAACCTGCCCAGTCCAGTCAAGCCTGGAAAGAAATAGCACATTTCAAAGCATAACATCCATTGCAACAGTCTATAGAGTACAATAGAGTATCTGTCACTTGCCTCCATTGAATTGAATTGGATGGCTTTATAAAAGCTTGACCTTTATTCTCACTGTTGTACTGACACAACAGAACACTCTGAAGTAACAAAAAGATATGTTTTGCCTTTCTGCAATCAGTGCCAGCCTAAATGCTCTGTCATTTGCTCTTTGGTTGTCATTTCTGCTCTGTAAAATACTCTGTAAAAAAGTGACAGAAGTGAAACATGAAGAGTGTGTGTTTCTCATGCAAAACACTGCTTTGCACTATCCTAAGACCATTTTTTTCTGGTACATTCATATGTCTTTCTTATTTATTTATTTTTTCTTTTGCTGGGAATTTCAGGTGAAGATGCTTCGTTGCCAGTACCTCAGAATGTCTCTATTCTTTCTACCAACATGAAACACTTCTTAACTTGGAGTCCTGTGATCATCCAGGGAGAAACTGTGAGATACTCTGTTGAGTTTCAGGGGTAACTTTTGTTGTTGCTTTTTTTTCTTCTTTCCTCTTTCTACACTGTTTACTTACATTTAAAACCCTGTAAACCCTGGTTAGGGGGAGGAGGGAATCCTTTTGCTCCAATTCTGAGCTAGTTCACAGCTTAATACTTGAGTAATCCAAGGTGTGCATTAAGCAAATGAAAACAACTTCTGTTCAAAGAATTCAACTGTTGGGAAGACAAGTAACAGTTTATTTAGGAGAGGAAAAAGAAAACATTTGAGAGTTATTCAGTGATAATCTTTTTTAAAACATTTAGCACATATTACAGGAGGTTTCTGCATCTTGAGCTGTGACTTGTATCGCAGTATGGCTTTGGAATTCTGCTTTAGCAGGGATGATCAAGTGAGTGGGCAGGATTTGATGCATCAACACTGAGTAGGCTATCCCCACCTCCTACAATATCATGCTGCTTTTGGCTCCTGAACAAACTGGATCTCTAGATAAGATCTAAACCACACCCATCCAGGTTTCATACAGTTCTGGTGTTCCAGCCCCAGTGTATCCCAGTACTGGTTTTACCTGGAAAGAAGTATCAAGTAGCCTTAGCCCATGTCAGAGATATCTCCTGTCAGACCGTTGCCTCTCTGCTTTCTTTCCCTCTCCTCAGGGAGTATGAACGAGAGTACGCCAACGAGAGCTGGATTCCCATCTGTGAATGCTCACTCATCACAGCCTCAGTGTGTAACATCACAGAGGATATCTCAGCCACTGTGGCCTATAACCTCCGTGTAAGGGCAGACACTGGTGCGAGAAGGTCAGAGTGGGGCACCCTGAAAGGTTTCTTCAATCGCATCACAAGTGAGTCCTACTCTTTGGCTTAAGCTGCAGCAGTGCTGAGGGATTGCTCAGGTGCATGTTTGTGTATTCTGTGTGTCATACAAAGCCCATAAATATAGAAAGCACCTTCTGCTTTCCAGCTCCTCTCATGTTGGGTTAGGATATTTCACTCCACAGGCATGCTGTGTTCTTGGACAAGTGTTCCTCCTGAGGCAGGGCTGAATTTACCAGGGTTTGGATTTCAAGGGCTTCAAAGATAGGTAAGAAGAATCCAGGCATTTCTTTCATCAAGTTGGCCATTCTTGACCCTGATTCCGACGAGTTCTCATTAATCAGAGTTCCATTTAATCCATGTGATCTAGTCGCTTCTGAAGGTCCAGAACTGAAGTGCTTCCAGATTCTATGGAAGCACTTACTCTAGGAAAAAGGCCACATCACCCTCCACCTGCAATCCCTGGCAATCCCACTCCCTTACAGACAGGATTGCCTTCTCCCATGTTGTCAAATATATGAAGTAACCTTGGAAGATGAAAGAAAACTGGAAACCATAGCATTGCTGCAGTCCTAGAAGTGCAGGTTATCTTCTACATATCCTTCCAGCTCCTGCAAGGTTTGAGGACCAGCTCAACCCAAGGATTATGTTGCAGCCTAAAACTAGCATGTTATTTCCAGTGTTTCTCTGTTCTCTGACACATAGTCAATTGCTTTCAGCAATAAAAATCATGCTGGAAAACTTTGTTGTGGTCACTATTAGAGTGCAGCTCTCAATCTGGGATGGGTAGTTATCATTAATGTTAGTCACTGGTTGCCTGTCCAAGACCAGAGTTGACCCCATCTTAAACCTTCATCAGTGATTGGAAGTCATCCAGTACTTCATGAGCAAGCAGTCCTCACTCATACCGAGCATTTAGTCAAAGCAGCATGATCAGAAGTGCCAATTAAGTGTGTGTTTTGGTGTGGAAGTGTTTTCTAGATAGTGCTTTAGATGAAAACTCCTTCCCAGAGTTAGGGGAAGGATATTCCTTAGCTTCACCCTATTCATGAAGAAAAGTAGCAACTTTCTCATTGTACAATGGAGTATCTGACAGCTTGGTCCTGTGCCTTAAAGACCTCAGTACAATCCTCTGGCTGAGCTGTGAAAGTTCAGAGAGTACAGTTTGCAGGAGGCTGCAGTGTGAATACTCAAATATGGACAAATATCTAAAGGAGAAAGAAAAGTCTCTAAGTTCTTGTCCTCATGCATTTACTGCTCACTTTCTCTTGTCTCTGCTTTCACATCTCTTAGGAAACCTGGCATTGGCTCTGAGAGAAAGTAATTCAGAGTACAGCCCACAGGTTCTATGTGTGGTTCATAGACACACAGGGCACCAGCGCAGCATACAGTACTTTTTAGAGGAAGTATAGCTCCAGTGTCAAAGCCTTAGGTGCAGATACATCTATGATAACACATGGAAAACAGTTCTAAAAGATCTTCCTGAAAGTAACAATTTGGTCAGACTTACTTCATCATTTATCCAAAGGAATGGCATACATAAGAATTAGAAATATGATTTCTGCACTGCCTTGATTCCCAGTTTACAAATGTACAGTGTGTACTTTCATCCCTGCTTGATCAGTTCTAACTGTTTCTCTAATGCACCTCACAGCAGAATCCCAGACTGAACCAAGCTCTGAATATCAAAGCAAGCATCAAGCAGATCACCTACAGATTTACTTGCATTCATTTACAAAAAGTTAAGTCACAGCAAGTCATCAGCCCAAGTCTATCTAAAACAATGTAGATACTAAAAGAAAATCAGGATTTGTGTCAAGGGCCAAAGATATCCTGAGTGAGGCCTGTTTGCTTTTTTCCTTCACCTTTGAATAACTGCCAAAACTCACATGAAGAAGCAGTGCTTTCACAGCACCTGTTCTCTGTGTTAGTGCTAAGCTAATGCCCAGGAGCAGAACTGACCTCGTGTGGTGTCTCAACTTCTGGTAGCCCAGCTGGTTCAGCTGCTGTTGGTCACAGGGACCCTCAGGACAGATATTTCCTCCTCTGGTGAAAATGCAAAACCTTTCAAGCCCTGAGCAACACAGCTATTGCCAAATTCCTCTTTGCAATGTCAGTCATGGTCCTTCTCCTGCTCAAAGTCTGCTACCATATCTATGACATACTGGGAGGTAGAGCAGAGAGAAGTTTCTGCCTCACTGAAGCAACTAGCTCTTATTCCAGATTCATGTTACTGTGCTCATAATAGCAGCTTCTCTTCCTCTGGGGAAAGGAAGACAGTTCTTAAAGGGTTGTGACAATGGTGCTCTCTCTGTGTTGGCAGCTTCCCTGACCCCACCTCTGATGAAGGTCATAGCAGATGGGTGTCATTTACTAGTGGAGCTGGAAGACATGGGGCCTGCCTTTCAGTTCTGTGTTCTCTATTGGAAGAAGGGCCAGGAGATTAGGGTGAGTTTTACCCTTGTGTTTTGGGCAATAACAGAGAGCCCACGTACTTAGAGTGAAAGCATACAGACACTGCCTGTGGCCTGTTTGCCAGTCCAAGCTCCTGCTGGGAAGCTGGAGGACCTGTCTGGAGTCAGTGTGTGCCATATCCCTCTGTGCATACCTATGCTTTGCTCTTATTCACATGGAGAAGCTTGTCTGTTCTTTCTACATTTCTTCTCTGGGAAGATGAATGCCCCCAGGGACCTCAGCTATTGAGAGAAACTGAAGGTGTTTATGCTGACTTTCTTCTCTGACCATCATTTGGTTTGCTTGGGGCAAGGTTAAGGTGTCACACTGGGGTACTGACAAAGTTTCCTCAAGAGTTTAGTGTAAACTGCTTGCCTGTGACAGCGAGCTGTACATTGCTCAGCTGAGGGCATTGCTTACACCTGGGTAATACTGAAACAGTGGCAGTTGATGTTTCATTCAGATGCTTCTGTTTTCCCTGGACATCAGTTGGGTTTTTTTTTTCCTGGGAACCTGGTGCTTCCATAGCACCTAAGAACACAAAAGTGGAAGCAGCTATATTGAGTCAGACCATGGGATGATCAAACCCAGTCTCTTGTTTGTGCCAGTGGGCAATAGAGATAACCAAGGAAGACAGCAAGGACAGAGCCTGTATCTAATTAGATTCTTTGCTGAGATTTCAGAGACACAGCTCCAGGAAGTTCCTGAGCCAGAAATGTTATCATTAACAGCCTTTGATGAATTTTTGTTCCATTAAGTTATCTGTTCTGGTTTTCAGGCTATGTGAACTTCAGCATGCACAGCCTCCTGGAGTCAGGAGTTCTGCAGCTTAACTGTTGTGCAGTCTCAATCTCAAGGGGGCAGAGGGGAGAGAAGAGAAGAGAAAGAACAGTTATTCCCTGTTCACTTTCCCCAGCACTCTAATAGTTTTATATTGTGGATCTTTTTCCAGGCCAAGGACTCCCAGACTACTTAGTTGTTCCCTGTGGAAGCCCTTCCAGCTATTTTTGCCTTTCCCAAGGTGGGCAGGGAGTAAACCTGCACAGTTTGAAGTGCAGGAGCACTCTGAGTTAGCACCATAAAACAAAGCAAATCTTCACACACTTTTCTTTTCCCAGTAGTTGTTAACATGGGTGACTACCACAGAGCTGACTACTCCATGAAACCTGAACACCAAGTTCTTGTTTCTGATGAGGGCTGCTCAACCTCAGATCCAGTCACTGACTGTAAAAATGAAAGGGGGGGGGAATCTCATGAACATCATTTCACATTTATCTGTGTTGAATTTCATTTGTCATTTTATCCTAGGACTTTCCTGCAGTTCTTCACAGTGGTCTGTCATCTTTATCATCCTGAAGTGTCTTTTTACTATCATAGCACATACCAGTCTTAATTTTCCTTCCTAATCATCCATAGTAACACAGTGGCAAGCACAGAGCTGCATGGGTGTCCACCAAAAGTTCTTTCCACTCTGAGAAAGGGTTAAAAATTCAGCTATGAAAAAGTCCTTCTTCTATCATGAAGCAGCAGGAGCAGGGCTGCCCACTATGAGCAGGCAAGGCAGGAGCCAAGCATCATCTGTATGCAAGCAGTGCCCTCCCCAGTGAAGCTCAGACCCACAGTGGGCAGAACCAGATACTGGTAACAGGGTCCCCACACAAGGCAAGTGATGAACCAAGCCCAGAGTCCATAAAGGGACCTCAGGCAGGAGCAGGATGAGACAGGACCACAGGCAGGGCTGGAGAAGGAGGCTGCAACATGCTTAACAAGGAGCTATCCTGGAGACAAACTACTATGAAGACGTAGGTGGAAAGTCCATCCTGAACACAAATCTGGAGCCAAGCAGACCTCCAGCATAGCTTAGACTGGGACTGAAGGTCCTGAGCTGAGATAAATGGGGCTTCTAGGCCATGGATAGGAGGGTAAAGATTGAGGAGCCAAGTAGGGCTGGTCAGGGATGCTGCAGCCTGATAGCACACCCAGAGCTCCAATGCCTTTTACCCTATGGCTCTTAGCTTACTTATGAAATAGATCTTCTTGACTACCTATTGCAAATCCAAGTGAATGAGGCCAATCTTTTCCATGAGCTTTCTGAAACCTTAGACACAATCACACAGGTTTCTATCTGATTGTCTTTTATGAATGAAATATTAACTCTTCCTCAGCACACATTAATCACCTAAACTTTCATTCCAAACTTAGAATAGTTTCTACCAACTGGATTGTCACAAGCATCAGGTTTGCTGGTCAGTGCATGTCTACTCATCTGCTGGGAGCCTTTTGTCACATTTGACATCTCTGATTTGAGGTTTCTGCAAGAGGTTACACACCCCAGGTACTCAGTGGCCTGGTTTTGTCCTTGAAATCTTTTCAAACTAATGGCCCTCAGGATCACATTTCTGTGGAGAAGGATATTCTGATGGAGAGAGGAATTACCTTGCCAGAAGAAACCTCCTGGCTTGCTGGCGGTGTCCATATGTGTGTGATGCTGGAGGCTGAGCACAGGCTTGGCATCTGCAACACAATAAGGATTAGGATCAACTTTAGCTAATTGTTATCTCTCCTTTCATGACTGAGGAGATTCAAAATAGCAACTTCACTTTGCTAGCAGTTAATGGAGTCCTATTTATTGCAAGTAGATAACAAACTGGTGTTCATATGCTGTTTTAATGGTTGTTGAAGTCACACATCAAATCCACTCGCTCCTCACAAGCCCAGTCTGTCCCTTCTTTGTGCTCTAGAGCCAAGACACAGTTCTCATATCCCTATCACAGCATGGTTGTGGCATTCCTATCATATCACAATACCACAGGCATGACTGTGATATCACAGCAAAACCTCAGATCAATCAAGATCTTAGTTATCAAGCACTTAGACCATAGGAGCAGGTTATGGTCTAGTGTTGTGGCCCAGCATCATCAATATGCCTCTTTGGCTCACAGCTCCTTTCCATCCTCTCCTACCCTCCCAGATGTGTGCAATGTCATTCTGCACTCCACTGTGCTCCCTTGACTCCTGCCTTTCTCCCTTTCTCCTCTCATCCATCCAATCCTCTCTGACATCTCCTGCCACTTCTTCCTTTTTTCCCCAATGAAGTCTGGACTGTCATCGAATTAGGGCTCACATTCTCAATTAGATCATTCCCTTATGTTTTGATTTTCTCTTTCCTGGGCCTGTAGCAGATGCAGCAGAAGGTGGTGAAAGAGGTCAGCTCTGTGGTTCACCTGGACACCATGGAGGCAGGACATGATTATTGTGTAAAAGCTCAGACATACGTCGAGGCGATCAACAGAAGCAGCAGCTTCAGCCAGGAGCAGTGTGTGAGAGCACAAGGTAACAGCCTTCCTTCCCCTTCCCCTTCCCCTGGGGTAGCCCTGCCCAAAAAGGATACTCCAGCAGCTCTTCCTTTCACTTCCATCCAGTATCCCTTGTCTTGTTTGCAAATGTGCTGACTCAGGAGTGGGGCTGGTGTTTTTTCCTGGAGTAGACCAACAAAAGATCTCAGCAGGGTTGGTGGGAAGAGCAGCCACAGAAGGTTCAGGCTGACTGCCTTGACTGGGTTGTCCTCACCGTGCCTCTGATTGCTGCTTCTGTTATTTCTAGGTGGCACATCCAAATGGCTGGTTGCTGCCCTCGTCTCCGCTGGCTTTGCTGTGGCTGCTGTGACCTTGCCTCTCCTTACCTGGAAAACAAGTAAAATCTTTCAGTATTCCTGCTGCCCCGTTGCTGTGCTGCCAGACACACTGGTAACTTGAGTTTTTTTACTGGGCTTTATTGGGTTTCAGTGTGCTGGGTATTCCCAGGAGGATGGGGCAGGCAGAAACAGCAGACACATGCATAGAAAGCCTTGCTCATTGCAGTGTGATGAGCTGAGCTGCAGGGGTCCAGCAGCCCGTGGCAGTTGGCTGCATTGCTGTCACTGCCCTTGGCTTAGAGCCCTGAACAGAGACAACACTCCTGGTGCTTGTGAGGAAGCAGCTTGGGAGGCACAGACTGACCCTGCCTGACCAGCTGCTCCCTGAACCAAGCAGCTGTATCACTGGCAACACTGCTCCACGTCCCACGGTACCAGTACTGAGCTTCTTCAACGTCTTGCTGAGGAGAAATGAATCATCCAAAGCAGCCTCTTCCCTCACTCACTCAGGAGGAGTATGTTTAAATCAGTAGCTTGTATGTACCTTGCAGTTCAAGTGAGAAAGCAGGCTGCAGTTTTTGCAGCTGTGGGTTCCTGAGCACCAGGACTCTGGGCAGTTGTGGCATGAAGGATGAGAGGAATGGTTTGTGGGGAAAAGCAGAAGACAGAGAGACTAGCTCAGTGGTTTGAGTGAGTGCATTTGTGTTACAGAAAGTATCAGAGCCCCCCATGCAGCTGATACTGTGGGACAGTGAAGAAACTGAGCAGTGTGATCTGATGGTGCACGTGATGCCCTCAGAAGAAGTTCTCCGGCTGTGGATTCAAGAAACGCTTTAGAATACTCCAGGAAAAAAAAACCAACAAAGCCCAGCCTGTGGAAACAGACCTAAGCAGAGCTCACAGATGGTTCCTCAGTCTTTCTCAGAGTGCCATAGGTAACATTGTTTTCCTTGTGTCTAAAAGCTGCTGCAAACTGAAGGTGATGTGTATGATGAGCACACAGCCTACCCTCATCTTAGTAGCATCTTCATCCATCTACATTCAAAGCAAGTAAAGGTCCCAGCTGACAAATGCCAGTTGCTATACCTTCCCTTCATATCCATACACCATGACCAGACATGAGTTAACTCTCTATTAGCCATATGAATGGTCCCAGGGCAGAGAGCACCCTTCAGCAACTGGGATTTCACCAGGGCAACGAATGAAGAGCCCAATCCCTTAGTTCCAAACCATTTCAGCCTCAGTATTTTTGCCTCAGTTTGTAAGAAATGAAGTCACCAGCAAGTGCTTCTAAGGTGGCTAAAATAGCTGGAATGAGCAGGAAGAATTTCCTTGTAGGGCTGCAGGACTTGACCTGAGGTCCCACTCATTGAAAAGGATGGTGGCAGTGTCTGGATACAACATAATAACTTGCTGTATGTGACATAATAACACACAGTGCCAGCACCATAAGGGATGGCTGGGTTTCAGCAGTGCTTAGCAGGGAGTGATGTGAGGAACAACCAGACTTTAAAGATGGTTAGAGGAAGCATTGATAGTCTTTTGGGGAGCAGAAATCAGTAGCATTACTAATACTATATAAAGGCAATATCACCTAGGCAGGGATGTCAATGATGGAAAAGCTGGATATGCATGAAGGAAAATGAAGACCTTTAGGGCAAAGATAACTGAGAGTGAGTTGTTTAAATGAGGTGGGATTGGAGTGGAGAAAGGTAAGGAAAGGACAGAGAAAAGTAGGCTGAAGAAATGGGAAAAGAAATAAGAAAAGAGGCAAAAGGATTGTTCAGGGTGACTGCTGGGCATCCCTGTGGTTCAACACCACACTTAAAGCTGGGCACGGATTATGTCATACAAGGCAAAACTGCTTCTATGGTCATGAGGACCAGAGTGGACGGCACCTGGATGCCTTATTGCAGCTAGTTGGAGGATCATCAGGATGGATGAATCAAGCATCCCAGCATCATCATGTTAGTGGCCATTTCATGTCTGATTCCATCCCCATCTCCCAGGTGTCTTGTTATCATCTTAAGGAAGGAAACTGGAAAAGACAGAGAGAATTCCCTGGTAAATACAAATCAAAAATAGATGTTCTGCATATACTGCAGCAATAGCTGTTACTTGGAGTAATTTGCTACCTGCAGAGCAGAGACATGTGTTAGCAAGGCATGAAAAAGACTTTGAGCTGAAAAGCTTTATTTTAAAGCTATCAGTGGATCCAATGAAACATAAGACATCTGTTTCTTGAAAAAGGTGCCTTTTTAAATGTCACTCTTGCAATCTTGCATTAGGCCATCAGGTGGCAACAAAGCACCGTCAAAAAAGCAGAAGTGACTGGGGACTCCTGGTACCTGTGTGTCGCTCACACCCCAGTCCCTCGTTAGCACCTCGCTTTTGTGTTGCATTCCAGACTCATTCGTTTCTTTCTGGACAGTATTAGGATATAATGCTTTGGTGTTAAATAGTAAGATTGGCACTGATGCATCTGCAGCAAATCATATGGTGAGAAAATCTGTGCAAGTCTGAGCATTGGAGACTGAGGATTGGTTTTCATGGTTGTTGATAGTTGATTGTGAAATGCTTAATTGCAAACACCCATGAGCCCAAACAAGGAGAAGGTTTGGGAACAGAGAGGAGAAGGGCATGTACACAGGTGCTGAGGGGCTCACCAGGTCTCATGCATAGCTCCCCTTTACAGAGGCCTTTGGAGGTGGGTGGTTTACAGAGCTCCTAAGCCTCACATTTATCCTTATCATATTCCCCATTGATTTGAATGAGCTCAGCATCCTGGTTTCTAGTGTGTCCCACAGCAATGTCCCCATATAGGACTTGTCTGTTCCATGACTATAGGTCTGATAAGCCTTAGAGGTTCCTCCTGTCTTTCCCTCTCCCTGACATTGCTGTGTTCTGGCAATACCAACAATTGTTTAGGGATACAGAGGAAAGGGGGGGAAACTTGTTAATTTGAATGTGGAGGGCTTTAAAAATTATTGTTTCCATCTGCACATGAAGCATGTTTCTTTTCCACTTGCAATAACAGCTTTTTATGCCCTTCCTCATTGCTAATAAAGTGGTTAAACACTTGTATAAAGCTCCTCAGGCAACGTTAAACAAAAGAAGTGCCTGGGAAAAAACCCCTCTTACAATAGGGAGATTGAAGGGAATTGTTTGAGTGCTGCCATCATCTTAGCAAGACTGTATTCCATTTGTACCAGGATATTCTAGTTTGGACCTGTGGAGAGTTGAAGCCAAATTTGAGATGCTAATTGAAAGGCCCCAGAAAGCTTCTCACTATATGGTACATGCTGCATTTTGTTAAGCCTGAAAATCATGATCTAGAACAAGAGCAATTCCTTTGCCATCCACGTACATAGGAGCACGGTGGCATTGGTGTAGGCAGCTGCCATTACTCCCTCTCTTTAGTTCATTCCATGCATTGCAAGAGTTAATCATGCCTTAGCAGTCATGGCAACAGCTGCCTTTGATAACTGATTTGCTCCCACAACCATGATACTACATTTCAAAGAAGACCCAGACAAAGTAATGGCAGCAAAGAGCCGTGTGTGCTGCTGAACTTTGCTCTGTTTCTTTCCTTTGATATGATAGGAAGTGTTTCCATTTCTTTCACAACAAACAAAAAAAGGCTTTTACTTCTTCTTTTTACTTTCCTCAACAAAAATGTTGCATGAAAATAAAGCCCAAACCTGCATCACCTTTGAAGTGAATTTTGTTTCTCTGCTGCATGCAACCTGTGGGGTGGGATTGCAAATAAAACACCTTTTTCCTGAAGACTTTGTAAGAACAGAAGAAATGCTGATAAGGAAAGTTTTCAAAGGAAAAATGATTCAGTCTATGAAATGTGTACCAGCATAAAGAATGTTGGTTATATTAACATTTAAAATGAGTATCATGATACTGCTGGGATGACAAGAAAGCGAGGAATTCAATTACCTGTTCCCTCACACTACCTGGCTGGAATAGAGCCTAATTTTTCCTGTGAAGTATATTCCCTTAGAAGTATATTACTGTTGGCAATTTTTAAGGGCTGGTATTAATATACAATCCATCATTTCACTGTTCAACCAAACTGAGATCTTTAAGTTATTAAATTGCCATTATTATAAGTGTTTTCTGCATTACTACAGTAGGTTTTGTCTCTGTTTTCCTTTGTCTCTCTTTTGTCTCTTGTTTTCCTTACAAAACCCAAACATAGCCCAAATCACTACCTTGATTCCATTTCTTGTGAAGGTGGTAGTGTCCTGCAAATAAAGTGCTGCAAAGATAATAAACATCTAAAGATGTTTGTTGTTTAAAGAGTTTCTGTACAGACAATTCAGTTGTTACTAAAGTACAGAACTGCAGAAAGAGAAAAGCACTCTGTTCAGGTCTCTTGTGGTCTTCTCAATAAACAGAACTATAAAAACACTTCAGAAATTACTAAATCAAGGTATAAAAGGAATTAAAAGGTGGCAAGGTTAAGCGAAATTGCCCTAATAAATAGTACACACAGAGCCCTAATTTGGTTTCATTCAGCGTATGGGCTATAATTTAGCTGTTACTGCAGAAATGGCCACTGCTGAGAAGTGTAATGGTTATGATTTCCTTGAGATCAAACCCAGACCTTTTTTAACAGCCAAGAACACAGTGTCATGGCCAGCAGGCTGTGACCCTGCCCCAAAGACCTCCCGTTCACTCCTGCAGCCTCAGTCCCAGAGTGAAGTTTGATAGGAGCTTGCACTTGATTTACAGATCTTCAGTGTTGGAATAGAACAGAGAAAAGAAGAAACTGCCAGCCTGAACATTCCTAGTGTGTCTATGGTTAAGTGTGGGCTAACTTTGTTCACACCAGGGTCTGCTGTGCTGCCCCAGAGTCTATCATTCCTCACCATGAACCCAGGACAGTGATGATTCTGAAAGGTGAAGTGAAACCCACCTGGACAAGTTCCTGTGTGACCTACTCTAGGTGGTCCTGCTCTGGCAGGGGGTTGGACTACATGATCTTTTGACGTCCCTTCCAATCCTTGAGATTGATTCTGTGAGCTGGCTGCAGGGTGGAAAGGATTCCCATCTCCCAACACAAGAAGGTCTGTGGACAATGACCAGGGTCAGGCCAAATCAGTGGACAGGTCTGTCCCTCATCACCCAGTGATGAGGTTGGTGTATCAAAGATCCAGGCAGACAGAGCCACAGCATGTCTCTGGCAATGACTGAGCACCAGGACTTGAGCTCAAAGGAAGGTCCTAAGAGAGAGATGGTTCTGGTAAGAATTTTCAGTCCATGATCCCAGGTGACATGGGTGCACCATATCAGAGCTGGTCTTGGACATGGGCCATCCAGCCACTGATTCCAGGGAGTTTATCAACCTCCTCTTCAAGCAAGCTAAAGGACTCATGTCTTGGGCTATTAACAGCATTTGGATGTTTAAAATGCTGTTTTTACACTATCCTTTATCCAGACATCTGAAACGAGACCGTGAGGCTTATTTAAAGACACAGCAGAGGCTTAAAGTAAATACATCCCACCTGTCAAAAAAAAAGAAGCCTGGGAAGAGCAGAGAAGTGTTGGCATGGTGTGACAGCAAGGTGAGTGATGAGAGCACAAGCAATAAGGTACCCTTCAGAAATCTGAAGTCATATCCAAAGGAGAAGGGGGGAAAAAAAGGAGAGATCAGTTTCTATCTGATTAAATGTAAGCACACAATAAATCAGGACAAAAAAGAAATTGAGATACAACTTCCAATAGCCATCTAAACTAATAATAGATGCTAGAAATAGAAAGCTTGCCAGGGAGTGTGCAGGGCCAACAGATGTTCACGTACCAAAGGAGCTCTCAGAGAAGTCAGAGCAACGGCAGCAAAACAAGCTCAATTTGTAACAACTTTACCTATTGTGAAGGACTTTAGGAAGGTTCCCATGCTCAGTCTTTATAACTGAAAACACAGGATTACCTTTCACAAGTGGCAGAGCCTGAAATGTTTGTTCTTTAGGAACAAATGGATAAATTACTCCAATATTCAGCCTGGAGTTCCTGCGTGCAGGTGGGAGATTGGAATACTAGCTGGATGCCAGGATAATCCAGACTGCAAAGATCTCAGGCCAGACTGGACTGCTTATGGCTTTATTCAGTCTGGGATTAGAAAGCTGCAAAACTAGAAACTGCACAACCTCTCTTAGCAACCTCTTCACCTTTCCTGACCATCCTCATGGTGGAAAAATGCCTCCTTAAGTATGGACAGATGCACTCTTGCATTATACTAGGCATGATACTGAAGTTGTCAAGGCTCCCAGTAGCTTTGATCTAGGTTTGAAGTTAGCTTGAGATGAGAGGGATCAAAAGAACTCCAGAAAGCCCTTCCAACCAAAAATATTCCACAGTTCATGTCTGGCAGCATTATTTTAGCTGAGTGCTCTGTATCTATATCAAATTATGCAGCCTTTTCTGTGTTATAGGGGTCACATTAAGGTATGCAGAATAACAGAATTCTGTGAAACACATCATTTGGAGACCACTACTAGAGCACATGGTGGAGAAAAGGGGGATCTCTTCAAAGATGAACCTAACCCCAGAGACCAAGTGAAGACATGAACTGTTTCCTACCTGAGACCTTGCAGGAGGCTGAGAACAGAAAGGTCTTTTTCCCATCCAAAACTCAGTCAAGGAAGAGTAGATATTCATGGTCAGCTGTGTGCCTAGCAGACAATCCTTCTGCTACTGTTGAACTTTTTTCCTTCCTGCCACTTCATTCCCATTTAAATTCCCAGAAGATCTATTTCATTTTTCCTTTGAACAATTTTGTTTTGCCCCCTGCTGAGGCTGGAGAGTTGACATGTTCCTGTGAAAGTGGTCTTTGATACAAACCAGTTGCAGATCTAGACTTTTTAACATATTGTGGTCTTCAAACCAAATCTCCCACTGTATAATCTCTATCTGTTTGCTGCTGTGCTTTCATTCTGTTAAGCAGTGTCCTGCTCGTCCTCCAGGTTGCTGATATATCTCATCCCTCCTGCTGCTATCCAGACAGGCTGATGGCTTACATTTTCCCTCTTTTTGCCAAGTCCTGGCCTTGACTCCTTCTTCTGCCATCTGGTACAACTTCATTGTTAATTTTGACATCCTTCCCATCACTCTGCTGAGTTTGGTGCAACCTCAAATATCCCTCAGTTTAAGGATGTCTCTCACCACGACACGGCGTGTCGATGTGGGATAGCCTTACCCAGACCTCCTCAGCTTCTCATACTGTCCCTATAGTTTGGCATTTTCTTAGTCACTTCTGCATAATCACTCATTTTTTTTCCAATGCACAGTGAAATGTTGCCCCCTGCTAGGCAAAAGCTTTCTGTGCACCAGCCTGTCATCCGCCTGTTGACCTTTCTGCTTCCCACGGGGAGCAGTTATGCAATTACCTTGCTTTGCCATGAAGAGGTATCTTTTCCTCTCTGTTTTGTTTTTAACTATAGACCCTTGATTTTTCCTTCTGCTGCTGTGTCTTTTGCTGTCTCCCCAGGGGGGAAAGATTTCTGCTGTAATTCAGGTTTGGTTCTGAAGTGTTTGAAATCTGCTTGGTGTATGGATAGATTTGCTGTGTTCTTTAGCTCCTGTCTGAATGGAGACTGAATGCAATATTTCATAAAACTCAGCTTCTAGAGCCAACATGACTATCCTGCCTTCTCAATGGCTGCCAAACTTTGCACTCACCTTCAGGATCACTGCCCTGCTTTCATTTGTATCCAAGCCAGCAATGCTACTTGAGATCATGAGCACAGCCTAGAGGCTCCTGAAGGCTTGCAATATGCCTTCAGTGACAAAATGTATGTTCATTCTCTGCAAGTCATCCCTGTACATAAGTAGCCTCTCCTGCTCTGCTCTGGTGAAGTCTATTTTCCAAAATCATTTTGTATAGGGTACAATTTCTGCACAGAATATACAGAAACATGAATCCTGGGGTACAGACCTTGCTCAGACAAATCTGCCTGGTCAGCACTTTTTGAGCTAAAAATCTCATTGTCAAATCACATTCTACCACTCACATGGCTGAATCCCAACTATGGGAATAAAATACATGGACATACAAATAAGCAAAGTTTTTCTTCATATAAATGACACTAAACTGTACAGAATTTACTCCTTTGCCAGGTGGAAACTCAGAACTACAGTCAGTTTAACATTCTAGCTTCTGTTTGGACTAGATGATCTTTTGAGGTCTCTTCCAGCCTTTGAGATTCTGTGTTTCAGTGATAAGAAGGGAAATAATGTCTTTAAATAAAAATAAAAGGAAAAAAAGGATGGGAAAGGTAATATCTGAGAGGAGTTCCAATGCTATTTCAGAGTTTGAGTCCATTCTGAGTCCATTAAATCAGCCTCAGATTTGATTGTTTTACCAGAAGGGCTGGAATACAATGGTTTTGAGATCTAAATGACTTCAAAAGATTTTGGTCATTGGTGATCAACCAGTGTCAGTGGAACCCCAGCAATGTGTCCAAATGAGACAAATCAAGTCACCTGTAGTTAGTGGATTGGGCACCTCCAAATGCAGGGTGGGATAACACATAACTTGACACGAAATCTGATGCCTGAGTCATAACAGAGCACATTTGTGTCATGGGCTCTTTCATGTTGCTCAGCATTGTTATGTTCATTGTGGCTGCCTTTGCTTTGAGGCTACCATTTTGCCAGGCCAAAGGGTCTTCAAAGATTGAAAGGCTCACAAGCTGCCATTAAGGCTTTGATGCAAAAAAGCTTCTTTAACCATAGCAATAAAAACCACGAGTTCTGCTTCTACAGTCCTTAAGAGAGCCTGTAACTTGTAATAACTTAAACATATCTGAGCAAAGTTAGCATTATAACAAAAGTGATAAATACTAACTACACTTTCATCTTAATCCAATCCAACAATGTGCATCTTGTCTGAGGAAATAACTCTTGCAACTCCAAGACAGAAACGTTTCTAATTCAGGGTTAAAAGTAGGATATCATTACATTTTATTCACTCCCAGAATAGATGGACACATGTAAATAGCCAACTGGGAATGATCCTGGGAATATTTTACTTGCTCAGCCATGACCTTTTGGACTGCTTTTTTCAGGCAACTCTCCTAGACACGATTTGCAACATGACTCAGGCCTGTCACTTCATCTGCCTTCCTTTGCACCAACTGCAGGAAGAATTCAATGCAGCTACCAGATAAGTACTTAGCATCCCAGGCCTAATATAAATATATGGACCATCCATTTTTTACAGAGAGAACAGTGCTGGAGGATTAATCTAACTCTGGGACAGACTGCAAATCAAACTGCTGCAGTGACCCAGGCTGTTATCAGAAGAAACAGTGCCTGTAGACTTTGGATGCCTAGGTCCTGGTGGCCAAGCAAGGATGAGCAACACCTACAAGTGACCAAAATATCTCAAGGGATATTAGGAATGTCTTGTCTACTGACCAGTGACACTGGGACAAGGATATTGTCATGGGAAACGTACAGGAGAATCAACAGTTTGTGTTATTGCTTTCCCTTCTAACAAGACTGCTAAAGGTCTTTGCATCAGTACTGTCAGAAACCATTTCTTGCCTCGTTGATTTAGGAACAGGAAGAGTTTCCTGAGCAATCTTCCTGTGCTTGACTCAATGCCCACAGGCAAAGTGCATGAACAACACAGTTCAAGCCAAACCTTAAACTGAAGGCCAAGATTTCATATGGTATCAACATGCAGCCCACCTTCAAATACACCCTAGTGGGACTGTCCGTTTCCTGAAGGCTTCATTTCTGTATGAAAGTCAGTAATGTCTCTCAGCAGCATCTCTCAGATGGACAGGATTGCACAGCTCAGTCCATGGGCTCGGAGTGCTAAGCATTGCTCCTGAACACACACTATTTTGGGGCAGAGTTCTGAGAAAAAAGTAAAACAGGAGGTGAAAACAGCAAAAGGCAGCCTACATATGGAATGGGGAGAGGATAAACAAAGCATGGTTGGTTAACACAAATGGTAATCGTCTGGGGGAAGTATGTAGAGCATTTGCACCCTCAGCCTCTTCTCCAAATATAAAAGCTGACCCTGATAACAGTGAAGTAAGTAAGGAAAAAAATGCCATTTGGCTGGACAGAGTGGGGAGAGGGGAAGTATGTTGGAGGAATACCAACAATTTGTATTTGCCACAGTGAGAGAGCAAGAAAAAGATGAGTTATGCAGATGTCTGTGTCAGAGGAGGAAAAATCTGGCTAGAAAAGGAGCTTTTGAACCTCTTGCAAGTCAAATGAATTGAGCAAGTGTATTTTGTGGCCTTGTGGTGCTGAGGAAAAGCAAAAATGAGCTACCAGGAGGAGTCCAACTCAAAGTGGCAGGAGGAGCCAGGATACCCAGCCCAGTGACAGCTGAAAGAGACAATACAAAGACACGAGGAAGCCCAGGAGGTCAGACCTGTAAGGAATGAGAATTTAAAGAAAAGTCAAGGGGTTTTTTAAGTGTTGGTTTAAAACCAGCATATAGTAAGGTGCAGTTGACACTGCTGGTATCACATAAACTGACCTAAGCTCACCATGTCCCCCATCATCACCAGAGGACCTAAAAGCAGAGCTTCCTCTCACTTTAGTGAATGCTGCTTCTGTTTCCTACTAGCAAAAAAACCACCACAGCCTGATTGAAAGGGTTCCTTTGCAAATGCTATCATTAGTTTAAATCCTCTGGGTCAAATTCTTTTTGCACTTGAGTAAATACTCAGTAATAACAATTTACACTGGATTTTCAAGGTTCTTGTAGCCACAATATGAAAACTACTTCTCTGTAACATTCAAACCCTTCTGCTTTACTATTAAAGATAATGCCACATAAATACAACTTAATCCAGGCATCTGAACTCCCTTCTGCAACATATGTATGATCTTTCCATTTTTATACACAACAAAATCTGATAAACAAAGATTATATAAAGAGAAATCGTTGGAGCATTACATCATGAGTGTAGCACAGTCTAGTTTCCTTCTTTTTGAGTAATCCCAACATATACAGCCAGAAGAGTCTAATAATTAGAAAAAAATACAAAAATACTTGTGTTAGGAAAAAAGAAAGTAATTCAGGTTAAAAAAAGTCCCATCTTTCTGCTTTATTTTGCCTCTTTTATATATATATATATATATATACTGGCACCATCTCTGTTCTTAACAGCCCCATCAGTTTGAAACACAAGAATAAAGAAGATAAGAAGGAATAGAAACAGAAATATCTGTTAGGATTAGGAGTAAAAACAACATCTGAAAAGTATTTAGGCCAAAATGATCAAAGATGACCCAGCTCTTGGATGCCTGCCCCTCAGGGGGATGGGCACAGGGAGAAACAGAGTATGCAGAAGCTGGTGCTCTGACCAGAAAACACAAGCCACGGTGCAGCAGACAGAGAAAAGACGTGTAAAAACATGTACTCACACTTGGGAAAGTGTGATGGTTCAGCTACTGACAGCCACTTGAAAGATAATCCTGAAGAAGAGAGCTGGCTTTCTTGCGAAGGCATTCTGTCATAGTTTAAACTGCATTGTTTGCTCCTCTAAGCAGGGAGATAAGCCTGAGAAACACTTGCATGTACAAATGCATTTCTGAGTGGAATGTCCCTCAACATCGAAATAATTGAAGTCATAATCCTGTGGTCCTCTTAATAGCTATCATCAGTATTCCTTGCATGCAATTAAACCCAACCAAATAATGCTGATTACGTGGCTGCAAGATGAAATGCTGAAAGGACTGGAACATGGAGAGGTGTGGTGCAATTCCAGCAGCATGAGGAAGGCTGTGCACAGAGGCACTCTGCTAGCACAGGAAAATGTGGGCACTGAGGAGACAGTAGTTATGATGTATGGACAGGAGTGGGCAAAAGGAAGGCCATTTGGGTAGGGAAGTATTGCAGTACAAAGCTGATTCACTAGCCTTGCAAAGTTGCCATTGCAATTGTTCTCGCAGAGCAGCGTTTTCTAGTAAGCTGCTAGTTTATTTATGAAACAAAATAGCTAAAGCCAAGATTCTGTATAGAAGAGAAAATCTCAAAGGCAATTGGAACCAGAGGTGCAGGACAGGCACCAACAAGGGACAAAATGCAAAGTCAAATGGCTGCTGGTGACAAGGTCATTAGGGAGGAAGGAACAGGTCCCTGGAGTCTTGTGTGGCAGCTTGCTAAGGTGAAATTCCACCTGGTCTTTCTTGGCTTTGTTCAAAGGAGCTGGAGAAACTACCACCACATTTCATGTCTTCTGGCAGTGAGGCATAGGATGAGCTTTGCATGTTGAGTCAACGTGCTGACTTGAGCACAAGGTGTGAGAAGAGAGGATGATATGAGCTCATGTGGCTGCGTGGTTATTGCCAGGGCTTGCTGGAAACCCCCTACCAGACCACTCTGAGAGGCCACGACCACCTCCATGGCCCTCACAGGGAGTCCAAAGAAGGCTGGAAGGAAATTGCCCTCAGAACAAAGCCCAGGAGGTGTGTTCAACTTCTTGACTGTAGAAAATTGCATTAATCTACTAAGGACACAAAACTGTTGTGTGAGCAACGTGGCCAACCTCAGTCCTGAGATACAAGGTCTCACAGCTTGTACCACCACCAGCAGGTGCCCTGGCCTCCTCACAGCACTCAGTTCTCACCAGATAGCTCTGAGAAAAGTGGAAAGAGGTCATAAACTCCACAAGTCTGACAATCAACAGGACGGGACAATACACTTCTCTTTGGAAATGGGGTATTATACTGTCCTCCCTGCTCTCACAGCATTGCCAACCTGCAAGTAAAGGCCAGAGTTTGCTCTAATTAGTTCTCTCTGTCTGCACAAACCAGAACCTACAAAATGTCCTGCAGACCCACTTCTAAGCACAACACCTGCATGGGCTGTGGCTGGACATGAAAGCCTGAGGAAGGGGCTCCATTTGGTATTGTGGAAGATGTGGATTTTACTCGTTACACACTTCCAAAGCCAAATTCCTCTGGGGCTTTTGCTGTCTGCCACATCAAGCCCCTGAAGACAGAGAATTACACCAATATTCTGGCTGCAGAATCAAACCCTTCATGTACTACCCTAGCTCAGAGCAGAAGAGCTGAAGTCCCACTTCGTCCCTCCTCCTCCTCCTCCTGGACAAATCTCTACCCTCTGGTATATTAAAAAAAACAAAAGCATTTCACAGCTCAGCTTTTTTTGGGACTGAGATGTGACACCTCCCCCAGTCCAAGCCAGCCGTCAGCACGCTGCAGTGGTCCCCGAGGTCTGCCGAGGACGGTGGCAGCAGCTGCCTCTGCCGCCGGAACCTGCCGAGTTGCTCCTGCTGGTCTGGGGAGCAGAGGACGGCGGGTCCCGCAGGTGTCCCCCGGAGGAGGAGGAGGAGGAGGAGGCCCCGTGGGATCATGTGTGGCACCCGAGCAGATGCTCTCTGGCTCTCGGTGCTCTCCGTGAGACAGAGCCTCTCGGATCCCATCACTGACTGCCAGAGGACGGCCGTGCTCCCGCGCCTGCAGCTGCTCCTTTAACGTACAAAGGCAGGGTTTGAAGTGAAGGGAAGAATGGGAGTCTGGCTGCAGCGTTCCCTTCACGGCTACAACAACGGGTTAGAAGATGCTGAGAGTTTTGATGCCTGGAAAACTGGATTCTGACTCGTGAGAGGCTTTGAACTACCCCCCTCCCCCCCCTCCCCCAAATAAAACAAACCCCTTTGACTTCTTCTCTCAGCAGGAGGGGGAGGGAGGGCGGATTTACCATGAAGACGAATCGAAGATGCAGAGCCCTGCTAGCAGTGAGTCTGAATCTGATGGCTCTCCTCTTCTCTACAACAGCTTTTATCACGACCCACTGGTGTGAAGGCACACAGAGGGTCCCCAAGCCGAGCTGTGGGAAAGAGAAGAAGACAAACTGCCTCAACTACAGCGGGAATGAGACTGCAAATGAGACAAACCAGAATGTGGTTCATTACAGCTGGGAAACGGGAGATGACCGCTTCCTTTTCAGGTATTTCCACACTGGGATCTGGTACTCCTGTGAGGAAAATATCAATGCTGCTGGTAAGTATAAAACAACTTCCTTCAGCTTGGGTTGCTTTGTGTTTGGCTCAGTGTGATAAACGCACGGGCGAGCTGTTCTGTGCTGTGTCTTAAAGCAGATTCGCCCTGCAGAGAGAGAGAGAGAGGCAGGATTTTAACAGTTCTTTGTTGAAAAGCAACCTGTTTCCAGTGAGAGCAAGGATTTGCTTGTTTACCTGCTGGCTGATGCAGGGTCTGTGCTCTAAAGCCAGCTGAACCTCTGGTAAGCTGTTATGTGCTACCCTCATAGGCACTGCAGCCAGAGACTGGCCAGTGCCTCCCTTCTGGGAGCTGCTCCCTGGAGTGCCCAAAAGACAGCGGATGGTAGTTGTTAAGGAGGTTCTGACATCTGACTGTGATTGCCCCTGAAATAACTCCTAGGACACTGGTGTGAATGACAGGGAAAGCACAAAAGTCACAGTTTTTATCATGCTGTAGCCTAGACTGCCTTTTTTTTCTGGTATCCCTTAAGTAAACGACCACCCACAGCCCCTTCCCAGTGACCGGAGTGTGTGTTTATTGAAGTAGAGAAATGGCAGTTAAAGGGCACAACCGGGCACAAGAAAGCTCATTTCTGTTCTCTGCTCGGTCATTTACTTGCTGAACCACTCAGGAAGGTATATCTCCAGTTTACCAGTGCATTCACCTCCTCTACACTACCCTGGCTCTTACCAAGAAATAAAACAGTGGAGGGTGGATGGAAAGGAGCAGCCATGGGACTGATTTAAGTCTCAACAGATGCAAACTGACAGCCTCTACTCCCAGAGCTGTCTGGTAGAGCTAACATCCAAACTCTGCTTTTGAAAGAGTTTTTTCCCAGATAATGTGATTGGAAAATTAAGTTTACAAATGTAACACAGGATGAGCTGATGAAAGCTCGTGGATACTGGTTCCTCCTTGCTGGGCTGTTGCCATTCTGTCCTGCCATTGCCCAAGGATTAGACTGGGAGGTTGATCCTTCATCACTGTTAAGAGAGAAGAACAGTTAATCATCCCACAAGTCTCTGAGGAAACAACCTCCCTGATAATGGGAAGTTTATGACATCCTGGTAAAACTGCTCTGTAAGGTTGTAACATAAAGTGGGGCAACCTTAGGGAGCAGCTCACGGTCCATTTCATCCCAAGGTGCTCTATATATTCCCTGGTACTTTTGATGATGGTGCTTCAAGAATGAGTCAGTCATTAAAACTCAATTTAATGTATGAAAAAGAAAGTTAATGAACTTCAACATTGAGATTGCCAATAAACAGCTCCATGCTGAAATGAAAGCACCAAAGTAACCCTCTGGATGTCAGAAAAGAAATATATACATAGCAAAAAGAAGATTCTTTGTCTTACTGATTTGGAAACAAACTTAGGCCACAGCAGCATGAGGGAGCTCCAACTTTTTGAGAGTGTTAGCTGGGACTGGGACAATCAAGCATGCCCAGATTTCTGGCAGATATTGGAAGCTTTTCAAGCCAAGATTTATGTGTGAGATAAGTTGTAACTGTGTGACTCTAGCCCACTCAGAAAACTGAGTTATCTGTGGGAGAAGAGAAATACAGTGATCTATTCTGTACTGGGTAAACAAAGCTGTGCTGCCGTGGGTGATTTCAGGAGATAGCTGGAAGACAGCTTTAGAAAGTGATGGTGAAAGCAGGAGAGAAGGTGTTGTTTCTCCCTCCCCACACTGCCAGAGCAGCTACATGTGTGTTTCCTCTGATTTCAAACATTAACTTGGTGAAAAGTACTCCTCAGTTCCCAGACCAGGAGTGACCAACCTTTGGAAAGAATCCAGCCAGGAGAAAGACAGCTGCCTCATCCAGGATTTACCATAGTGTTTTTCTGATCAGGACAGGAACAGTGTCATGGACACAGGTCTAAATTTGTCCCTAAGAGTGACAACATAGAATAACCATGAAAGGTACATCATTCAGACTTAAGGGTTTGTTATACCAGACTGTCAGGATGTTGTCATGGACTTTTGCAACCTGATTGGTGATGATTTCACCTGAGCTCCAAGGCAGAAAGGCACCAGCCAGCCCCAATCCAACATCACTGTCATCATGCTTATACATACACCTCCAACACAACATATCTGTGAGTAACCCGTCCCATAGGCTCATCACACTGTCCACAGCCCTGCAGGTATCACAAGTCATACAGTCACCATGCTGTTAGTAAACTCCCCAAGATGCCAGGAGAATGTCCAAAAAATACCACTAAGCACACAGAAAGTAGTATATGAAAGTATTCCAAATCTCTAGTTTGATAACACTCCATACTTTCAGTAACACCTCTCTTAAAGCTTTACCAGCAGCATCCTGAAAACAACTCCAACAACAGCCTTCCTCCAGGCAAAGTCCTTTCAGTAGCCCCTCCAGAGCCTCACACCTTTGTCAGCAGAACCTACAGCCACAGTCTTTGGCCAGAACCATTCCTGCATCTCTTGACCTATCCCTGATTCCTCACTGCCAACAGCTGAAGTTAAGCAACATGAATCCCACCAGTGCTTGTGATGCTGTCAAAAACCTCCAGAGACTCCTAACATTCCCAGCTGAGCCACATTCTTCCTCTAACCACAAGGGTTTTGATTTCTCTCTCTTTAACAGTCACAATGTTGTCAAAACTTTCTGCTGTCTGCACTGGTGCAGCTGCAACACAGCAGGCTGGTACTGCAAGGGACAGGATTGCAGGGCTCCCAGTTGGCTGCAAGGGGCTGGGATGCAGTCACACCTTAAAATGATGTTCAGGCTGCAAATCAAACAAGTTTTTGAGTTTTTTCTCCTCCCACTTTTTATCTGAAATGTCCACTTATATTCCAGAGGTTGAGGTGCAAAAAGCATGCCATCTGCTCTCTGTGCAGAGACTAGTGAGGCAGGCCTTCATCTCATTTCAGGTTCCTGGTTGTCATTGGCATCTCTAACAGAGATTGAATGCTGTGATTAGTTCCTGAAATAATTTGCAGATCTAGAGTTTATTTTTACCCAGCGTGTCTAGGACAGCTAAAGAATCCAAAAAAGCATTTAGCACCTGAGAAATACAATTGTGAAACCCTTCTGGGAATAGAGAGACAGGAGCAAATATATTTCATTGGTGGGTGAGTACTGTAATTATTTAGCACAATTTCTGACTCAAAAGTATGCTGAATCCCAGCCTACCAAGATGAAGATGAAGGCTGTTCTTTTCAATGCTTTGGATCCCACACAGGTGGAGCTACTTTTTGTAAGAGCAATACACCTAACCTCTGCAAGGGGATGAAGCCTAAGCACACCCTGTGAGCTCTGTAGATTGTGCTGGTCATGAGCCCTATTCTGCACTCACACGCTGCACAGGGCACTCGGTGCCTCATCCCAGGCCATGAATTCCTTGGCTATGGCCAGGCATCTCAGAGCCAAGCTCTCTATCACTGGTTTTCAAGTATGACTTTGAGTGCATATCTCATTTCACACCAGCAGTCTGGGTCTGTGCTCACACACCTCACAAAATACCAGACAAGTGATGTGCAGGAGTGGTAAAGTAGCTGATAGATTCTATCACTCAAGAACATGAATGCCATGAAAAAAATGAAGCAGGTATGGTGTCATACCAGGCAGAGGAGTTTGAGAGATGGAAAGCAATGCCAGGTTAGCTGAATTTGCTCGATAGTGTGTTTGCTTTGATCTCAATAGAACAAAACATGAACTTGGATCTTGTTTTGGTTGCTAATGAACAGGCAATCTCAGTAATAACATTCCCAGTCAGAGGGAAAAGCAGCTGCCTAGGTACTGTCCCATTAAATAAACAATGAGCCTTTCCCTGCTGCTCACAGAAGCCTGGGAGATCAGAAATAGATATGTACAGGCTTGTTTTGTATTCTTGGAATGGCTTTTTGAGGGCAAGGGGTCTGTAGCTCTTTGTATGCTCTGTACTACATATTCCTTAACGCACTTTAAGGAGTAAATGGTAGAGTGGAACTTACATGGAATGTAAGGATGCATCAAAATGGATCATAAATAAGGGCATTAAATGCACATTTGAGAAGGAGCCAGAGCAGAGAGAGCTGTATCTTGCAGAAATGAGTAAACTTGTAACACATAAAGACAAGAACTTGCTACAGACTTTCAAAGACCCAGAGTGGTTTTGCATCACCCTTCTCCCCCCTCCCACCTGGTGATAACAAGCATATGTGATGCACCACAGGCAGCTATCCAGAGAGAGGGACTGGGGAGAAGCACCTCATGAGTATGTAATTAAAAGCAAGAGGAATTGGGAATTCTTGCAGGATTATGAGAAATCTAATCTAATTGGCATGACTGAAACCTGGCAGGTTCATTGGCATGACTGGAATGTAAAAATTGCTGGTGATAAATTGTTTAGGAAGGGAAGAGTGGTAAAAGGAATTGAGGAGGTAGAGCTCTATATTATAGATAACATTTCCAGCAATAGAGGAACTGAACCCAGGAGGCCTGGATAATCTCCATCTGAGGATGCTGAAATAATTGGCACATGAAAATGCAGGTTTTAGTAGCAAGAATCTGCACATGGCTGTATTCAAAGAAGCCTGGGAAAAAATGATACAGGCCACTTGATCCAGCAACCTTAGGACAATTTTCAGGGAAAGCACTCAGTACACAACAACAAATGGGTTTTATCACAGGTAGGATTTTATTCAAGGTAAATATTTTAACAAGATGAATCACTTCTTAGGCAAGGTAATGCATTAGACCCAGTCTCTGTGGATCTAGTAAAAAAAGCATTTGATGGAATGTGCCACTGAACATTCTTTGCAGAAGAACTATACAGGGTGGAAAGAATGGTAACTAGATGGTGATAGATGTAGGCATGCTTCCACACTGGGGAATGCTGAACAACCTGAGCCTCTTCAGGCTGGAAGGAAGGTCCAGCTTACAGAGAACTATAATATTGGTGAGGATTAACTGGGAAGAAATATCGTTGACTGCCTTCATGATTTAAGAACAGGAAAGCAGAGCATACAGAAAGAAACACTTCCTACAGAGCTCCCTACCAGGGAATGTCATGAATGCCAAAGCTGGGGATTGCATGGCTCCAGGGAGGAAAGTCCCTGAACTACTGACGCAGTACTGATATCACAAGGGGAGTACATGACCTGAATCACCCTATAGCCACCCTTTTGCTCTTCTCTAAGTATCTGTCACTGGATGATGATACAGATAGTGAAGTAGGCAGAGCTTTGGCTTGGATCTGTGGCACAGATTTTACTTTATTTAATTTATTGTAACAGGGATAAATAGACCAAAGAACAGTCTTACAAGAAGGCTGTGGCAAGTAATATAAAAAGGGAAATTATCACAATGGAGATATTTCTAGTCATCCTCCAATTTGGTTTTGGGAGCGATTCTGTAATTGTTGAGATTAGTGATCCAGGAAAAGGAACCAGGGATACAATTCAGTGTCACCCAATATGTAAAACAACCAAAAAGGCAAGACTAATCCTGCAACAAACCTGTGGACATTAGCAAATGCAGATGTCTGTGCCTAAACTGATCAACATCATCATTACAGCCAACTGATCACATCATCATTACAGTCAGTAGAAAGTAGTTAGTACGTCTGGAGGAGATTAAATTCCTCCTCATATGGGATGAACTGAGCCCTTGGATCACATGTTTTCCTCATTGACCAAAAAGGGATCTAAGAAGTTGCCATTTCTAACACAGAAGCCTTAATCTGAAGAGAATAATCCTGCTTTAAATGCAGCCCTTACGTATGCTGTGACATATTGGCATGTGGGAATACTGGCATTACAGAGAAAAGGGGTTTGTGCATCACTCACAACATCAGCTGGTTTCACAGAGGTGTGGGAATAGCACTAAAAACTGTAAAATGTTCAAAGCACTAAACACTAAGGCATAAAACTGAGGTTTCAGGTGGTTATCAGTGTCAGGCACAAGATTAGAAACAAATTGTTGGCCAGTATTTGGTTGTGGGGTGACTGTGAGCTGCCAAGTGCTGCCATATGAAGGAAAGGTGTTACTCTAGGGAAGGAATCAGGCAACATCAGTGTGTTTTGTTAATGCCATCATGAATAGTTACAGTAAGGACAAAGGGGGAGTGAAATAGATACAGAGCTGGATTTCCAAGTTAGTTAAGGAGAGTCTCATTCAAGAAAAAAAAAAAGAGAAAAGCTGGTCCTCTTGAGTGTAACAAACAGAAGATCTAGAGGGGATGTGATAGTACCTTACATATGTATGAATAAATCTGACTAAAGTAACTTGTCATTGAGTCAAATGTGAAAATCCAAGGAGAGGGCTCCCAGAAATTGTGTTTCTGGACATCACCTCCACAGAGGGCAGAGTGAGCATGAGAAATCCAGGGGCTGAAATGGCTACTTCCTAAAGTCACTGAAAGAACTGTATGATGGAGGAGAAATGATTCTGGCATGAGGAAGCTTGGAATGAGTCCTGCATATCTCGTGTGTTGGTATCTTAAGGAGATCTGAAAGGAGTCATCTTAGAATCATACAATCACAGAATGGCTTCAACTGGAAGAGACCTTTAAGTTCATTGAGTCCAGCCTTTATCCCAGCTCCATCAACCACCAGCTCATTTCCCTCAGTGCAACATCTACCCATCTCTGAAACCCTTCCAGGGACAGTGACTCCAGCCCCTCCCTGGGCAGCTGTTCCAATGCCTGACAGCCCTGTCAGCAAAGAAATTCCTCCTCAGATCCAGCCTGAACCTCCCCTGGCACAACTTGAGGCTGTCTCCTCTTGTTCTATTGCTTGTCACCAGGGAGAACAGACCAACCCCCACCTCGCTGCAGCTTCCTTTCAGGTAGCTGTAAAGAGTGAGAAGCTCTCCCCTGAGCCTTCTTTTCTCCAGGCTCAACAGCCCCAGATCCCTCAGCTGTTCCTCACATGAGACATGCTCCAAATCCTTTCCTAGCTTGGTAGCCCAGACTCTGGATCCTCTCCAACATCTCAACGTCCTTCTTGGTTTAATCCTGGTTTGTCTGCCTTGTTAACACCATGTGTATATCCTGGTACGTGCCATCCATGCTTCAGGCTGCCACTAGTCACGAGTGGGAGTCAAGAAAAAGCGGTTGATGTGTATCACGTTTGCCAGAGGGTTTAGTGCCTTCTCTAAAGCGTTAGACACTGGCTACAGGTGCAGACGGTAGGCGAGGAGGTTGCTTTGCTGCCGTTGACGTTATTACAGCTTCTCAGTATCTAATTGGTATGTCTGCTCATGCACTGAACATTAAACTGATGATCTAATTTGGGATCAGAAGGGAAATCTCCCTCAGGCTAGATAACAGGGATAGTAAGAATTTTTTGCCTTTCTTTACAACATGGGGAAGGCTCCATTTCAGAAAAGCACTTGTGAACTCTTCCCAACAAATCCCTGGCTTTCTGCTGATAGGCTTGGCCACAGGAATTTAAGCTCTGTGATAAGAGCCTTCAAGTCTGTTCCTCACAGTGACTCTTGCTCTCTTCCTGTGGTTTCTGAGATGATGATTGCATTCTTGTAGACATTCAGCTTTTTATAGGATGTTGGGGATATTTTGTGTCTGCAGTGCACTGGATATTTTGGATTTTAGGTCCCCCTGCTCCTGCTAGACAGACTAGCTGTATGAACATCTATCATACATAAGATGTGGATGTAAAGTCCCTGCAGGCTGAGACTCATAACCAAGTAAGGGACTAGGCAGAGAAACACTCCTTGTTTGATGTTACTCTGCTTCATGAGCAAAAAGTGCGTTGGATTCTCTTTGGATGTGTCTGTCCTCAATCACTTAACTCAGTAGCCTTAAAGGAGGCATCTGAGGGGTCTGGCAGTTCCTTGTAAATGGAATAAACTTCAAAGGGCTGGAAGACTAACACACAGATCCCATATTTCAAAGAGAACTCAGATGCTTACCCCAGTGTCAGTGCAAAATATGAACAGATGCATTCAGGGCTGTAGAAAAAAATACAGGATGGAGTATCAATCATCATGGTATCTACATGGGTTTTAAATTACACTAGACTCAATCCTGATTTTAAACCTTTCTTTATATGGGATTAACAGAACTGACTTACTGACAGATCTCAAAATGGGGACTTACCAGGGAACAGGGCTGCTTCTGGCAGGATCCTCTGTTAATTGTGAGTTGATGTGATGTTAATCAGTATTCTTGTTGGTAAACAAAATAGAAATATAAATCTTCTCTGATCTTGCTTACAAATATCTACAGAAACCAGTAAATGAGAAGAAGCAGATGTTGTTACTATGGAATGACATGGCTTGTAGAATAGGCACAGACAAACAATATTCACTTTAAGGTGTTCCACCTTGCATTTGGTGGGGAAAAGGACACAAACCATGTTCACAGTGTGGTAAATTGATTGAGACGCAGAACCATTCCACTATGTCTAGACTCACTAGATTCAGAGAGACCAAAACCCACACCATACTGTCATTCAGCCTGATTTCACTGCACATCACCCAGACAAAAACCACTAAACGAGAACTTGTTGCAAAGTTATTAGGTACAAGCTTGGAAATCGGGTTCCCAAGAAGAAATGCAAGCACAACGTTTCTCACTTGATTTCAAAAACAGGATAGTCATGTGCTGTGTACTGCAGTCTGTGGCTAAAAGGTTAAGGTTACCTCAGTAAGCAAACCCAAAAAGCCAAAAAGCAACTGGGCATCTTTTGGTTGGGAAGGTGAGAGAAGTTTCTGGAGTTCACTGTGAAACAGGCAGTGTAAATTGCCACAGCTACGAGGAACAGAGAGCAGATAGATGGGAAAACCAGAGAAGAAATAGTGTTATGGTTTTAACTGTGGAGAAGAAATACTGTTATGGTGTTAAGCATGGAGAAGAAATACAGGCTGATGTAGTACAGGGTCTGACATTCAAGGTCTTCTCCCCTCCAGCAATCCCTTTGCCTCTTACTTACAGTCACTTGCACGTGTTTCAAGCTGCAGCCTCAGGACTCATGCTCCCAGCAACCTGCTGTTCCATCAGAGTCATGCTCTGTCCCAAATCTGTCTTTCCCTCCATTTTGGCACAGGTCAGCTTTTGATGTTTTCATTTTATGGATTAATCTCATCCATGAAAAGGAGTTTCCTTCTT
This sequence comes from Colius striatus, assembly GCF_028858725.1. Taxonomy (NCBI): domain Eukaryota; kingdom Metazoa; phylum Chordata; class Aves; order Coliiformes; family Coliidae; genus Colius; species Colius striatus. The sequence continues at coordinate 3,195,350 of NC_084761.1, read as the reverse complement.
TGCTGTCAGTGACTTTCATCTCTTCCTGCCTTGTTTATGTATCTCTGGAGCCAGGGCACAGATCCAATGCAAATACTCCAGCTGGGCAATATCTGGAGAGAAGCACTGGCATGATTAAATGAGAATCCACATTGATCCACAGCTAATAAATGGAAAGAGTGGGTGCTATTGAACCATATTTCTTCTACAACTGGACCTTTAGGGTCTTATTGATTACTTACTCCTTTGATCTTTGTTAACCATCAGCCTGAATGGAACTACTAATGCTGTCACATAAGGCAATTTTCTGGGGAGACCTTATAGTCCTACAGATACTGGAAGACCACTAACTGGTTTATTTTGGCATATTTACAGCAGCAGAGTGTGGCAGATGGTCACCTGTGGGAACAGGTGAACCTGCTTCTGCATGGGGGGTTGGACTAGATGATTTCTAAAGGTCTCTTCCAACCCTACCATTCTGTGATTCTATGAAGAGGTGAAGACCCTCCTCCTCCCATTCCTTGGCCTGAAATGCTTAAAGCAACACAGAACTCTTTGTCTGATTTAGTGTTTTCCAGATTATAAAGTCATGTCTAATTTGACACCTGAATCATTGAAAGCCTCTTCTCAGCACCATTGTTTCCTTGATTCCTCCAATCATAGGGAAATCTGAACTATTTTCCAGCTCTCCAAATGACAGATGTGTGTACACATCCATCAAGTCTTACCAAGATAATTAGATGAGTCTTGAGACTTGGATGTGTTTCAGTTAGACATGATTGGAGAGCAGCCTGTGGAGATGTTTGCTTTCAGAAACTGTGCAAGATTTTTCACATCAGAGAGAGTTTCAGCACAGAAAATACAGTTGCCATGGCACATAGTCCCAGTTAGCAGAAATGTGTTAGGCATTCCCTGCTCTGCCTGGCCTCCCTTGCTCCCTGCACAACTATCTATTGCTCTAATGAACCAAGGGGGGAAACTCCTGAGTGTGCACAATACCTCTGATAAAACAATTACCATTTCTTTGTGAATATGTGGATTGAGGAAAAATGCAGGCCTGAAAGGAAAAAGTGGAAAGCTTTAAGCTTTTCCACGTTAAAAGGTAGAAAGTTTGAGAAGAAAGGTTGAGTTTCCTGAGAGAGAGCAGTAGTATAGCCTTCAGATTTAAAAAAACAACCCCAAAAGGGAAAAAGATTGTGAGTCATCTCAGCAGGGGCTGAGAAACTGAACAAATTCTCTTGTTACTTGGAAGTAAGAGAAATATTGAGGGGCAGCAGCTGTGAATGACAGCTGCCAGAGTGAAATGATTCTTCAGGACATATTTTAGTGGAATTCTGTATCAACTTTTTCATTCTCTAAGAACAACAAAAATGTTGCCCCAACAAAACCAACATGGCCAGCTGGAAGATGTTGATTTCACAGATTAATACTTGATATTTCATTAGAAAATATAATCAATTAAATGCTCTTTCTGGGATCAGTTTAATCAAAAGTGTGATATTTCATTCATTAATTAACCTGATACAACTCACTTTGAGCTCATTAACCTGTGTCTTCCTTAATGTAGAACTTTATTTCACTGAAGTTATGTTGGAGTCCTCAGCCTCATCTCGGATCCCTTGAGGGTTACACCTTTTTTTAGACAAATACAATGATCTTACTCTCAGTAGATGATGTGGGAATCTCATCAGAATCACATGACTCCAGATATAATTGGAGAGATAAAGATTTGTTAGGGCCTGTTGGTTAAAAAGGGGACTTTGTCTCTCTTAGGCTGGGAGCCAGAGTGTTACTAAAAGGGAATGCTGTTCAAATAAAATTTAATCATTTAAATTTCCATCAGAACTGTACTTTTGAACCCATAAAATTTTATGCAGACTAAGTGAATCCAGACAGCTTTTCCTCTTATCTTTTTGTGAGATGAAAAGCAAGAGTTACAACAGAGATCCTTCGTTCAGCCAGAACTACCAGATTCCTTTTAAGTCAAATTATTTCACTAGAATATCTTGAAACCATGTAGTTAGGAAACATACAAACTAGGGCTGTTTTTTCTTTTGCTGCCCTGGTTATTAATGAAGCATTTATCACTATCTCAGAGAGGAAAGAACTCAGGCATGTAGGTCCAATAAGTATGAACGAGGACATCAACTTCTGGTCCTTGCTATTGCAACAGCCACGTTATAAACTTAGAATATTGTCTTAAAACCTGTGCTTTTTTATTTGGGTGTGTTTTCTGCCCTCTTCCTAATTTCCAGTCTGAACCACCACTTTAATGAGGTATACTATGGACAAGTCCAACTGCTGTTGTGCAGTCTGAGGTCCTGAGAACAAGAGCAAACAAACCATACAATTTAGACAACAGGTGGAAGAAACAATAGAATCCCTGTGGGTCTCACAAAGGCTTAAAGTCAGAGTGATTCTGGTGTGCACATTGAGCTTGGAAGCACATCTATGTGCTATAGTTTAGACTCAATCTAAGTGCACCTGAACTTGCCTTTCCAACTGTCATATAGAGCTCTCCAATTGCTCCCTAGTATCTTCCATAGACCCTTAGAAGGAGGTCATCCTGCATTCACTTTGGAAGCTGCAGCTGCCCAAAGCATGTGTGACACTGAAGTAAATCTGTTCAGTGGGGAAGGTAAGGGAGCAGCCCCACTACATCCACAAGCAAGGGAAAGGGAGGTGTCTGGGGGACTGATATGCACATCTGAGGTGACAGGACACGAGAGTGACCCTGCACCACGTGCAACTGCTTGTCAGCATTATTCTGCAGTGCCTCCTTTCCATCCCTGCAGCATTCTTATTCTTACCAGCTCATTTACTTTCTCCAGAAAGCAGCTGTGCCAGAATAGTGCCTGCTTTTCACATAACCTTCTAGTTTTTCCTGGAACTATTTGATTTTGCAGACATGAGACACTTTTTGTGACAAGTATGTGCCACAAACTTGGAAGGGCTGGAAGCTCAGGGCTTCCCACCACACTGGGAGCAGGAAAAAGAGAAGAAAGGGTATGGGACTCATGCTGGAAGCAAGACAGAGAGATCATCTCTTTATGCTGCCATAACTTTCTGTGTCCCTGGCACTGACACAGTGATAACAACCACATCTTCCTATATACTCCGTCCTGAGAACACACAGAAGCCCAAAGCTGTGTTTTCTTCAGCAGAAACTACTGAGGAGCTGAAAAACATTTGACCTGCAGTGCTGCAGGAGCCTCTGCAGATGCAGACATGAAAGGGGAAAATTCTTCATGAGCCTGTCTGAGGAAACACCCTGTATGCTCCTGGGAAGCTGATCCCAGGGAATTTGAAGGGCCAGGGTACTTCTCTCTTCACTTTTTGCTGCTGCTGTCCTTCCCAGTTCAGGGTAGGCACTTATTCGACGTGCAGGTGCATGCATGATACTCCCATGGCTGATCACACAGACCAACCCAGAGAGAGCTGTGCCTTTACCAGCACCCACAGAAAAAAACCACCATCACACTCCCACCCAAAAGCTCACTCCTCTTCCTCTTCTCTGGCTGAGCAGGCTTGCAGATCAATATTGAAACATGCACACCCCTTCCCTCCATAGGGGGACCATCATACTTGTGGTGTCTCAGATATTATCATGGGCTCTAAGGTTATTATCCATATCAACATATGGACCAAGGACCTTAAGATCTCTTGTCCAGCTACCAGCTCAGACCTTGGGTCTTTCCAGATGTGTCTCCTCTCAGTATCTGTCTACTTCAGTTTGAAGTTCCCTAGCAAATTACAAATAAACATAGACCTGCACATGTGCAGGATTATATCAATTAATAAGGATTAATTAGGATTAAAACCCCAACAGTACCCAGTCCTACAGGCCCCTGTGACCTATGTCCCCTTCTTGGGAAGCTCAGAGGTGACACAACTGAGCCCAGCTAGAAGTCTGGTTATGAGGGAATGCATTTGCAAGGGCTTGAATAAATGATGTTTTCACCTCACCCTTGGGAAGCCATAGAAGAAGCTGGTACCAAGTGCTTTGCTCTTATTGATGTTTAGGTGGTCAATCAGTCCTCTCTCCTCAGCCTGCAGTAGCTTCCTGACACTGCTGAGCTCCAGAGGGCTTCATATGCATTGTACATGGCCATTGCCGCTGCATGGAAGTGAGGAACATTCAAGTCAGGTCACATCACTTCTTTCTATATGAGTTATGAGCAGGAGAGATCTCTTCTTGGCTTTCTCCTCTGTCAGAATTGCTGGATGGAGGACTCTCAGGGGGATAAATCCTAGACGCTGTTCTTGTTGCACCTCTAAACAGTCTTTTCTATATTCTCTAAAGACTCTCCAGGAGCCTGGTTTTGAGGAGAAGATGCATCTGGAAAAGGGCAGCACAGCAGGATAAACTCTGCCAAGTCTAAAATTAAACTTAAGAGGGCTTAAGAGATCAGTTATACAAGATACCCAAAAATAACTTAGAATAAATCCTAAGAGGAACAAGTGAAAGCGCTGCTGACATCTTCAGTTCTCAGTGAGATGCATATCTGCATGTTGAAGTATGAATGTGGTCTATAAATACCACCAGTGGTTACCACTGAAAACAGAGAAGGGGTTTCCAGTGCTCCAGCAACAGGAACGTTGAAGGGAAGTGCTCTTTGCAGGAACTGTTTGTGCAGTTCCTACCACAACCTTTAGCAGTAAAGGAGGCACAATCCAGATATAAGACATTGAAAGTGTCTCTGTCTCCAATCTACAGTCATTCTTTGTGCTATGGCTCCAATAGGACTTTTGCCAGACATTCCAGCACTTCCTGACCATATTGTTTAAACAGGAGGCCTCAGCCACAGCCAGCAATCCTGGGAGAGATGATGTTCTGGGTAAGCTAGTTTGAGGGATGACAAGGGATGCACATTCCCCCACATGGCCTGTGATCCCAGTCTACCCCTGTCCTGCAGACAAGGCACCTGCAGCCAGATGGTGGTACCATCAGCCTCCTCAGAACCCACACATGTCAGAAAGGCTTTGCACCTTGCCATATATCCAAAAGGCATCATGGATCTCCAGCTCTCAGAGCAGCCTGTGAAGTTTCTGCAGTAACAGATGCCATTCCCCTTTGGCTGCTTTGGGATAACATGCTAGAGGGTCAGGTATTTGTTGGAGGCTTCCAGTAATATCATAGATTCATGGAATGGCAGGGGTTAGAAGGGACCTTTAGAGATCATCTAGTCCAATCTCCCTGCAGAAGCAGCTCCATCTAGCAGGTCCACATGTGGCTTCAGATTCATTACAATCACAGGTGAGAGATGACTTGGTGCTAGGCAGTTGACTTGAACTCAGGCTAAAATAAAAGTGTGATAAAAGTAATAGCTTACATTTAAAAAAAAACCCAAACCCAAACCACAGATCCATACAGCTAGAATGGAAAAATCCTGCTTAATCTGCTTATATTGAGTCCAAATCTAAAGGTCCTTTGATTTTGTGTCAATGCATTCCTGATGCACCTCGTGCCCTAAAACTGAGTCTCTGGATGAGAATGATTCCTGCTTAGAGCACAGTAAGTTTTATAGTCTGGATTTCTTTGTCAGAGGCCTGAAGTACACCATGTATGCAAAGAAGTTGAAAGAGCTGGGCTTGTTCATGTCCCTACAAATAGAGAAAGGGTGACTACAACGGTGACAGAGCAGCTAGAGTTGTCCAGGTCGGGTATAAGAAAACCCTTGTGAAGGGTAACGCAGCCCTGGGACCAGAGCAGGAGAGAAACCCCATCCTTGGAGTCACTAAGTAACAAGTATCACCATTCTTGAAGTGTTTCAAGATTTGGCTGGGAAAAAGACACAGCTGACCTGATCAATGTGTCCTGCTGTGAAGAGGAGGCTGGACAGGAGACCTGCAGGGTCCCATCAACACAATGCTCCCAGGATGCTGTGATTTCTCTGATCCATCAGTTATCTTTCAGTCTGTCTGCCCCTAGACTTAATACCTTACACATTTGACATTCCTTCTGCCCAGATACAGATTGCCCTACCTACTTCCTTGGAAACAGAGATGGTGCTTCAATAAGCCAAGTGTCACTTCCTTTTCTTTACTGTCCTCTTTGACAATGCCTGGATTCACAGAGTAGAAATCCTTCCCCTGCCATGGAGATATTGAAATGTTCACTTCAATGTCAAGTGAACCTTTTCTTTTATAGCAGCCTGCACACAGACAGCCTACAGACCATGTACAGAACACTTTTTTTAGCTTATTTAGCACAGGTTTAAAATGGTAAAAAGTAAATAGAAAGTGGCAATAATAACATTATAATGATAGATTGGTATTTCAGCACAGCTATCATTTGAATGGCTATGCTTATCTCAGTCCTGCCAACAAAGACACTGGGAAGATGAACTTTTTATATTGGTTTGTAAATATAATTAATTACAACTAAGAAAATCAAAACTACACACTGATTTCAACACCACTAACAGCATTTTCCCATTTATTCCTTTTTTAATGGTTCCCATTTCCTAAATCAGTCCTTTAACTGTGCAATTAAAATTGGGCAAAATCAATTTAAAAACAGCCTTTGCATCAGTTAAAGCCTTAAAGGGCACGATGGATTCTTACCCATTACATCTGGCAGGCATGCTGGGCTCTGATTCCTCCAGGCAGGAACACTGTGGGTCACCTTGGAAGGAAACACACACTTGGTGTTTGGAGGAGACTGAGGGGTGACCTCGTTCATGGTTACAAATCCATCAAGGGTGGGTGTGAGGAGGCTGGAGCCAGGCTGTGCTCAGCGATGGACAATGACAGGACAAGGGGCAACAAGCTGCAACAGAAGAGGTTCCAAAGCAACACAAGGACAAAGTTGTTCCCTGCTGAGGTGAGGGAGCACTGGCAGGGGCTGCCCAGATGGGCTGTGGAGGCTCCTTCTCTGGAGACATCCCACCCCAGCTGGATGAGTCCCTGTGTGCCCTGCCCTAGGTGGTGCTGCTCTGGCAGGGGGCTGCACTGGCTGAGCTTTCCAGGTCCTTTCCAACACTTAACATTCTATGATTCTATGTGAATCTGTGATTTAATAATCTTGGATTGCCCAAAGAAGGGAATAGAAAGGTTGAAACATCCACCCTTAAGATACGTTTCCTGCTCAGAAGCAATAGGCTTCTCCAGAATGCCTGCAAAAATGGAGGTGGAGCCCTAAACAGAGGAAATTCCATCTACAAGGATAAATGGATGCAGCAGCCACGAAGCAGAGGGAGTGATAACAGGGCTGTGGTGGTCATGGCAAGGCATTGGCCTGCTTTTCTAACCACCTGGTTGAAATGCTCTGCAATTGCTTAGCTTGCTTTGTGCTTCAAGTTTTGTCTGTGCCAGTCACTTGTGTCATATCTGTCTATTCAGTCATCTGTGCCCATGGCAATGCTTCCTGGCATGGGGAGGTTTGGTTGCACCCCAGTGAGGCATGGACAGGGTCTTGACAAGGAGGAAGAGAAGGAGGAGGAGGGAAAAAGCACTGGTGAGAGAGGCCTGTGCCCTCCCAGCACTACCCCTGTGCAGTGCTTTGCACTGTGTCGCTCCAGCTGGAGACTAAAACTGCTCCTGGCCTTGGGAAAGAGCATCACAGACCCAGCAGGGGATCTGACCATTGGAGAGAACACTTTTCCTCACTAACTGCATTTCCCACTCCTGATGAAGGGACTGTAATCCTAAGGGAGAGTCCAGCCTCGTGACCTGATTGTGGTCTGGGATGGGGACACGGGTAAATGTGTGCTCTGTGTGAGGGAACCTAGTGATCCCATAGAGACTCAGATGGGAGCAATGGCAGAAACATCAGTCAGGACGAGGAGACAGAGCAAAACCAGTCAACTTCTGTCTCCTAAAATAATCCTTTTCTTTTAAAGGTGAAAAATGTCGAAGTTTTATTGACCTTGCCCCGGCTTCTGAGAAAGGTAAGAAAACACAGCCAAGGCTTTTTTCCCATTTTACAAATGCCATCACTGCTGCTTCTTGTCATACTTGAGTGCCAGGGGAAACACTACTTCCAGAGCACACCAGGACCTACATGTCATCCATATCACACATAGCCAGGTGAAATACGTGCCAAGGGTTTAAGACAGCTGTTTGTTTACTCAGTTTTTGCAGCTCTGTCATTTCTCTGATGCACTTTCCCTTCATTTGGCTTTTAGCAAGAAAATGAAGGTTTTCATTGTAAGACAGACATTTCCCTTCTTCCTCTAGTGAGGAAGGATATGCTACATGGTTTCCTCAGGGCATGAAGATATTTGTGGTCAGAAAACTGCAGTCACACTACCAAATGTGTCTTTGTGGAAGGGAATTATATAAATGCTTGTTTGTATGATTTACCCTCAGGAAGGAAAAAATCAAGTGCACAAAGACAGGCTACAAAGGGTTTTTTTTTACTCTCATATTGGAGTTGCAGATTGTCAATAGCAGTTTAACCCATGTTTCAAAATAGCACTTATCAGGGGGGAAAAAATGGGTAGAGTTCAGTTAATAAATTGGGCAGCTGAGCCCATCCTGCTCCCTGCTCAGAACAGAGTGCTCTGCCCACAGCTGACGGGGTGCCTGAGCCTCACAGCGTCCATCACACTCTCAGTGGGCTTCTGAAGGATCCAAAGGATAGATTTAACACTTGTGTTTGTACAAAGAAGCGATATATCTTGCTGGATCACTTGAGACAACCGGGAAACCTTTTGGGCATACGTTGCCTTCATCAGGTCTGACAGAGAGGCAGTAAGTGGTGTAAGGAACGATTGTGCTTAGTTTGTTTGAATTGCTGATCAGCTGGACAAATTGAAAGGGAAGAGCAATTACCATTAATAAAGCAGTGAGGTATTTCAGGGAGAGAAACAGTAACAGAGACAGCCTCTGTGAAATTCATTGTAAGCAAACCTCAATAAATTATGCACATAAGGGAAGAACAATCCTGGAATTACTGTCACTAATGGGCTCTGAGTTAAATCTTACACACACAAATGGGACCTTGGGGCATAACTGTTCTTAGAAAACCACCAGCTCAACACTCAGCAGAGGTCAACAAACAAACTATCTATTAGAATGCATTAGCACAGGAGTTCAGAACAGAGCACACAGTATCCTGTTGCTGGGGGACTACACATCTGAAAGCTTCACCTTGGTGGAAAACACGGTGTGTTATTTTGTCCTTTTTAGTGCTGCTCACAGAACAGCAGCAAAGAGCTCTGGAAGTTTTTGTGCAAGGATGAGACTGAGACTCTTGAGCCCGAAGGAGAGATGTGTGAGTAGAGATATGATGGAGATTGATAAAGATATAAGAGCAACTGAAGAGGCAGCCTGGGGAACAGTAGCTCACTGCCTGTCCCAGTACAAGGACTAAGTGAGCATTGCATGACACCCTCAGGAGACAGACTCAAACCAAACCTGATATGTCTGTTAGAAAAGCAATGGGATGGCTTTGTGCTTTACCCATTTTCCATGGAAGTACACTGTGGTGCACAGTCCTTGGCTGCATCACCCACACTCTTTCCAAAACAGCATTTAGTGCTTTACTTTAAAGAATTTCTTTTGGTTCTGTGAAACACTGTCAGCAAATATCTCTATTTTCACTAGAATTTCAGAGCTGCTGCATGGTGTCAGGGTGTATTTCTAGACTATTCTATATTTTCTTTTTGAGGGAGGAAGGGTCTGCTGTAGTGCTATAAAGAAACTTGTGTCTATTTCTGAAGCCTATTCTTTCCATGGAGTTGTAAGGCATATTGACAGAAGGAGAGGGGAGTGCTCTGCCAGAGATGGAAAGTGCTGACTACCTGAGTCCTAAACAAAACTAGGATAACTTCCACAACTTTAGATCAAGCTGGACACTGTAACATAGTGAATGTGATTTTTTTACCATCAGTCTTGTGCTGCCCAGAGAGCCCTTCACCACGTGTGCCAAAATAAATGTGTGTCAACAGTACCTGATTTATTTGCACTGCAGAATTCTTTCACTTCTTGACTTAATCTGCTCTTTTTCCAGTTAGAAAGAACTTCTTGCTCCTTTAAATCCTTCCACACTCAGGATTGACTTTAGTGGCCACAGGCTTGTCAAGTGCACAGTTACACCCAGTGTAACCCAGTGTAGCTGAGTGGTACAGATCTTTGATTCTTCTTCCATCTGAATGAGAAATGATAAAATGCAGTGAATATCAAAATTTGGGTTCAGTTATCCAAACATATTGTGGCTTTCACCATCTATTGTGTATTTTTGGACTAAACTTACCTTCACAATGAGTCTTCGGCTGATTCAGCTTCCGTGCATATTCTTAGCACCACTTACCACTAAAAAGTGGCTGTTCAAGGCTTTGATTCCCTAAAATGTCTCCATGAGTACTCTGTTACTGCAGATTTTCACAGTTTTCCTTTCAGTTGGTTTTCCCTGATCCCAGGAAGACCTCTATCTAACCAACCTCTAAGCTAAACACAAGCTGTTGAAGCCTTTGCCTGCTTCTGAGCACATCATCTTTGACTTTTAAGGTGTGCTAAAAGGAAGCTAAAGATTAAACTCAGTCTAGTTGTATAGCCAGTCTCTTCCCCACTCCACCACCAATTAACAGCAAGCCAGTATAAAAGTCCTTCATAACATTTAAAACCTTCTTAGTATAGAAAAGCTAATCACCAAAAGTCACAGTAAAATAAAACCCATCTATGGTGCAGCCTGGCTACATCCTTACCAGAAACCCTGCATTGTTTCTTGTTCTTACTGTAGAAATGTAACAGCTTATCCTTGAGTTTCCTATCTTTAATCCCTTTGTGCTCATCTCCAGTGTAGCTGGGTACTGTCTCTCTGATCAGTTATTATACCATTGGCATATATTGCACCAAAGACATCTGTTAAAAGGAGGCAGCAAAATTTGGGGCAAACAGACCCACAGCATGGTATAAATAAGCATTTCCAACCCACACTAGGAGAGCTCTTCCCTGCATTTAAGGCAGCTGCCAACAATCTGTCAGAACCTTGTAAGCCTAACATTGAATTTATTAGCTATTGCTGGTTGTCAGTGCCAAATTTGCTTAACAAAATCAGCTTGGTGATGGTAGAGAATAACTAGAAGGGGGAAAAAATCATTTTCTGTGTCCACAAATATTTCTTGCACCATTTTCCTTTCACTGTTGATAAAGGATGAGAGGGCAGTAGCTGGTTACATTGGTCAGGACTTTTAATGAGCTCTCACAGAGCAGATGTTGTTGGGTGTGATTTTCTAACTTTCATTACAGATGTGAGGAGTAAGATAGCATCTATTTCCAAAGGGAGCTGGAAGGAAACTGTCTCAGCAGGCTGGAGCTGATCTTTCAGTTCTGAATTCCTTCTGGGATCTTCTCCACAAAACTTAATCAAAGTTTTGTTGCCACTGAGTATTTTGAGTCTGAGGAAGGATGGGATAAGCTATTTAGTGAGGGACACATGTGTGTTACACTGAAAGGTATGCTCTGTTTTCAGCTACTTGCAGCCTTTCCTCTCTGTTTGAGCTGTTGTAAACCTTGCTGAAACATGAGTCAAACTGCCTCTTGCAGGACCCAACAAGAATACCAAAGCTGGGACAAACCATTCTCCTCCTCTCATCACACTTTTCTAGCTCTTCTTTCCCCTTGCTTTAAATCTGTGCTCCAGAGGACTTCCAACAAGCCACAGAGGATATATTGAAAAGAAATCAAAGGCAATATTATGCCTAGAAACCATGGCACCACATTGGAAAGGAAAAAAAAATAGCAGTATGTCCCATCAAATGATCTGGGTGGGGATTTGAGCTTCTGCATCCTTCTATAAACACATGAATGTCAACTGTCAACCACAGTGACACAGTGAGTGCTGGAGGATGAGGAGAGAAAACCAGCCAAACTCCTCGTGGAAGTGAAGACTGGGATATTTACAGTGGAAATCAGTCAGAAACAGCCTTTGCACTGGAAGAGATTTGCTGGGGAACAGTGGGGGTTTGCAGGAAATGTGATGACTCAGGAGTTGTTGGGATGGTGTTCACTGAGGCTGTGACTCAGGCACTTTCCAAGCACCCAAAATGCCTGCAGCATGTACTGAAATTAGGTACTCTGGCCTGAGGAGTCCTGTGGGGTGGTTGCTTCTGGAAGAGGCTCCAAGGCTAGTGTTGGCTCAGAATTTAGCAGCTCAAAACACAGGGCAGGATTCACAGGACAGACTCCTTGCATGTATGGAACAATCTGATCTAAGTTACTCTAATGCTCTGTAGGACCTCCCTTGCTCCAGCTATGATGTCTATGGGATAATACTCACGACTGGCAAAGCAGCAGGTCATCAGCAACTGTCTATATTGCAGTGCTTTCTACTTATTTATAAGGAAATTCACATGCATAAAATAAACAAGACATTTTAGACACTGTGGAGGTTGAGGCAAGGGAAAACCCTGCAGAAGGAAAATGCTCATTGCTAGTGAGCGTTTAACAGTCCAAACTGTTACAGGGGACTTTTAAAGTCAGAGACTGTACTGGCAGAGGTAGGAGATGCCTTCTGCATGTTCTCTACACAGCTCATGATGATGCATCCTGTAGAGATGAAGCAATAAAAATTCTATATTGTCTAAAAAATAGCTGGCAAAACTAAGGTAGCACATGGCAAACAGCAAATAAACAAATAAAGTCTCACCTAAACACAGCATGGAAAAAGAAAAGCTGAGCCAAATCTATACATGCTTCTAAAGCAGCACTACAACAGCCATTAATGAGAAGAGAAACTAGATGCCTGATTTTAATGGGTTCTGACAAAGTAGGTGTAGCAGAAATTTGACAGGAGAAAGATAATTAGTGGGACAATAACGTCTTGGTACTGATTACACTGAATGACAAAGCAGATGTCAGCTACTCAAGCTGAATCAGAATAATCAGGTAACGTCATTAACGAGCAACACAATCTTTGTGGATGGATTCCATGCTCAGTTACAAAGAAAATAAAGGCTGATATTAGTGATCACCCATTGGGATGGATTACATTAACAGGGTTAAACTTGATATCAGAAAAGGTGTAAGGATAGAAAGCAAAACAGTAGGAGCAGACTCCAGAACTCCATGCACAGACTGAGGAAACATTGTGCTTGGTATGACACAGAGATTAAAATTTGAACAAACTTCACGAGCATGGAGTTGGGAAACTTATAACTCTTGGCTCACTCCTCAGTGGGGAATTTGTTTCAAAATGGTAGTCAGAGCTTGTACCTGTGACTGACAGAGATTCAGCATCCTTGCAGAAGCCATAGAAGCTTCAAAAGAAGTTCTGAAGAGGAGAACACAAGAAAAGACAAGAGCTGATTAAAAGAAATTAAAAGTTTTAGCTGAAAGGACCAAAAGAGCTTGCAAATTTTAAAGACACTAGATCTACTACAGGCATTTCAACTGTTCACAAGTCTTTCTCAGTCACTGAGTGACTGAGAGACAAGGGCAAATAATAGTCAGTGTTGATAAAGGCAAAGAACATGAAGAGCAATCCCACCTTTACATATACAGTGATGGGTTGTGAATTAGCTTCTACCCCTAAGGATAGAGCTCTTGGAGCAGTGACAGACACTTCTATGAAAACATTAATTCACTGCTCAGCAGAGATTAAAAGATGAAAAGAAACATTAGGATCATTGTAAGGAAATAAAGAACAAAACCAAAAAGTCACCATGCCACCACATGTATTCACAATATAGCCACCCACAGCTCTCCATGTGCACCTCCCATCCCTCTCCTGCCAGCCCCAGCTCAGAAAAGTAATGATAACATTCAAAGAGATGGAGAGAAGAGTTTGAGAACTATGCTTAAAGATAGAGAATACTCTTTTTTTTGTATGAGAAGGACAAAGCAGAACAAGTTTCAGGCTGGAAAAGACACAAATGAAACCCATAATAGCCAAGTTAAAAAACAAACCTTTTTGTGTGCTGGGGAGAACAAAAAAAGAGGATAGATTTATGTAAAAGGACCATTTAGAGACTTTCATCCAGTGAAAAGAAATGCAACTGGGTCTCCCACAAGAGTTGTACACTTTACCAAAACAGTCTCTAGTCTTTTCTTTGAATAACTAATATTCTGTTTGCATTACTCTTACTAAATCTGCACTAAGGTGTATGCACACACACACACACACAAGCACCTGTACACTTCTATTAGGAGGGTTATGATGAAGCATGCAGGAAAAACTGTTACTAACATTCAATCTGTGCCTTCTTACACGTGTATTGTGAATCATTGATGTTATTTTTTGGAAGTTCATCAGATGTGCAAAGACAGGCTGGATAGCAGAATTCAAGCTAAATTGCTAAAAGGAAGCAACAGCCTTGCTTTGGGGATGCCAGAGGCATGGAGAACACTAATTCTCTGCTGTGGGCAATGCTAGCCACAAGAACAGAAGTCATCCCTCAGCCTAGTGCTGAGGGTGGAAGAACACCACAGACCCTGCAGCACAGGTCTTAAAGGGAAACGTTTAACTCAAGGATATTTCTTGAGGCATATGGGATAGTCCTGATTTGAAGTGTTTGGCTTTGTTTTTGTTACTCGCTATGTTAGTGCTAGACCAGGAAAAAGAGAATATGGGCATAAAGATATTCCACAGTCAGCTCAGATTAAATTCAGAACCAAGCTCAATGTTTGAACCATGAAAAGTCATAGAAAATATATCATCATGTAGAAGAGAAATGTGTCATGATCCACCTTTCAGCCTCACCTTCCAAAATAAAGAAACTAATGAAGAACTAAAGCTGAGAGTGGGTTGGATGAGTGGATGGTGAGGTGGACTGAGAACTAGCCAAATGACAAAGCCCAAAGCGTGGTGATCAACGGAGCCAAGTCAAGTTGGAAGCCTGTGGCCAGTGGGGTTCCACAGGGGTCAGTTCTGGGGCCAGTCTTGTTCAACATCTTCATCAGTGATCTGGATGAGGGGACAGAGTGTACCAAACTGGGAGGGCTGGCTTGTACACCAGGAGTGTGCTGCCATTCAGCAAGGTCTGGGCAGACTTGAGAGGTTTTCAAAGCCCACCTGGACACGTTCCTGTGTCCCCGATTGAGTGGAACCTGCTTTAGCAGGGGTTGGACTGGATGAGCTCTGGAGGTCCCTTCCAACCCCAACCATTCTGTCATTCTGTAAACAAAAATCAAAACAGCTGGCATTCCTTCTCTCATTTAAGCAGTTTCAGGTATTTGTCATATGGTCTCATGTTTTGCAAACTGCTGTCTCTTGTCTGGCTGCTGGCCCTTCATTTAACTATATTACATGTTTCACAGTAACAGGTAGTTTTAGGTATCTCTGACAGCTTTTAGGATCGTGTTTTGGAGGAACATCTCTCATAGCTCTGTGGTCTACTCTCCATATTTTTTTACAGCACAAGAGGAGCAGGCAGATGGTCTGATATTATGAGACTGCATTAACCAACAGATGGGCTGACTGCTCAGAGCTGAGTCCCTATGCCAGCCACAACAGCATGCTCAGTGTTTATTCCTTTCACCATTTTTTATTGATCACTCCAATATTTCTGGCCTGTAATTCCCAGTATTGGAGCAGCAGTGATGAGCAAATGACTCAAACCACCAGAATTCAACCAGAGGAGAAAGCATGAGATTTACATGGCCCTTTCAAGCTTACTGTAATGCTTTTCCAAACAAGACACACGACATTTCTCAGTGTGTACCCATTTGTATATTTGTTTTCCTCTCTCCTCTCTTTCACTGAACGTGAAGAGGAGAGATTAAAGCAAGACCCAGGTGACTGTTCCTACATAGTGGGTAAGTCTGGAAAAGCAAAGCAATGACAGCCTGAGTCAAAAGATAGCAAATATAGGCCAGGAGGAACAAAGCAGACAGGACCAATGATGCAGAGTGAATGTTATTCTGCATAGGTAAACAGAACATCTTAAAGATGAATTCCACAAGAAAACCAAACATCCATTAGGTCTACTGATCACTCAGCATTAAAAAAACAGCACCTACTAGATTTTGCAGCTGCCAGGGTGCTCACAGCATCACACTGTTCTCTCTGGAACAGAGGATTAAAGAAATAACCACCTTTTCCCTGGTGTGGGTGCCACAGGCTGTGGCTGGTCAGCATCTTTCTGAGAATTACATCTCGATAAGGACTAGGGAAGTGCAAGAGGACTTCTGTGGTCACTCCCTTCGCTGCAATCTCTGCTCCCTTTGGCCTCCTTTCCCAGGAAGGATGACAAGAAGGATCTGCCCTCAATTTTTCAGTTATGAAGAAGTTCTCAGTCTCTCACACACTGCTGAGATCTACCACACTACCTTATTGGAGCACCTTAGAGTTTCATCACTAAAAACCAAACCAAGGAGGAGGATCCGCTCCCATCTAGCACACAGGTGCTCTCCTCCCATCTCTAATGCCACTGTTAAGCTCATAAAGGACGACAAAGGCAAGTAATAACTCCTCCACCTCCCTGGCTGCTGCAGCATGCATGGAGACCAAGAAGTAGAGAGAAATATTTTTGTACAAAGAAGGAGCAACACTTGCACCATAGCTGCCTCCATACAAATTCACACAACCCAAGCCCAGACTTTGCCCTCATGCGTGGTTCTTTTCCTCACACATTGGATGACATCCATCTAGTTGACTTATCACAGCATCTTGTAGTTTCCCTGTGCCCAGCACTTCAGGGATCTTGGAGACAACTGTGATTCATGGGCTAACAGGAGCTTCAAGTAACAGCATCAGTGTCTGGTGCTAGCAGCAATGTCAGCAAGGAGGTAAGAAGGATGCACACCCTCCAGGACAATGTTGTTTGGACACTGATGTCTCTTCAGCTGCTCAACAGTGCAAGCACCTGGCTTGTCCTCTGAGGGCAGTGCTCTGGATTTCATCTCAGTCAGGTGTGACAAACTCCGTAGTTATTCAGGAGCTCACATTGCTCAGCTCCACTGCTTCTAGTGTATATAATTTTTTGTCACATGATGAAATGGGATCTAGAAAAAATCCCCAAAGCCTCTATTTGCTTTTATCAGAATTTCTCAGATAGATGAAGGCTGAATTGACAGAGGAGTGACTTGAGATAATGTCTCATTGTAGCTCAGACAGACCCCGACTACCAGAGCAGATGTGTAACACTGATTTATGAGGAATGTGGCAAGTATAAACCTTTTCAAGACCTCTTTGGCTGCCTGAACCATTGTCCAGTCTGATTACTTGCTCAGAGACAGTGTGGCACAGTGTGGCAGCTCAAATGAGGCTGCTTTGGTCAGATCCTTGAACTCCTCAGTGTGGAGGGCAGTTCTGCTAATAGAAGGGCTGGTGAGCAGCAACCCCAGAACATCTTCAGTAGGGAGCAGAGACTGAGGCAGTAGGTGTTTCTAAGAAAGATGAAATCCCACTGAGGTATTCTGAATATGAGTTTACTCCAATTAGAAAGCTAATTTTCTGTCTGAAAGGGCCCTTAGAAATCTATACAGGCTCAGGGCTATTGCTTCTTGGACAAGCTGTGTCACACAGCTTGGCAGGTGATACATTCATTTATAGGGGGTTTTATGCTGGCATAATTTCCAAGCCACTAGCCAAAATGCATGACTAACATTTTCATGCACACAATTCCTGCCTATACTGCATATAACATAGTTAACATGAGTCAGCAATCTCCTTCAGGAACAGCAATATGATTTTTCCCAGAAGAGATCCTTTACGAGCAAACAGCTCATGTTTATGGATTAAAAATGCTTTGAACTCTAACAGCAATTTCTCTGATGGCCACCTCTTCAGTGCTGCCTTGAGAACATGTACTAATATTGGATATTTGACAGTCATTTTCACGACCTGACCAGCCTGGAGAAGTAGTTAGGAGAAGATTTCAATATCTTGTTTTCATCTGGAGATAGGACCTTACAGTCTGCCATCAGAAACTGTTGGCATAGTGAGCTTGCAACAAAAAAGCAACTTTTCCACTTTGCCAACAAGTATGAAGAAAACTCCATGTGAATATAGATGGTAGGAGGTAGAGACGTGTATAGATGTGTATTTAGACCCTAGAACTGTTTGGGCATCTCTATTCATCTCAATATCTCATCAGTAATTGAAATTATAGAACTTTGTGGTTCCAACAACAGCAGCAAATGCTTCTTTATCATCCTGAACATCATTCAGTTCAGATGGTATCCCAGTTTTTCATATTTCCATCCAAATTGCTAACAAGTCTGAGACTGGCTTTAGCAATGCAACACACGACAACTAAGAATCATCTTTGCATGTTGTGAGGAAAGAGCAGAGACAAGCACATCAGTAACTTCTTGACAATCTTGAAGTCAGTTTAACCAGAGCTTTCTCACAGAAAAGGCTGAGTCAGCAACTGTTGCTTTTTATAACAGGAAATTACAGTGGATTTAGACAAAGAATACTTGATGTCTTGATATCTACTTTTGCTCAGAGTGCTATGAATGATCCTTACTGTTTCTTACTCCAAAGGAAAAAGACCAGGTGCATATCAGCAGAATAACCTGTGACAACAACAGCAGTTTCCCCAGTTTCACATTTATACTGCTCAGGTAACAACCAGTCAAAATCAGCTCAAAACTCCTGGAAGTCATTAACCTCACCTGCATCACTAACATCAATTCTTTGGGTTCCTTAATTGAGAATTCAAGGGTACAATGTCTCAAGATCTTCTAAGTGGAGTTTGTATGAGTGTTTTCAGACTCTTTTTCAAAGGAAGCTGAGCATTGAGGATTCCTGACTCAAAGTGCTCCTTGGTGAGAGGCAGTAGCCTGTTCGTTTATGGTGCCTTCCCTGGTGGTCAGGCCTGACTTGAAATAAATTCAGGTGTTGTGAAGAACTTTTGAGCCCTGAGACTCATTGCAGGCTGAGGTAAAACCACCTTACTGCCAGAAAAAAATATTCAGTTTGTTTCATTCCCCCAGAACTATCTACAACACCCTTTTGTTACCACGTTGTCTCTGGCAGATGCCTTTAACATGATCACCAGTTTTGCAGAAACGCACCCAGTATCCATGAATCTCCTTTCAAAATGTTGATGCTGCCCTCCACTGTCTGACAGAAAAGCAAAGGGGTTGATCTTGGCAGATGGTTCATGATGTCCTTGAGTTCAGAAAACTTTACTGATCGTGTGGGCAACAGTTATCTTTCCAGTCACCACAAAGAGCATGTTCACTTGGCATTGCTGGAAAATGAACTTCCTTGGCAAGTAATGATGCTGAAGCAATGGCTGAGTCCATGAGGAGGTGGCACTGATGCTTTTCACCATGAACTCACCAGCAAGACAGTCTCTTAGCACATTGCTGAGGAAATAATAGCTCAGAAATACAAAGAAGTTCAGGAATGTCCTGGTTAGTTGACTGAACTTGCAAAATCAGAACCTTTGGACAGTGACAGACACACAGATGAAAAACATGCTTACATTTTAGATGAAGTTGGCGATCATCTAGAGTGCAATCTGTCTTGAGATCAGATGATATGCGTCACAGAATCACACAGAATCTGAACTGTCGGAAGGGACCTTGAAAGATCACCTAGTCCAGTCCCCATGAAGGTGATATGATTCTTTCTGAGACAGGAGTCCTATGATGTAAGTTGACGTGATATTTTTCAGTGAGTCCCAGCTTTGCCATCCCAAGTTCCAGGTGAGCAGCTCAGCCCAGGTGCTGAATTCCAGTGCCATAGCTTTGCAATGAGGTTGTCCTGAAGACAGTGACTCCTTTACCTCCAGGAACAGCTTCACAGTCTGTGGTTTTCAGCTTCAGACCAATCCCAATTGTATAATAGCTGTACATCCAACAGTGTAATATCTGTGGGGCTGAAGCAAAGATGCAAAGTGGCCCACAGTACACAAAAATAACTCTATCATTGTCAGCATCCCTGTTGAGGACATGACAGACTGGCTGGTCTAGGAGAACCAGAGGGAAAAATGGCAGGATAAGGTGTATTAGAATAGCAGATGTTGATGGTACCAGGATTATTGGGTCATCAAGATCCTAGTGCCCATCTATCTGCAGCTTTTCAGACACCAGGTTGGAAGATACAGGACAAGTAAATTATGTTGTATGAATCAGAGTAAAAATCAGGTAAATCAGAGACATGACAGAACAGCAAGACAGGTCCCTGTCAGCTCCTGGACAGGACAACAAGGAACACACAAACCTAGCACACTTGTGCTAACCTACAAAAAGCCCAGAAAGCATGAGAAGGACTCAACAGCTTGCACTCTCTGTATTATTTCAGGGAATCCTGGAAAGGTTGACTAAGCACATGTGTCTTGGTGCTTGCACACTGGATGGACTCCTTGCACATACTCATGGCTCTTGAGAATGTGTGTTCAGGACTATAAGTGAAATCAGTTTTGATTTAGTTCTGTGTTAAAGTAAAAGCCTCTCCTTTCCCAGGACGCCTCACATTGCTGCCACAATGTCACAGCATTATTTCCTTGTAGGTGTGCAGGGATGACACACTGTCTGACAAATGCTGCACATAGTGAGGAGGAGGCAGGTCAGAACCTGCAATCTTTCTGCATTAACAAGGAAAAGTCCTTGGCATAACAGGCACGTCCCAGCTGAGCTCTGTACACAAACCCACAGCACCTTCTCTGCACATGGAACAGGCAGCTTGATGAACAGGTGAGGAAAAAAGTATTAAGAGGATGAAGATAAAAAATGAGAGAAAGCTGGTGATTTATACCAAGTGAGACCCTCAGATACAGGCCATCCAGGTAGGATTCACTCCAAATAAATCAAGTGCTGACTCTTCTGAAGGATAGTTTTCCTACAAAAGCTGTTAGGCCAGACAAATCCCAGGAGCAGAGGACACAGACTGGTGGGAAATAGGCAGAACAGGTGACAGCAGTGAAGAAAGGGAAAGAGAAAAATCCCCTGGAGAGCTTCTTCTCTGTCACCTGGAATAACTTAGGTCTCCTCAAGAGAAGGACCTCTTTACTTTGCAGGAAGAAGGCTGTAAGAGGTTGTAAGTGGAAGTAAGTGATGCCAAGTGACTGCCTCATGAGCCGCGTGTTGAGAGACGAGCAGTGGGAGATCACTTCACCATCAGCACAGAACAGAGACACCATCTCCTGAATTAATAACCTGGATCAACTGTTCTGCTTCTGACAGCCCCAGGAAGATGCCAAATCCAGATACAGTTTGCATTTTCTGGATGGTATTATTTCAGATGGAATTGAAATCAAAGCAGGCAGGACAGGACATGTTCTATGAGCTAAGAAAATACTGTATGTATGACTTACCTGCCCCACATGAAATGCATTTTAAAAGGCAAAGAGCAGATATTCAGCATAAGCCATGCAATAAGACATGAGAGTTAGACATAGAGTTCTTTTCCAGATAGGAACAGGGCCCACAAAAGAAGGATGAACTGCCTGTGCCTTCCATGAGCAACTCACCAGTCTTTATGTCTCACTAGAAAAAGGTTTCACAGGAGAGCAAAACTCCTGACTCATCAGAGTTATAGTTCATCTCTCTTTCTCCTTCAGTTATCCCTAACACACATAACTTCCCTCAGCTGCTCCCCCAGCACATTAGAGCTACCAGCTGTACACCAACTGAACCCTCAAGTCATCAGCCAAGCCCTCAGATCCCTTTCTGCAGGGCTGCACTTCAGCCTGTTGTCACCCAGTCCATACAAACATGCAGGATTACACTGTCCCAAGAGCAGAATACAGCATTTGTCCTGGTTACTTTTCATTCAGTTGGTGATTTCCAAGCACTCAACTCTACCAAGGTCTCTAAGGCCTCTCTACTCTTGAAGGATTCAATATCTCCTCCTAATGTAGTATCATCAGCAAACTTCTTAGCATGTGCTCCACTCCTGTGTGCAGGCCTTGGATAAACACATGCACAAGAACTGGCCCTAAAACTGCTGACTGGACACCATTGGTGATGTAACCCCAACTCTTTGACCCATCAGCCAGTTCACTCAAGGAAGAAGACAGAGCCACATCAGTCTTGAACTGCAGTCACTACTACAGCACTGCCTTTGAGTGTAGATACCAACAGTGAGTTATCCTCTAAGCTTGAAACAGGGCAATAAACATCTGGGCAGATATGCTGTATGGTATGTTATATTGTTCATTCTAGTTTGGGCTGAAGCATTTGTGAATCAGAGCTCGTTAGTTAGGGCTCTCTCCTGCCTCAGTTTGTAGGTCAGGTTTCTATAATCTCATTCTTTCCAAACCACACATTTCACCATTTACTTGTCACAGAAATTTCTGTTTGTGAAAAAATGAGGCAAAATCCCTTCTTAATCCTCCTGTATCACAGAACAACACTCTCGCTGTCTCTCACTTGGATCTCTTTTTGGAAGGGTGTGCCAGTTGCTCTGATACCAAGTTGATTAATAGGAGTGAGATAAACACCTCCTTGCTGTTGACAGATGCAATATTACACATGCAGTCACTGTGAAAAATGGAAAGGTTTCTTTATTACTGCCTCAGGAGTATTGTTTAAAACTCAAAAGGTCAGATATGGTGGCAACAACGAATAGCACAAATTAATTAGATGCAATTATAAAGATAAGTTCCCAGACAAAAAGTGAGCTGGGTGGGATCAACCTGGTCACTAAGAGGACACTGAAATATTTGAGAAAAGTGAGATTGCAAGTCTGGCTTGATCAGGTCAACCATAGGCATTATCACATGTATGTTCTTCCAGAGAGGAGAGACTGTATTACTGTAAGCGAAGCCTGTAGCAGTCTCTATGGTTACAGCTAACGTTTTCTAATATAAGCCATTGTCTTCAGATGCTTAACTTCCACATCTCAACTGCTTAGGCTGAAATTTTCCATCACTGCTCATTGTTTCCAGGTGAATTCTCTAGCAATCAGGTTAGCAAATGTACTGAAGAATTGTAGCAGATTCTCACGCTGAAACAGAGATTGGGAATTGGGCAGGGACTCAATATTATCATCTGTTAGCATCCTCTCAAATCTACCCTGTGGCTTGGTGACACTAAAAGACTCAGCAGATTCTGCTAGAGATTTTGTGCTGAAATATCCAAAAGTGCCATCCACAGTGGATGAATCAGTTTCAGCCA
This sequence comes from Colius striatus, assembly GCF_028858725.1. Taxonomy (NCBI): domain Eukaryota; kingdom Metazoa; phylum Chordata; class Aves; order Coliiformes; family Coliidae; genus Colius; species Colius striatus. The sequence continues at coordinate 3,172,409 of NC_084761.1, read as the reverse complement.
GTCACTACCAAACACTGCCACATCCACTTACCTGTGCACAGCCCCAGAGTCCTGCAGCACCCACTGTTCAAACAGGCCATGTCAACTCTGCCCTTCCTCTGAGGGACTGCACCTAGGGGTTGAGAAAATGGAAGGCAGCCCAAATTTTGGGTCTGCAGGCTTTTCAACTGACTATGTCATAAAGAACTGGCTCCACATCACCAGTGTTCTGGCAGTTTTCATATTAGTCCCAACAGCAGAGACTCGTGCAGTGGATCCAAACAGCCCAAGTCAGAACAGTCATTCTTCAGGCCACCAGCTTCTGTGAAAGAGTTTCTAGTAACAGGCCCCAACACCACTCTGTGATAAGCATTTTAAAACCTGGACTGAAAACATGGTCTTTGAACAGTCTCATGAGAAAAAGGTATCCAAGCCTGTTCATACCCCACCAGCTCATATTATGTGCCCTCACCATTGTGTAAGCTAGATTCTGCTCACCTCAATCTGAACACAGGGAGAGAAAATAGGTTCTATGTCATATGCTTTGGGCCAGAGGAGCCAAGAGGTTTTAGATACACCTTGGACAACAGCTTGTTCTTTCTACCCCTTTTATCCCGTCACCTTTTATTGACCATTTCTGTTTTTCAGAGTTTGGCTGATAGTTTGCTAATTCTAAGCTTTCTGAATCCACAACTGCTCCTAGTTATTCCTGATTCCCTAATTCATTTTTTAACAAACTTTAACCTCTTGAAAGTATTTACCAAAGAAGTGACTGGCTGCTGCTCTTGTGCATTGCAGGTGTCCTGTGGCTGTCGGTAGTATCCGAGGTGTTATACATCATGCTGTTAGTCGTCGGGTTCAGCCTTATGTGCCTCGAGCTCTTTCATTCAAGCAGTGTGATAGATGGGCTCAAGTTAAATGCCTTTGCTGCTGTCTTCACTGTGCTTTCAGGTATGAACTTTCTCTTTCTCTTTTGCCTGAGGAGCCATGACAAAACAAAAACTCTAAAACTTTGAAAGAATAAACACTGGGAGCTACAAGACTCTTTTATCCCCATTTAGCTGTCGCATTTTTCACTACACATTTTTGTTCCTTTGGAACAGGGACTGCATGATAAATTTGCCTCTTGCCAGGGAGAAGTAAAAATACATATTCTTGATTTCACAAAGGCAATGCAGTAATCAGCCTTCCCCCAGCCTGCACAGCCATTACTGGAGCTTAAGCCTCCATTTTCAGCATCATCATACTGATTATCCAATAGAAAATGAAAAACTTAGTGTTGAAAAGTCTTTTTTCTGTGTCAATCCTAAAAGCAGGTGAAGGCCTGATGCTTCAAACCAAAGAAAGAAACCCATCTTGTCCATTAGCAAAATTGAGAATGAAAAAGGTTCCAGTAATTGCACTTAGGAACAACCCCAAGAGTAATTTGGAGCCCTGTACATCTCCCAGAACAACTCTATCAGGGTATTTTTGTGCTCAGTCTGTACTTGGAGCCCTTCAGCCTATGGACTTGAGGAATTCACATCTCTAAAAGAAGTTATCAAAACTAACCACGTAATTAAGGGCCCCTTCACTTCTGTGCTGGCTAAAAAACCCTCTTCCCGGGATTTATACAGGCAACCAGCCCAAGCTGGCTTTTGTGAGCACTCCTGCATGGACTTCTCTGGCAGAAAGAACTTCTGCAATAAAAGTGCATTTTATTCTGCTGTATTTCAAGCTGAAAGAGATTATAAGAAGCAGTGTGCATTCTGTGAAGGAGTTTGTATCTTCAGGGATAGCTTGAAATTATGCAATACAGTTAGTGGCAGAAAATTTAGATCAGAAGTAGAGCTGAGAGGATTAAAAAAAAAAAAGACTGGTAAAAACTGCCAAAGCATTTTTTTTCAGCTTTGGCTGTAATTTGGATGGTTAAAAAAGTCAGTTGAATTTGCAAAATCAAACTATGTAGAATTCTCCAGCAATCAAACAATGCTTCCCATGCTGTTTCTCTTTCTCTTGCCCATTAGCTGCAGTTTTAAAGTTTTGTAGGGATTACAAAGTTTTCTTTCCTACACATCTTGCTATTTTTATTTTGTCCTTCCCACTTTCTAAGTACATTGCCACGGTGTTCCAGATTTAAACTTTAAAATTTTACAGAGAAAAAGGATAGAAAGATAGGAAGAAGCAGGAAAAAAAGAACCCCAACAACCCCATAACACCGTTAACAGAGCTATCAGGGGAAAGAAGAAAAGCATATTTATTTAAGCTTAGCATATTTGTAATGGCAGCTTAATAGAAGTGAGGTAATGAAGAGGACTTTGCCTTGAAGCAATACACCTTTGATTAAATGAATTCTGGAGATCCCTCCTAAAAGTGCAATGAGATCTTCATAGTCTCATAGCTCAACATCTAAAAGTTGGGAAGAATTATCTTAACAGTGTGGCCATTTGTCACTGTTTCTTAACCTCTTGTGAGTCGTTAAAAAAGCCCCCACCTTGGTGACTTTGGTATTCCTCTCAATCTTACACAAATTAAAAGACCTACATGTGTCTTTCATGTAATGTTTATAATAAAGCATTTTAATTAATGTTATATATTCCATAAACTGTATTTTTTAGCAAAGGTATCTGAAAATGCTTTAAAAGATATTGTCTTTTCCAAATTTAGTCTCCCATTGCTGACACTTACAAACAGCTGTGATCCTGCAGGGCTAGTGATCTCAAGCCAGCTATAAATGGTCAGTGTTTCTGCACTCCCATCCATTCTAGTCAGTCCAGCCCATCATATTATCAGGATTTTCCATCTGCAAGCCTCTGCCCTGGACTCTAGGTGGGTGGGAACAAAGGCGTTCTGTCCTCTCTGCCCAGCCTTTAGCAGCCAATAGGAGGAAAAGCTGACCTCGTAAATACAACCTGTGTTGATTGATGTCACAAGCAGTTCATTTTCTCCAAAATCTAACCATTAAGTGTACAACCAAAAGCACCACAGGATATCCCCATGGATAATTTGGCAAGACATCTCTAAAATAGACCAAACCAATGGGTGGCATCAGGAACAGACCAAACCAAAAGCACACGAAGCAGCACAATGAAAGAATCACAGAAAGACTCGTATTGTCTTACACACGACACACTGACAGCACTGCCAGGTACCTGTCTGCCCCCAACTCTCCCTGTCATTAGGCAGACAAAGCAATAAATGCCAAGTTTTCCCTGTGGTTCCTGTGTTACAGCAGGACCTGCCAGTGACCTCCTACTCACCTGTATCAGTGGACTGTCATCCCAGCCTCCCACACAGCAAGAGGTCTGAACATTGCTGAAAACCCCATTAAGGTTTTGCACGACAGGACAGAGCAGATCAGATCAGCCTTGCTGAAGCTTGTCCTGGCCACATCAAACCTCCTGATGGCTCTGAGTGGCTATGACATGTCTCCAGGCAGGCTGTAATATTTTATTAAGGTTGAAAAATTACTGACAGTAGGTATAGGAACAGCAAACCCCAAACTTTAATATTAATGCCATAACTGTCAGCTGGAGAAAAATCCACTGACTTGAAAAGTACAGCAAGCTCCCAGTCAATTCTGGAAATTAAATATAGACAGAAACAAGCAAGGTGTGTACCAGTTTGCTGTGCTCCCATTAGGCCACCCACCTTGCTGAAATATCATTCCTTCTGATGTGAATTGCTCGTTCCACCTCCTGACTCTGCAGTGTGTCACACCAACATGAAGCAGCTGAGCAAATCACCTCAGCTCCTTGTAATAAAATGTCTTCTTTCAGCCTTTGGAGTTGTTTGTATCAAATATGACATTTGTCTTGCTGAAGGTCCTACTTAACATATCCACAACACAAACATGACATTCCTCCCCCAGAATTGCCCTGAATCATCCGTATGTCTGATGAGACCATTGGAGTGTTTCAGACTCTGAAAATAAGCAAGAAAGAAGATCCAACATTTGAGTCTGGGGAGAGGAAATCTGGATCTTCCACAAGGGCAACTGTGGGAGAAGTAGATGCTTAGAGATAACAGCACATGGTGACTTAAGGTGTCAAGTGAGACCACATCGTACTCCACTGTGGTAGAACATCAGTATTTCGAAGTGCCTTGAACTGTCATTGCAGCACAAGAGGCTTTTTGACATCTGTAGGTCCAAGGTGTGCTTAGGATATGAGGATCCTGCTCCGCTCTTTAACTAAGTGCCTGAACCCATGCTATGCTTTTCATGAGCTCAGCTGGGAGCACCATTCTGCACTGCCTGGGTACTAAAGCAAACACATCCAAATTAATTGTAGCTGGCAAATTCTCCAAGCATCAGAGCTGTTTTTGGCCACCACTTCTTGAAAAGTGGGGTTTGATTTTCCTCAGAGATACATCTGAATGTGAAGTTCAGGCAGTTTTTTCTGCTTCAGTTGAAGAGCCGTGCCGGCCTTCCAAGTGTCAGGGCAAGCTCAGGCTCTCCTCTGATTTAACTGCAATCCTGGTCTTTAACATCACAGGGAGCAGAGTGTCTAATACATTGTCTGATCTTCACCCACTTGTAGTTATCTCAGCAAAATAAAATGGTGTCACAAAAGCAAGCATCAACAACATTGTACTGTCAAAAGTGTTCCTACGGTGTCCCCTCACCACACAGCCCCAGGAATAAATACTGAGTTCACGAAACTTCCTTGTGTATCTCCCAACTGTTTTGTAAGGGTTCAAATTTATAAACCTCAGCAACAGGTCAGGGAAAATATTGTTGTTTGGCATTAACACATTCAGTTTTGCATTGCCTACAGAAGCCCTTTTCCTTACTCTCTTACCTGAGGCCTGTCTGTGATGGGCTAAGTGAGAGAACTTGTGGGTGGCACACCCCTGTTTTGCAGCAGCAAGGTTGGTGGTGATGCTAATTGTGCAACATTTGCTTCAACGGTTTTCTTTCTTTAACCCTCCTCTCTTAATTGAGAATTCAGTATGATGTAGAATAATGAGCTCTCAGTCACACCTTGCCTCTGCCTATGCAGCTCCCTCCTCCACAGTAGAATAGGAGGCATAAAAGTACAACAAAGACTTTTTTTGAGCTTTCAAAGCGCTTCCAGCAATGTCTATCTCCATAGTTTGAAAAAAAAAAAACCCATAGCACAAAAATTCCTACTCTGATCCCTGCTCCCCAGGTCTCCTGGGGATGGTGGCACACATGATGTATACTCAAGTTTTCCAAGTGACAGTCAGCCTTGGGCCAGAGGACTGGCGACCACATTCATGGGACTACGGATGGTCTTTCTGGTAAGTGTCACCACCAGTTAACGTCTCTTCGGTTTTGAGTTGTTCTGTCCACCTGTTGAGAGATCATGCATATCACCTCAAATTTCCAGGGACACACATGTGAATTCCCAGCTGCCAAAATGCCAAGAGCAAAACAATCCCCAATGGCTGTACAATTGTTGAGGTGTAGAGGACGGTTATCAGTGACCGTGCAGCAGCAGCTGTGCATGTCAGCAGGTACACAGCATTTGTAAATAAACAGCAGCCACAATTACCAACACAGATTGAGCACTCTCATTAAAGTTCAATTTAGCTACATAATTGCCATGGCATTTCAGAGCCTTTTAGCTTTTTTTTAGGGGGGGTGGTTAATTAATGTCTCAGTCGAACCTTACCGTGCAACTTTGAACAGAGTATTAGGGGAAGGCGTAGTGCTCCTGGCACCGTGGTACTTCCCTGCAGACCATGGGGAGAAGGCTGGGCAAAAACAGAAATGACACTTTGAAGACCGATTCTTTAATTATTCTTTTTTTCACCTTTCCCATTTATCTTCTAAAAATCACATACAAATTACTTGGCCAAGATACGTTGGCTGTGTTATATTGCTTGCAAGTTCATAAGCAGCTTAACAAGAACAGGACGTTGTGGAGAACAGAAAGACCTGCAAACAATATTCACATCCCTCTGGGGGCATCAGCCTCTTTAGATGGCTAGGGAAAACACTTTCTTTTTTTTTGTTTGTTTCTAAATATAGTGTGTTATTTCCATTCTACCTGAAAGCAGAGATAACAACATTTGCTAACACCAATAAATAAACACAAATACTTCTCATGCACAGCACTGTAGGGAATTATCAGCCTTTCCTTCTCCTCTTTCTATTCTCTGTTTCATGGGAGGAGTTACTAAGACTTTAGTAACATCTAACAAAATGGGAAGAGTATTATATTTAAAATACAGCTTATTTTGTATGTCCATAATGAATATTTATTGCATATGATTAACTTATAAAGACACTGTATTTATAATATAAATATCAATATTTGTCATAATTCTGCTGCAATAATTGCATCATTATGAATATATTGACACAATAAGGCTTATTCACTATTAATTTGTCTTCAATAACCTATTTTATAGCTTGCTGCCACACTCAAAAGTTAGCATGTTGTTAAATACCCAGCATGGTAAAGCATTCATTAGATTATTCTCCTTCATCCTCCACAAGACAAGGAACCCGGTGTCTCAGCACAAGCCACAGAGGCTCACAGGTTCCTGTAACCCTCCCCAGGCAGACAAAGCCAGAGCACAGTTTGCTTTGAGTTAAACATCAGGACCAATTCTGGGTTAAGCCTTGTTGGAGGATGCTGGAGAGATCCACGAGCAGGCAAATATGTGTGAGCAATCTCAGCTCTTCTCATGTTCCTGAAGTGGGATCTCAGCTTTGCTCATGCAATCACATTATCTTAAGGGTTGGAAGGCACCTCGAAAGATCATCCAGTGCAACCTTCCTGCCAGAGCAGGACCACCTAGACTGTTGGCTGTCCCTAAAGCCAAGCTCCACTCAAGCTATTGCAGTCACAAAGCAGCTTCTCAGATTTGGTAATTTCTTGGCCTCCCCTAATACCTTCCAAGGCAATATACTCAGCCATGCAGGACACTGGGCAGGGTGCAAACACAACCTCAGTCACAGTGTCCTGGGACAGGCGTGAACACAGCAGCATTTTCAGCCTGCAGTGGTGCTCAGCAGCTGAGAAAGGCCATGGGGCTCTTCATGACATGCCAGTGACTGGGAGCAGACCTGGTCTGAAAGGTCTGAAAGTCAAATGGAGCAAAAACCAAGGCTTCTCCCTTCCAGCTGACAGAGTCCCCACCGCTGCACAGATGAGAGCGCTGCCTCCTACCCCAGCATCACCCAGACTCCAGCACCTTCTTAAAGAGAGATTTCAAACAAATGCCCACCCAGCCTGAAGGAATTTGGAAACTGCACGTGTAGGAATTTCCTTCTGCTCCATCTGGGTTCAGGGATGGCCTGAAGCAAGAGTTTTAAATACCCCTGAAGCAGTAGTGCAAACACCAGCCTTCTGTAAAAAGTACCCTCTGTATAAAGTAGCACTGCAGCATCCTGCTACACAAGCTGTCAGAGCACAGAGGATTGAAACACCACTGAGAAGTGTGGCCAGGGAACATTCTTATGGCCAAGAGCCAAAGGCAAGAGTGGAGATCTAGATTCATTTCCCAAGTGCCAAAGGGAAAACTATTATTTCTGTGTCTCTATTTCCCCTCTATCAAAATGGAGGGATAAAAATACCTCTCCTCAAGATGAGGACAGGCTGCTTGTGATCTGCTCAGATGTCTCAGGGTTGAAAACACACCACTTGGTCCCTGTTATCTTACCCCATTCCCAAGTCATTGGCAAAGCCTGGAGGTTGGTCTGTGCTCTAGCCCAAGCCAGGAATGTGCCAGGGGATTCTCCAGGCAGAGAGTTTCAGTGGCTCAGAAGATCAGAGGAGGTTCAAGCTCAGCCCCTCTAGAATGAAAAAAGATATAGAAAACCTGAGCTGTTTGTGTCAAAGAGAAACCACCCTGAGCTCAGCTGTCAGAGGCACTATAGGTATAGCCCCAGCACGTCTGGCATGGAGGGGCATTGCTGTTAAAGATGTCTTCTAAAGAGGTAGGATGTAACTCTTACAGGTAGAACTACTCTCTACCTTTAAAATGACTCACATTTAACCAAGGTCCATAATAACTAAAACATATCAATCAGAATTGTCTCATTACTGTGGTTTACCAAATGCCAGTCCTGAGGTCACACTGGGAGTCTTCATTCTGTATTTCTTTCTCTGAACCCGATTAGAAATTATCAGAAACCTCCAAGAGCAGTTTTTCTCTGTACATCATTCCCCAGGCACCAACCAGGCACAGGGAAACATTTGGTTTTTGGCTTCTCTCCTCGATATTGTTTAGGAGCCCAGCTGGAAATGTTTGGAGCTGTTGGAACTCTTCCACACACTCCACGTAGGAGGAAGACACTTGCCAGGTTTCCCTGTGCCTGGACACTCACACATAGCACGAGTTTCCTTTCCACTTCTTCACCCAACTCTGGGAAACCAAAGAGAACTTCATCACCCTGGGGTTCATTACACTTCCTTCTCGCTTGATTGCATCTGGCAAATGGGTTCAAAAATGACTAGGAAAGGGCTGCCTCCACACACTTTATTGCCATGGGAGTCCCTGAAGGACTTGTTATGCACTGAATTTTGATATCATTGAAATGAGCCATTTCTGTTTACTCAAACCATTTTTTCCCCCAGATTTTTCAGTTCATGAATATGTGTTCTCTTTCAAGTTTTGCCTAATTTGAAATGAGAAGCTGTTTCCTCATCTGCAGCTCTTTTGCAGAATGGGAAACCAGCTCATGCTGAGGGCTGTGTTGATAATAATGCTTATTTATAAGGTACCGCTACTGTGGCTGTATTCCTTCTGTTCTGCATTATTTATATCAATGTTCCACTTGGTTATGGGAAAGGTGAAAGCAAGGAGCAGGTAAAGCACACAGCTGACACACATGATTAACTCAATCCAAGTTAGTTAGGATGCTGCTGTGAACTACATGTAGCTGGAGCTGATGGGATAAATGTGGAGTCCAGGGGAGTCTGAACACAGATAAGCTCTGCAGCTAAAAGGAGGAATTCAGTGCCTTCTTTTTTTTGTAGCCCCATTCCATGCTGAAAAAGCACTTAAACTCCCTGGGGCCATAAGTTCCTCCTAGCCAAATCTTGAGATCAGTGAGGTAAAGGGTGGAGGAGAGGTGCAGGAAGGGCAGAAAGCATCCAGTGGGGAAACACAGTCCATGATCAAGGAGCAGAGCAGCTCCCAGCTGAACTCTCCTTGCCAGGAGACCCAGGACAACACTTGCTGCTGCTCCAGCCTGGCATTGGGGCTGTCACTTCTTTTCTTCCACTTTCCCTCTCCCTGTGTCTCTCAGTGCTCCTGGCTGGTACCTGCAGGTGTCCTGCCACTGGCTGACGAAAACTGGCCAGTGCTGCCTGCACACCTGGGGCACTGCCCTCAGATTGGGTCTCTCCACAAAATAGAAGTGCTCTCTTCTATTCTGGTTGGGCTTTCAGAGACCAGATATAAGCTGGGAAATGAATCAGGAAAGAAGGAAATACAGTAGTCTGATGAAGGCAAAAAAGATGGAATAGAAGCTATCCTTGCAGTGGTGTTGTGCAGTCAGTCTCCCATGGACGCTGGAGAACTTCCACTGGTCCAAAGATGTGCTCTCTGGGGCATTACTCCTTCCAGGAGTTTGTTACTGCTCCATAGATTTTAGCACTTGTCTACAAGTCTCTGAAAGATTAAAAGGGAAGCCAAGCAGCGTTCAAGCCTTCTATCAGAGTGCACCAAGTGTTCATGTTAGCACTGCCACACAGTCCTCCATGGGATGATGGTTGTGCCCAGCACCTTGCCTGCATCCCTGAGCACTGCCACAGGTCACTGGAGGTAAGGTGAGGAGAAGGGGCTTGTCACCGCTGACTGACCTGCCTAGCTGCATCCTGTGTATTTGTGTCTCTTGGCATCAGAAATATAACATGAGCTGCTGTCTTAACCCAGCTCTGTCTGCTGGTTTCTCTCTCCACAGTCTGGCATGGGGCTCTTTCACCTGCTGCATGGCGGCCTCCGTTACTACCTTGAACTCTTACACTAAGACTGTCATTGAGTTCAGACACAAGCGCAAAATCTTTGAGCAGGGCTTTCGAGAAGAGCAGAACTTCCTAGACCAGGAAGCCATCAAGTACTTCAGAGAAAGGTCAGTGCAGTCAGTCACTCCATCAGTGGAGGTTTTCATGGGCTCTGCTAGTCTCAGAAAATCCAGGCCCTCACCCATTGCAGCACACGTGGGTGAGGTGTCTGAGATGTTTGGGGAAGATGTGTGTTAAAGGCAAACACAAAAGGTCCTCCTTGATTTGGTTTTTTTCTGAAGTTTTGTGATGTCCCAGTGCCTGCCTTTTCATATATATACTCATTAAAACACAAGACTGGCAAGTCCTTACAGTATGCATCTGATTCATAGGGATTCATGAGAAGCTATGCTGCCAATGCAAGTCGGTTTTCGCTCTCTGGAAAGGTAAAATTGTGGGGCTATAACAAATGTTGCAACCATCCTTTCTCAGCACATGTAACAGGCACCTCCTCACAGCTGCTGAGACATTTTCCAGCCACCACTAGGCCACTTTGGAGTTGCCTTCTTCCATAGTCACACGCCTACAACCCATCCTAGATTCCTCCACAGATCCCATCCTCCTGAGCTCCTCCACATAAACATAGCACATACATCATATTGCACTGCAGAAATACCCACACAGTGCCACCCACACTGCTATCAGGGTCTTACATGGACTGTAAATGCCACCTGAGCCCTGAAGGCCCAGAGACATCCCTTCACTCCTCCATCACCGCACACTGCCCACCCGTCACACTGCCTGACCCCACGCACTCTTAGGTGGCCTGTGTGGCTGCCCTGGGATACCTGCTGCCCTCACTCTTTCATGAGAACATTAAGGCTTTGCTTAAACTCCACAATGTGAAGAACACACAAATATTGACCTCACAGAGAAGGGAGGGTGTGATGGACTCCACAGGGTACCTTTGCAGAACATGGAGCTGGTGGACATAGGGAATCCTCACCAAAAGTCTGTTGTTGGAAGTGACATAAAGATGTTTTGAGGACAGGAAGCATAAGGAGGATCCATTCTTCTTCTTCTGACCAAAGTGGCAGTTTCTCAGTGGAGGAAGAGAATGGTTGGCAAGCTCTGATGAGATAGATTTTAAATGGTCAGCTATTTCAGTAGCAAAGTGAGGAGCTCTCCTGAGGAGGAAGAGCTAAAGAACTTCCATGCTTCTTGCTTTGCTTTGGTCACCCAGCCTTAACTAATGGTCTCTGTTGTTACAGTTATTCCTCTGCCAAATTCCAAGTTTTCATTCTACCTTTCAGAAAGTCTGGAAGGATGAGAGAAATGATCTAAATTAGTATGAGTTTCCCGATTTTGCATTTAGAAATTACAGGGATTTTTAACAACTCCGTGTGTTAGGAAAAAGAACCCCAGAGAGAAGATGAAGTGGTGAGCATGTGCCTCAAGAAATCACCACTCAGTGAGGGGAAACAGTCAGGAGGGGGAAACCAGCCAAATGAGAATTGCAGATGAGAGACCCGAGGAACTGTAGGCAGCAATGTATTGAGTTCCATTGAGAAATGCAAAGGAAGCTTGATAAAGCACCACTACTGCCCTTTCTGGAATGGTAAACAGCAGAAACCGTTAATAGCACAGAGGCCAGGAACCCTCTGTGTCCCACACAGGTACTGCATGGTTTGATTTTTATTCCTCTTGCACTCATCATATTACACAGCTTCCCTCTGCCCAGCCTCCTCCCATTTTTATATACATGTAAATCAATACCACAGAACACTTTACAACCAAATCCATGTTGGACATATCATCTGAGAGGCCTTCACCCCAAGATGAAGGTGAAAGGCCCCAAAGAATGACAAGTTGAATGAAGCACCGAGGCTTTTTCAGGTCTCTGGGAAGGAAGGTTTGAACTTGCCTCTGCAACTAGCAGGGTATTTAACACACCATGCTCAAGGCAAGTGACACCTCCCACCTTGGCCAGCACAAATCAATTTGGTTTTTAGCTCTTAATTTATAGGTATCATTCAAAAGAATCTCCATACTATGCAACACACATACAGAACAGCTTTTTCCTTGTGCTTGCTCTGTGTACTGGTCAGAGCCACCCTGACCAGTACACAGAGACAATGCTTTGTCTCTACCACTCGCTTTAGGACCGCTCTGTATGTTTTGTTCTGTCCTTTCAAGCTTCCTTGCTCATTTTGAATCGATGTGAACAATTCTCTTGTTGGTCACATCCTCCAAGGCCTTCCACACACTTGGCAAACACAGCTCAAGCATGTGGTGTTCTCAAACTTCACGATTTGGACTTTTTTTATATCACATTATTTTAATTGTTGTATGAGAATACATAATAAGAAGCCTAGAGACAGTGTTACCATGGGATCATCCCAGAGATTTAAAGCTGTGTGGCATTGCACCCATTTTTTTTCCTTAAGTTAGCATATTCACCTCCAGCTTCACTCCTGTGACCTGGGAATACCCTGAGACTTCAGCAGGTCCAGGGATCATCCATTAGCAACATGGTGTTGCTACATGTTGTATGGCTGCAGCCCCAGCAAGCACACAGCTTCCCCTAGCCCCCATCTTCCTTTGCATAAAGAGAACCTTTCCTTCCTGTGCATATACCCAGGGATTACTTCACATTCCCTCCTACTCCTACACCTCCATCTTCCTTTTCATATCTCATCAATAAAACCCTCCAGCCTTTCCTCCTTCCAGTTACTTTGCACATATCACTGCCCTTTTTGCATGTTCCTTTGCCTCAGAACACATCCAGCACCCACTGCACACTTCCATCTAGCCCCTGTGTTGAATGGCCTTTGTGCAATAGGCAGTTTTCTAAAAGCATTATACTTCTATTGAAAGTTAAAGGTTTATCATTAATCCCAACAGCTGCAGTTTATCTTCTGGGAGACAGAGAAGAAAAGCATTAGCCTCATTTTGGCTGACAAAAGTTTTTTGTTAGAGCAGTCTTCTAAAGGTCTCTGCTCCCAGGGAAGAAATTTGCTTTATGAAAAATGCTGACAGTAAAATACTGCTAATCTTGCAAGGACGTTGTCAAACACAAGATCACTGTATTTCACTTAATTTTAATCTCATGTAAGCGCATGTAACAACCAAAGATTTACTCGTGAGGTGCTAAAGGGCTGAAATGCTCTCTTGAGAGCTCCACATTCAACCAGTGTGCACCCTGTTCACTGCACAGTGCAGGAGCTTCAGGGATAAGCCACACCAGTGCACAGCTTGCTGTCCTGACCCTCTCCTTCTCCATCAGCCCACCCCATCCCCTCCCCTAGCACGTTACCCTCACACACTCTGCATTACTGCTGCTTGTTAACTTCAGTCTGCACACCCTAAGAACTGCCTCAGCTGTGAATGAAGAGCACAGGAAAGGTCTTTAAAATCACATAAATATAAGGATACACCTCACATGCTGCTCCACAGCCTGGTTTGACCCCACCTTAAACAGCACATATAGCTATCCAGACCTCTGTCCACACGCAAGCACAACCAGAGACAGCTTACACAGAGACAGCCAAATTCTCTGGCTACTTGCAATGGCAAAGGCACAGACTTAGTCTCTCAACAGCTAAGCATCTTACTGCTTCTATCACTGGGAAAACATTTAAGCAACTGCTGAAAAATCAAAGATTCATGGTGTTACATTCAAGTTATTTCCTTCCCAGGCCTGGGATACAGAACAAAATAACCATAAACACCATAAAATCAAAAGATCCAACTCTCAGTAATGATGCAGAACAGGTAAATGGTAGAGACTTGGAGGCATCATTCATGTAATAAGTGTTCTACACAGTTATCAGTAGAATTATCTGCAACATGACAGCTTTCAGTCTTTGTCCTATTATTGGTTGTTGTCACTTTCAACTGAACGTGTCTATAACTTGTTCATCTCTTTCAATTTTAGTTTGTTAGATGTCAGTTCATAATAATTATCTCCTTTCCCTCTCAATGTCTCTTTCTGCTCTGTTTCATACAAATACTTTTGCCCTGTATGGCCTTTAGCATGGTCCACTGTCTACAGTTCACCACAGGTAGCAGAAGAGGAACCCTCCACATATCTTTCTGCTTCCTTTGCTCTGAGGATCCTTCCAGATATGTTAAAGGGACCGGGATTCTTTGTTCCTTCCTCTATACTCTAAGCTATACATGACAGGCAGGTGAAGGCACAGCAACGTGCCAGGACCTTCCCCTCTTCCACTGCCCAGCTATTTGGTTTCTGTAGTGTCCTGCAGCACATAGACAGTGGTTGCAGGACTGCTGTCCTTTGCCACTGCCTGCTGTCACAGAGGTAGCTGTTCCACAGTGGAGTCATACCATGACATCCCACACCTTCCTCCATGCCCTGCACAGCTGTACCTGTATGGCCATGAGAAAATAAAGCCCACAAGAGAGGGACTGGGATAACCCTTCCAGTGCAGCACTGACTGCAGTGCACTCAGACTATCAAATCTTCAGCTTTCTTAGTGTAACCTCTAATAATTGTGCAACCACCTAATCTGGGGGTTCTAAAAAGGCAGTGAGAGGAAGGCAAGATGGAAATCAGTAGTAGAAGCAGCAGCTTTAGAAGTTTTGCCTGTATGGGTGAGCAATGATCAGGGGACATTCACAAGAGCTGTGTTCATTTAGACTAACTAGTGACATCAACACTGCTGTCACATCCATTCAGAGGAGGGACAGTGCAGTTAGGTTATTCACATCAAATGGCTTTTCCAAGTTTGCCCTCATTTTTTTTTACCTTCTTCTTTTTATATATTAAAAAACTCAGCCTTTCAGCCACTCCTCACCATCTTTCCCTGCTTCCACAGCTCTGGTGGACTTTGCTTTCAGATAAAAAACACAGACTTTCCACTCTGCATCTTTGGAATGCTGGGGGAAAGGCAGACAGTGTTAGGGGGGCAGATGGAGACCCTGGGGCAATAGTCACAGCTGCTGGAACAAGGAAGGTTGTAGCTACTGGGAGGCAGATCTGAGACAAGGGAACATAGAGGCTTGGGGTGAAGGTACGTGAGGATTGAAGTCTGTGGCCAGGGATAGGAGGCCTGAGAGGGTGGAAATCAAATCCAGCTGAGCCCCTCATGGAGAGCTAGTCACTGCCTTGAGCAAGGAATAACATGTTAGTGAAGCAATATGAGAAAACCTGAATTACCCATTGCCTCTTTTCCTGAGGAGAAAGAGTAATAGCTTTTGGAAACGTACCCGTGCCTGGCCAGGCTGTGTGAGGCCAGGGCTGCTGAGTCCCACTGGAACTGAAGCCATGGAAGAGAGGGATAAGGACGTTAGTCCACCCTGGCACTGGTGGGAGAGGGACCCTAGAGATAAGCATAGCCCTATATCCAGTCTGATATCCAGCCTTTTGCTCCACACGAAGCAAATCTCACTTGTCAGGTACTGTTTGAACCAACACACAAATTTAGCAAGTAAATCTGGAAGATTCAGCCTTCCACAGTTCACTCATCCATAGCACAGCATTTGCCAACTTGCAGCTGTCCATCAACACCCATTGTGGCACTGCAGCTGATTTCACATTTTTCTTGCTGACTGAGCCCTTACTTGGATCTGCAAAACCAACCCAACATCAGGCAGATGCTACTGGTGACATTCTAGAGTGAACTGAGTTTAAACCGCCACTGCTCCCAGTGCAGACAAAATGTCTCTGCAGGGATAGAAAATGGAGTTCTGAAGTGCTAGGAGCAGTTTGAAGCTGCCAGCAAGACCAAAGCTAATGCAGAGATGATAATTCAGGACCATCCCCAACACTAGGAGAATCAGCACTTTCCAAACCACCATTTGCACGTGGCATTGTTTCCTTTTTTGTACGTTTCTCTCACGTATCTTACAGCTCGCTTTCTCCAACTCCATTGTACTCATGTAAGATGTTGTGCAGATCATATCAAAGCTTACCAAAGACATGCCAACCTTTTGTTCTGATTTCCTCCTTGGACACTTAGATATCTGACCAGGCTTTGAGCTCCTGACCTACAGTACCTGGCATTGACAGAGTCGGTATCTTTTCATACAGACGTCACTAAGAATTTCCGATCTGACTCTCCGCCTTTCATTAGCACACAGGGATGAGTGTTAACATTCTG
The DNA here is from genome assembly GCF_028858725.1 of Colius striatus. NCBI lineage: Eukaryota > Metazoa > Chordata > Aves > Coliiformes > Coliidae > Colius > Colius striatus. The sequence goes on along the minus strand of NC_084761.1, from coordinate 3,156,403 downwards.
CCTTGGATTTATTCTGTACTTTATTCTGCAACACAGGAAGCTTTATCTGCAGAGCTGTTCCTTCTGGAAAATTACACGGACTGGCACTTAAGTGGCCTAGCACTAGCAACATACCCACTTCCAACACACACGTACTGTACAATGCTGTTAGTCCCCGAAGCTTAGATTCATCCTGAAGAGTGAAAGAGTGGGAGAGACGCAGCCCTGAGCCCCTCATTTCTATTCCCCATGGCCTCTTTACATGTGCTTTCCCCCAAGAGGGGCAAAGCCAATGGAACCGAGTCCTTCCTGAGACCATTACGATCTCCATAATGGGCCTGGCTGGCTATAGATGGAGGAGCCCAGGTATGTTGTGCTCTTATTGATTTTGACCCTTCCATTTCTGTAGATTTGGGAGCAGCCTTTGTTTCTGTTAAAGGTGCTACTTCTATATTCTCTTTTCCAGGACTGAGGAGGAGAGGGCTGAGGCTGGGGACCTGAGGTTACAGTGCCTCCATAGCTGCTCCCCAAATAGTAAGTGACCATGGCTCGAATATGTCCGATACACAATGGCTTGTACCGTCCCCACACTGGCTCCTTGGGGTTGAGAATAAGGTTTGGAGTAGGAAGCTATGCAAATAGAGGTTTGTAACTTTCCCAGACAGCCTTGCCCAAATGATAATCAACAGTAAAACTCTGCAGGATTCAATTTAGGATGTGCACATATCCTATAATTTTATGTTACCTTAAGAAGCTGTGACTTCATAGTAGTTTAAAAATATGCTCTAATTTACACCTGTATAACTTTCATTATCACTACCTTTTTTCATCTATATTTATCACCAATTCATGATGATGCATGCTATTGAATAGAAAAATGATTGAAAGCAGCTTTGCTAGACAGTAACATTAGTATAATTAATGCCATTTCTTGAACTTACTCAGAAAATTGCTTTGCTCTTATTCAGTGCTTGCAAAAATTCTCACTTTAAGCTCTGGCAATCGGCAGTTCAATGCACAGAGCAACACTGGAGCGTGGCTCCCGCCCTGCTCTGAATTCTATACTTTTCCTTTGGTCTCCAGGAAAGATGTGTGCAGTATCATGCATCTGTTTCCTTGCAAAGAAAGCAAGTGATTCTTCACTCAGCAGGAGGGAGACTTGGGAAAGTGATTTGCTGACTCCGCGCTATTAACATGTGGAAACCTCGTAGCATTTTGCTGCCTGTGTCTTGCTGAGATGCACATCTCAGCCACTTAACTCATGGAAGGCTGGTGCCCACAAACCTCTTAACTGAGGGTCCTGATCCCTCCTCAGACCTGCTGGAACAGAGCTCTCCAGTCCCATGTCACTGCAGGTGGTCTCCCCACAGGCGTGATAGCGCGAGCACAGCTCTCCAGCTCGGTTTGTCATCAGCTCACTTGGTAACTCCTGCTCCTTGAAAATGCCATGTCAGTTGTGGACTTTTCCACATCCACATCCTTCATTTTCACAGGCCTGAAAGTGTCCACTAGTACAAAATTGATCTGGGTCATATTTTTCCAAGAAAATTCCCTACGTGCCAAGCTCCTGGCTTGTGCTCAAATGGGATTATTTCATCGTGAAGGCTGTCCAAAGGTCTTTGCTTCAAAGAACAAATAACAATTCTTGACATTAAGTGTTCCAGGGAATAAAACCCAGGCTCTATTGGTCCTACACCCAGCCCTGCCTCAGTACTTCAATTTAAAGGACACATAGCTCACCTCCATAGGTGTGCTGACAGCGCTGAAAACAGCAAACTGCAAACAAGAAGTGTGGTATCAGGTTAAAGAACAGTGGCCATTCATCAATACTCCATCACTTTCAGCTTCCCATCGGTTACTGACTGTAATGAAATCAGATCAATGTTAATAAAGTGACATGAGTGAAGTTCTGCTCTCGGTTCACAGTTTACTTATGAGTTCAACTTCAGCTTCAGAATCTTTATTGTTCATGATTATTAGGGAGGAGAAAAAAACATTAGTTACCACTGCTCAGGATGGCACAAAGCCTCACAACCCTCAGATGTAAGTCTCCTTCCTGGAACAAGTCCCACCAAGCCATAACTGGCCTGTACCTGACCAGAGGATTCTCCTTAATGTTGTTTTAAGCTTCATACACTCCCACTCTTCTTTGTCACATTATCCAAGCAACAGGCTCATGGTCAGCAGGGAATTGTCAGTGGTGAGAGAACAACATGAGATGTGTTTTGCTCAAGTCAGAGCAGCCACAAAGGTTACACTGGTCCTTTGGTTATTCAGGGGTCTTCTTGCATGACAAAGGGCTAGCAAGGTGATGAGAGGACTGCAGCATCACTCTTATGAGGAAAGGCTGTGTGTGGGACCTGGGGCTGTTTCATCTGAAGAAGACTAGGGGGGACATTGTCAATGCTTATAAATACCTAAAAGGCAGATGTCAAGAGGACAGGACCAGTCTTTTTTTTTATAGAGCCCAGTGCCAGGACAAGGGGTGATGGACATCAGCTGGGACACTGGAACACAAGGAGAAACTCCTTTGGTGCTGAGGTGAGGGAGCCCTGGCCCAGGCTGCCCAGGGAGGGTGTGGAGGCTCCTGCTCAGGAGGTTTCCAACCCCAGCTGGACACGTTCCTGTGCCCCCTGAGCCAGGGGAACCTGCTTTAGCAGGGGCTTGGGTTGGAGGAGCTCTAGAGGTCTCTTCCAACCCCCCTCATTCTGGGATTCTGTAATCACCTAGAACAGACCAAGACCTCACTGTTGTTTGGTCAGCTCACCACCTGCATCCCACTAGCAGAATAAATGCCAGCAGATGATTTTGAACTCTTTTTGAACTCTTCACACAGAGGTGGTCCTGTACCAGCAGGACACAACAACGTTATCACCAGAAGTTATTCCTGCTGCTCACTTCAATCAGCGTTTCATTCCCTGGAGGACTTTTCAGCAGCCCTCACCTAGAAATGCTCCGAGGCTCTGCTAATTCGAACCAAAGGACATAGAAGGAATATTCATTCCTCCTCAGATATCATGATTTTTTCTGTCCTTCCAGAAAGACAACACGAGGCATCTGGTCCTTGTTGAGAGCCAAGGATTTTTAGGGAGCATCACTGTAGAGTGAAACAGCAAAAACTTTAAATGAAAGAAAACATTGAGCAATCACAGAAGACAAACACCAGTTGGCCAGGTGATTTTAGAAGAGGGAATATTGAAGGTTTGCAAGGAGCCCAGGAGCACTGTGAGAGCACAGGCAGTACAAGGGGCCTTATGCCAGGCCAGGACTAGGCCAGGATCTCAGGTTTCTCTGTTGGCAGGACTAAGCTATCCATTTTGAGAAGTGGTCTTAAATTATAAATCTCATCAGAAAGCTTGAGTCCAGAGGAGTCTTGACTGGGGCAATGCAACACTCAGTCTTGATAATTCTGTATGAAACCATTTGATGTCCATCACTAAACTATAGTTTTCCTTTAACAGGGTTTAAACTTGCCCAAGCTGAGCTAAGAAGAGCATTAGAGAGCTCTAGCTATAGCTTGGCATCCTTCGCTCTCAGCAAGGCGCCTTCCTCTGCAAGCATATGGCACTGGCCCCTGTGCATCTACTCTACCCAGTCATGTTTTGTTCATACTAAATTTAGCATTTCCATTGCAAAGCTCTAAACACTCTTAATACTCTATTTACTGTCATATTTTTACCTTCGAGGTCTCAAGTTTTTCTTTCAGATGTGCAGGGGTGGGAGATCTCAAACTGGTTGTGCACAGCTGCTACACAATGGAAGGAGAAGCTTCACATTAGGAATGTTTTCTGTTGTTGCACAGTTATTTAGGACCAAGAAACACTGTTATTAGGCTTCAGGCAGCAATCTCATCTGATTTCAGGCATCTGTACATCCTTGCCACTTCCACCTCCTCTTCCAGACTTCTTCCACCACTAGGCCTTAATAAGATGAGCCTTCTGCTTAGATCAATGTGCCTGGCATCCACAGGGCACATGGGAATGGTGTGGATGATAGATGCAGAAGAAGGGGTAAGAGAAAGGTGGGAGAAATGTCACAAAGGACAGGTGTGATGGCAAAGCTAAAGAGGAGATAGATATCTCAGAAGAGCCAAGCCTGAAAGAGCATATTCCTACTAAAAGCCTTAGTTGCTATTTGAGGCAGATGAACCCAGAGTCCAGGATACCAGCTGTTCTCATAGAAAACTGAGATCATTCAAAATGAATTCAGCATTAAATACATAATATAGTTACTGTTTTGGCAGTGTGGGCATTTTAGGAGGGTCATCTGACAAACAGGAGGCCTTGGGAAAAAAAATCAGTTTCTTCTCATATCATCCCCCTGCAGGCATTTCCCCTGGGTCCATCCCACAGCTCTTCTACCAGCCTCCCACCCCTGGCTGTCTACAGTAAGATTCATGCAATCAGCCCCTCAGTGCTTCACTGCAAAGCACATTGTCATTTTTTTTTTCCTATTCAGATAAGATCATCAGAAGGTTTAAAACATGGTGGAAATGATTCATAAAAATATCTGCTGGGGTGTTTTTGTCTCGGTTGCAAGCGCCACAGAAGCAAAGTAGCGCTGGGTTTGCAGGCAACTTTCAAATGTCTCCAAATTCAGTGCTACAAAAAGCCTACTGCACAAGCTCAGCTGGAGAGGGCAAGGCACAGACGGCAGACAAGGTCACTCTGACAACGGGGAACATGCTTTATATGCTGAGCAGCACGGGGCTGGAAGAAGGCAGACAACAAGGGCTTGACGCATTTGAAGTGTCGCTCAAAGTTGAGTCAAGGTTTCTCCTTGTGGAGGTACCTGACAGCTGCAATCACCTTCCTATTTCATGTCAGCATTGATTTCGACTCCAGGTCTTGTAGTTCTTCCTGTAATTTATTCAGTTCATAGTGATTCACCACATAAAAACAGGTGGGGAAAAAAAAATCCCCTCTTGGTAAAAACCCAGCCTTGCTATATTGAAAGCAATGGGAGTTTCATTCCTGTCTTCAGGCAAACCCTTGCCCACTAGGAAACTCCAAAGTTATGTCTCAGTTCTGTCCTCATTTACCTCTGCTAAAATTCAGACTGACATTTTGCTTTAACAAGCTTCAGATTGCTTCTTAGCCACCAGCTCCTCTGCTTCTGATATCAGCACCATGATAAAAGCAAATTCAGTCCCATGTTTAGCACTGCAGCCAGTGAAAATTAAAGGGTGGGGAAAGACAGCAAAAGGAAGTGATAGTTTCTAATACTTTTTTTGTTTCCTTCAGTGCACAGGTGAATTGGAAATGAATCTTATATAAACAGCAGGGAGATTAGTTATGAAACGTGTTTCCTGTCACTCTTTCCAATTGCATCTTTCAACGAATGTTCCATCTCCTACAGCTAATCCTGGATTTATGCAAACAAAAACCCAAAACAAACCCAACCCAAAGCAACACAAAAAAATCCAACCCAGTCCAACAATGTTAAACATGCAAAATAAAGTCTTTTAGATTGTATAAGCAGCCAAATAACCTTTCAGGTACTGTGTGTATTGTATTCCCCCCCCCCAAATGCAAGCAGAGATTTTTGCCCACTTAATGTTAAGATAGTTTTACACTGTAAGATATTTGAGGACAAATGGGGATATTTTTAACAACACAATAGTTGCAACATGTATTTGTACTTTAGTTGCCTTACAGTGGGGTTTGCTTTTGTCAAAATAAGTTTCCTACACTTTGCTACAGCAAAAGGTATTTCCTGAAGGTGGGGTTTTGTTGGGAAGGTTAAGGAATACCTCAGATTCAGTCCTGATTTAAATAACCAGTAATTCTGGGTTCTTTGTACAAGAAAAACATCCTTTTCTACTCCCCTTCTCAGTCCCAGGGCAGACTTTCCCCTTTTTTCCCTGTAAAAACCATTTTATTTATAAGGCACATCCTGCAGCGTGGAAGGGGACAGCCCAGAGACTCCAGTGGAAGAGAAGGATGGTGAGATGAGACTCAGAGTGGAGAAAGGTGAAAGGAGAGAGGGAAATTGTGAGGGAAATAAGTTACTTTCATAGTTAGGTTGAATCACAGAATAACACAGGGCAGACAGGGTTTCTGGAGGTCTCTAGTCCATAGCTCACAGCATGTCCATTAGACAAGACTGCCTCAGGCTGCTTAGCTCCTTGTCCAGTTTGATTCTGAATATCTCTAAGGATGGAGATTCCAATATCTCTTATGGCCACTGTTCCACTATCTGAACATTCTCAGGGTGAAAAAGCTTTTCCTTATATCTACCTGTCAATTCTTGTCTTCCAGCCCTGTTCAGCCAGTTTACAAAAGCACAGCACTTCTGGGGAGGGCTGTTCCCTCTGACATGTGTGTTCATATTTTCTCTCCTGCCTCTTATTACTCATATTTTGCTTCTTTTTTGGCTCTGCTTCTATGCAGTGGCTCTGGAACTGTCTGCTTTTCCAATTACAAAACCTCTAAATGTGATTTAAACCTGATAATTACACTATGATCTAGCAAAGGCCTTAATTAACCCTATTGAATCCAATAGGTGTGAGGCATGACCTTTAGCACCTTAAAAATTTGGTGTGTAATTGCCAATCTAACACTGAGAAAGATGCAGGGAAGTGGAGAAGTGAATATGGAGCTAATTCAAGCCACTGGTACTAACAGGACAGGACTTTGTGCACTAGAGCTCGTATAACCCATCCAGACCAGGATTTTCTGCTGTCTCCCACCACAAGAGGACTGTGAATATATCAAATGCACAAGAAGACTCAGTTGGTCACTGGCATTGCTACAAAAGTTTGTCATGTCCTTTGGCTGTTAGGAATCCTGAACCATGATCTGCACAGTGGGTATGTCTGTGTTCCCTTTCAAGGTCAAGGCATTTCTAGCTGCATTCTCTGCCCATCAGGAGGACAATTCCAGTCTACAGGGACACATCTTCCTCTCTAGCCATCAGTCTTGGTAAACAAGTAACATTTAGCCATAGGGGGAAAAAAAAGCATTGGGATCTCTCCTGCCTGGCCAGAAGAGAAGTACAGGACACAACACTGAGGAACTGGTGTCTCCAGTCACCTCAAACAGCTGGTCAGCACAGTCCCCAGCTTAGGGAAGGAAAGAAAAGTCCTTAATAATCCAAGCTGTATAAAAGAAATGTCCTCTAATGTCATCACAGGAAGAATGATGTCTTTATGTGCTGCCCTTCTGCTTTTATTTTTAGTCACCCTTAGTTCACTGGGTATATCCCTATTTATTGGGTATATCCCTATTCACTGGGTGCATACCCTATGCACTGGGTAACCACACTACAAGGAGACTAAAGTGTGGGAGACCAAGGGGAAGGCAGGTCTTCACACTTTGCAGGGATGATCAAGGGCAAGTGCTGTGGCAACTTGAAAGTAAGGCTTTATCCTTTTGCCTTCTTACTGGAATTTGTCACAGTCAATATGCCACTACCTTTCCTTCCTTACTGTCTTTCCCCAGCACTAAATCATTGGGTCTCACAGAGCTGCCTGACTTTTGGGAGGGAGAACACCCACGTGCCAGGGATTATCACACTGATGATAGCTGACAAATGCCCAGTTGGCACCAGGAAGGAACTGGTCCTGAATTTATGTGCCTTATCCTCAAACACTTTGTTCTTGCTCATGAGAAGGGTTTTATACAGACATGAGAAGTGAATCAGCCTTCAGGGAAATGCAGTTATGCATTAAAAAGCTTAGAATTGTCCCAAAATAGGCCTTGAATTGTCTTATAAGCCATTAGCCCAGTCCAGAGGAAAAAGTGTGTGTTTGTCTTTCTTTAGGGCTTCACAACACCCAGCTTTAAATGTCACTAGCACACAGAGGAACAGGAGTGACCATAATGCTCAGAAAATACCCCCATTCGCTACGTCAAGCTCTTCCAGCAACACATCAAGCAGCTCTTCACTTTCATCAGAACCAACCAGCCAGATCTCCATGGTTCAGGATCAAACCCTGCTGGACATTGCCTCCATCACTAGATTGGCAGCAGGAGAATCACCAAACCCCCAACTATTTGAACAAAGAGACAAAAATTTAGCAATATTGTGTTCCAGCCCAGTCGGAGCAAGGACTATTCCAGCATCTTGCCCAGCCAGCCCCAGGCTCAGTCTAACACCCAGCTCAGCCAAGCCACAGCAATACTCTGACTCCTCTCCAGCCAGTCCAGGGATCAATGCAACTTCCTTCTATACCTTTCTGACTCCTCACACAGCACAAAACGTACAAGCCTCAGCATCAGATCACACACTAACCCCAACCAGGAAAAGCACAAGGCCTCCAGCAACAATGACTCCTGAAGATAGTTCCCAGTCTCCTGGCTATTGTAAAACTGGATTAAAGAACACAGGCAACAGTTTTGAACTAGACCTGGAAGATCCTGATCACGAAAGGTATGTATCCAGACCACAGACATGTTCCAATTCCCAAAAGACTCAACTTGGTTTAGGGTCATTAAGAGCCTCTCACAACAAAATTTAAATGCCTTTTATGGTTTAGATGTTCCCAGTGCTTGTTTTCCAGTAACTACCCTGTGCTCCCACTAAACCCTGTCATCCAAGAAGCAAAATACCGTGCTTTCCATGCACTCATTTAGCTCTCCAGACCTCATTACAGACCATCCCTGGGCCAGGTTGTCAACCTCGGTTCTTTCAATGACAGTTTTAAGATGCTTCATTTCCTTCCAAGTGAGAAAGCACCCCTCTCCCTGTACTAGCAGAGAGAGACTCTGCTATTACTAAGAAGCCTGACAGATCAGAGCTGGGGATGGTATTCAGTGACATGGCTGGTATCTCCCTTCCCAAACTCCCGGCTCTGTGGTCCAGCCCCAGGCACACTGGGTTGATTTCTCTCCTCTGAGCCTATGAACTCCACACTGTGTCTGCCACTTCTTTCCCTGGCAGGAGATTTGTAACAGCGGAGGAATTCCAAGCCATGGAGAAAGAACTAGAGGACGTAAAAGAAGAACTGAAATGCCTGAAGTGGAAAGTGAGACACATTGGTGAGACTGTGCAGCCCCCGGCCGACGACAGCAAGCGTTACAACGGCTATACCCTGACGGAGCTCAAGGCAATGGTGCAGTTTGAAGATGACCCTTACAAAGCTGCACACAAGATCCTAACAGTGCTCTTCAGCGATGTCTGCTTGCCACAGCACCCAGTCACTGAACAGGCCTGCAACTCCCGCTCTCTGCCCAAGCCCAAAATAGACCCAGAGCTGTACATGGTGTACTGTGACATTCTGAAAAGCATTTTCCCTGGAATTAGCAGCCAGACCTTGAGGGAAGATACACAACACGTGCAGAAAAGCACCCAGAAAGAAGTGCAATAACATCAGAGCCCACAAGACGTTCTGTCTCCGTGATTTTAGAGGACTGAACTGTGGTAGGTACCATTGGTTGAGTCTATCCCTTTTAGGTATGAACCATCTGTAAAGATATTGGTGAGCTCTGAGCCCTTCATGCCACTTGCCCAACGAGACAGGGTGGGGAGGCATTCTGCATACTTCCCACACCTTAGAAAAAACAAAAAATGGTGCCCTTAGTGTCTCTTTCAACACATGGATGATTCCTTGCTTCCAGTAACTACAAATGCTGACAAAAGAACCCAGAGAAGGCATTGTATGTCCAAGCAAGGGCCTTCTCCCAGCCCCAAACAGACCAACCAACCAGCATCTGGGTAGTTTCTATTTTCTAGAAGATATCATTCATTAAATGACATTACTTGTTAGAAAATTGTGCCTGGTTTTTCTTTTGTGGTCTAAAAAGGCTTTACATACCAAACCAATCCACAATGATAACTTGAATACACACTGGACGTGCAACAAACCACCCCTCTCTGACCATCTGCATCCTGGGTTGCAAAGGAAGAAAACCAGGGCACAGAGGTCAGAAGCTGCAGTGCACCCAGGTCTCCATTCTAGGTAACTAGGGGCCAGGGCATCAGTTTGTGCAGTCACCAACCCACCAGTGAAACAGGTAAAGGTCTGTGACCTCCATCTCCCCCAAGATCTGGTGACTGAGCTGACAGGTAGCAACTGTGCTTTGCCCTCCCATGATGATGATGACAAAAGGTTGTCCCCTTGCAAATCTCCCACAAGGTGAACACTGCCATGGGGCCTGCCCCAAGGGAAGGAGGCTGCTGCTCATGGAGGATGCAGAGGAGAATGATCCTGGAGCTCCTTCCTCCCCACCTGAGACCTAGCAAAGTGCAATAGATGAACAACAGTTTGTCCATCAGGTTCTGCTCACAGGGTTGGTCCTGTAGCCTGTTTTGTAAAGATCTGGTGAGGGTAGAGGGATGTCCTCAGTACCAGTGCAAGATGCTGCTTCCCTTCGCTACTGGTTCACCCACCCCCTTTCCAAGAGTCATTGACACTTGTTGGAAACAATCACTTTCCTGTTTTCAGTGTGACAAATGCATCAAAACCCAGAACATGTCTGTCCTGCACACAGCTGCTGCTCCCTGTCAGGCCTCTGAGGATGGCAAGATGAGCAAAAGGTAACCTGTGAGTTCAGCCTGCTTTTCCCTCTGCTGGGATACAATCCACTTCCTGAGATTGTTCCAAAAACAGAGAAAAGGAGGAAAGAAAACCATTGCGTAAAAAATAAAGAAATAAAAGCAATTGATTCCTTGTGTCAGTCACCTCTGAGATGGGAGGAGCAGAACACTCCAAGGACACTTCTGCACCTTCTGGCTATTCTGCATAAGGATGTTCTGACATTTGTATGACAGATCCTGTTCTCTGCTGGGCTTACAAATACGTCCCTTTAAGCTCCTTGTTATTAGCAACTTATTTTACTTGCAAGCCAACATGAAGACACAGGCACAGCACTTTGCCCACTGTACCACACTGCAGCCCAGCCATACAGCCACACCTGGCAAACAACCAGGCAGCTATAGCAATACCCAGGCTTGTGCACAGTGCATGCCCACGGGGCAGTCCCAGCACCAAAGCAAGGGACTGGGAAAAGAGTCCCTCCCCCACACAGCCAACTCCCTTTGCAGGTGGGAACCAAGGTGAGAGCAGAATGCATGGATGGATGGATAGATGGATGGAGCTGCCGTGACACCTCAGAACAAACCACACCCCAGAGAGAACCACAGCAGGGTATGACAAATCGTCTGGAAGGCTGCATGGAGGGGATGTTTGTGTTTTACCCCTTCCTGAAAGCACTTCTCTTCTGCTTTCATGACTCTTTTTTTTGCTAGGAAAATGTGTCCCTTTGGTTCAGATGGGTGGGAATTGGCTGGTCTTCTCACAGAACTCACTTAAGCACTGCTGCAGACTTAGTTTTCCATGAGAGGCCAAACCCCTATCTCTCTCAAGGTGTCTCAGATAGACCAGACCTCTCTCTCTTCAGAGCTTTCCATAATCTCCAGTGGACACAGAACTCAGAAAAATGCAAGGTAGGTATCAGCAATATCAACCTTCATATGCCTTCTCTCTCTGCCTGCAAAGTCTTAATACACTTGGTTCCCATAAGAACAGGCTCTGTGGCTTCTCATGTTCATGAGGCCAAACAATATGCTCAGATTGTCTCTTTTAGCCTTGTTCTGCTCATGCCATACTAATCACAAGGTCCAGCACAAGTCTTTGAATTCATTTTGGCCAGTTCTGTCAGACACTGTTAATTCAGGGTCCCTTTCAGTTTTCAGTGTCCTCCTTCTTCTGGATCAGTTATGGTATGAATCACTTCTGCCCACTTTAGAAATGTGCATTAGGTCTTTTACTTTGATATTCATGGCTTTTAGCTATTCCACTGGAGTTCCCAGGTTGCTTGCACCCAACTAGAGTTAGTCAGCCTTGCTAGACTTTACATACATTATTATTAGGTCTGAGTCTCTGTCCCCAGTACCTTACCTCTTGCAGCTGCAGGGAACCAGTGAAAAAAAGCAACAGGTCACTCCCACTACATCTGTCCCTTACAGACTCCTTGCTGCCTTCTTTTCCCCTGCTGTGTTTGTACCTGGAAGGCAGTTCTGCCTCTGTGAAGACGGTTTGCTTTTCAGCTGCTGCATTACCTGCACCTTTGTGACCATCTCCTTTGTACTTGAGCCACTTTCCCTGATTTTCTACAGGGAGAAAAATCCACCCATTTTCTACTCATTTTCCTGAGCACTGCCTGTTGTTTGTATTCCTGTGCATTACCAAGTCCTTTAATCCTTTCACAAGCCTCAGCTTTCCTCCCTGGCTTCGCTTACCTAAGTTTGCTGGGGAGAGAAACACAGCTGCCTGCCCACAGTTCTGAAGAGCTTTTCTGTGTCCAGTCTATTTTTTTCTCCACTCGCCCACTCCTAACACAACAGGAGGGGGAGGGCTGAACGCCTACACCTGCAGAAAGAGCCCTTCTCTGTGAAGGGTAACAAAACTGAGTCAGCATAACAGAAATAAGACAGCAGTATCTTAAATACACAGGCTGAAAGCAATTCTTCTTGCTTTCACTTTTAGCATCCTGCACTTGCCAGAAATGTGTTCTGTTACAAGCATGCTCTGCCTTAAGACTTTAGATCTTGCTGGCTCGGATTCAGACAGAAAAGCAATTACACAGTTCCATTATTCTACCAGTTAAAAAGATTCAGCCATTGTTCTTCTTGAACAATTCCTACTGATTTGCACCGTGCCTACATTGGTCCTCTTAGCCTAAACAAGCCTTCTGCCCAAAATGTTATTACCTTCACTTGCATAGAGACAGAGAAAGCAATCAGAGAGAGTGAAAAGTCAATCTGTAAACCCATGTTGCATTCCATCTTTTCTCCCTTAAATTAGAAGGCTGTGCTGCCATTCAGTGAGATCTCGACCGGCTGGAGAGTTGGGCAGAGAGGAACCTCATGAGGTTCAACAAGGACAAGTGCAGAGTCCTGCAGTTGGGAAGGAACAACCCCATGCACCAGCACAGGCTGGGGGTCAAACTGCTGAAGAGCAGCTCTGCAGAGAGAGACCTGGGAGTCCTGGTTGATAATAAACTAAACATGAGCCAGCAACGTGCCCTCGTGGGCAAGAAGGCCAATGGTAGCCTGGGATGCATCAAGAAGAGTGTGGCCAGCAGGTCAAGGGAGGTTCTGCTCCCCCTCTACTCTGCCCTGGTGAGGCCTCATCTGGAGTCCTGTGTCCAGTTCTGGGTTCCCCATCTCAAGAGGGACAGGGAACTGCTGGAGAGAGGCCAGTGCAGGGCCACCAAGATGATCAGGGGACTGGAACATCTTTCATATGAGGAAAGGCTGCGGGAACTGGGGCTGTTTAGTCTGGAGGAGATTGAAGGGGGATCTTATTAACATTTATAAATATCCAAAGGGTGGGTGTCAGGAGGTTGGGACATCCCTCTTTTCTGTAGTAGATAGTAACAGGACAAGGGGTGACAAGATGAAGCTGGAACACAAACAGTTCCACTTAAACATAAGAAAAAACTATTTCACTGTGAGGGTGAGGGAGCCCTGGCCCAGGCTGCCCAGAGGGGTTGTGGAGGCTCCTTCCTTGGAGGTCTTCAAGACCTGCCTGGACATGTCCCTGTGTGACCTGATCTAGGTGAGCCTGCTTCTGCAGGGGGGGTTGGACTAGATGATCTCTAAAGGTCCCTTCCAACCCCCACCATTCTATGAAACTACATAACTATTTTTTCCTTGAATCCATACTTTCAAGCCTGAAGACCCAATAGTGGACCAAATGATTTTCTTCTTTCCTTTTTCAACTACAGGCATTACATTTACTATTCTCCACTTGTATCCAGATCCAGACATTCATTACTATTACACTTATTCAAGGTACATGTACTCTCTGTTATGTATTCATCCCTGCACCTAACCCGAGGACCTGAGTGCCACAGCACATGTTGACTTCCCCTGTGTCACCTCTAGAAGCAGATGTCAAGTCAGAAGTGTGAGGATGTACAAACACTTTTCTCAGCCTCAGGTGATCTCTAGCTTGCACTGACTGATTGTATTAACTAAGCACCCTATTAATATTCACCTTGCTGTAGCCTGAGAGGCTTCAGTTGGCAGAACAGATTCCACAGCAGCTATGATAAACAGAGTGTCCTAATCCATACTTGTCATGGAGTAATTTAGGCTAGAAAGAACATCTGGAGGTTCCAACTCCTCTGATCAGACAGTATTCTACTAAAAGAAACCAAACAACGAAATCCATGCTGCAAAAACTAAACTACTGCAATACACTAAGCATCTGTCAACAGCCAAAATCAACCAACCAAACAAACAAGAGAGAAACCATACAAACAGCCTGCATTGCAATCACTTGCAGATCAGATCCACAATGGGAAAATCTGAGGAGCTTTCTTCTTCCAGCAGCACTGCGCTGCGAGGTTGTGTAGACAGGAGCTCCCCACAGGGTAATCAGCCTGTAGAAACTTAATTTGCACCTGCATCAAGTGGCAAAGTTTCTGTGGCACTGTTTAGGAGGGCCCTTCACTATGGTTAGATCTACATGCATGCCAGTTCATTCTCATTAATATCTCTAATGCATAATTGCAGTCAATAATCAGCCACTGAATCACACATTTGATGACCTCATGCTTACCCCTTTGTACTGTTAATAACAATAATAATATCCCTGCATAATGGGAATGCTTTCTGCAAAACAAGTCCACCAGCCCTTCTGGTTTATGACTTAAAATATAACAGAAGCAGTTTTAGGCAACTGTCAGCATCTTTATGTTCGTTATTGGCATCATGTGTACTGAAGTCTGAGTCACAAAGGTTTGGGCGGTACCGTTAATTACCATTAATCCTTTCTCCACTCTTCCTACATGAATGCCTGCTTCTCACAATGTGTTCTCTACACATTTATATACTTAGGTCCTCTTGCACACTCCAAATCAACTCGACTTTAGCAGTTTCCACTTGACTTTAGCAAGTTTCACCTTTGTTTCCCAAGGTGAAACTGCCTCCAGAGACCCCTTTCCATTCCTTACACCCTTATGCTTCTGTAAGGTGGTCACTTTTTCACTATGAGCTGGAGCCCTACCCTAAGGACCCCTCCTCTCTTTGACTCTTACTCTCAAACCACAAGCAGATGGCTGAGGTGCAGAACTCCTTAGGGCCTTCATACTACTGCCCCAGGAAAAAGTGACACTGGGGGATCCCTAAGGACTTCAGGCAGAGGATGCACAATCAGAATGTTCACTGATCTACCCAAGCACTGGTCTGAGAAATGCAGATCTTAGCTTCTTGCATTGTGAAGTGTACATCTTCCCAATGCCCCAAAGAGAGAGATTAAAATACATTTCATTGTCTTGCTGGGTCAGTGGGTTTTGATCAGATCTCCCATTTTGTGTTAATATTCAGGCACATTACCATCTGAGAGAGATGAATAATAGGAGCTATTTCATTTCTCTGACAATATTAAACATAATGAAAAGTCTTACTCTCATCCCACGCCCTTCTCCATGAATTCTGGCCACAGACAGATCTCCTGTCGGTAATGGAAATGTCAGTTTGATTCATCTGCTCACCAACTAATTCTTACCAAACAATTTCCAGGAGATAGCAAACCATCCAAAAACATTCCTTTGGGAACAAGCCAGAACCAACATTCCTTATGGATTAGTTTTTTTTACCACTGTTTAGGCTCATACCATTTCAGGTAGCTTTGCTACTTTATTTTTAGCAGTGCCTCCAGCAGACCAGGAAAGAGGCAGATCATGACTTCTGCTAATCTGCAAATCTGAAATTACAGTTGGGAGACAGAGTTATTATTTTACAGCTAGATGATGACAGCATAGATGACCTTTCTGCAGTGCCAAAAGTCT
Source organism: Colius striatus (assembly GCF_028858725.1). NCBI lineage: Eukaryota > Metazoa > Chordata > Aves > Coliiformes > Coliidae > Colius > Colius striatus. The sequence goes on along the minus strand of NC_084761.1, from coordinate 3,140,681 downwards.
TATCCACAATGATCTGGGCCTTTAATCAGGGAGGGAAAGTATAGATTAATCTGTGTCAAAGGAAAAACATTTTCCCTGTTACAACAGTCACATATTAAAACAGATTTCCCATGGAGGTTGTGCAGCCTCCATCCCTAGAGGTTTTCCAGGCCAAACTCGATGAAGCCCCGTGTAACCTGGTCTGACTTTTCTAAGGTAAAAAAAAAAGGCATGTAATAGCAGAAAGCATCCAGGAAAATCTCTGATGAATGGGAGGACAGAGTCATGAATAATAAGAGGCAGGAAGAGCAGCATCAGTGTTTTACACTTGCTGAGCCACACTTGCAGGCAAGCAGGGCTGCCAGTCGTCAGTGCCTCAGCTCAGTTTGCTGGGCTGGCTGAGTCATTTTCCTGCCAACCACTCTGTGTGCTCAGTCAAGCTGCAGTGCCACTGCTGCCTCAGCCCTCGCCCTTTTTGATGAAAGATGAAAGCTCTCTCTTGCTCAAGATGAAAGTTCTTTCCCCTGCTTGTTTGAGACAGAAATGTCTGCTCTGGCAGATACCTTATGCTGCCGTCAGGCAGAAGAAAAATCTTGGTGAAAAAGATAAAAGGGCTCAACTGCTCCCAGTTCATTATTTTTACCACAGGGATCTTCTCTTCTCCCACACACAATGTTCCCTTTGGGTGAAGAGTCATTCCCCTGAGAAATCTTCACTGCCACAGCAACTTCTTCTGTATTCCCCCACCCTTCTGCCTATCATACTTGCATTCCATCAGAGCCTTTGACCAACATCTGTTTCAGCTCTGGTTGTACTGACTGGGGTACAGTTTGCAATTCAGTCCAGTTCACAATACTCAGTTGGGCTCACACTCTTAGGAGGCAGCAGCTGAGTACCAGGCTCCTCTTGGCTCTTGCAATGACTCTGATGTAGTGCCCAAATGTAAAACTTGTCTTCTGCACTGTACCCACCCCCTGCCTCCTTCAGGCCCAGAAGACTTTCAGGTACCAACCTGCTTCTTTACTGAGAAGATGGACACTTGGCTAATTCCAAGTTCCTTTAGTGTTCTCTGACATCCACCTCCACATGCTCAGCCCAGCATGATGAACTTGCAAAAACCACCATGAAGCTCCTTTTTCAGTTAGATCCAGCTAAGCTAAGGAACACAAACAACTGAGCTCTGAAACAGATCACATATGAGTAAGAGAAAAAAGCTGAGCACAAGTTAATTCTGTTTGTTTGATACATCTCATTAGGTTTATGGTTCCCCACAATGCCCATCCTCCTAGGAAAACTGCACAGCCTATGCATTCTGACATTTTTGGAAGTCCCATGAGCAACAGAGCAGAGATACACACTAAGAATTTGTGAGTCAAGTTGGTTTTAGTCACACCAAAGAGGCTCTGAGTGGGTTCAAAGCCACAGGCAGGATTTTACCGTGGTGTCACTGTATAATTGGGACCTTCTAGAAATAAACAGTGTACCAGGGAAAGGCTGCTTAGCAGATCATGAGGTGGTGGGTTTCCTCTCCTTAACTGAAGCCAAAGCAGTGAGCTATGAGATAGGATTGTTCAGTGTTGGGACAACAAGAGTCCAGGCTGGGAAACTCCTACCCTGCTGATCATTGAGGTGTTCAGGCCACTCCTTCAAGCAGGAGCTAAGAATGGGAACACCAGAGAGCCATCACAGAAGGTCTGTGGCCTTGATTTCCACTTTTCCACTAATTTCTAGGTCAGTAAGAAAGAAGTCACAAATTGCTAATGTTTCCTTTTATGCCTAGATCTCAACAGTGAAGCACTTCACAGGGTCCTGAGCCAGGGTGACTGGAGCTGATGCTATTAGACAAGGGTAGAAAATTGATCTCTTCCCAGTAAGATTTAGAGGCCAGTCGGACAGGAAATTACTCCAGCTGGGCACTCTGTCCCCATCTCTCAGCTCTTCCTGCAGCTAGGGGATTCACTCTATAATTGCTTTCTTAGTCCACATTTTATCCTCAGCTGACAGAATTCCATTAGGGTGATACAAGCTGCGTGATAAAGGGATGTTTGTGTCTCACATGGGCTGTGAATCATTTCTCAGCAAACAAGCAAATAGTCACAGAAATGGGCAAAAGAGACCACTGAGCCAGGAACCCTACTTGTGCTCTGAATGCCAGCACCTCGGCACTCAAATGGAAGCAAACATTCTTCCAGTATGTTGTACTTCTCTGTTTCCCCCCTCTGCTCTTTAGAGGAGGCAATGTCAGTGCACATCTCCCAGATGACCATTTATCCCTGCAGTATTTTTGGACAATAATGGTGGAAATACATCTGAGCACATATGTCTGAAGAGTAAAACATGTTGGTCACACCTGCACAAAGTACAGTGGTTCTGAACAGGACCTTTGGGACTGTTTAGAAAGACAAAAGGAGAGACCTGCTAAACACAATGATACAACTGAAAGATAGACATGGAAAAAAGTTGATAGAAAATAAAGGAAGGTGCATCAAATGCTGTAGTGTGCACAACTACAGTATCTGTAGTACTGGGGAACGTACTGCTAGGCAAAGTGTTCACATTTAAAACAAAAACCATTTGGAAGAGATTTGGCTACTTCAGAGACTCTCAGAAGAGCAGCTCCTGTTAGAGCTCAGCCTCCTGGATCTGCAACCCCAGAACATGGAAGACACCCCAAGACACCCCTACACATGTCTGCTCACACCAGTGCTGGTTTGGACTCTGATCACTTGCTATATAATACCCCAGGCCAGTGCAGATATGCATCCAAAGCAAGGACTGATGAAGCAAAGAGTAGGAGGGAGTGGGAAACACTTCATTACAGAGTACAAGTCATTGACTGAGTCAAAGGGAAGGCAGACATCATCCCCTGCATGAGCCAGAATTCAGATGTCAATACAGAATTGCATGTTTGTTCTCACCTGGCTGAGGCTGAGAAGTGACCTTTTTCTGGTAACATAAGAGGCTTTTAATTAAGATTCCACATTTGATCTCCCTTATCCATTGCTCTCATCCTCACATCATCACTGGCAGTACATCCTCTCTCTGGTCATTCCCATGTGTTACCTAGTCCACAAGATCTCAAAACACCCATATAAAAACACTGGCACTGTCAGGCTCTTGTAGGTGCTACCAGTCTGGAGTTTGTCCCTGAAATGACAGGACTGAACATCACTATGGGGAATGACTTACATGGAAAACAGTAGAAGCCCAAGCAGGGCCAGGGAATAGTATAGAAAAAGGCATCACCTAAGCAGGATGCTGTGGTGCAACTTTATGACTAGGTCCAGCCTGAGCCTTGAGTAGGGTTCAGTTTAATTCAGCTGCTGTTATGTGGCTGCTCAAGTAGCTCTCATGGTTCATCTTCCAAAATGAGGATGAGTCCCCTGACTCAGTCATACACAAGCTCCCATGTATTCTATGCTGCCTTTTACACTGTCTACATCACTGCATGCCCCCTTGTCCACAGACAGGTGCTTCTCACTGCTGTTTAAATTCTACCAGAGTCAACCACAAAAAGGCAGAAAATGCAAACAGAAGTTGCAAAGCTTCCCAGGCACCCCAGTTTTCAGATTACATTGTGAAGACTGATAAAAATATCTTTTTGAAGATCAAAAAGTAGGCAGCATGACATGTACTTCCTCACAGATATTTCCTTATCCTCTGCCCTTCTCACTGGGGTCAAATAAACTCATTTCTGTTATCTTGATCCAACCCCTTTAAAGCAAGTTGCTCTAGGTAAAATGAGCAACTATGACATAAAGGTTTTTGAATGGCCTAAAAATTGCAACTAGGTAAAAGTGTAATAATCTACCCAAGGGCTTCAGCCATGCCAAATGATGTTACTGCACACCCTCTTGCTGAATTACTCTTGCATAAACTGTACCTGACAGTGACTCAACAACCACAACAACCCCCAGCAGTGCTACAGGCTTGGGGAGGAGTGGCTGGAAAGCTGCCAGGCAGAGAGGGATCTGGCAGTGTTGGTTGACAGCGGCTGAACATGAGCCAGCAGTGTGCCCAGGTGGGCAAGAAGGCCAAGGGCATCCTGGCCTGAATCAGGAACAGTGTTGTCAGCAGGACCAGGGAGGTGATCATTCCCCTGGACTCAGCTTTAGTGAGGCTGCACCTTGAACACTGTGTCCAGTTTTGGGCCCCTCTCTGCAAGAAGGACACTGAGGTGCTGGAGAGGATCCTGAGGTGGGATACTAAGTGAGGAAAGGATTTGGAGCATGTCTCAGATGAGGAATGGCTAAGGGATCTGGGGCTGTTGAGCCTGGAGAAAAGAAGGCTTAGGGGAGATCTTGCTCTCTACAGCTGCCTGAAAGGAAGTCTTAGTGAGGTATGGGTCAGTCTATTCTCTAGTAACAAACAATAGAAGAGGAGGAAATGGCTTCAAGTTGCACCAGGGGAGGTTCAGGCTGGATGTGAGGAGAAATTTCTTTGCTGAAATTTCTTTCTTCATTGCATGTTTACTCTTCCCCTTTCCCTGCTGTAAATGCTAGTCTGACAGGAATGTACTTGTGACCAGTTAGCTAAAAAAAAGGTGAAAAATGGGATTAAACCTTTTTTCTTATCCTTGATTCACCATGACAATGAGTCAGTCTCTATGTTGGAGTATACAGGGCTGGTTAGGACACTTAATGATCTCTGGTTATACCAAGGGTCATTACATCTCAGTTTCAGTCAGGAGGGCAAATGCTGCCATCTCCTACTCCACAGTTATTAATGAATTAATTCTAAACATTATACTACTCTTTCTATATGTGTGACTAGAATCAAGGACTTGATTAGGCCTTGACTTGGTGGTGTGTGTCATCCCAGAGCAGACAGCAAGCTGGCAAACCCTTTTTTCAGACAGACACACTGCAGGGAAGGATGTTCCACAACTTTTTTGGGAATATTTTAAAGACTTTCATGGTCTCTCCACAGAGAGGCAATTATGGGGAATCTCTTGAATGGGTAAAAGGAGCTGCTAGGAGAGGCTGGCAGAAGGCACAAGCCAATACTCTCTGTGCCAGACAAGTTGTCTCAAATACCCATTTACAGTGGCAAAAGGTGTGACAACTGGCTACCGTTACCAATTGACCACTGAGGCAGACCTGGTTGAAGAGAAACAGTCAATAGAGAGAACTGTGACCCATCTGATCTTGACTAAGCATTTGGCAATAATTTACAAAACCTAGACTTACCTCAGAGGATTAGGGTTGAAAAAGCACTAGCTCATTGCACAGGACTTGAGATGTTTCAGATGGATACAAAGACAGATGAGCATCAAAAGTCCTCTCCCCTCTCTCCCCCTCATACCTTTGTGATCAATAAGAAGGATGCTATTCTGTGCCAGGAAATATGACAGATGTCATTTCTCTTCACATTCAATGCAATTTTCTCAGAAGAACAAACAATGTGACAGACTTAATCTTGTCTATGAGATTTTTTTACAAGATAAATCTGTGGCTGTGCTTTAAGCCTTAAAAACCCTTGCTACAGCCTCTCCTCTTCTGAACACATACATTTACAGCTGCTCTCAGCCTCACCACTAACTCTCCCTTTCAGGTCCTCCTTTTTCATGTTGGAGTTGCATGTAATGGTTACCCAATTTGGAGTAAAAATTAAAACTTGGTTCTTGGTAGAGCTACACTGGTAAAGACAGCAGAGGACACAGTTCTCAAGGTTTCTTTTATCAGTGCAGTTTGGGAAGAGCCTTTAAATGAAGCACAATATACTCACACACACTGCTTCACACTGAGAAGTAAAGTGTTTTATATTTAGTACAAAATACATTTTGTTGTTCCATCAATACACACAAACCTGGAAATGCATTGCTACCTTGTGTCTTTTCAGCCTAGCCAACAACAGTTAACAAGTATGCTTTTCATAAGCAAATATACCAGATAGTGCACTCCTGACTTAGCACAAGCTGCACGTTTTGTATCAGGAGCTGCAATAGTGTATCTGTTTCATGTCTAAAAGCATAGACAGACTTCAGAGTGTTCCATTCTCTCTGGAAATGAGTTCTAAATGAGAAAGGAAGAATCTTCTACAGAAGAGATTTCTAGGTTGTCACAACTGACAAACTTTCAGTGAGAAGTGCATTTGCATAGCTACAAATCCTGCAGAGTAATCACTTGGTTCAGGTTTTGTTTAAATGACTACATGCAGGGTATGTTGTGTTTAAAAATGCAGTTCACTCCTTACCTTCTGCTAGTTAAAATGCATTTACCATTTCTCAGAGTTGTTGCTGGCAACAGATCTGGTTAGTGCAGCACAGAAGTTATGGCCTCCTTGTTCATATAACCAAATTCAGGCAAAATAGGAGGAAAAAAGCATTCCTCCATAGCAGGAGGACTCTGGAGAATGTGTAGGACACCTGTTAATGGCACTTCAGGCAAAACACCTCTTTTGCTTCTTTTCATGGTAGTGAAATAATGAAGGAAAGAATTATTTCACTGCAAAAAAATCAAAGAAGCAACAGATGAAACTTAGTTACTAAACCTGGATAAACCCCCGTCCTGATCTCCATTTTCTCAAAGCATTCATGACACTTCTGCATCTCCAGATGTCAGAAACAGTGTCAGCCCCTAGACAGAGCCATGGCAGCAAAATATACAGTGGCAATCCAGAAACAGAGGGGAAAAGAATATTTTCTCTAATAAGTGCATTTCCCAAAGAACTGTTTACAGGCATCAGAAATAAAGCAGAGACTTCCTTCTAGTGAGTTCTTGGTACTTGGCAGGAACAGTTGTCAGTTAGCAATAACGTTCTCACTCCTTCCTCCCTGGATTTTCAATTAAGAGAGGGGTGGAAAAAGAAGAGATCTGATAGATAATGACAATTCAAAAAAAAAAGAAAACCACCCCCCAAAACTGAATTTGCTCTTTAAATTTCATTACTGGAGAAAATTTCCTGCAGCAAATAACACTTTCTCTTGTAAGACAGGAGGTAGCTCAGCAGCAGCAGACACAGAACATCTTCCATTTGGATGACACATATCTTGGAGATGTAGACTGCAGTTACTTAGGACTGGGTGTATTCAGGACTTTCCAATGACAATTCCTTGTTATCTTTTCCTCCTCTGCAGTCCTTTTTCACACATGCAGGTTTTTGGGCGCAAAGCTGTTAAGGAAAATGGAGTGCTGTTTTAAGACTGTAGCTGTATTAACAGGAAGCATTATACCCATTTCTCCTTCCATCCCAAAATGAAAGATTAGCTATTGTCAGTAATGTTTCTCCATCAACAGTGAGTGCTGCCATTTTTTTTCACAGCCCCACAGAACCACTTTCCTATGTACCTGGTCTGAATTCAGTGTTGATCCCGCTCTGAGTAGGAGCTTGGACTCTCCCTCAGGAGGACTCCCCTTGAGGTGTTCTCCAACCCAAGACATTCTACAGATCTATGTTACAAAACACTGTGGCTGGTACCAATAACTACCACAGAGGAGACATGAGGCATGTCTGGACAGGGGGTATGTCTGCACTGGAATCTGGGATGTCATTACAACAGGCACAGAGATGCTCAGACTACTTTTGAGGCAGGCAGCGCTAACACAGTAATAACTTTGAAGCTGTATTTTTACAGGCAATGGCATTTCAAATCCTTCTCCTACAGAACTGTTATTAAAAGGCATCAAATAATTTCTGTAACACTTTCTAGAGGAACTAATTGGAGAAAGTGTCATGCTCTGGAGAGAAAACCAATCATGAATATACCAGCTTGGCTGAGAATGTGTAATGTATTTAGGGAGCTATTCTGAGTAATTTACAATAAATGACTGGGACTCTTCAGACTACAAACACAATCTACTCTTTCTCCTTGGGGAAAAAAAAAAGAAGTTGTTTCTTTTTAATTATCATTTTGTAAGAGAAAAGACCAACCAGAAAGACAGTGGAAGGAATAAAGTCAATGTGTTTTGCCCCTTCTTACACTTACCGTGATTTGGGATTTGCCTGAGGAGCAACAATCTGACACACATCTGCATCATCTCTAAAGCTGCTTTAAGGGCCAGTGAGGATGCAAAGAGTCCATTATGCCAAAAGCTACCTGAGAACCTGTGCAATTAACACCAGTTTTCAGTTTATCTTCAGTCAGTTTCTTTCCAGAGGATTTCTGTGTGTGCATTGGTATAAGCTATGACTACATGCCACATATGTCTTTGATCACAAAATCACAGAATCTTAAGGGTTGGAAGGGACCTCGAAAGATCATCTAGTCCAATCCCTCTGCCAGAGCAGGGCCACCTAGAGTAGGTCACACAGGAACTTGTCCAGGTGGGTTTGAATGTCTCCAGAGAAGGACATTCCACACCCCAATTGGACAGCAGGTAGAATAAAAGTCCACCAGAGCATGACACTGCTAATTTTCCTTTCTATGGTAGAAAAAGTAGAGCTAAATATATGAAATGCATAAGTCTACCTATTTTTCTCAGTTTAGGTCTATAACACTGTTCATTATCCATCTTGTCTGTGTAGAATGTGAGAAGGAAACTGCAGAAGACAGAACTAACCTGGGTCAGCCACAACCTGCTTCTTTTTGCTGTTTGTCACAATCTCGTTTTCATTCATCATTCGTACATCCTGATCTCCCATATGATTGCTGAAAAGATTAAAAATCAGTACAACAGCCAAAACAATGAACACTGTGAAAAGTTATGAGAGTCCAGGAAAAGGTTACCAAAGAAGTTATTTAGGTCCTGGGGGCTAAACAAAGCTACAAACATCAGCCACACTATATGAGACTATCTAGAAAGGAAAGGCATTCTGTCTGCTTCCACCTGAAGGATTTCTTGCCAGTTTTAATTAGTGGCATTCATTCAGGCACACATTCAAATAGAAATATCATATTCACAATAACATTTTCTTGCCTGCCTACACAGCTTGAACCACATCAGCCAAAGTGAGATTTTAAATCAGTGCTGCCCAGAGAGGATATAAAGATCCTTATATGGAACTTAACACAGTTTTGTAAGGTTGATATAGCATTATTAGCAAATTTTCTGAGCTAAACAAAATTCATTTACTGTGACAAGTTTTGTTTGCTGGCTGCTGTGAAATTTTAACAATCCCTTTTTGGGAAAGAAGTAGTAACTTCAAAGTTAAATTAAATACATTACAGGAAAAAAAATGTGAGCTGAATTGAAAGTTTAAGAAAACATTATTAATCTCATCTCCCTTTCACATAGACAAAACCAGAACAACCATGCCTTTGGAAAAAGAGAAGTGCATTTTTCTTTTCTCTACAAATACTACACAAAATAGGTTTCTGTTTTTGGAGAAAAATGGAATGTCTCTCAAACTGTGAAAAAGGAGAACCAACGCTGAAGTAAATCAGAACTTATGCTTTTGATGACAATATCAAACTCAAGTTCAGGATTCATAAAATACTGAACTGTGACATGTGAGAGAGAATAGGCCAAAATCAGAAGTAACAATATATATGCCCAAGAGCATTTTTAACATGGAGAGGCATTGTCCAGCATGTGGCAAAGGATTTGTCTTCTGTTGCTGAACAGAGTGGTAGGTGAGAAAAGAAGATTGGACAACAAGGCTAAGAAAAAAGACCAAAAAAGAGTTTCCTCTAGAAGAGAAGAGACTCAGTATGTTCTTGGCTGGCAAACAGATCATGCAGTTTGCATGACCCCAGAAGAATATCCTCCTAAAACCAAATCAAAGCACACATGTCCTATAAATATGTGCAAAGGAAGTTATGCAAAAAAAAAGATCTACAGAGACAGCTGGTGCTTCTCTGCTTCCAATACAATAACTTTACTGATAAATAGATATTAAGCTGAAGACAATAAAGGTTCATTTCTCCTCCTTTTCATATCCCACTGAAAAATTTCTCAAAACTCATATTTCTTCAAGACATCTTCATTTAGGTAACTTTTTCAGTTGAAAAATTGTTTGCCTCCTAATTTTGCCATGACAACACAGCCACTTGTACAAAAACATGAGTCTAACACAATACATCCAAATAATAATCATTTCTTTCAATATGTGACAGTACCAGTGGCCAACAGCCAATGCTTTGGAGAAACACAGGAAAAACAAACCCTGTAGACAAATGTGAATTTCTGTTCTTAATCAAGACAGCTTACATTCCTTCCACTTATTTATAAATATTTTAATATTCTTCTGAACAAATTATGTCCCATTTTGGAATGCAAAACTGTCCCCTTTTTTTCTCCAAGTGGCTCATGTGCAAGACTTTCTACTTGTCAGCTGTGTAATGTATGGGAAAATGTTGATTTCTATAGGCTTTTGCTTTTTCACTTTTCAATCTCATTTAAAATAAATTAGCCTTTCAATCTTTATTTTCCTTGATAGGGACTCTTTTTTTAGACCCCATCAATCTTGACCTTCTAAATGCAAGGGCATTTTTCGCTCAATTTCATCATCTTTTGTGTGAGATTGCCAACTTAGTGGTTTCAAAGTGTCATTCCTCTGAAGGAAATTCATTTTTCATGTAAGTTCATTATTTTAGAATATTTATAAAACAGTAGAATAGTAGAATTCCTTAATTAGTATCTGTGCCAAATCACAGGACTTGTCTGATGATGGGGAAAGGGGCAACGGGTATAAGGTGGAACATAAGAGGTTCCAAAGAAATAAAAGGAAGAATTTCTTCACTGTGAGGGTGAGGGAGCTGCCCAGATGGGTTGTAGTCTCCTTCTCTGGAGACATTCAAAACTCACCTGGATGAGTTCCTGTGTGCCCTACTCTAAGTGGTGCTGCTCTGGCAGGGGGATTGCACTGGATGAGCTTTCAAGGTCCCTTCCAGCCCTTGAGATGCTGAGTGTGATTCTGTGTGACATTTTTGTCTTTACTTTTGACATTTGGTTCTTTTTCATTAATTTCCTGAGGTCTTTTTTCCCACCACGAAATATCATTGGGATTTATTTCTTCTTCTCTAAGGAAGCCTAACTTCTTTCTTTTGTGTTTACTAGTATAGGCTTCCATGAAAACATATGTAAATATGAATCAGGAGTCCCAGTAAGCCCTAAAAACTGCTTACAAATAAAGCTGTTAATTTGGTTCTAATATCTAAAAGAAATATTGGTTATTTCTCAGTAAGCAAGCTGAGTAGACTTTGGAAGGGAATTTTCTATAGCAATATTCATAGAATCATAGAATGGTAGGGTTGGAAGGGACCTTTAGAGATCATCTAGTCCAATCCCTGCAGAGAAGCAGGTCCCACCTAGATCAGGTTGCATAGGCAAATGTCCAGGCAGGTCCTGAAGACCTCCAAGGAAGGAGTCTCCACACCCTCCCTGGGCAGCCTGGGCCAGGGCTCCCTCACCTCAACAGTGAAATGGTTTTTTTCTTATGTTTAAATGGAACTGTTTGTGTTCCAGCTTCATCCCATTACTCCATGTCCTGTTGCTAGATACCATCGAAAAAAGGGATGTCCCAATATTCACATTGCTGGCATTAATCACACAAAAACATCTTTGGAAACAAAGATTTTCTTCTCCCAATCAGATCCACTCACTTACCTAATAACAGTTCTCCTTTCCTGATGGCAAATCCTCTCATCATCTGTAAAGAGAATGGTATGATACGGGACCACACGATCACAGGTTGGCAGGATGCCTGATACCACATGGTTCACTATGTCCAGAATCCCATTGTAGACAAGCAAGTCATCCACCAGAAGCTAAAGATAGGTAAGAAACAAAGAAAACAGGTAGAAATTGGGCATTGCTTGCAGTCATCATCTCTACCAATTAACAAGAAATCATTCTGCCCTGTTTGTTTCATCAGCCTGGTCATTAGTTTAGCTTTTGTTCCTTAGAACTTTCATTTCTCTCTATTCACTGCTGGGGTTTGATTCCTCCCTTCCCTCCCACCAAGTTTTTGTCTTCTTACTGATGTTTCTAATGCAGTTTTCAAGTGGGTGATTAAAAATGTGGTTTGTGTTTTACGTTATTGCCATTCTATTAACTGGAGTGTATCACTTAAATCTAGGAATTAATTAATCTCATCTCACTTCATCTGTCTAAAACTTGGGTTTGTAGTTTAAACTAGTCTTCTAGTTTGCTCTATAATCAGTGGGAAAACGAAAGCATTATCCTATCTTAAAATAATTATCTAAGAAGAAAGTCAGATTAAATGTTCTTTCCCTGGACAAGAAAAGGAAGACAGATGACTGGCATAGACTAGTCATTTTAATACTAAATGCAGAGTTAAATGAGATGAATCCCATCCTTTGAGATTATATGGAACCACACTTCAGTAAACTGTGAAAATAAGTACAGAAATCAAGCAAAGTTGACTCACCAGAACATACAAAATGCATGCAAAAATTACTTACACCGAACTCTTTCACGCCTCTCTGAGGTGTTTTGGCATAATTCCATAACTTGATCATTGACACAGTAGTAGGTACATCAAAAATGACATAGACCCTATTCACCTGTAAAAGAGAATTGAAATTCAACAGCTCAGATTCCCCAAAGAAATGAAATTCTCATGCATGTTTTATCAAAAGAGGTCCCTATTTAAATAGATATAGCTAGAGGATAGGTAACTGATGCAAAGACTTTTAGTTCAGCTATCATCTGTTGGTAACTCACAGATGTTGTCTCTACCCCAGAGCTGCCCTCTCAAATATTACATATAAGTCATCAGAAGATGACAACTACACTTGAGCTTGTCATGCTGATCTGCTAGGCAATTGGAGGAGGGGCAGAGAGACTCTTCTAATGAGTATTTCATCAAACAAATACAGACAAGTGCTTCAGGATAAGACAAGCTGGTGTCCCATTCTTTTCTATTCTTACTCTTGTTTCTTTCTACCAGATAGGTATGGAATCCATCTCTCCATTTGCAAGACTCAAATGTCTCCTACATTCCCTGACTTGGAAAGCTCTTGCAGAAATGTTCCAGTTTTGGTGTGAAGTACACTAACAGGAATGCAGAGGCAACTCTCCAGATGCTTGTAGAAACAATTGCTGCTTGAGATATTGTTTGTTTTACTTTCAGCGACATTATGTCAAGATGTTAAGACCAAAGATTAGGCTGTAGGAAACCAATCTTGCCTGTTACAGTTAATTCCATGCTCTTCCTTTTATGAGCTACTTTTAAGCTTCACATCTATCATTCTCTGAAGTTTTAATCCTTTGATGCACTGCAGAAGATATTGCTAGTTGTATTAAATCATTATGCATTTTTTCAAGTGAAGAAAGAAAGGTAGATGTGATCAATAGAAACGTTCACATCTGTGCTATTTCAGAAGACAATTTGGGCATAGCCTCCAATAGCAATTGTCAGCCCCACAGCAAATGATAAATTTGATGGGAAATACATTCAAACAAATAAATAAAAAGGCAATCAGTAACAGGGGAAGAAAGACTACAGGAGCAATAAAATTGCAAAAGACAAAAACACTTTTAGAATTAGAAAGGAAAAGATATTTAGAAAGTAAAACAAAAAAAAAGGGGGCTCTAATATATAATATCCAAACTAGTAAAGAGTTAATTGAGCTTTCTAAGCAACCAGCATGTTTCAAAGCAGTCTGACAGTCAGGATGTAGGATTACACAAGCTTTGGTTCAGCATCTCAGCTACAGAGGATGATCATGAATAGGCTGATTGCTTAATCTATTTGCACTTCCTGACTGTACAAGCACACCATGGAAGATGGAAGAGAGAAAAGTGCTATGTAGATATTGAAAAGGTATCATTTGCTACGGTTTAAGGACAGAAAGTGCCGTTAAATTGCTTACTCTTCCTTCCTGCATACTACACTCTATCAATTTACCCTTTTAATACTGATATCTTATGTTCTTCTACAGTACTTTGGTGTCAGACATAACAACACAAAACAGTTTATGTATTTGTGTTAGAACTCCAGGTACAGTTATTTTCCCTTTCGCCAAGATGAAATAGTCTCTGCAAGCATGTCTTTCATAAGGATACGAGCAAACCCAGATGGTTGTCAAACCAATCATTCACGATGCTATAACAGATATCTGAGCATCCCATCAAATGAACTACCAGGATTCAAGATGTGAGATCTACACAGCAGCAGCTTCAAGCATTACACAGACCTTCCCTGTTCCTAAGAAATGCAAGTGGTCAGTATTCCCAAACACACTCAGTAACTTTTTCTGAACTATATCCACTGCATTACAACATACAAGGAGATATCAAGTGTTTTCAAAACTGATTTAATGAGCTGCTTTCAATATTCTAATTAATAACTGTAACATATGGAGTAAGGATTTTTCCACCACAGTAAGCTCCAACATGACACACATCAAGCATATATATTTGTTATTCATCCTCGTCTAAGAAATAAATACATCTTAGTGACGTCCATAATAGACCCTTAAAAAGTTCTCTCCCAACAGATAGTCAGAACTCATCTAAGCAGGAAAATCAGATAAACTTAGATATTTGATACCCCATCTTTTCAACATGGGGCTGAATCACCTGGGGCCTTAGGACATGAAATACTAAGTCTGTCATCTTTCGTTTATGAATTTGAATTCAACATAGATAATGAGACTGAAGAAATTCCCACTGCTGGAACAGCATTCACAGAATGGCAGAAGTTGGGTGGGATCTCTGAAGATCATCTAATTCAACTCTTTCTAGCTCAGAAAGGTCCATCTTGATCAGGTCACACTGGAACGTGTGCAGGCAGGTTTTGAAAACCTCCTGAGAAGGAGCCTCCACACCCTCCCTGGGCAGCCTGGGCCAGGGCTCCCTCACCTCAACAGCAGTTATCCCTTAAGTGGAACTTTCTGTGTTCCAGCTTTTGTCCATTAGCCCTTGTTCCTATCATTGGACACTACAGAAAACTGTCCTCCCTCATCCCCCTTACACCCACCCTTTAGGTACTTGTCAGTGCTGCTGAGGTGCCCCTGAGCTCAGGCTTCTCTTCCCCAGGCTGAACAGCCCCAGGGCCCGCAGCCTTTCCTCCTCACACACATGTTCCATCCCCTCAGCACCTTGGTGTCCCTGCACTGGCCTCTCTGCAGCAGTTCCCTGTCTCTCTTGAGCTGGGGAACCCAGAACTGGACACAGTACTCCAGATGAGGTCTCAGCAGGGCAGAGTAGAGGGGGAGCAGAACCTCCCTCGACCTGCTGCCCACACTCTTCTTGATGCATCCCAGAATGCCATTGGTCTTCTTGCCCATGAGGGCACATTGCTGGCTCATATTTAGTTTATCATCAATCAGGACTCCCAGGTCTCTCTCTGCAGAGCTGCTCTCCAGCAGGTCAACCCCCAGACTGTACTAGTGCAGATTCCTTCCCAGATGCAGGACTCCGCACTTGTCCTTGTTGAACCTCATGAGGCTCCTCTCTGCCCAACAAGCCAGTCAAGATCCCACTGAAAGACAGCTCAGTCTCTGGTGAATCAGTCAGTCCTCCCAGTTTGGTGTCATCAGGGACCTTGCAGAGGGTACACTCTGTCCCCTCATCCAGGTTGTTGATGAAGATGTTGAACAAGATTGGCCCCAGAACCTATCCCTGTGGAACTCCACTGGCCACAGGCCTCCAACTCGATTCTGTGCCATTGATCACCACCAGCTCTTGACCTACCTCACTGTCCACTCATCCAATTCACACTGCCTGAGCTTTCTGACGAGGATGTTATGGGAAATGGTGTCAAAAGCCTTGCTGAAGTCAAGGTAGATGACATCCACTTGCTCTCCCCTCATCTACCCAGCCAGTCATGTCATTATAGAAGGCATCAGGTTGGTCAAACAGGATTTCCCCTTGGTGAATCCATGTTGACTTCCCCAATAACCATCTTTTCCTTTATGTGTTTTGAGAAGGCATCCAGGATGAGTTGTTCCATCACCTTTCCAGGGACGGAAGTGAGGTTGAATGGCCTGTAGTTTCCTTGCCTTTTTTGAAGACATTGGCCTTCTTCCAGGTCTCAGGCATCTCACTAAACCTAAACAATCTTTGAAAAATTATGGAGAGTGGCTTAGCAATAACATCAACCAGCTCCCTCAGAACTCACGGGTGCATCCTGACAGTAGATTTACAGGTGTAAAAATGAACTGAAGATCCCATTCTGCTCCTGACTGAAAGGTGTTTATTGCACAAAACACCCATTTTAAAACTCCTTTGTCAATATCTTTATCATAGCAACTGAAACAGCATCTACAATAGCCTTGGAAATTCTTCTGCACCATGGAGACAGAAGGAGATTACAAGCCTGGAAAATCTATGCTACCTGAGCAGTGAAGAGAAACTAGAATAAAAAGAATTTCTTCTAAAAGGCTGTGATTTAACATCATTTACCAATACTAATGTTTCCCCTTTCCTTTATGCTTCTAGCTACATTTATGCCCCTAAGTAAAGGGGAATGAAAAGGGAAAACATACCAAACCAGGAAGAATTGGTGCAAGCCACATGTGTCTGCCATCAGTTGTGTCATTCACTCTGTCAATTAGTTTGTCTGGAGTTCGGATGTCTCCGGATACATCTTCCAGAACGTTGACACTGTCTGGAAAAGCAGCAATATCTGAAAAAAACCCTTTAAGTGTAAATAACCAAAAAGGATGTTTCAGAAACACCGTATTTAAACGTTCATGCATGCTCTTCCAGATTCCATGAGTGAATATTTGGCATTGCAGCAGTAAAACTTCAAAATACTCCAAGGACTTCAGGTAAGTAGCTGAAGAACCTGGGGACACATTTTTCAAAGCAGGATGACCTTTATTGATTCTGAAATTCAATCTTATTTTTAAAACAGGAATAAATTAACTAGCTGCATTTAATTTCTTTTCAAAGATGTATTTATGACTTAACTGATAAAGTTCCCTTATCAGGAACAGGCACTTCCCAGCCTTTTTTCTGTGATAAAGCCCCATATTTTTGGCATGAACTTGTGCAAACTCCTCATATGAAACACATCTCAGGAACAGTATCTTTGCAGGAAGTAGTCATCAGTCAGACTAGGTTTTCCTTGAGTTCCTCAAGCTTTGTGATAAAAATCAGTAACTGTCTAATAAGGCCTTCTTTCCATTATTTTTAAGAGGAAAAGATTAAACTTTCTATGGAATTGGCTTTCTAGGTAATCAGATTTTCTCCGTAATCACACAATCACAGAATATCAACAGCTGGAAGGGACCTCGAAAGATCACCCACTCCGACCCCCCTGCCAGAGCAGGACCACCTAGAGTAGGTCACAAAGGAACTCATCCATCCAGGTGGGTTCTGATGATAAAAACATATGTATGTTAAAGACATGTAAAGAAATGTGGATGCATGGCACTGCCTTCAGAATTATAAATCCCTAGCAATCCAGTTTGAGGGATATCAATTTCCCCTTTACCTGCTTTCCAAAAGGGCTGAGTCTGTAAGGATTTATAAAGCAATGACTTAATTGTTTAAATAAAGGCTTGCTGCAGACTCAGTACTGAATTATCACATTTAGTACTGCACTGAGACAAATATGATCTTTTTGGGATCCTAATATCTCCAAGCAACACTACTGTGCAGGCAAGAATAGATGATCACTCAAAACGAGCTGAGGTATCTTTACCTGGCATTGTATTGTACTTTAAAGACACACTATTTAAAAGGTAAGTTAAAGATTTCTTGTTCTTAAACAATTTGTTAGCCCTTTACAATTTCAAAATGCTGCTTCTCCATTATACATGTTTCAAGTTCATCATCTATCATACACAAAACAAGTAAAAATAGCACTCAGTAAAAAGCCTTTATCACCTTTTTCATTGTATCCCCTGTCAGGCAATGAGAGACATACAATTCATGTAGCATCCATGCTTTTTATCCTTTCTAGTTGGCTAAGAAACCATTTCTACCATGTGATTGAACTATGTGAATTGTATGTTGGGGTATGAGGGTTTCAGCTCTTAGCTCTTAGAGGCTTTAGCTGATACAGAGCACTGAAGTGTAACCTTGATGACTATGAATCTTTCAAACTTGCCCTTCATTCATTCTGTTGGTTACCCAGGGAACACTGAATCAAATTCAAAGTTTCAGCACTTATCTTCACGACTGGATCAGGTGTCTAGAATAGCCTCAAGCTCCAAAACAAGAGTTATGAAAAATTTCTTTCTTTTGGCACAGTGAAAGGTTTCATAACTAAGAACTGAGCTCAACCTTTTATGAATTTATTGCTCATCATTGCTGGTCCTTCTATACCAAAGAAGGAATAAAAGTTGACAGCAAAAAATACCATATCCTCCTTAAGCCTTCTCTTCCTTTCCTTTGTCATTCTTTGTTGGTGTATCCCAGAGAATAAATGTTCCAAAAGTACACAGAATGCATTCAAACATATGGAAATAAGCATCATCATGCAAATAACAAATATAAGCAGAGTAACTGATGCCATATCATAACTTGCCAGGGAGCAAACTATATCTGAAAGGGATAGAGGCACTTGGTCTGTAAAAGGATACTGTTTTCAGTTAGTAAGATTGGGTCTCCATGTTCATTGAACAACTCAAGTCCATTTAAACCGATGTAGTATGGATCACCCCAACTTGTCAGAAGCTGAAACTGGAAAACAACTGAAAAGCAAAAGGCTATTAAGGAAAATACTGATACTTTTTCTCGACATACTACTTGATTTGCAGTGTCAGAAAGTGCTGTGCAGCCCACATCTCCACGTCACACTCTCATTTGCAGTTTAGGAGAAAGGGAAATCTGTTTTTCACTTCTGACTTCACTATGTCTTAAACTTCTCTGAATCAACTCTTTCTATTTGACCCAAGAGGTCTGCCTGTTCTATCACTGATAATACAAACACTAGTTAACATCTGTAGGTTACACAACTAGGCATAAGTCTATGTATGTTTACAAACATGTGTCCACATATGTACATATTCATCTACGTTCTTCCATCACAAGAAGAACTACTGATTGCTTTAGTGTGTGCCTTCTTGTACACTGCAAATTATTAACACTACAGTTCCTAATTATAGCCTTTACTGCCTTCCTACATTTCCTGAATATGCCTTTGCCTGGTTTTGAATCATATGGGTGATAACTGGCCAGCAGAAAATGTAATGATGGAGTCTCTGCTGTCCGTTTCTCTAATGGAGTGCTCATTTGCTCTACCCAGATGGTGACTTTCATGAAACCCACAGGAACTTAGTATTGCTGAGACCTCATGGTCTCTAAACTTGGTTAGACTATCCAATGGATTTTAAAAGCTTCAAAAGCCACAAAAATTAAAGCTACATTCCATTCACTTATTCTTAAGTCACACTTCATGGAAGCCTTTCTAATATTCTTGCTATTTTATTAATTTCTTCAAGAGCCAGAAATTGTTCCATTCCAAAAGCTCTGAACTCATAATTAAAAATATTCTATATGACAGGTAAGAAAATGACAGACAAGGATACAACCACAGGGCATTAATGGTGCTTCATAGTCCATACTAGCTTGTTCCATCTTCTTTGAACCAGTCCTGACAAAAAAAACCAAGACAAAATAGTTTCTTTTTGTACTCTTAGCTCATTCAGAAAAGAACAAACCCAAAGAACTTGGCCTCCACAAACACCACTTTCTGACTCCCCCACCTGTAATTATGGACTAGATTGTCTCTGATCTCAACAAAAGCTGGTTAACAGCACATAGTTATACCCCAATGAAATGAAATGCTCTAAGTGCTTCGTGTTTTCATCCAGGTGCCTCATACAATTGGCTTGAACAGGGAATATGAAAGAATATGAACCAGTTAAGAAATTTGTGTGGTTCAAAAAGCAAAAACATCCTACTTTACCTCCTTTGTACTTTATTAATCAGCTGGGGCTGCAGATAGTCGAGAAAGAGAATTTCTTGGGCAAAGTCAAAATGGCAGTTGCCTGGTCCCTTGCGGATAAGGAAACCCTCTGATGGGGAGATGCTTTGACCATCCAACAACACGTGGACTACCTTAGCCTTGTTCAAAACAACATAACAGAAGATTACATGACATGACATGACATGACATAAAGTAAAATAGATCCAAAACAATTGCATTCACTTCAGAGGCTGAAATCATTTCAGCAAGTTTGTTATAGTTATTTCTTTCCTCTATAGCATGACATCCCCTGGCAAAAGCATGACTAAACCAGCAGATACCAGTTCCAATCCACAGCATGCAATTCAGAGCATCACAGCTGACATAGACGGGGATGGGAAAGGTGAGGATTTAGGGGACAAGAAGGGAAAAAATAAAGTATTGAAGAGATCTTTCAATTACGGCATCTCGCTAGATCTCAGCAAACTGAGGCTTCCTCTCTTCCCCTATTGGGAAGGCAACCCTAAGAGTTGTCAAGCACTGGAATAGGCTGCCCAGGGAAGTGTTTGAATGATCATCCCTGGAGATATTTAAAAGACCTGTAGATGTGGCACTGAGGGATGTGGTTTAGTGGTGGACTTGCAAGTGTTAGATTTACGGCTGAACTCAATGATCTTAAAGGTCTTTTCCAACTGAAATGATTCTATGATTTCCGAGCCTGCAGCAATACATCCACACATCAACAGAACAGAGACTTGGCTTTCAAGTCAGCATATGTCACAAGGGTGATTTGAGGAGACCATTAGAGTCATCATGTGCCTGAATGCACTGCTAGTTCAGGCCTGATTGCTCAGCACTGGCTGAAACCAGCCTTTAAGAAATCACATAACCTGGTGTTCTCTCAAGAGCAGACTCTTTTGTGTCTCTGTTGCATTTATAGAAAGCCTGTATTTCACCAGGTTTATTTCTCTTTGTGGCAGGTGCCACTTGGACTTTTCCAGGATCACATAAACTCACCTAACAAGTAATGCTGTATGTAACCTAAGGGCATATGAATAAAGTAGAAGTAGCAGCACCAGGAAGAAATAATTGAGCCTTTTTCACATCAGAGATGCATGCACTTCTTATACAGTCTCTGAAGATTAAACTAAATAATTCAGGCATACTTATTCAGATGATGCAGAAGTCTTGGCCCCTTCCCCCTCCCCCATTAGCACCATCTGGTGTGGTTTGCATGATCCCAGTCACATAACAATTCAATCACACAGCAACAATTAGCACTGCATCTTGCCCTGAAATGCGTTAAATATAACAACGTTAATCACAAGCAGCATTTATTGCTCTAAGCCTTTCACTAACTCCTGCTGGTAAGGAAGGGAAAATACCTGTAAAATATAACAAGATGGCATTCTAACTGGCACTGTGATTAAAGCTTGCTCATTAATGGATTGAGCCAAAACAGATTCTTTTAGTTAATAAAATCTTAATCTGTTCTAAAGGCAACGTAAGTCAGTTTTCTACTCTTTGGATTTTATACTGACTGATGTTCATACAATGATTTGAGGTTTCTTAGTTTTGTATGCAAATATTCAACTTTCAATATTGAGGTTTCTATTTTTAAAACACATACAATATTTATAGTTACAATTCCCATTTCAGGTGTCTATCTGAGAAGAACTTAAAAATATCCAGAGCTTTCTGCAAAGCCCATATATTGGCAGTGACCTGATTCTTATAACAGTTGTCATCTTTTTTTCAATTTCACAGAATCACAGAATCATAGAATGGGAGGGGTTGGAAGGGACCTTAAGAGATCATCTAGTCCAACCCCCCTGCAGGAGCAGGGTCACCTAGATCAGGTCACACAGGAACAGGCAGGTCTTGAAGATCTCCAAGGATGGAGACTCCACAACTCCTCTGGGCAGCCTGTACCAGGGCTCCCTCACCTCAACACTGAAATAGTTTTTCCGTATATTTAAGTGGAACTTTTTGTGTTCCAGCTTCATCCCATCACCCCTTGTCCCGTTGCTACCTACTATAGAAAAAAATAGATGTCCCAACCTCCTGACACCCACCATTTAGATATTTGTAAATATTAATAAGATCTCCACTCAATCTCCTCTTCTCCAGACTAAACAGCCCCAGCTCCCGCAGCCTTTCCTCGTATGAAAGATGTTCCAGTCCCCTGATCATCTTGGTGGCCCTGTGCTGGACTCTCTCCAGAAGTTCTCTGTGCCTCTTGAGCTAAAGAGCCCAGAACTGGACACAGTACTCTAGATGAAGCCTCACAAGGGCAGAGTAGAGGGGGAGAAAAACCTCCCTTGACCTGCTGCCCACACATCATTTCTAGATGATTTTTTATTCAATTACTATTTCAGTAAGTTACATATGCAATATTTCAAAAGCTAATCATTTTCATAGGGTTTTTTTTTACACAAATGTTTCATTATTTGAAAATCTTGAGTATTGTAACAGTCTAGATGAGATGCTCAGCTCACTTCCAAACAGCACGAAAATTAGGAGAGAATGTTTGTATGAGTACTAAGTATGGATAAATAACTACTTCTGGTTTCACCTTTAATGCCCATGGGAGCAAAGAAAGGAAATATTCTCTTTCTATCAGAAACTACATGCTACTTTCCAGCTGAATCAGTCTGCCAGGCTAAGCAGAGAAAGTGAAAAATCCAGTGAAATGCACTTTAGTTTAGGAAACATGTATTGAATGGGAAGTCTGGGGACTCAGTGATGAAATCTTACCTATTATATCACAGCTGCTTATATTTATGTGCCCTTTACAGCCCTCATTTCTAAGTAATTTTCATCATCTGAGAAGGCATTCAACCATCACACATAGCATTTTACAAATCACATAACAAAGCTTTCACAAGGTAATTTTTCATAGAGCTGGAAATAGCACACGAGCCTTCATTTTGACAGTTCACTGCCATTACCCTCTCATACTAAAGCTGTGAATAGAATCCACCAGTCTAGAGTTACCTAGCAAATCATATCTCATACCCGGGGACTGTTTCTTAGAAGGAACAGCAATACTTCAAGGGACAGATGTCATGACGTCGTCCATAGGTTTACAACCTAAAGCCTCTTTACTGTGGCCCAAGAGACACCTTCCAGCTTCAGTTTTCCAAATAGTGTATTTCATCCTTTTATAGGACTGCAGGTGTGAACTCCTTATTTAAATTGTACCCAATAATTGTTATGGGACTTAAAAATGTGCCACCTGCATGCATACTTGATCAGACTCACTTCTTTTTTCTACCTAGCAGAGTAAACTGTTAAATATACCCTTCTTTCTTTCTTTCTTTCTTGTTTTGCCCTCCAAAGACCAAAATCCATGTTAGATTTTAGGGTTTTGGTTGTTTCTTTCCATCCTCTAATAACTGAGACACACATGCAGGGAGCTGAACACATACAGGGAGTTGATTTGGTATGAAAATTCATGGTCTAAATTTTCTCCTCTGCTCTGCCTTGAAGCTCAGGTCTACAATGGTAGTAAAAAATATTCCACATCATCACTTAAAGACAGTTCCTCCTGTTGCCTTTTGTACACAGAACCACAGGAAAATTTAGGTTGGAAGGGACTTCTGCAAGTCTCCAGTCACAGCTCCTGCTCAGAGCAGAGAAGCCTGCAAAGCTAAATCAGATTGCTCTGGGCCTTGTCAAGTTTAGCTTTGAAAGTCTCCCATCACTGCACATTGTCCCAGAGCTGTCCCACTGTCATAGGGAACAGTCCTTTCTTCGTGTCCTACTCTATCACTTTAGTAACAGATATTGCTGAAGAATCCTAGCTGCTATACAGCAGGTATGTTTAGATGGTAAGCTCAACATGCTCCTGAACTCTCCCATGTATCAAGCATGTTTGGTTAACACAATGTATTACAAAATCAGTTGCCATATGTTAACATTTCTACGTCAGCTGTGGTTTAAATGAAAGAGCCTATGTTTTGGCCCTCTGGGAGCCTTTACCAGCCTTTGGCACTCAACAACACTCTATGCTGATCTTAAAGGGGCTCTGTTGTGGGGAGAGAACACGTCTCCACATGTTTATGTACTGTTCACATTAAAGCAATTCCTGGAAGGTAAATTTACACAAAGAAGCAGTTCTGCAACTTTCACAACTGCCTTGCCCAGTCCTATGAAGGATCCATGTCCTCAACTTCAATTCTAGATTTTTTTCCCACAACTCCCCTGATCCTTTGTGTCCTGTCTCTCTCTCTACTTTAATACATACCAACATTTTTCTTCTTATTTATTGACTGAGTTTGGACATCAGGAATGCAACAGATATACGTGAAGGGAAAGATATGGAAATAAATGGATTCATAAACTTTCTGTGCTGTGTAGAGCATCTACTTCTTCATTATCATTACAAGTGTATGTATAGCTTCTGAGAAAAAACAGGGAAATGAGGGACAGCCAAACTCAAAGTGCCAGTAAAGTTGTAATATGTTCTCCAACAGGTGTCAATTGCCAGTCAATTCCAAGAATTCAGTGTTAAAAAATATAAAGCAAGCAATTTGGAAAGAGTAGAAGTATGTTATACAACTTTAAACTGCTTTAGCCAAACTGTTTGAAGATGTCAACTTTGCCTAATAAATGTTAGGGGTCAAAAGAGTCTTGTTGCTTCTTGGAACAGGTAGTATTGATTGACTGGCTTTCCGTAACTTACCTAACCAGAACTTCTGTTGGATAAGTGTCCCTGCACCATTATTCCCTGTGTTCCAGGAAATAGAGAGTCATATGGTAGGCCTGGACATTGAGAGGATACCACTTCAGAATCATATATCTTGTAAATAATATGTGCTATTGGATGTGTCTCTTAGAAAAATCAGCTGTGAAGATTTCTTTCAACTATCTCTGGCTTTTTTTCAATATTTGCTGTTTGTGGAGACAGGAATGCTTTATACCTGCCACAAAATTCAGACTCAGACAATCTAGAAAGATTTATGGTGTTCCATTAAGGCAGCTATATTCATTCATCACAGTACCAATTTTCCAATGCACTGCTGTATATTTTTGCTGGCAGTGCTCCTTTTCTTTTACTTACCCCTCTATAGGTATCCTCTGGAGATTTATTATAGTTCCAAAAGCGAAGCCCTGCAATACTTTCAATTTTATCAAAATGGATTGTGAGCAGATGATCTTCTCCAAAAGAGAATGGAATGAGCCACATATGGTCATCCTCTACTGTGATATTAGTCCCATCTATTAACCTACAAAGAGAAAAATCCATTAGCTGCAAAAAAAAGGGAAAGCTTGCCTTTCTCATGAAAATCAGGTGATTTTACCTGGTGGTAATACTTTTCTAGATGCAACTTCTGCTTTCAAGGCTTATTGTACCCATGTGTATGCAAATAAAAAGCACAGTAAACAGCAAAAATAAAATACAAGTTTTTAATTAAAGACAGTAGGGAGAAAAAAAAACCCCAGCAGTATTTTCTTTAGTGGTGCCATTTGAGGAAAAGGAGAAAAATCCTTCCATTTTCCCTGCGTGAAGAGGGGCAGCCAGAAGAAAAGTACAATTGCAACAGAATGGCTGAAGGCAAAACTCTAAGGCCCAGACGCAATATAACTGATTCATGTAGTTCCATGCCTAAACTACTATACCTGTCACTTTGCAGTGTTACGATGCTAATGCAACTGTACTGGACCCAAGAAGGAACTGGATAATCCAGAGAAGAGCAAGGTTTGTTCACATTCTTCTTCATGCACATAGCTAAGCACATTCCTATCTTTTTAAAAAGCTTTCTACCAGTATGACAATGGCATTTCATAAGAGCACAGTCTGACCAGATAAAAGTTAATTCCATTATTTCCTCATCTTGGAACATCAACTTCAAATTCTTCCACCAAAAACTACAGCATATAAAGATGGAGCAAAGGAGAATATGAACTAATTGTCCACTGTAATTATTTTGGTACACTGCTCTATGTATTTAAAAGTTTGATGGAAGAATGAGTGCCAGACTTGGCAGCTTCTCAAAGGAAAAGATCTGAATGATGACTCTTTCACAGAGGAGCTGATTAGGGAGCCCATGAGATAGAATCCTTGACTTGGTCCTGAATAGTACACAGGACCTATTCCAAATGCTACAGTTGAAGAACATTATAGTGTAGTCAAATTCAACAGGCTTGCATGACTATCAAAAGCCAAAAAAGCCTCTATTGTGCTTAAAAATATTGAGCAAGAAGTATTAAGTACCTTTAAAAAAATAAAAGGATCAACAAAATAAAATCGTTACACTCAGCAGAGAGAATATTAAAAGATATCACACTAGAAGCATAGAACAAATGTATCCCACATACTAAGAAAGATGTTAGAAAGAGGTAGGACTTGAAAAATCCAAGCCAGCCTGGCTCAATGGGAGGATAAAGTAAGTTATTACATGCCATCTTTCAACAAAATTCATGATCAAAAACCCTTAAATTGACACGATCATAAACTCCAGAAGACTAAATGCGTATGCACCGGCCAAAAAAGAGCACGAAAGCTAGCAAGCAAAAGGTACCATAAATAAAATCCCAGGACCAGAAAGCCTGCCAGAAACTCTGTAGGATCAACAGATGACTTGGCTGTCCAAGGAGCATGCAGAGAAGATAAGACACCAGCAGAAAAGCTAAATTAATTCCTTGCATCTGGGTCCATCATGGTGGAGTACAGAGAGATTCCACCACCAGAATCTCTTCCTCATAGGAGATCTCATGGGAAGGTTTCTTAAACCTTGATGCCTCCAGATGTTTCTTATACAAATAGGCAGAAGACCTGAAGAATTTTATACTAGTACACTTGACACATGTATTAGTCAGATTGGCAGAAATTAGAAAGAAAAGAGCTAGTGTACACATACATACAACATCTAAGGAAGACCCAACAGGACTTTGAAAAGTTCTATTCCATAATCCTATTCACAGACCATAAACATGCCAGAGGACAGGATTATAGTGGGAAATATGCTTTAAAATGGAGGTATGATTCAGAAACAACAGGATACAGCTTCAATAACAACCAAATGTCAAGTCCTCTCCAGACCTACAGCCTCTAATTCCTGTGTTGCTACTGTTTAGGAGGTACAAGTTAGTTTGAAGAAGTATATTTGTTAATGAATCAGAACTTCACTGGAACTGGGAAAAAAAATGCTGCAGAACTGTCAAAAGAATGGCACTTATTTGTGCAATTCCCTAATACATTCTCACCCTTTGATAACTTGAAAATTATCCTTGAAATTATCCAGAAGTCCTGCATAAATATCACTGCTTATAGATAGACAGATGCTACAGAACACCCACATTTCTTCCTGGAAAGTCCTTAGCAGAGATACCAATAAGGCATGTTATCATCTCCTAAATCAAATACCATCCTTTGGAAATATCTCATTCATGTTTCTGCAACAAACTGTTCCTGGGTATCTTGTGTAATCCAAGAATGAGCAGTGATGGGATGAAAATCACGTTCACATTAACATATGTTAATAAAAGTTTATACAGTTCTGTCACTTTATAGATGTAAATCACAGAATCTCAAGGGTTGGAAGGGACCTCAAAAGATCATCCAGTCCAACCACCCTGCCAGAGCAAGACCACCTAGAGTAGGTCACACAGGAACTTGTCCAGGTGGGTATGGAATGTAAAACACATCCAAAACTGATGAACTCCAAAACTGTTGGTGGAAACAACAGACACAAAGATTAAAAACAAATAAAATAGAGCCCTGCAGAAAATTCTTGCCCAATCCAACTTCTTTGCTACTTACTTTTCTAATGTTCTGGAATCTCCTGCATACTCTGGCAGATCATTTAAGTCTTGTGGTGAAGCAGATAACTGTTCTGCACTTATTTTTAATGCGTGACCATTCTTTCCTATCAC
Source organism: Colius striatus (assembly GCF_028858725.1). NCBI lineage: Eukaryota > Metazoa > Chordata > Aves > Coliiformes > Coliidae > Colius > Colius striatus. Next base: position 3,113,108 of record NC_084761.1, on the reverse strand, counting down.
TTCAAGTCCTGTCAGCCCAAGGTAATGAGAGTCTCCCCAGGTCATGGTAAAATTCAGTTGCAGGCCTACATAAAAGAATACACATGTAATACATCTATATATGTCTTAACTAGTTTGAAGTACAGAGCTAATATACACATGCATGCAAGCCCCAGTGATTAGCAGTACGTGTATGGTTTAAACTACTTTCCATACTGTATGTGGATGCTTCCTGGTCTGCATGCTTACCTCCATGTAATAGCACAATATCTTCTGTAAAGCTGTGATAGACCCCTTTAGTGGGCTACCAACATCTTGTTCACTTGTAACTATACATCTCCTAATTAAGCATGCTATCAAGTGTCTCATTACTTAGACTGTAGACTGACAGTAATTCAATGACACAGTTAAGCAGTTACATGACAGACACTGTGATTATGCAGACCTATTAGTCTGAAGTCTATCTATCACCTTTTGCTGGCTAAATGACTTTACAGTTTCATATAAATCCAGTCTCTCATAAATCTATAAATTCTTAGAGAACTCATAAAAAACCAAATTTGGTTTACTAATGCATGTAAGTTACTGTCTTCACATCACAACTGAACATGTGGAAGTATTTTAATGGGGCAGCATAAGTAAAAAGCAGCAATGATGATTAGCCTGCATCTCCAGAAAATAAACAGGAATGAAAAATTGGCCAGACAAAAGATTGTGCATCTATCTTCAGATCCACCTGCTTCATGTCTTACTGAAAAGAATATCATTAGCATACACAGATGTAACAAGTAATATTCCAGTCTCATCAGGTGCCACAAAAATCCATCACTGGAAATTAAAAACATTTCTCATTCCACACATTCCAGAAGCCCAGAAATAATCAGGTTGGATAATGTCTAAAGAAGCACCAGTAGTCATGATGGCCTGGAAAACAAACAAGCATTAAACCTATTAAGCTCTCCAGCCCAATTACCTCTAAACAGTCGTAGCAATTTACACGAGACTACGTCTTGATATACACAGAAATTCACTTGGGTGTAAGATCTCATTACCATTTGCAAGGACACTAAGAAATAGTTTTATTAGATGACAAGTTTAGAGCTATGGCAGCATTAATATTAGAAGCTATTCCCAAGGCCTTTGCTAAGACTAATGTCACTTAGTGTACAAGCATGCAAGTGTTTTCAGGCAAAAATAGAGTGTATCTTTAAACAAAAGGGCAAAGATAGGGTGAAGCAGCTATCCACACAAAGTTCAGTATTCACATCACCATGCCAATGCCTTCATAGAAGCTCTGAATGGTACAGGGTGGAAGGGACCTCTAGTTTAACTCCAGGGTCAGAGCAAGTCCATTAGATCAGGTCTCTCAGGAGCTCATCCAGTGGAAGTTTGAATGTCTCCAAGCCTGGCAGATTTCAAAACCTTTCTCCTGTTTCAGTGTTTGTCCTCAGGGTGAAAAAAACCTCTTGTATTCTACTTTGTTGTTTGTGCTGCCTTTCAACCCATTCCTAACTCTATGCCTGAGAATTACCTGGACCTGTCCTTTCTATGCCCTTCCAATAACTATAGACAGTAAGATCTCCCCTTCACATTTTCTCCTCCAGAATGAGTAAATCAACCCAGCTTTCTCACACTTTCCTTACAAGGCAGATATTCCAGCTGCCTGACCAGCTTGGTTAGCTTCCTCCACTGGACTCACACAATATTCTTCTTGTTCTAGGGAGCTCCATACTTAACACAGTGCTCCAAATACAGTCTTATAGGTGTTAAATATGGTGACAGAAGCCCTTTCCTTGCCCTGCTGGCTGCACTCTGATTTCATAACCCAGCAGGCAGCTGGCTGCTTTTACTGAAAGGTCACACTGCTGACTCTTGTTAAACTTTTGTCTTCCAAGGACCTTAGGCCCTTCAGTGCATGCCACTGTCTTAGCAACCTGGCTCCCAGCCTGTCCTGTGGCAAGTGTTACTACATCCCACAGGCAGGTCTTTGCATTTGCCCTGAACTTCATGAGGTTACACAAGGTAACATGATGAGGTAACAATTTTTTCAGCCTGTTGAGGTCCCTCTGAACAATAGCCTCAACCTCCAGCTTAGCAACCTCTCATTCTTTTCTGTTTGCTTTCATTCACAACCTTGCTGAGATTGCATTTTATCCCATCATTCAGGTTCTTTGAAAAATAAGACATGAATCAGTGTAGACTACAGTAGTACTGATCCCTGAAGGACATCTCTAGTAGCTAGCCACTAGCTGGACTTTGTACCAGTGGCCATCACACTTTGAGGCACTATTTCTCCTTGATATTATGACTGGTAGTAGGATGAAAGAGAAGAAAACTACCCACAAGGAGTCAAGGATATAAATCAGTAACTCCAAGCCAATTTATTACCAGGAGCCCCAGGTGGAAAAGGCAGTACCCACCCTAAGTTTTGCACAATTGCCAGTAATTTGTCAGAATGAGAAGCAAGAGGTGGTCTAAGGGACCACCACACAGAATAAGAAGTACAAGGAACAAAATACACAGGCAGGACAGACCATGCAAAAATCGTTAGCATCATGAAGGTATAGCTCCTAGTTGTTTTTCTGCTTTTGTGTAAGGTCACACACAGTCCTCTGATCAATTAATGGCTTGGGGGTTTTTTTTCTGAGACTAAATTGGAGCTTCTTTTGCATCTCATAAGACACAGAATCCCTTCCTTAAACACAACTAGTTTTCTCCAGCTTTTTCCCTGCTCATGGATATCAGGACCTCTTCATCTGGTAGAGACAAGTCAGTCCAATCAGCTGATGAACAGTATCTTGTCAGTGTGAGAGACTGTATCTGCTGAACTCTGAATCACACCCTCAAATGTTTTTTCACTCACTTTGAGAAATGGAAGGAGAAAAAAAGCATCTTAAGTTCACAGATATGATCACAGGCTCATTCATAGATAAAACTTCTGGGATCTAGGTACAGATCAAAGGTATACTTCACAGACATTCAGCTGTCTAAGCCACAGCATTGTGTGTATTTTCAGAGAACACAACACAGGTTGCTAAAGACTTTATGCCAGACCCTAGAACCCAGTTTCTCTTGTGGTCAAAGGACCAGGAATTGATACTGAAAACCCCTGGGTCATCCAGAAGCTCTGTGGACAATTACTTGAGGGCCCACGGAAAATAGGTTTTACAGAGGATAAAGAAATCAGGTCCTTTAAGTATGGATATACCACTCTGGTCTAGCTTCACTGGAGAGTTTCTGTTGTCAGTTTTGTCAGTCTACATAAATACATAGGATTGGGAAGGAATTACTGGGTAAAGGACACAGCTATTACAAATCCCATTCAGGGACTAGGCAAATGGCTAGTGTTATTTCTCTGAGATTGAAAGCCAACTGTTAGGATATAATGTTCTAAATACCATAGTAAACAAAGCTTTTGCCTTGAATATTCAATTATTCTTCTTTTTGCAGAGCTGACATCTGTCACAAAGTTTTGTACAGCTCTGACAAACCAGATCCTCCTTGATAACATGTCAGGGGGGTGGTTAAGCAAGAAGTAAATGTAAGAACTTACATTTTCCAGTAAATATTCCTGATTCCTTAGGTATACGTTCAGGGAAAGGGTCTAGCTCTTGAACCTAAAAAGTAAACCAACAGGTGCAATGAGCATGCATATCATATATACATCACAGGCATATGTTTATGAAGTGGAGGGGGGTTGATGGGGGATTGTCCTCTGTTCTCTTGCTTTTGTTCTGGGTTTTTGTTCTTTTTATATCCAACCTTTTGCATGTCAGTCTCCTCTTTGCCTCACCACCCAAGCTATCCTGCAAATAATGGAAAACATGCCCCAAAATGCAGAAGATCAGATGTATCCTCAGAAAGTCATGATTATTAGGGTTTTTTTTTTGTCAGTGCATATAGGACTGTTAAATGAGTGACTCCCTAGTGTGGGCTACCCATTCTTAAAGAGGCTGAAATCCTTAAGTCACTCTATCTTCAGACTGCCATTAGCAAATGATATGTATTTGAAACACATTGCAAATACATTGCAGAGACAAGAAGTCTGGAAGGAAGTTAAAACCTCAGAGAGTGCCACTTCTCAAGAATCAAGAGGCAGAACAAACAAGCAAACTTGTCCTGAGAAGCTTACATTTGTTCTTTGACAATACTAATTAATAATAGCCTGTGCTCTTCAACAAAGCAAACCAGAAATTGAACAAGTAGATGACAAAATTTGCTGATCATACTGAGGCAATTAGGGTAGTAAAGACAAAGGACAACTGCTAAAGGTTGCAGATACACTTCATTTCAGTGAGTGTGCATGATAAAAAGGCACATACACAGTATTGTGCAGATTAGAATGAAATTTCAGCATTATTTTATGTAGTTCTACAAAACCACTAGCTCAGTCCTCATTAGTAGTAAAAAAGCCAAATAGGAAACTAGAAGTCTAGACTCCTTTTCTGTAGTTTCATTCATCATCCAGACTTCCTGTCATCCAGAACACATCAAATGGACCTACACTGTGCTTAAAGACTTGTCAGTGTTTTTCTTCTACTGCCACATTAGTCTCTGCAGTCTAACCACTGATATCCTGGATCTCATATGAGTATGTTTCCAGACTGCAATATACTTCATGTAGTAGTAAATGTCCTTGAGGCAGTCAAGTAGTTCAAACTGAACAAGAACTGCACTGAAATAAACACACACAGATAACTTAGAGAAGGTTGAAAAAAAAATCTCCTACTGGGGGTACTTTTCTTGCAAAACAGTGACTATCTTTGATGTGTGATGCCTTTTCCTCAGAACAAGTTTAAAAGATCAGCCTGGGAATTAAAACTGCAACTCCATGGAGTATCAAAACCCAAGGACACAGCAGTTACTGGTTTTATGGAATGTAGAGTAACACCCTCCTTTGTAAGCCCTAAATCATCTGTGCCTTGTCACCTTATCACCTCTTTCTCCCTCTTCCTTCTTTCTTGGCTAGTAAGATCCTTCATTCCATTGGTGCTCATGACCTTTTCTCTCAGATTCAGTCTAATTTCCTGCTATTTCAGCTAGTTCTGCTTGTGAACATGACCCTACCTGTGTTCTTAGAGCCTTGTGGCTAGAACAAAATAACACCATAGTACAGGAATTATTGGAAAAGCAACAGAAAGTAGGAAGATTGTTTCAGAGAAACAGCACTGCATTTTTGCTCTGTTCTTACATTCTCCCTAGGCATCCACTTCTGGCCACAGTCAGAGTTGGGTCAAATGCACTAGTTAAAGGTCTGATCTGCTATAAAAGTTGACAAGTTAAGGATTACTGAACTCATGAGAAAGACATGTGACCATGGATAATACTGAAGAGAAAGTAAAAGACTTCCATAGGAGCTTTTGAAAAGTTCATCCACCGATCATGCTACAGGAAAAATGGGTGAATAATCAACAGGTAGAGATTGTTCAAACCCAGTATTAGTCTGAATGACAACATAATGTTGGGGAAGACAAATCATCTAGTAGATCTGTGTTATTCCAGTAGCATAAGCATCCAACTACGAAATCTTGATGGTACCAGCAAATACAAAATGACAAGGAGATCAATGGCTCAGGCACAACAGCTTTTCTTATTCCATTGTTGATATAGCATGTTTCAGAGTTAGGAATATGAAGAGCATCTCAGATGACAGAAAATAAAAGGCAGAGGCTCTGAGTAAGGACCAGATAGTCCAGGTCTAGGCTTCTGCAATGGAAAATGTCTTGACAAATGCTCACAGTAAACAAGTGATCAAGAAAAAAAGGTGAACTTCAATTTGTATTAATGAAACCCTGCACTGCATTAGGTGTCCTGAGCAGTTGAAGATACTGCAAGCAAAGATGGAACCAAAATTACTGTTGCCAATGTTAACTAGCATTGGGGAAGCCAAAGGGTTAGTAACCAACCCATGATCCTAAGAGCAAGATCAAATTCCAGTATTAGGACATTTCCCTTTGTCTAACAAGCCAACAGGCTTGACTATAGCACAAGGCTCATGAGGAATCATGTATCACTAGGAGCACCTTAGCTGAATCAGATGGAATTTGGATTGATTCAGCTTTGGATTTTGTTACACACTTAGAACTAAGGGTGTGTCCTGTAGGAAAAAATAATGTTCTTGAAGCAACAGTAGGTGCTCATGAAGACTCTAAGAAGGTATAAAAGCTGATGGAAATCAGCTCAAAGACTGCCTCACAGCATCTTGAGCCGAAAATTTTGCAGGACCTTTGCTCAGACACTGGACTGTCGGCCTGGAATGGTATGAGGCAAGGCTCCAGTGCTTGAAAATACAATCTTCTTCCAAGTGGTAAAATACTTAATCTTTATGGAATAAAAAAGGGGCATTTTTATGCTACAAAAAGCACAGAGACCTGTGGAGATGCTAGTCAAAAAAAGGAAAGAGGAAAAATTAAGGAGAGGGTTGAGTGGTGGAGATCCTTCTCACATAAGACAATTTGTGGAGGAAGAAACAAACAAGAGTAAACAGAAAAATCTTTGGTTTAGAGTGACAGGGAGCAGAGTTACCCATTGCATGAATAACTGTATGGTAAGCATCACTGACAGTGGCATAAATCTTCAGGAATACTTAAATGAAAAAGAGTACCCTCCAATCTACATCCAAGTAAGCAAATAAAAAAACATATGTACAATCTAGTGTAGTCCTCCTTACAGTCTTATTAAATAAGCAGGGAAACAAAAATTGGGAGGACTTTTTGAGCTTAAAAGATTTGCACAAATTATTGAGCTGGTAAAAAAAAAAAAAAAACCTTTAAAATAGACAGCTGTATTAGTTCTTCTGCAGAGCTTTACTCCATCACAGAAATCAGTGTCCACTGCTTCCATGACATGTTTCAGAAAGATATTTCTAGAGAGCTCTGAACAGAGAGGCCCCTACCTGTTGATCCTCTGTTCTTAACCCTGCTTGTGTAAAAGGTCTTTCATTTCCCTCCCTATCAGCAGTTGTTGGCCTCTTTAGCTCTTCCTCATATCCCAAGGAGTTGGCATTTTCCATTTGTCCATCACATGGTTCATCATAGCAGTATATAGCTTCAAGAATATCATCATCAGTAGTGAACAATATAGTATCCCCAAAGTGCTCTGGAGCTGAAGGCAACATACAGAATTAAAGTCAGAAAGTACACAAAGGGATATATAGAGTGATAATAGGTATTTTTGGTTCTTTACATTGAATTTGCAGTAGTTTAAAGATAATACATAGTAAATTCATACAGACTACTAAGACAATTAATATGCTCATCCTCAATCTTATGCTGCACAGTAGAAAAACCTAGAAAACTCAGTCAAATTTCAAACACATATAAAAGAAAGTGGGTAAAAAAGCTTCACTATCATCTTTTCCAAAAGATTGTATCTGTGAAAAGAAGTAAAAATCTGCATCTAGTCACTATCTGATGTTATTGAAGTATGTTCTAGTTGCTGAGACAGATAGAGATTAGCTCTATACACTGCTAAAATTCACTGTAACACTGAAGAATGCATTAGTGGGTTTTGCATTAGGCTTTGAAATTAAAAGGACTAAATACCATACAAACTTGTTTTGAAGTGGAAAAGCGATAACAAACAAGCTAAATGTGTTTGTTTGTATTGTCCTGCTGTTTTCAACAAAGCAAAACCAGAAATGACAGCATACCTCCAGACAAGGTCCCTGAAGCTTTCGCAATTTCACCTTTAAAGATGCAGCGTTCATCCAACACCATTACGATGTCTTTCACACCTCTGAAAGAGTGTATGCGAGATTTATTATAATTCCAAATCCTAATCATCGCTACTTGACAGGAATTCACAAAGTCAATAAAGATGAAGTGAGGTTTTCCAGGGGTAAATGGTGCCAGCCAGAGATGCATATCATCCTGCGTCCGATTTACCCCATCAATTAGATTGGTTATTACTCTGGGATCGTTGCCATAAGCTGGTAAAATATTTATGTCAGGTGGATTAGCTGTTATTTTTGAAATCTGAACAGGCTCTCCTTTAGAACTGAAAACTTCAATTCCATTAAGACCAACATAATGTCTGTCTCCCCATGTCGTTCGAATGTCTATCACTAAGTGCTGCCCATAAGGTAAAACAGGAATTTTAAAGTCACTTCCATTGTGTGTCTCCACAGAATTTTCTTCTTCTTGTCTTTTTGGTACTGTTTGTGGTCCCTCTTTTCTCATTTGCTGATGTTCTCCAGGCCGGTTGATCTTCTGTTGATGGAGAAACTCATCGAAGATATCCCCTTGAAAATCCATGTTAGAGATTCGCCCGCGATGGGAATAATTAAACTTCACCAAAGAGTTCCAAGACTCCTGCAGACTGTGTTCTTGTTCATTGTGCCACTTTGCTCTAGAGGTTGCTATGTCCTTGATAGAAAAGTCTTCATCTGAAAAAAAAAAAAAACCAACACACAGCATTTAATGTATAAACAGGACTGGAAGGAAACAACTACAACACAGACTTTCCTGAACTATGCTGGGTATATTCGTGTTCTCTGACAGTGAAATTCTGTCACAGCAGCACTTTTATTTTGCCTCTCTGTTATGAAGGCAACATGTCCCAATTTCCCTTCCCCATTTAGCTTAACAAAACAATCACGTTTAACTATTGAAGAGCAGAGCACATGTTAAGACATAAAATGCAACTAAGTTTGAGACTGCAAATTCTTGACTCAATACTTAGAGAACTTGGGATTTTGCCCAGTGATACTTATTGTGTGGCTGTCACTGTGGTTTAAATCATCTGGCTGCATTTCTGCAGAACATCTTTCAAACACTTGGAAATGGCTGAACTGTTTTAAGTTTCTAAACTACAACAGAGAAAAGCTTCCTGTCAAAATCAGCCATGTGTGTATAAAGAAAAAAGAGAAGTAGGTTCAGCATACCGGGAGGATGAGGTGAGCATTGCATTCGAGGCAGGTAATGGCCAAACATTTTTCTCACTTTTTAGCAAGTGTGAAATGTAGAAGGGGGATAATGACCAAGTACATCTAAGGAGAATGCAGTAGGGACAACAAATCAGAGGGGCACAGTGGGAGAAAAGCATGATCCCCTTGTGAATGCACTGGGGAGCTGCTTAATTTCCATCTCAAAACAATGAAAACTAGATAATAACAAAGATTTTCAATAAAGCTGTCACTTATGTATTTTCTCCAAACAAATGAAGAAAAGCATGAGAAGTACTAAACAATTACAGGCCCATGGGCTAGATTTTACTTCTCAACAATGTACTTGAGTGGATACTAAAACAAATGGCTATCAAGAATAAATACCAATTGTTGTAAAATGCAAATAATGTGTTCCCAAAAGACTGTTCAAGACTAACTTTTAACTTTGTTTTAGGAAACACCAGGAAAGAAGCGATGTTCCTAATATATGTATGGCCAATAATCATTTACACCAGAGACAAGTGAGATAAAAATTAGAGCTTTCAAACAGATGGGAAAGTACCTGAAAGAGGGTTGTCTTACAGACTGAAAGGCTGGAGACCAACCTGGCCATCCCTCCTTACCCCACAAAGGAAATGCAGATAAGAAGCAGAAGGTACATATTTCAGAGATCAGCCATTTATAAGTCACTTTCTTGTTCAAACCATTGTCCATACAGATATTTATGAGGTGAGTGATCCCAAAGAGTTCTTCACAATTTGCCCAAGGAAGACATTGCATATATATTTACCACTTTAAAATGTCAAAGCTTGCAGATTTCAGGATGAGCATGCACAAAAGAGTATCTGACATCCATTGGCTTTTGTTGTTTCACAGGGGTTTATTTTCCATTCTTTCTTTTAAAATTCTACTTTAAATGTTAAGTACTTCAAGCAGTACAGAGATTACAACTCTGAAGCACTTCTACAGCAGTTCAACAGCAGCGATTTTCAATGGGAGGTTAAAGGTTTGTTAGCTACTTTAAGGAGTGACAACAGGAGAAGTGGAGCTCTGAAAGGAAAGCAGACAACAACTTAAAAGTAGAGGGCACTGGCTGAAGGGTTACAGGGTCTGGCTTCTTTTTTAACCTAAAATTCCTTATTGTTACTGAAGCAGTATGAACAATAAACTCTGCATGTAGATAAAGAGTATGAAGAGGATTGTTTGATGGATGCTATCCCATAGTCCAGAAATAATGACACCTCAAACACGAGTCTTCCCTGTGGGTTTAGTAGGAGTATCTTGAAACACCAAGTCTCTTATCCTGCTTCTGCTGGCGAAACACACACCATACTATTCCTCTCAAAACTTTACTAAACCACATTTGGGGGCAACACTTTTCTTTCTCTCTGTTGTGTTACTCTCATTTTTTGCCCCTGCAGTTATAAATAGCAATCATATTTCCATGCTGCAATCACACGCTTCATTTCCCAAATCATTCCAAAAGCTCTGTTCTGTATCTGTTCTACTTTGTAATCAGCTTTCCTGAAAACAGATGATCAGAACAGCAGTTTTACAACTGACATCTCACAAGCTCCTGTGTTAAGATATTAACGTTTCCCAACCTAAGAGAGATGCCTCTGCTGATAGGTGCATCCTCGAAGGGCACTGCTATAATCACACCTGCGTCACTCCAGCATTTCATAGGCAATCTGTTATCAACTACTCAACTAAGATCCTTCTCTTCCTCAGTCATTTGAAATTGATTATTACTCAGCTTACAACTTAATTTTTTTTGGTTGTTATTAGTCCCCAAATGACCCTGCAAGCAGCACTGGTGAATTGCATTCCATTGCCACTACTCCAGTCCTCAAGTTCATGTTTCTGTGCAGTTCTTCAATCTTCTTAACTCATAATACCCCAAATGATATGGTGTTTGCAAATTTTATCAGCATATTTCCACCATTTGCTTTGCACATTAAAGCAGTTATCAAAGAATAATTGTATGTTTTTATAGCAACATTAACTCGAGCCAAGTATGCGTGTACGTGCTACTTCTAATTTCTGGTTCCTCATTAGTCTTTAGTGACCAAAGGCACGCTGAGACACAGCAGACGAGCTTGTGCAGCCTCCCCTTTGTCACATACTGCTATTAAACAGTTCCCCTAGCCCCCTACCAATTAAAATTCACCACTCCTAGGAAGCACTTCAAACTGTTTCGCTGTTGTTAATGCTCACTCAGCTTCACTTTGAAGATGGCTTTATCCTCCACAGTACAGTACAGAGAGAACAAAAGCTGCTAGATGGCATGCAATTTTCCCAGGGACAAACATGTATCGTGAGTTTTAAGCACCAGATGACAAAACTTGCTCTGAGCAAAATAGAGGATGTTCTAATTAGAATCATGATAACACTCATCTTAAAGCTTATATTAAAATTCCTAAGTTGTTACCACTTTTACAACCAAACAGAAATTACTAAAGTGGGATTTATTGAGAGTTTCCATATTGTTGACAAGTTTTTAATCTAACAGAGAAACTATAAAGTGTGTGAAACAGCAAAGGGGTGTGGTGAGTGGGTGGGTGAAGGGAACATCACACTTATTCCAACTACTTCCATACTTTTTTCTTCTTGGAGGTATAGCTTCAGATATAAAATTGCTGTTTTCTCCACAGAGGGCAGAGAAGGAAAAATGCAGATGTTGTAAGTTTAGAAAGAACCATTCTCCTTACCTTTGAAAAACTCATGCAGTACCTGCTGTAGGATTTGAACTGGCATTCCTCATTTAGGCAAATTTCCTGTTCTTTATGACTGTAACTTTAATGTAAGCTCCCAAATACAATATACAGCAAAGCTGCACTTTGATATGGACTGTTCTGATGCTAAAATAGTCCCAACATTTCAATCTGTAATTTTTTAACCTCTTCTCTCAATTCTCTGTCCTTATTAGAATCAGAATGGTTTCAGTTGGAAGAGACCTTGAAGCTCATGGAGTGCAGCCTCCGTCCCTGCCCTATCAACCACCAGCCCACTGCCCTTAGTGCAACATCTACCCAGCTCTGAAACCTCTCCAGGGATGGTGACTCCAGCACCTCCCTGGGCAACCCTGTCAGCAAAGAAATTCCTCCTCAGATCTTGCTAGACTCTTCATTTAAGATAAGTTATTGAATGCTGAAGAATTAGAGAAAGCCAAAGAAGCATGAAGGGTGCAAAAATGAGTTCAAATGACACGTGGCTTTAAACTGAAAAAAGGAGATTAAAAATATATCCCGAGCAATGGAAACCCCTAAAAGTTGGTTAAAAGCAAGACAAAGTGGAACTTGTGGATAAGAAATTCTACTCTTATGTTATTTACAGTTAATTACAAAACCATTACAGCCACACCCCAAAAATTTCTTAGTCATAGACTGCTGAAGGTTGGGAGAGAGCAGGAACTTCAGAACCTGCTCAGTTCTCATACTTTGCCCAGGGAACACACTGTTGGCTACTGACAGAGGCAGAACACAGCTACACAAATCTGAATCCTCCACCTCCAACAGGATCCAGATGAACTAAAAAAGATTTGGAGAAGGATGACACAGCTAATCAAATGCATAGAGCAAAACACAGCTAAAGTTCTGAGAAAACTCTTCATAAATCAGCAGAGATGTCTGAGGGAGAGGTTTGAAAGAGCTATGTAATGTTATAAGCAGAGAAGGGAAATAAAGCCAGTTTTCCATTTGCTCTGAATAAATATATTCAACATGTATCCTCAGTGAGAACAATAGAAATTACACAAACTCTGTAAATTTACTCACTACTTTGAGGTCACACTCCTCTTGATCATTTTGCAGGAATTGTTGATATTAGCAATTGCTGTCTGCAGGACTGTTACTTTTTAGAATATAATTTAAGATAGTCTTCTATCTTCTCCAAATGAATTTAAAAACACATCATGATTCAGAAGGTACATATTTCAGCAAAGGAGCATCTTACATCAGGTGTAGGACAAGGAGAGAGAATCTGAGCATGGTCATAGTGTGAATGAGAAAAACTGACTACTGCAAATACCAAAACAAAAATCCCCCTGTCTATAAATCCAAGAGTGTCAAGAAGGCTCTTCCCACCTAAAATGATTTTGTGCCTCTGAAAAATAGAGAGCATGTCAGCACTTGCACTAAGGTTGCTGTTGTGAACTCTTACCTTTGAGAGTGGACTCATCTTCTCCAAGATTTGTAGTGTTTAATCCTGCCTTTTTTACACATCTGACACTTCTCCTTCCACTTGTAGGGTACTGTAAGCTGCAGCAATTTTTGTTAGAAAGTTTCTCTATGATGTCCAAGCTCACATCACAATCCTTGCTGGCTATCATTTGTGACCTCTCGTCTCGACTTGCACTTCTACTAGTGGATCTTCCCAGTCCATTTCTCTGACAGTTGACCTCCTCAGTCAGATCTGAAAAGCTTCTCATTATTCCATCTGATTGTGTTTGAAATCCCAACCCTGAAGAATGTTCTGTGATAAGCCAAGAAGGCCTCTGCTTATTGCAAGTACCTTGATTAGTCTCTGCTATTTGGGAAGATGACTGTAACCAAGAAGGAATTGCACCTGTAGAATCAGACAATTTTCTTCCTGTTAGCTTTTCCATTTGCTCGCTCAAAGTAAGTTCATCGTCAGATTGAACATGCTCAGTAACTGCTTGTACTGTTGCCTTCTCTTTGGCATCTTTCATACAAACTTGAGATGGCAACACTTTTAGATCAACCTCTAATTCAGGCAAATTTTTCTTTGTAAAGCTGACTGAGTTCATCTTATGCTCTGGAAGATTTTCTTCTGGCAGAGATTTCCAGTTTAGGGAAGTAGTGCTTGACTGTAAGCATTTAAAATGTAGGTCTGCTTTCTTCTCTGGGACTGCAGGTGCATCTACTTTTTTCTTTTCACTTGAAGAATACAAAGATAGATCTTGTCTGTGATCTGAAAGGTCAATTGTAGTGCTATGGTCAGCGAGGAGACTTCCAGAGGCTTTCTCTAATTCACCATCAAATACAAGGTTCTTATCAACATACAACTTCACTTTCTTTGCTCCAATATCAAGTTCCTACAAAAAGAAAAGCAAGAAAATTTCAATTAAAAGGTTAAAGCATTAGATATCCCTGTCCTGGAACTCTGACATTTGGACATTTCATCAGGAAGCAGATGTAAAAAACTAAAACTCCTACCAGTAACATGCTTTTGACTACTTTTTAATCAAAAGCTCAAACTAATAAAAACCCCTGTGGAACATTTAAGGTTTTTATTTAAAAGGACTAAAATCACTTCTAGCTAACACTACGAACTATTTTGGCTGACAAGGATTAAACACTTAGAAAAGCCTAAGCAAAGAAGCCTAGATTGCACATAATTATATTTGATCAGGATATAAATCCCAGAGGCACATTTTCCTTCACCATCTCTAAGATTCGCCACTTTCATGACATGTTCCACAGTGAACCACCCCCCAGATCAAAGCCACTTGAGTTAAAAAGAGTTATAAAGAGTTACAGAAATACAAGGCTGGAAAGGACATTAAAAAAAACCCACCTAGTCAATCTCTTTCCACTGAAGAAAGCAAAATAACCTCTACCATTGTGAAGAAATCTGTTTTTAACAGTTTTCAAATCATCTGCCCTAATGGCCTATTCCAACACTTAAATAGTCTTTTAAATAGAAGGTTTTTATCTCAGACACAACTCTGCCACTCAAAACTTTATCTCCATATTCTCCTTTTCTGTGGCACCCACTAAAAGCTGGGTTTTTTATTCCATTGAAGTTGCAACTAACGTTGTTTCTATTCTCTTTATCGTTTCCACCTAACCTTTGCTAACCCTTGACAAAAGTATTGGTATCTTGAAAGAAAATATAGAAGATGAGATAAAATCCATCTCCTTTCTGCCATCTAAATTTCACTAATGTGCCCATCATGTGGAATCTTTAAATACTCTGTTCTTTCATTATTTTCATGTAAACTGAGAAGCTTTTCATGAAAGCAGTAAGATTCAGTTTCATCCCTCCTGCTCATCTCAGTTGTCAGTTCTCCTTGAATACTGATTTAAATTTTCCTCTACTCCCAGCTAAAACCTTCACCTTCAAGTGTCTCCAGCTCTTCACTCCTGCATACATTCTCTACAGCTTACAAGTCTTCATAGCTTCCATTCTACTGCTTTCCAAATCATATTATGTATGAGGCAAAAAATGTGCTATTGACATAGAGAAGGGGAAAAACAGAAGATGCAGACACACAAGAATGCTGCAGTTGAAGAAGGGGAGTAGGTGTTGGAATGCAAGACCTATTCCTGACAGAAACAGATAACCTTCACTCACTTCTCAGTGAACAGCTGTAAACTCAGTTTAATTGGCCATTATGTCATGGCTGCCTGTGTTACTCCTAGAGCATCATAAAGTGCTCTATGTCTGTACTGATGCATTTGGCCATAAAACATGATATTTTTTCCCCTTGAACAAGGACAGTGCTCGATGAATCTAATTGGAGATCAAAACACTTTAGTAATTATATACATTAAAGACTAACTACGTGGCTTTGCCTGAAATTATGCTGGGGAAGAGAAAGAATATCAGGATGCATCAGTAATGTTAATTTTTTAATCTCTTTTTGTCTGGATTGTTAATGTCCTCTTTAAATGCTGGAGATATTGAATAGTCACAGGTGAATTTGGGAAAACTGCAACATCTCTACATAATACCCTACCCTCTACTGCTATTCTACTCAAACCTTAGTTCATCTTTTTACCTGGGCGCAGATACCAACTGCATGGAATCACAGAAACATACACATGTGTATTTCGAAAGGTATTTGTCAATTTGTATATTCCATCTTTTCAAATTCAAATCAGCAACCTCTTAAGAGCAATGCTTTGAAATGAATCCCAATCCACCCACCAGTACTGAAGGAGGATAGGTAGACAGAGAAAACATTACAAAATGAGATAGTGGTGATTATACTCCCTGAAATACAGAGTCAAGCACAGAAAAGGGTCAGTCACTTCAAAATCACTGTTCCACTCAGTGGGAAATGACTTCCCGTTCTCTGAGGTTTTGGAATGTCTGGGACTGGTATTGTAGGAAGTAAAAGAGGTGCCTGGGCTGTATCAAAGTGAATCAGGATATCATAGACAGACTGAGGCAGGCATTAATAACAGTTGATATGCTTAGATGAACCATCTATTTGAAGGGGCTACTGAAAATCTCTTGCAACAAAATTCCCAGCAGACTGAGGCTCAGGGAGGAAAAATATGAAGAGATCTCACAGACTCCAAGAACAAACATGCCAACACAGTACAAAGAACTGCTCTTTCTCATTCCTTTGAATGAAATTCAATTCCTTCCCAACTGCTCAGTGGTCAAATGCAGTGAGAAACACTGACAGAATGGTTAATTTCCCTTAATACCACTGTTTAACTCTCCTTGAGCATGAGGTTTGAGATATCCCTTCCTCATGATTAATTCCATCAAGAAGCCACTCTGAAAACAATGAATACTTCATCCGTGGCAGGTTTTTTCCTCCCAAAAGAGGAAAATTCCCAAAAGAGTAATTAGAATGGCACAATGGCTCAGAACAAGCAAGTAGATATGATCAACTGCAGAGAGGGAAACAAAAAAAAAAGACTTTCTGAAAATAGTTCTACAGTTTCTCTTGATGTTCTTTCCCAGCTTGTACCTTCAGCCCTCACAGGGTGCCTGCTGGGATAGTGCTTTCCAGTGAAGCAGCAGGGATGGTGTTTCTGGTCATTTCAGTGCTATTTGTGCATGAAGGACAAAGCTTAAAACCAGAGGCACTTTTCTGCAAATTATACCTGGACAGAGGACTTGGTGTTGCCTCTGCCTGATACTCATAGAAGCATGAGAAAGAAGCAGCAATAGCAAAGAAGTCGAGAACTTGAAGAAAAAAGTTCTTCTATAAACCCAACTCTACTGGAACAAAGCTGCTGCATCCTTACAGACAATCCTCTCCAGTGGCAGTCCAACACCAGAAATATCTCCCACAAAAGAGATGGGACATGAACACACACACGGGAGGAACGTGCATATAGGCAATTGCTTGAAGAAGAAAATGATCCTGTTGGAGAGCAACTAAGACCTTCATGCATTTACTTATTAATTCCATCCACAGATTCTATGATGAAGGGACTGGAGCATCTCCCTTCTGATGAAAGGCTGAGGGAGCTGGGACTCCACAGCCTGGAGGAGACTGAGGGGTGACCTCATTAATGGTTACAAATATGTAAAGGGTGGGTGTCAGGAGGACGGAGCCAGGCTGTGCTCAGTGATGGACAATGATAGGACAAGGGACAATGGGTATAAACTGGAACACAAGAGGTTTCAAAGAAATACAAGGACGAATTTCTTCCCTGTGAGGGTTACAGAGCACTGGCAGGGGCTGCTCAGATAGGCTGTGGAGTCTCCTTCTCTGGAGACATTCAAACCCACCTTGACCAGTTCCTGTGTGACCTACTCTAGCTGGTCCTGCCCTGGCAGGGGGTTGCACTGGATGAGCTTTCAAGGTCCCTTCCAACCCTTAACATTCTGTGATTCTGTGATTTGTGAAGACATACAATAGACATTGTATTGGATTTTATGAAGAGAGTTTTAACAGCATTAAGTAACAAAGCAATTTCAAGGTTGTAGCCAGTTACTTTTAAAATGTCTGAATATTTCAAACAAACTTGAACTGGCTGCCCTTAACTTACACTTCATCTCTTCTTGCAGACTAAAAATCGCCCCCTTTTTTGCAGATCTCATCTGAAGTAAATAAAGGCAAGACAAAGTATTCTCCAAGATCCTCCTTGAATCAAGGAATCTAAAACAATGATGTCATCTGCCTTTTACAGCTTCCTTCAGACATGTTTTTCTAATTCAGACTCAATGTCTAAACTTCAAGCATACAAAAGTACTGGCCTGGATTAATTTTTTGCCTATTATTTGAAGAAATATTCAAGTACCTCCCACTTATGTGGTTTCTGAGGCAGAGAGGTTAAAATGATTACCAAAAAACCCCCCAGAAATCTGGCTCTGGATTTATATTAGCAGGAATAAAATTGTTAACTAATAATATTTTTAGGCTTTACAGTTCTCAGGAAAAATGCTTCTTCATGACAAATTACAGAATTAGGTAGAACTGCTTTGTGTTATTCTTTCAACTTAAGGGTAATAAGACATCTCTTTAGTCAGTATAGAGTGCTGCACTGTCACCAAAATCCATGGGATTATATTCCTAATGGTTTTTACAACTTGCCTCATAGAAGTTTATTAAAAAAACAGTGCCTTGAAACACAGAAATACATTTGTATGTATTTCCTTTATTATATTCAAGAGGTTTGATAACAAATCATACTATTACTTCCAAAATCAGCAGTCCCTTTTGTACTCTCTAATGATGATGGAACATTCTGTAGCTCACATTTTAATAGAAAAAGCTATTAAAATTCCAGGAAATAAATATAAATCATTTTACAGTAAATTTGTTTAAGCTGTCCCTTCCATGGCCATTTCCATATATATAAATTACCATATGTGCTTATATAAGAACACAGATGAGAGCAAAACCAGAGGGATAAAGCCTCTTATTTATAATCCAGGACAGCAAATCCTCTTTAATCCAGTACCTGGGATTTTTTTCTTAACTTTGCAGTGTACAGACAAGAATAATTTCCATGGTGACATTCAAACACACAAACAAGAGACCATCTGCCATGAGATGTCTCTCTTGCAACACTACATCACTTGTTTTATTAGGAACACACAGGTAGTATACTTTTTAATTAAATCAAGCAACAGTCAGTAGATTTACACTTATATACCTGAGAAAATACATGTTTCAACCCATGTTTATATTGTGATAAAACAACTGCAAGTCACAAATATTAAGATGCACTTACCTTTGTATCTTTGTTTCTCACCACAGTAAAGGATTAAGTGGCAGAATATGCAAGAATTTTATTAGGTCTTTAGAGATTTGTAACAGCTTTGAAAGATAATGTTCACTGTGCCTATGAAAACATTAATGCTTACATTGCTACCACTTAACAATTAAGACAAAGGCAAATTTCCCAGCAGCCACAGGCCCCTCCTAGCTCCCTATTTTATTAGGCAAAAATGGCATCTACTTTTATTTCATACTTTTGGAAAGACAATCAAATCATGTTTCCTTAGACAAGGTAAAGCAGATATACTGAGGAGCTGAGGAAAAACAAAAACCAACTACTTACACTGGGAGTTGTTGTGTTGTAATTCCAAATCTTGATCTTGGATAGACCAAAGTCACGTGAGTGAACAGGATTGCGGATAACAAAGTAAAGTTGGACAGGTGGATGGAAAGGGCACATCCAAAGGAAGCTTTCCTTTGAGATCTAAAAACATACACAAGCAGCACGTCACTAATACGCTTTCTCCTAAAGCAGGATGTTCTAGTTACCTCAGCACCCCACAGAAAAATAGACATTGATTAGAAAAACAGCTATTCCATAAAATCTGTGACGCTAAGAGCAAAACCTTCATCTCATTTCCAAAGAGTGAATCCGACTCTCCTACCTGGAAGACAGCTCACAACAACCTGACAATTAGACAAAGGTCAGCTGCTTGCTGTCCCAGCAAGACATCTGCACACTCACAATTGACAGGCAGCCTGCCATGCCTTGTAACTGCAGGGTCAGAGTAAGCCCAGTTTATTTTAATCAAACTAATCAGCTTTGCAGGCACTAGAAGGGATCACTGAGCACAATGGCTACTATAATCATTTTATGATTTCTTACAGTGCTTAGACTTCTGTTTTGCCCTCTGAATAGGGGAATCATCTAGAATTTTATTTCACTGCCTCTGTTTTAATCAGGCTTTGCAGACAACTGATTTCACTTACAGATTTATTCCTTAGAGCCACATATAGGACTCTGCGCTTGTAATTTTCTATCACAGAAACTCCCAACATGAATTTTACAGACAACTGACAATCAAGACATTGTTAAAGTACCAAAGAATGCCTAATTCTGGACACTGTTCAAACCTGCTACCTCTACAGCTTCAGAAATCAAGGAAATGGAGGTGTGGAAGCTCAGAAACAAATACTAAAGAATTTCTGAATGAAAATGTTGAATAGCAATATACTTCATGCCATATGTTACCCCAAAACAGAGATGAACTAGGGCACAAAGTAAATTCAGTGACCTGACATTAGCAGATAAACCTAGCTCCCTCTCTATGTTCAAGGATACACAGTACCTATAGTCACACAGGGACACAGAGTGAGTATTACTACTAGCTCTGCCAGTCTATTCAAACATATCATTACTAGATCCACTTCTCAGACTGGTCGTCTTTGTATTCCAGTCTCCAATGGTTCACAACATCTCTGCCCTAGAGGCCTCTCAAAATACTTTGGGAGACTGTTGTTGCTTTCAGTGTCAGTTTTGGGCATAAACAGCCATAAGAGTGACAGACAAGTTTAATTCTTTCTATATAAAAAGAGAAAGAAATGAAGGATTAGCCCCCACAGGACACCGGCCACTGCAACAAAATGGACTCTGGAGAGTCCTGTTTATGTTTCTCACTAGTATTTCTGTGAAGTTGCACACAATAGAAGGTAGATCAGAAGCATGCTGAGTATTGTGTCTCAAGTGAGAGGCAGCTGTAGAGCTCATTTGGTTTATCAGTGGAAGTAACTGCTTAGTTAGCAAGGCTACACAGACTCAGTGGTGTTACAGCCTCTGTCAGCACGTCAAAGATCTGACACCAGAAACTGAAGATACCTTGATGAGTCCACACCAAAACTCATAAGACTGGGGAGGACTCTCACACTTTATCACTAAGAGTGACAGTGATGTCTTTCCCTCCATACAATGAACTAGAGTCTGGAGTTACAGTCTTTGCAACTAGCACTGAAAACTCTTGTTTGAAAGTTCTTTGAGCCATCAAGGTGAACCTGATACCTCAGCAGCAGAAATTAGATTTGAACCAGATCAAGGTTAAGGAGTGAGAGAGGAAACCTTTGGTCTTAGATTTTGTGAGAGACTGGCCTCAGATGCTGCCTGTGTGGGCACTGAAGGTATACCTGATGCAGAGTAAAGGAAGGCTCAAGCACTGTGAAGGGGAATGAGGCGGGTCTGAGGGTTCACCATTGTGAAGAAATACCTCTGTCAGATAATTCCAGTATTACAGTTACCTATCCTTGTTATTCTGAGGTTTCAAAGACCTATATATGCATATAAGAATCAAAAGGTTTATGGGAAATGGTTTCAGTGAAATGCCTAATCTGTCTTATTAAGCATTATGTCAGGCACTACTTCCTTAGTTGAGAGCACCTGATGTCCTGCCAGGTATTTTTGTCTTTTACAGCATATCACAAAGTACAAGGCAGGAGACAATTCAAGTGTTCTTAAAAGTCTGCAAGGGTAATAAATAAACTAAAAATAAATACAATCCCTGATCTTCAATAAAAGGATGTCTCTTCTCAAAGGCATACCTAATAGATGCACCTACATGACCAAAGATGGGAGTGTTTTAACCCTGGTAAAGGGACTTTTCCACAAAGTAAGATTTTATGTTGAGTTTCTGTTGAAAATCAGTTGCTTGGAGATTTATTAATGTCAGGTTTTTCTATTGCACCCTAAAGCTTTCCTGTATGTCCTGAAATGTACAGAAACTGGAAATGCTGCTTCCATTTCTGAAGGAATCAGTTCAGTTTTCACATATCCACATTCTAAGACCATATTCCCTGTCAAGATTGCATATTCTCTGATGTAACACCCTTCCAGCTTCAAGAGAAGACATTAGTGTGTCACAAATCAAAGGACTACATTAATCAGTAAAATACAAAACCTCATTACTTAAGAATAATGGGAGAGATATAGATAGGAGAAATGTTGAGAATAACAGGTTTATAATGACTTAATGAATATATTACTATGTAATTTATAACTATCTAGATAGTCTGAGAGTCACTACTACTGACTCTCACCTGCCAGGGCATGTGGCCTATAAAGGAGAAGGGATATTGATGACATCCAAGTTTCAGACAATGGTAAGAAAGTCATTTCAAGTAAAAATATTTGTTTGGAAATAATAATCCATACTGAGCTCCAACTAATTTCAAAATACTGAGTATTTTCTCTCTTTCTATTTACATTCATCCTGCAAGCACAAAAATATCACTATCATGAAATAAGCCAGAATTTACAGATTTTAATAGCTGTGTTGTTTAGTATCCTCATCTACTAAGATCATACTACATTTTTACTAGAATGTCAAGCTCTGAAGACCAATGGTGACAAAGAACGCACAGTGAATGTGCAGCAGAAATGAACTTATAGCTGTATGAAGGGCTGTAGACATTTGCTGATGTCTTCAGTAACAGCAGAATTTCATACTAGTTACTGTTTTTCATCCATTGTGTATAAGCATCTTGTGTCTCCTCATGCCCCAGAAGAGCCATGAAGTACTTTTACCATGCCACACTTCTTTCTTGTTCAAAACTACCAACCTCTGCACTGTTATTCTTCCATGGCAAAAGGGTAACAAGATGAGAGCAGAAAAAAAGAACATGTTTCCTTCTTAAGTTTACTTAAATTCATATTAAACATCTGGAAGAAGTTATCAGTGAAGATTCTATACCTTCAGATCACAAGAACTACTTCAGTTTATCAGCAGATATCCTGTAAAAATGGGAAATTCCCCCTCCTTAAAGTTTTGTGGTCTCCCTATAGATACTATCATTACAGGACAATACTTTAAAAACTGAACTTGTCTTTTTCATACAAGAAATACCACAGAGTTAATCTATAAGGAGGCAGATTCAAAGTTACTCAGTGAAGTCAGGCAAATTAGCAGGGCCACCGAGATGATCATGGGACTGGGGCCTCTTCCTTATGAGGAAAGGCTGCAGGACCTGGGGCTGTTTAGTCTATAGAAAAGGAGACTGAGGGAGGATCTCATTAATATTTATAAGTATATATGGACCCACCTGGACATGTTCCTGTGTGACCTGATCTAGGTGAACCTGCTTCTGCAGGGTGGTTGGACTAGATGATCTCTAAAGGTCCCTTCCAACCCCTACCATTCTATGATTCTGTGAAATTATTCAGATTCTGTTCTAAATCAAAATTCCAACTGAATACCAACAGCTTGGGCAGGAGAGTTGGATTTTTTAATAACAGGCATTAAATTATCAGATAATTGTTATGCAAGTCAAGTTCAAAAAGCAATCATATTTCTAAACACAAAAAATATAGTGATAGAATGTTAAAGAAATATTATAATGAGAAATGTGCACATCCAGGACTAAGCTGTCTTACGTTGAAGTTGTTATTGACCAAGCAGCACAAATCCCCTGGGTTGTCGGCATTTCGAATGTCCACATCATGAGGAGACACAAATATCTTTTCATTGTGTAAATCAAAGAATTCCACCTGGCTCAGGCCCACATTTACTGGATTTCCCCAGTTAGAAAGGAGTTCCATGGTCACATAAATGGCATCATGTACTTCCACACTCGTCGTCACCTAGAGCAAAATGAAATACGGTATCAAAACTAGTGACAAAACAATGTGGAACACAATAAAGACATTAAACTACAATACTGACGAGTCAGAAGCAAAAAGCTTGCAGACTCAAGGCTATCTGGATGACATTCAACCATTCTGGGTTTCACCAATTCTGCTCCACATCAAATAATAAATCTAAATAAGTCACCTTCTTTGCAAAGCCTAAGGAGAAATCAGCTCTCTGTTCTTTGGCTGATTCCACTGTCATTCTGATGAACACAGGAATGGTGATAAATTCTCTTCCCTTACTTTGAAATAGGTTTATTAGTTGACACTGGGTGGAATTGGTGTAATACAGATCATTCAATGTACTTTTATTTCAGTAATACTGGGAAGCATCAGTTTTGGTGCATAAATACACAAACCTTGTCTCTCAACCTGGAATCTACTTCAGATTTGTCATCAGACAGGAATGTATCATTATCACAGGCAGAATGGCTCTCAGGCTCCAGAAGGGCTTTCAGAGATTTCTTCTGTTGTCTGAAATAAAAACATTCCTTTATGTGTTACTGCTTCACAATTCTTGTATTATTAAGAAAGAGTTTTGTTGGGGCAAAGGTGAAGAGATAATAGGATAAACACATACACTCCATGAAAGAATCCCCAGTACCCCCGTGCTGAGTAGCAGCTGTTGCAACATCCCACCTTAGATACACAGTTTGGTTAAACGACTGGGCTCCATTTCTCAGCTGGTTCTGAGGCAGTTTGACAAAGTAATACATAAGTAATACAAAAAGAAACAGAGGGAGATGTTGACAGCTCCCTCATCCACACAGAGTAGCCCAAGATCTTCTCCCTAATTTGTTACTACTTGCATGATATCTCAGATATCTAAAGATTATCAGGTGTAGTGGTATAACACTATACCTGGTGGTATACTGAAAAATATCTCTCAGAAAACCACAGCTAGCCTAAAGGAAACATACCTGCTTTCAAAAGGACAACTACTCTCAACAGCTTTTGTGACTGCAGTCCTTGTCCAGCTTTTTTCTGAAGGTTCAGCCATAGCAGAAACAGATGAAATAGAATATTTATTCTAAGTAAGAAAAAGATGAAAAAGTTTCATTCACATTGTTCTCCACATACCAATCAGTACCAATCTGCATCTCTGGAATAAATAAGAGTTTGTGTCTAAAAGCCAGCAGTGGACATGATAGCTCTGCTCCAAAAGCATGCATGTATTAGCAGGAAAGAGTGTCCATACTAACAAGTCCAGCAGGAAGGTAGGATTTATTGGCATGAAAATCACATATTATCTTGTTTAAGAAGCTTCCAGAATGAAAATGACTCAACCAGGTCTGCAGCTGTGCATTTGACTGTATAGACATATCATGTGACTGGTCTATCAGTTGCTCAGTGATCCCTGAAATCAAGAAAAAGCTGTGAAATGCTATCCTGAAGAAGAAGATTAAAGAAAACCACCCTATGGAAGAATAATACAAATTCAATTACACTTGAATGAGCCATCACCATTCATTCATACACAATCTTAATGTACAAGAGATTGTAATTCATGGGGGTTTTGCTACTTGATTGAACAGTCCTCTTCTGTATTTTGCCATACCTTTTGAGGGCTTGCAGAAGCTGTCTGCCTTTGCAGATCTCCCTGCAAGGCTTCATTTTCAATTTGCATTGCTTTAACCACAGCCGAAACAGATTGATCAGGATCCTTCTCACACACACTCTTTCGAGCCGCTGAAAACGGTCTCTCTTGTCGAGTCAATGGTCCTGCCACCAAAAGAAGGAAGGAATATTCATTTGGCCAGAGGTACAAGGATGGAACACTACAACAGCACACATTTGAACATCTGATTCAGTTAGTGATGTAGGGCTTCGCTAGGAATCTGTAATCATCCCAAGCAAGGCTGAATGGCTCCAATTTGTTCTTCTTTTAAGATCCCAGGTTACAACTACTTTAGACACCAGCTGAACCAGTGTCATAAGAGGAAGAAAACTGACAAACAAGAAATGCTTTTAAGATTTTTTTCTGTACTTGATTTGGTCTGGTATTTAACAGAAATGCTTTGTAACAGTTAGTTGAGTACCAATAATTTCAGCACACCAGTATTTTTCAATGCAACTGGGGTGTTTAGCTATTTTGGAGGAATCCCCAGTCTTCCAGCAAAACAAAAGGACTCAGGAGTTGCTATTTGCAAGGCAAAATAAATGACCTTATCATTTAAGTAGTCATCAAAATGCCCATACACATCCCAGTCCTCCCAAACATCACAGAGAAATGTCACAGCCTATAAAGAGGTTTAAAATAAAGGAAATAAAATTTAACAATAGAGGATCTGAGATTGGACTCAGATATTCAAAAGAGAAGCACAGTCGCTATAGTCAAGGACTTCAAAAGTCAAGGGAAGAAAAGAGACTGAAGTTATACAGATCAAGTGAAAATATGGAAGAACAGGACGATATGCAAGCATGCTCACAATGCTGCAGTGAGGTTTACTAAACACGAGACGAAAATGATAGTGGATGCTAGTAATATGGAGCCTACCTTCAAAAGACAGGAAGTTAAAAGAGATTTGCAAGCATTCACACTCTTTAAACCCTATGTCATCTACACTCAAAAACTTTCAACAAGCATTAGTCATCTCTGCAACACAGGGACAGGATAAAGTCGTTTCTATTTTTCTGTACTACACCATTCCCCAAGATGAAATTCATTTAAGGATTTAAAGTGATAGTTGGACACAAACAGTTCTAAAAAGCATTCTTATAACCTGAGAAAATGCTACACACATCTCTGGAAAGCAGTCAAAGCAAGCATCTGCTCAGGCAGATGGTGGGTGAGGGTCTCAGGAGCTACAGAAAGGATGTATTCTGAAGCCATAATGAATTCTTTTCCTCAAATTGGTTTTCTGCCAATTAAGAAACTAATATTTTGGCTTTCAAAACTGTTAGCTTTACTGCTTTATTGGGATACATCTAGACTTTGCTGTCTTAACCACAGACTATGGTTAAGTCAGAAACCTATCTCAGATCTTTCAAAACTTCAGTTTTTCAGACTTGTTCAGTTAAGGACTGTGCTGAAATAAGTACTGCAGCCATCTAGATTTAGGGTTTGGGGTTTTTTAGCCTAGGTAAAGACCATACCTTAGCAGCAGATTTCTAGAATAAGCAGCAGTGCCTTCAAAATGGTGTTCTCCAGTCCAGGAAAAACATCTTCCAGCATGGTATATGGTATATACCAACACATCTACCCAGCACTGGAGACTGATCTGCAGTGTTCAAGGTATAATTCAAGAAATGTCCCAAGCAGCAACATTGCTACTTGTGCTGTGGAAAACTATGTTTTTATCGCCATAAATGCACTGTTTTAAAATCTTCCACCAAAGGGCCAGTTGCTGGTTTTGAGAAGACACACTTCTGTGAACACCATAGGGAACAGATCTCCAGGAGGAAAGTGGGAAACACAGAACAAGCACAAGGACTGAAAGGAAAAGGAAAAACTCTTATGCTGTGGAAGCAAAAAGAGAAGGAGGGTAGTAAAGATGTAGCAGAAGGTTAAAGTATACAGTTTCTGGACTTCCTCACAATTTTAATCGAGTTAATTAAGTTAAAATACTTGGCAATAACGACAACAGAAAACTCCCACTCCCAATAAAAAAAAAAGACAACAGCTAAGAATCACCTAAATTCACCTAATAAAAGACGTGTGCTGAAATTACATCTGAGCCAGAGGGGAACAAAAAAGCATGAAAACTCTCCTTATTAACATTATATATTCTTATTTCTTACTAGAAAGAATTCTTTCATGTGTTTCCTGGTGCAAGAACTCAGCAGAGAGTGGCCGGGTGATTCCGGTTTTTGCCACGGCTGGTCTGACAGGAATGTACATTTCTGCATTATCTTTCCTTTTTGCTGAGAGAACTCGTATTGGCTTCGCTTCTGCAAGATAACAAGAGAAAAGAACTAATCGGCTTCAGAGATATTTAGAAGCAGCCATCCAGGGACATCTTAGTGGATCTTAACTGCTGAAATTTGGCCACTTTAATTATGCCGGCGTAGTTAAAGTGATAAACTTAATTCTCCCTCCCTTTCATTGCTCCTGTGCTTCTGATGCAGAAGTGCATATGCATGGCTTGCACTGACTTAGTGAAGCAAAATAAAAGCTGTCATTATGAGGTGCCATCTCCACAAGACATTTACCTGCACTACTGTCAAGAAAAGGAAAGAAAAAAGAAGTCTTGAGCCACTTGCTAACACAGTCACACCCAAATAAATTCTTCAAATACAAACTGTTATCTTATTTCCAAGTTTCACAGAGGAAGAGGGTTGCCTAGTGTAGTTCACAAGTGTACTTCTTCACTTTCTTATTTGTAAATCATTAATGCCTCCACTGATTGCATCACAACTTTGAAACGTCTCTCTGGAAAAAAAAAATCTTGTACTATCTCAAAGATCTTGTTTTTGCTGCTGCTCCATCCCTTCTTGCTCTCTCTTCTGCCAGCTCTCCCCATTCACATACCACTCATCACTGTAATGACAGGAACACTCCTTTACTGTTTGTTCAAAGATTGTTCCATCAAGTGAAGTACTTCAGTGTGGATAAGGAAAAGGAAAAACAAAACAAAACAAACCCAGTGAATTTACCCAAAAGGAGAGGGGAGGGAATTTTGAGAAATACTGATTATAGGTTAAGGTCTGGTTTCTGCTTGAACTTGCTACCTTTAACAAGCCCAACAACTTTCAGACCTGGTGGAGAAGACTGAGGGGTGACCTCATTCATGGTTACAAATCCATCAAGGGTGGGTGTGAGGAGGCTGGAACCAGGCTGTGCTCAGTGATGGCCAACGATAGGACAAGGGGCAACAGGGACAAGCTGGAACAAACAAGGTTCCAAAGCAACACAAGGACAAACTTGTTCTCTGTTGAGGTGAAGGAGCACTGGCAGGGGCTGCCCTGATGGGCTGTGGAGTCTCCTTCTCTGGAGACATCCCAACCCAGCTGAATGGGTTCCTGTGTGCCCTGCTCTAGGTGGTGCTGCTCTGGCAGGGGGGTTGCACTGGGTGAGCTTTCAAGGTCCCTTCCAGCCCTTAACATTCTGTGATTCTGTGACTGGTTTGGGGTTTGGACATTGAGATCTCCAAAGAAGACCTAATAAGAAGAAGTGGCTCGTAGTCAGATTTACTTTCTCAAATTAGTATGTCTTTCATCAGGGATGCACAGCACATGCTATGATGAATCACAGAATCATTATGATTGGAAAAGACCTTTAAGATCATTGAGTCATGACAAGTATCCAGCACCTAGGATGTAAAATGGAGGAAGACGAGACTGGAAAGATTTGTCTGCCTGGATTACTGCAAAAACAGTTCAAAAATATACCTAAAAAAAATGAAAATCTCTTGAGAAACCTCCCTGGCCATCTGCAACAATCTTAGTTCAAGGGGCTGAGGCTGGTGATGCAAGTGTGTTAACCAGGGCTCCATCTCTGTCTTTGCAAATAATTTCTTAATGTAGTAGTGAGAAGATGCAAGTCTTGCAAATCAGAAAATTAAAACACCAGCTCTCAAAGAATTGTTATTATTATACTACTCTGGTAGTGTTTCTTACACAGACACTTACTGCTTTGATCCTGGTTGAACTCCAACACAGTAAGAGCACCAGAATCGAGGCCAGAGCACCTCCCAGCATCCTGGTCTTCAGAAGCTTCTTTCTGCAATGATCTACTGCCATGGAGCTGAAGATCTCCAAAGCTTGCAATTGTTTCCTCAGTGGGAGACGGCTCTGAGGACACATCCTCTTCCACAGAGTCAGAATCATTACTAAGAGAGTCGTCTTCCATCCTTTTCTCTTCTCTACTGAGTTGCAGGCTTCTTCTCAATTCCTGGTACAATTCAAACAGATTTGTCAGAAAAGCTCAAACATGTATTCACACATAAACTCATGTGGCTGGCTGCTCCTCCCCTAGGAGAACAGAAGATCTTCTCATGAACTCAGAGGCACAACGCAGCTAAAAGTATTCACACTCCTATGCTGTGTCTTCACTCCTCTGATGAGGACCTGTAAAGAAAAAACATCCTACAACTCCTTTGCTGCTTCTCATCAGAATCCTTGCAGAATAATTCTGTGGGAAAAGGAGTTTTTATGTGTAAAACCAATTTTCAGGAATAAGTTACAAACAGGAGCTAATGGAGACCGCAAGGGCATATATTTTTCCAGCCTCACACAATCAGATTACCATATCTTTTGGTTTGCTGTTTGAAGGCCAGGTGCAATCCAGACTTTTCAAATGCCTTCACAAGACTGCAAAGCTAATGTAATAGCACCTTCACTACAGGCAACTGGACAGATGACAATAATCCCATCTTGTACACTTCTACTACAAAAAACATCAGAAAAGAGTTGTGATCAAATGGACTAAGCTTCTAGTTTGTACAGATTTCTTACTAAGTGGGCATGCTGTAACAGGATTTTATGTAAAAATTAATCTATTTTGAATTTACTTTGGAAAAACCTGCCCTGCCTCTCTCAGCACATCACAAACAGCATAGGTGATGCTGGAGAGCCTTGTGCTTTTATGAATGCAAAAGGAAAAGACCTTACATATCGTAAATGCTTTTTATTCCCCCCTACTTTGTTGGTATTAGAGTTTTGAGATAAGTATAGGTAAGCAAACTGTATGAGTAAAATGAAAACCTGAAGCTATCTTAGCTACAAATGACCTGTGACAGTGTATATTCAGTTTGCAATGAAAGCTTCAAGCTGTTCTTCCACTACAGATTACACTTGCTAGGAAATCCATGCTGACAGAAACATATTACAAAGAGCAGGCAAACTTAGGTTCAAAAGAGGGTTTATAAGCAACCTGAGGTGTGATATTGAGCATGTCTTTATCACAGTCAAGAGTAATATTTCTAGCTGTTTGGCAGAGAATTGTACATGATCTCTTTTAGTTTGAAATTTAATGACACCTGCATTGTAACAAGACATTCAAGAAACCACTTTATAGCTTGAGGAAAATCAAAAGTATTTCCATCTTGGATACAAAGAAAAGTGGATTTTCAACTATTAACCTTACACATGAGTGATTATAAATATCCATCACTATAAACAAGTTCCTGCTTTGTAGAGCACAAAAAACTCATGAGCTTAAAAGCAATATGAGAAAGGTAAAAAGATGCAAACCAGGAAAGTGTGCTTGGGAAGTTTATCTGATATCAGAGGTTAAGTTCTGTAGACAGTTCTTGTGTGACGTGACCTAGGTGGGACCTGCTTTAGCAGGGCGGTTGGACTGGATGATCTCTAAAGGTCCCTTCCAACCCCTACCAATCTACAATTCTATGACAGTTTCATATATAGATGATACTCCACTAGCCAGAAAAGCTTCACTGATGTCATTCATTGGCTAGGTAGAAAAACATTAATAAATTTTTGTCCATTTATTCATTTCTTAAGGCCAGGACCTTTGTTCTAAAAGAAACTGTAATTACTAACCAATTGAAATGCTGAACTGTCAAACCAATCAATTACAATAACAATCCTTGATGGAAAACAATTGTATTGATTGGAATATTTCTGAAACGTTACTCTGACTTCTGTCAGGTAAAAACAATGACATGCAACAATTCTAGCATGATTACTCAAAACCTAACCTAAACCCATCAACAGTTGTTGTTTAAGCTTTCTCTAACCTGACAGGCAAAAGTGACATTCATGTGGACAATCATGTAGTAGAACTGAAAGGGTCTCCTCGCATGAAATATATTGCTTCTATCCAACAGAGATAATATTTCACCTCCTTAAATTAGGACTTAGAAAATTAGAGCCTGTTGGCTGAGGTCAGATTTTCACAGTGGTTATATTTTTTCTTTTCATTTTTTCCTTCTTTATGTCACATCTCAACCAATATGAAATCACACAGTGAAAGAAACACTATATAATGGGTCTGCATGCTCTGCTCAAGACTGATACCTCGATCCATTCACATTTCAGCTGATACTACCATGAACAATAGAAGGCAGCTGCCAATTATACCTGGGAGTAATGAGGATCATCATCATTTGTCTCCAGGTTCAGGCTTTCATAAGGTTCAAAATCCTCAGAGTACTCAAGAGGAGGTTTAATGCAGAGTTTAGCTCCCCTTTCTGTTTTAATCTCCACAGTTTTCTGTTAAAAGAAGCATTCAAAGGAATTAGACATCTTTAGTGCTATCAGCAGTACAAAAAGAATAATCATCACATTTTACATAACAATATCTAGATCAAGCAAGGCTTTTCTATGTTCCATAGAATGTTTCTGTTCTCCGCAGCTCACCTTTGGTGCCCTGCACTATGGTTTAAATGCCCTAGCCAAACTCCTCACATGCTGCTATCCCCAGAGTGGGTCAGACCCACATAGTGTGAGTGCCCATGAGGGTTCTCCCTCTCACATCACCCAGCAAGTGAAAAAATAAAGGAGCAGGAACACAGCAATCAACAAAATAGCTGAAGTGGAACCACTTAAAGCACAGGCATGTAAAGAAGTGCTGGTGGAACAACCTTGTGGTGAAAGCTCTCAAGCCTCTTCTGGGGAACTTATTTACACTAGTGGAGAATAAACACATGAGGAACAAGCCAGAGGAGTTAACAAGCTTGTGGTCAGTTACAGGGCCATGACCTCCTTGGGATGACAGAGATACGGTAGGATAGCTCACAAGACTGGAGTGCTGCAATGGATGGATACAGGCACAGGCTCTGTAAGAAAGACAGGCTGAGAAGGTGAGAAGGGATTGTCATCCTTTATGTAAGAGAGCTGGAAGGTAGGGAGCTCTGCAAAGAGCTGGTCAGGAGCCCGTCAAGAGCTTCTGAGTCAAGACAAGCAGGCAGATCACCACAGGTGCTATTACAGTGGGCATCTGCTATACAACTCCTGATCAGGAAGAAGTAGATTGAGGCCTTCCTCAAAAAAGTCAAAGAACCTGTGAGTTCAAAGACTCTCATCCTCATGGGTAACTTCCACAAATCTAGTATCTGCTAGAAAGACAATACAGCAGGGCACAATCAATCTAGGAGACTTCTAGAGTGCACACAGGATTGAGAAGCCAAGGGTGCTCTTCTGGAGATGCTGAGAGTGCTGGGACTTCAGTTCAGGGAAGAGAAGGTTCTGGGGGATCTCCATCGATGTGTTTAAATACCTGACAGGTATCTGCTTATTGACAGGACAAGAAGCAATGAACACAAATTAAAAACAAAACATGAAATCACCTGAACAGTGTAAATAAAACTTACTGTGAGGGTGCAACAGGCTTCCTGGAGAGGTTGTGGTGTCTCAATCTGCATTCAAAACCTGACTGGACATGGCCCTGTAAAACCTGCTCTAGCTGACCCTGCTTGAGCACAGGGATTGGATTAAATTATCTCAAGAGTTCCCTTTCAACCACAATAATTCTGTGAATCTGTAATATCTATGTATGAAAATGACTACTTGAAGTAATGGCAATTTTTTGAAGATGTATTACTTTTGTGTAAAACATAATGAGGGAGAAATGTTGTGCCATAAGCATTCAAGCACAAAGATTTCTTTGCCTTTATAAATGTAATTCAAATTGATTTTTTACCTCACAACTAGGATACAATCAAAGTATGCACACTGCCAGTTACTCAAGCACAGCTAAAGAGGGGTAGAAGATTTGAGAAACTTATCTTTCCATACGACAGAACTTCAGTACTCTAAAAGAGAAAGCAGGAAGTGCATATCCCTCTCTCAAGGAATAAAGTTATCCATAAGTAATTTTTTCCACTCACTTTTGAACCCTGGTGCAACATATTCCAAAAGAAGTAACATAATTGAATGATGGGAAGAGAAATATTTGATTACAGGTAATGTTATACAAAAGTCTGATATTAAACTCACTTCTCTAGTGTTCATACACTCCTTGATCATTTTGTAAATGCCAGGAGCAGAGACATCCCAGAAAGAATATCCAAAGGGAACCTGGCTTTCAAGAACGTATTCTTTCAGTAAGCCTATCTTCCTTCCTCATGGCATAACTTAGCAAAGCCTAAGTGTGACAGTTTGGAACATTCAATGCTAGATCCTCTAGCTAAAATCCACAGGGAAAATTACCGGGAAAGCAAACTGTTGTCTGGCACAACCTGCATCTTATTCAGTGGTCACACATTTCCTCAGCTGAATAATTCCAGCTGTTCTATAACTCTACTCTTCTCCCATCCAATTGCATAAAAGACTTAAGTTATCATTCTAAGGTAGTCTCAAGTAGTAGCTAGTTTTTAGTACAGCTACCTATATTTGGCTAACTTTCCAATCCAGTGAGAAGAGATACCTCGTTCTTTATTTGGCTCTGGTGATGAGAATGACACAGGTTATGACTAGCCACACATTTGGCAAATCTAGCAAACAAGATCTGACAGGCCAGTATGTAAGCAGTGATCTACTGAGAGAAATAGCAGCTGAGAAAACAAATTCAACTAAGCACTAAAGGTGATAAAGAAATGCAGCCTTAAAATTGGAATGTGCAATATTTGCTGGAAGAAAAGAAAACCTGCATGACATAAACACTTGATCTCCAGTGACACTTGTGTTTGGTATGTAACAGGGGGAGGGGGCTGCAGTGCTGCCCCCATAAGCAGTTCTTGAAACTTCCCCTGGCTCTGAGGTGGACTCATCTCTAGCCCAGCTGGGCCAATCTGGCATCTCTGCCACCACTACTTAAGAAAGGATCTGTGATCTCATTCTATGTTGTTTTCTATTTCCTATGTTTTTGGTTGGTGGCAGATTAATTTGTATTTTTTTGGTTGACCTGTCCTGTCTGTTTTGCCCAGACCAGAAGTGGTGAGTGAGCCCTCTCTGTCCTTGGAGAGGATTTCTAAAGGCCCTCAGTAACTTCTGTCTTCCCTTTCCTTCCAGGAGGGGGAGGAGTGAGCAAGCTGCTGCTTATGGTTCTTGCTCCCAGCTGGGCCAAAACCAGGACACAGACCCCTGATCCCCAGCTACTGAACATTCAGCCAGCACAATTGCTAACAAAGTAGGGTAATTACTTGAGTGATATGTCTCAGTTGTTGAGGATTCACATTTGTTCTGTTAATTAAGTCATACTACTTGACACACCAAAAGAAAAAAAGGATCTTTGAGGTTTCTCCAGTGAACCAACAACTATGTAGCTAATGGCTCTAAATTTCTTTGGGCCAAAGGCAAAAAGGACCGCTGAGACTTCTCCAGTGAACCAATAACTATGTAGCTAACGGCTCCAAATTTCTTATAGGCAGGGTATTTTTATCATCTATGTGCATTTTCCTCTCTTCTGATCCACAAGAATCTGTCACAAATTACAATTCAAGCTATGCAAATTACACTTGTGTGTCACTTAATACTACTGCAGGACAGAGAGCAGCAGTGACAGGCAGGGATGTATCTCTAAAAGGAGATTTTCTATCCCTTGCACTCGCTGTCAGAGATGTCAAGCAACAGCTATTCTGCTGAAGGACAGATTGAGCCAATCATGTCAAGGCTACAAAAGTTTCTCTGATGGATGTC
Source organism: Colius striatus (assembly GCF_028858725.1). NCBI lineage: Eukaryota > Metazoa > Chordata > Aves > Coliiformes > Coliidae > Colius > Colius striatus. The sequence goes on along the minus strand of NC_084761.1, from coordinate 3,078,212 downwards.
ATTGAAACTAGACCCTTTCAATGAGATTTTCCTCTTTAGGCTTCAAAGTAGACACAAAACTGGGCAGGGTATAATTTTATGTTGTCAATCAGTACCCAGACCAAACCAAGATTCAGATTCTACAAGAGTCCCAACTTCCTCCTATCTAATAGTAGCAATCCTTTGCCCCTAAAATTATTTACAGTCTAAGAATCAGTACAAAGATGTGTACCTCCAAACTGGTTCTTACCTGAAGCCAACCTCTGCGTTGTATTTTGCTTGGTGCGGTCTGTGCACTGCGCTCTCGCAACTCCCTCCCTTCCAGCTGGGCTGCAGATTCAGAACATGGAGACAGGAATTAGAAGACACAAAACAGAAATAAGGTATTTGACAACATATGCCTTAGATTGCCTTTCCCCCCCCTACCAGAGATCAGGACAGAAGAGTAAGTCTCTGACATGTGAATGGTGTGAATAACTGAAAAGGCGCCTCACTTCAGCTATTGGCTAGTTGTGTATTCATAGCGGGAGTTTTGAACTTCTTTGAGGACAGTCATCATCATGTGTACTGAAAAGAGCAAATTAAAGATACACTAGCTTACCAGCAAGGGAAGCCCACATTCATTGATAGGAAAGTACAGAAGCATGTTCTAGAATTCAGATGCACATCATTCTAGTTCTAAGCTGAGTAGACAATAAGCTGTCTCAGGAAGACAACTGAGTCCAGAACCATACTACCGAAGACAGCCTCTGACAGAGACAGTCCTGGAGAACAGGCAATATGCTGGGTTTACAAAGGAATACTGTGTATATACTTTCAAAATAAGGAAACATAGGCACTGGCAGACTAACCAGAATGTATTAGGTATTTAGCATACTGTGCAGAGAAGGACTTCTCATGTACAAGTCAACCATTGTGCTTAATTTCTAAGGTTAGGAAGAGCTGGTTCCAGAACTTCTGCAGAAATTCTGTGTATGGTCAAGAAGAACTAAGGGTTCTTGTGCTGAAATGGTCCCAACTTACAGTGAAACGATGGAGTTTTGAGAAGATGCTTTGACTGAGACAAACATCTTGCAGGTCACACCACCATCCTCAGTGGAGCAAGGACATCACCCCCAATAGCATCCTAAATAAAGGCATCTCATTTCCTATGTCCAAGACAGATTTACAGCTTCCATTTCTTCTGAGTGGAGAAAAATAGCTGATGCAAAACCTTTTTTCTTTAAGCCATAATTTAATGGTCACCCTAAGCCAGCAGAAACTGGCACTACCAATAAAAAAAAGCAGTTGTCCTACAAAGGTCACAGAATCACAGAAAGATTTAGTTTGGAAGGAACCTCTGGAGGTCACCTAGTCCAACTTTCCATTCAAATCAGGGCTTACTTCAAAATTAGATCATGTGGCTCATTGCAACTCTCAATACCACATTTTCTTTTTTGGGTTGGACAACACTACATGTACTTGTGCAGTGAACTGTTCAGAGAATTGATACGGGCAAGTTTCAACTGAGGGAAAACACAAAGAAGCTGTCCACTTGTGCAACCTGGCTCACCATGAGATGGCACAAATGCTAGTACAAGAAGATGGAAGAGACACAGGGTAGGACTAGTTCCTGGGGGAACAGCATATGCTAATTACAGAGCAAGAGGAACAAGATGTTGTTCTTGTACACACAAAACATCTATCTCTTAGGCCTGAAACAGGAGTAAGAACAGAGGGGAAAAGTAATGGACTGCTCCAAGGAAGAAAAGCAGCCCTTACAACCAGAGCTCCTGATACTCAATTAAGCTATGCTAAGTATCTCCAGAAATACTTTGCAGTCATTAGCACTGGTGCTGATTGCCATGGGGCTCTTGTGGCACTGAGGGTCAACTGTCCTGTGGCTACAATGCTAGATGCATGGTCTGATTCAGTCACTGCTTCGGGACAGAATTGGAAGCACTTTTCACTTTCACTTCCCAAACAATCCATCTCTTCTAAGCAGCTGCCCAGAGGCCACTCATGTATGCTACAAATCTAAATGGGACAAGTGGACAGAGTAGGTCCCATGTTATGACTGCTGAGTATTTGGTCCTCATAATTGTTTATTTTGTGTTAGGTTCATGTGACCAGGTCTCTCTAATCAAGGAAAAGTGGTAGTTCAAATCCCAGGCAGAAGCTGACTCAGCTGAGCTAACTGTGCTACAAACATTACTTCAGAATAGAAACATCCTTCTCATAGGATGAAGGGGATGTAAATACCAACTGCTAACTGTTTTGTCACACAAAATAGGCCCACTGGTGTGGGCAACTTGAGCTGACAGTGCCTGTTCTAATAGCCAAGAACTGAGTCGTACGTCACCAAAACATTAATCGCAATCAAAGGAGCCCCCATGCTACCCTGAAGCTACATCTTTGTGACTACACTGACATTCACTGGAAGTACACACAGGGTTGTGAATCTGTGTCTGGGTTACACATGCAAAGAAATGACAGTATATACCTACAGACCAGCTTTGCTACCTTAGAAAGCCCATCATTCACTTTAATTCATTTCCCAAGACGAAGCGTAAAAAGTTTATCTATCACTATTACCATGAATTACTCCCAGGGAACACAGACAAAGAAAATAGTCCAGACAAATAGATTTACAATGACACTTTCAGGAACCACAAAGAGGGATTGGTGCCCATTCTGTATTATTAAGCCTGACACATTCCTAATTTTTCAGTGGAGACTAATCCTATAGATGGATGCTTTAGAAGTAATGATGCAGTAACTCTCATGGGAGATGGATAGGGAAGGAAATTCAGTGCTGCATCTCAGCTAGAAATCATTTCTGTAAGTAAAATGATATTCAATCATTGAGAAGAAATGCCTAGAAATGAAACAGACCTTAAAATTGGTAAGGTACTACCCTCAGGCAAGAAGCTTATACAGATCATCAGTGACTCCCACTCTGGACTCCAGTGGCAAAATCAAACAGAAGAAAAATTACAAGATGATGATTCAGATGATATCCTTCACTGCTGCTACATGTGTTTAAAATCACAACACTGGAGAGCTAAGAAACAGTAAAACACCAAATTCTATTCAGCAGAGATAATACTACTGTCTCAAAGGTGATGGAATTGAGGAAAGGAATAGAGACAGCCACTAAAGTCTTTAAAAGGTCCCCAAGACAAGCTGACATATTCTACCTTAACTGAATCAAATGATATCAAGCAACCATAAAAATAAACAACTTTGGTTAGGCTTAGAGGTAACAGCTGCACAGCAGAACCTGAAGATGAAATTTCTCTTGACAGAATTGTATTACAGCTGCTGCCACAATATCCTTGCATCATTTGTGAACTAAAAAGTCAAAGATGTTGTTTTACACCCTCTTTAGCTACCTAGAAGTCTGTCATCCCAGGGTGACAGAGCCCACAATTTCCTTCATTTTCCAACATCCAAGAACATCAAGGTTTTTTGCATTGTGACACATAAGTTTTTACTTTCACATAGAACAGTGAAACTAGGTGACTAGCTGATTCCCCATTACCAACCTGTAAAAATTATACAGCAGACAGCTAAGCCTGAACACATTTAAACTTAAAAACAAACAAATACTATGTACCCAGTGTGGCTGGAAAACAAAGAAAAAAGAGAGACTGAGGTTAGAGTCTTAGTTAAAACAGTTATTGAAAGAAAACAGTTATTGAAAGAAAACAGTTATTGAAAGAAAACAGTTATTGAAAGAAAACAGTTATTGAAAGAAAACAGTTATTGAAAGAAAAGTTAGTTTCCATACTTTTAAATCCTTTGGTTTAATTTTTAGGTGAAAATAAAGCAATGCTATTTACACAGCAGCAGATTAAAAAACCACACTCTGAGGCAGGCTGTACCAAGCATGAGGATAACAGACTAAAGTTAGTCAACTGCTTTACACAGGGATCCAGTGAAATCAACTTCACTTTCATTATGCTAAACAGATTAGGCAGCTAGGAAGCTCACACTTTATACCTTTATACATGCAAAATTATTCCTGTCACTACATTGCTCTCTATGACAGACAGACTTAGATTAGGAACAAAGCACACAGTTAAATAAAGCCAGCTAATCGCTGGCAGAAAATGGTAGATTTTCTTTACTTTAAATATTTAAATAAAGATTAGCTGTCTTTTTAAGACAATTTTTATAGCTTAAATGTAATTTATGAGCTTAATGCAGCTATTACTGGATATAATTTGATTATAGTCTATGTCATCAAATGTCATTTGTCCACAGGACACCAGACTCAGATAACATTGAAGCCCATGAGACTTTAAAGCCTACTAACAGTATTATGTATTAGATAAATGTATGCCATTATTTTATACTGACAATTTATATACATTTCTAATCTTCTAGTTTTAGTTATAATTGCTTAACAAATGGAGAGATGGGGAAGTTAAACTTTGGAAGTGCTCAGGGATCAACTGAGAAACTGATAGGGTGTTGAAGAGGTTGTTCCTTGTATACAACCAGCTCAAACGCTGTTGTCCCATGTCACAGCCTGACCAGTAACCTCACTGATTGAATTACAGCTCTGATAAACACAAGTTTAAAATAGTTCTTGATTGTAATCCTTTTAAAACTCTCACATAACTCACTGTTTCTCCTGGTGGTCTTTGTCTCGTTTTTCAGGTAGCCACACGAGTTGATTTTTCTACGGTAACTTCTCAGCTCGGAATTAGCTCCGTTCAGATACAGAGAAAATCCTTGTTCTAACTGCTCCAGTTTGATTTGAACAGGATCCTTTCTCTTTAAACATTTCAGTAGCCTGAAGTAGAAAGGATAATAATTCATCTTTACTCAGTCCTCATACAGACAATCAGATTAGTAATAAATACAAAAACACACATATGTCACAAAGCTGAAACATCACAATTTCAGAACACAACTTCCAGGACCTGTTCCTGCTCTGTAATGTTTGTATGAAGACCCAGACACAGTGACATGCAAAGTTTGACCAAGCTTCTTCTCCCTTCTGAGATTTTTCCCATGGTGTTTCTCTCATTTCACATTCTTTTCTCCAGTTGGTATTTAGTGTACTTAATCTTCCTTCTCGAGAACTTTTAAGAGTTTTACTTAGAGATTCAAAAAGCTTAAAAATGGGTGAGACCTTTTCAAGAAAAAACAACAAAGATGAATTGTGGTTTGAAACTTGAGGGGGAAAGTCCCCAGTCAATACTGCAGTTAGAGGTACCAGAAAATTAAAGTCAGGCCAAAACAGTATTAACAAACTGCCCTTTAAAATGCTCTATTTCAGTGAAACACCTACCCTCCCTTTTTTCAAGTCTCATCTTCTCTTCTTTCACCATGGGTTACACTCGGTCCAGCCTTGAGGTGACATGCAGGCCAGGAGTTTAGAGTCATGTGGACTTGCCCATGCACACTGCTTCCTGCTTTCCCTCTGGACCTGTCACTCCACAGGCCAAAGTCCTCCAGGGGTGTATCTATTCCAACGTGAGCCACCTTCTTCCACGAGTGTGCCCAACAGCATATCTCTACAGCAGCACCCCATCCCCTAGAGACATGTCTCTCTTAAATCCTCCCCAGCCTGCTCTGAGTGGTGAACCTTTGGTACATGGGCTGCTCCTGTTAGGTTTGGATCCAGGAGGAATCTGCTCTGACCAGCCCAAAGCAGAACCTACTCTGCAGCCCCTGCTATCCAAAACTGTCAGCTTATGTACCATACATGAGGATATACAACATGCCTTGAAGACATACAACATGCCTCTTCTGCAAAGCACAGTTGTCACCTCCTTGTCATGGTATAATTCAGTGTCATTTGTTCCCACTACAAGTCAGAATTAAAGCTCTACTAGTCAAGATTCCAGTTGTTTCAATCACAAAATAAATTGGTTTTCTCCATTTCCAAAAGTCTCTTTAGGAAACTAAATATGAAAGAAACATCTGATCACAAAAAATGGCTGTTCTTCTAACATAATTGTGGCTTTTTTAGGCTTTTGTGGTCTTTTTCACAAACCAATTTGACACACAATTTGAATAACAATGGCTTGTACTAGAGAATCCAGCAAGAAAGCTCTGTATTAACCCTTCTGAATTAACCTATAAAAACCATCTGTGTACAGTACAAGGACAGGAAGGTTCACATGACCAAAGATTAATACAAATGTTTTAAACTTGTATGAAAGATACAAAAGTTTGCAAAAGCAACTTGTTTACTACCTTATCAGAACCTTGCTTTGTCCTTTTCTCCCACCTCAGCAAAACCTGACTTTGCATATTTAACTTCAGCAACTTCTGCATGCAACCTTCTATATTTCTGACAACATAAAAACCTTGCCTCCTAACAACATCTGCACACAGTGTGAGCTGTCAGTTACTTTTTAATCTAGAACCTCTTGCTCTATAAACAAAAGTCTCTTCTGTAAGCCATGGAATAGAAGTTATTTTATTGATAAATGCATCAAGAAACATTGTGATGTCCTCTGGAAGTGAGAACTTTGATGTACTTAGCAAAGGGAAGAAAAGAGAACCATCTGGAATGCTTTAAGCAAATCAGATTTTGCATCACAAGTTTTAAATCCAAGTTTTTAAAGTAATACTCATAACTGCTGATATTAGATACTGTATCAGATAGTCTATAACAGGTGTTCTGTACTTAACGGGGGTTACAGTTCTGTATCTTACCGGTTTCTCTGCTGAAGGGATATTAAGTATTCATCATGTTTTTCGTCAAAGTCGGTCACCATGTCCTTAATATATCACTGAAACGAGAATGTAATTGTCACACTCAAGTACAGAAATGATTTATTATAGAGTCCTATTGGTTTTGTGCCCTCAATAGACAAGAATGCCATAAACCAAAAGAAAAATCCTCCTTCAACAAAGCATAAAACAGTCAGTGCAGAAAATAAAGTTCCTAAAGAACAGAGGAAACTCTACTTGTCTTACTTATTTTTCAGAACCCTTCACAATCTACTGAAGAGCCCAGAGACACTAAAAATGGAAGGCATATTCTCTAGTGAGTTTCTAATCCCAGAACTGACAGGCAATTTGATTCTAGCCCACAAGCTGAAAACGCCATGCCCAAAACCCACCTGTAGGGTGACTTTCCTGAATTGCTGATGCTCATGAGGGCAGTTATTCCTTGAACTTACTCACAGCAGAGGCTGTGTGTATTTAAAGTGTTTAATTGAAGTTTTTACCTCGCTTGCCTTTCAAGAAAAACAAACTTTTCCAGCAACTCCTAGCAGGTATCCCGGCATTGCTGCTGCGAGTCACGGGAGGGTGCCCTCTTACATGCTTAGAAGTTTAAATTTGCCACCAAAACATTGTAGTTCCGTAGCAAAAAAGGAAAAAACAAACGAAAAACCCGAAAGAAACCCCATATTTTGTCCCTTACCGACTGCAGAGTCCCTCTGTTTAAACACTGCCCCTTCCCGAGCCCTCGCTGAGGTAACGCAGCGTCGGGGCTGAAGTGAACAGAGCAGGTCCTCGGGCCTGCCCTCCGTCTGCGGTGTCAGCAGGCAGCGGGCTGAGGAGAAACCCGCAAGGGCAGAGCCCCGCCAGGGCTCGGCGGGCAGAGAGGCGAGTAGGAGCCTAGCCGGGGCGAGGCCGGGCCGCCGCCGCCTGTTTGGCCGTTTCCGTGGTTACCGTCGCAGCCGTGAGCTCTTTCCGGCGCGCCGGGCGAGGGAGGGGCCCGGAAGCGGCCGTGAGGGCGGCGGGATGGAGGCGCTGTGGGCGCTGCTGGACGAGGTGGCTCTGGAGGGCTTGGACGGCATCACGCCGGTCGCGCTGTGGCAGCGCCTGGGCGCCCGCTCGCCGGCCTTCCCGCTGCCGCTCGAACCCGCCACGCAGCAGCTCCTCTGGGCCGCGCTCAGCGCGCAGCCCGGCCTCAGCTTCTACCTCCTGCCGCGGGCGCGACCGCCGCTCCGCCTGCACGACCGGTGAGGGCAGCTCCGGCGGCGACGGCGCTCCCCGACCCGTCCCCGACCCGTCCTCCTCTCGCAGGCCGCTTTCCCCTTCCCGCAGAACCGGGTACCCCGCAGGGCGCTCGGGGAAGGCTCGCTTCTCCGCCGGGATAGCTCGGGCTTGCTTCTGCCGCCGCCTCTGCCAGGTCTCTGGAGCCATCCAGGCTTTGGGGGAAGAACGCTGAAGGCAGAGTGGGGATTTGAAGCCTGTCATTTAGGAGACCTGCATAGGAGCCCTGGCTAGATTTCCAGTCTAATGACTGCTCACCACTTAGGTACAGGCAGAATGGACATGCCCCAGCTCATGGAGGGAGGATGTACCTGTTTTTTTTCCTTTCCTCTTATTCCCACCACTTCAATACCCTTCAATCTTTGAAGATGAAATAACGTATTCCCCTCCTCCAGTCTTATACCCTCAGCATGCTGATATGGTTCGGTAGTACCCAAGGAGTGCAGCTCTGCTCTTCGTCAGTTTCATGTTGAGGTTGTGAAAGGGTTTCATCTTTTATTTTAAGATACTTTCATTCCAAGGTATTTCATAGAAGTATCAGCATTGTTTGTGGCACTCATGTTTCAGTTCTTGCGCAGTTAAACGTTGTGTCTGCTTTATATTTCAGATATGAAGAAATAGACCTTGAAACAGGAATACTGGAAACTAAAAGAGATCTTGCTCCTTTAGATGATATTTATCCTGTCCACATGATTTTAGATAATAAAGATGGCATACAAGGTTCCTGCCAATATTTTAAGGAGAGAGTAGATATCACTGATCAAATAAGGACAAAGGATTTGCAGCCTTGTTATACTTACACAGAAGCTGTTGAAAAGTGAGTGAAATCCTTGTGTCTGGTATTAAAAGACCTTTAACTTAAGCTTTAATCCTCGCTCAGTTTCTGCAGATTATACCAAGAATGGCTTTTGTAAGGGGAGAGTGATTGATTTCTCTGTTTTTATGGAACTAATAATAATTTATTACTTTCCCTTCTGTTTCTTAGATGGGGAGAGAAACTAGTCATTGTTGCTTCCCAAGACCAGCGTTACAGAGCTTTGATAGGCTGGGAAGGGGACCCTGACTTGAAACTCCCTGACTTCTCCTACTGTATATTGGAGCGTTTAGGTCGTGCTAGGTGGCAAGGAGAGCTTCAGAGGGACCTTCACAGTGGGGTTTTCAAGTAAGTTTATATCTTCCTAGATGAATTAAAGCTCATAAGTTTCCACTGGTTGTTAATAAAGACCTGGTATTGATTTAACTGGCCTCTACTTTGGTAGTGCCTCATCCTTACTACCAGGGGCACTTGGTTCTTGGAGCCTGTGCTTCTTGATATTTTCTCATGGAATCAGGGATTGTCTGTTGAGTCAATACACAAAGTTCTAATTTGTGGCAGTTCTTGCTTTCTGTAAGTAATTTCTTCATATTTGGGATGGAGTGATGATTTTTCACTTCATTTTTATAAACTGCTGAGTGAGAATCTTATCCTGCCAAAGTTCTGAAGAGGTCCTTGCTTGCCCACCTTTCATCCCCAGTGTTTGCCCTGTGTGACATCTTCCTCTAGGTGACCTGAATGGGAGTCTGAGTTACCAGCTCCCACACTAGTTCATGTATTTTGTTGATGGAGGAGCATTACACAGACTCTTCACCAACTTCTGGGTCTGTGTGGCAGTGCTGGAGAATATCAGCATTGCTGTTAAAGATCCACTGCATTTGGGAGATGATGCATACGTAGCTTGCAAACCACACTGACATTGTGTTTTTGGCACTAAGGAAGCTCTTTTAGGTAACTAAGGTGATGGGGGCAGAGAGAAGATCTTTTGTGGATACTTTTCTGTCAGTTTGGTGGTCTGAGTCAGCTTGCCAAGGAGTGAGATGAACATCAGAAGTATTACAAGGGAGGCAGTGATGTTAGCATGGCTAGGAGTTAAGAGATGACAGAGAAAAAGATCATGGGAATGCAATTTTGATTCAACTGTCTTGTCATGACACTGTAATGTGCATAGGGACTGTAGGTTAAAATCAGGTATTTCTCTCTGTTTAATTGGATTAACTATGAAAATCAGTTTCACAGGTTTCATTTTGGCACTTCTGACGTTTCAGATTATCACGTTAAAAAGTAGCATAACATATATTGCTAAGATCAGATGTAATTTGGGTAAAGTGTTTGGGGTGCTAGGTAATCAAACTTTATTTGTAGAAGTTCCTATGCCTAACCATATCTTGCCATCTTTTCTTTAGAGTGGATGCTGGAAAAATTCATTATCACCGAAGAGTATTGGACAGAAACGGTCTCATAACAATGCAGTCCCGTGTCATAAGGCTACCCAGTGGAGCACAGCAGCACTCAATTCTTCTGCTTCTGACTCGCTTTCATGTTGATAGGTATGTAGCACTCAGATGTTTTAAAGGTCTCCTGTGACCTTTTGCTAGGATGAAGGTTTCCTCTGTTGTCACAGAACCATCAAAGTTTCCTGATGTTGACACTTCTCAATTTCTTTATTAACTCCTCTTCCAAATACTGAATGGTTTAAAACTGAACTTGTCTTGGAGCTTTAAAAGTAGGGTATTCTAGTGCCTCTCACCTGCCTGAATAAGCCTAACTCTTCTTACTGTAGCTCTAATCATTCTGTTAATTTTGAGTGGTTTCACTTCAAACACGTTTCTAGTAGATTTTTTGTTTTCCTGTCTTGTTTATGATTTGAACTTGTGCTTCTGTGGATTGCCAGTAACAGCCTGGGCTTAGTCAGTGTTCCCTCAGCTGGGGTCTCCTCTTACTGTCAGATTTTCTCACGTGCTATTCACAAAAGGAAAAGAAAACTAGAATTGCTAAAGCAATCTGAGAACACTTCAGCATGCTTTCTCTAGTAACTGACATTTTGTAAAGGTACAACTCGTGTTTTTTATGAAGTTCCATTTTCTTGTTTTGGTTAGAAGGAGCAAATACGACATTCTGATGGAGAAGCTCTCAAGTATGCTAAGTGCTCGTTCAAACCAGATGGAAACATTAGGAAACTTGAGGGAAGAATTGGTGAGATTCATTACTCTTTCAAATTCTCACTCACACAGAATCTAGATGATTAGTATCAAAGGCAGTCATTCATACTGCCTCTTTTTTTAAGGTTGCACAACATTTTGGGGTAGGTTATCAAAAGAAGGATCTTAAAAACCTCCTAGATGAGATTACTGTTGCTGTTTGTCATCAGGGAAGAGTTCTGTTCAGTCCACAGTTTAGGGCAAGTTTTATTAATGGATGTCATGATATAATTTTTACTTGTACAATGCTTATAAGATCCTTCTCTAATTAATTGCCCCAAAATACTGTGTTTTAAGAACAGGCAGTTTGAATGTCTTTGATAGTAATCACCTACACATAAGACTTTTTGGCTACAATGACTTTTGTCATTTCTCTTTGCATTAGGGTCTTTGTGAGAGAACTTTCAAACGTCTGTATCAATATATGATGAATGCTGGCCTAGCCAAGGTAATATCCATCCCATTACAAGATATACACCCCAATGGAGGACCCTACAAGACAAAGAAAGGTAACTAGAACCATGCTTCTGCTTGCTTTTTGTGGATATTGTCACCATTCTATGTATAAGTTTCAAATCTTAAAAGACATGTAGCTGAAAATCTGTTTATGTCATTGTGTGGAATATTGTGTTAATAAAGCTCCAACACTGCAGCCCACTTGAATAAAGCATTTGTTCCAGGTTTTTAGGAAATGGATGCAGTCAAATTTGTGTATCAATGCATGCTGTTTGAGTGGATTGTGACTCCTAATAAGACTGCTCAGGCCAATGCAGAAGTAGGATCACAGAGCAGTCTTCAGGTTGAAGTTGAATGACAAGTCAGTAAACTGGACAAAAATATAAAGTGATATAAAACACAGAACTGTTATGAAATAAGATGAAAAAAATAACTTAATTATGGCTTTTTAAATCATGGCTTTTGGTGAAAGTCGTGAGAATGCCGAGTTCTCATATCAAATTATGGAAATAAGCTTCCACAACACCACCTTGGAGTTCTTGAAGTAAGCAAGATAGCCAACAACTGCTATTCAAAAAAGCTGCGGTCTACTGAGAGATAGTTTAGTGAACAACCAGCTTTGAGTTCAAATTTACTAAGTTTTCAAGAATTGCTGATCTCTTTCCATTACATGTTTGGAAGTTAAAGAAGGCTAGAACTGAATGAAGAAAGGGAACAAAAGAAAGCAGCTGCCCTCAGAAAAAGATGCAGATTGAACTTGTGTGGGGAACAAACTACAACAAGTAATAGGAAGTATGAGGAAAGATAGTATCACCAAGGGAATTCATGTGATTGCTTAAAGAAATCTAAACCAAATCTTGAAATCACAGAAGATCCTGAGAGGCAGATTTGCAAGAGTTAAAAAGAAAATGGTTCTAAAAAAAGATGAACAGTGCTTTTTTCAGAGACAGTGAACTGTCTGTAAAACAAATAACAATAAAGTAATCCAATAAGAACATTGCAAGTTACAGTCTTTGGGATTAGGAGTGAGCACAAAGGAAAAAGCCAAAGAGACAACAAAAATATGGGAAGTTTGAGACGCCAGGAGTGAATGGCAGTTACGTGGAGTTGGATTAAGGCTCTTGATAAGACAACAAATTCCTTCAAGTCTTTTAAATCTGGGGAAAGGAAATCTCTCTGTAGGGAAATTGCATTATGAACAAAGAGAAGCAACAGCCAGAAATCAGTACAGCATCTGGCACAGTTCAGAGACAAATCTCCCACACTGTAGTGAATCAGGGAGTGATTGAATGAGTCATTTTGTCATTTAATATACAGGTTCACCTCATTCCCATTAGGATATCAGAGGCAGTTTTACACAGGAGACTTCTTTTATGTTCACAATTTCAAGAAGATGGTGGACATCTTCAAAGAGTATTCTAAATAGATCAGTATACAATTAAATATATGGGAGAAGTTATCACATTTTTACAAGATATTTACTGTATTGAGTTAAGGGATTTCTGGTCTCAGCACACAGTGACTTGTGTGACAGGGAAACCTTTAGTCACACGGTTTGGCATTGCCATTGACACACCCCTACATTCTCTTTTAGTGTCTTGGGCTAGTATTGCACCAGGTTATATTTGTTCATATTATCTCATACTGGCTTAAGTTTCAGAGATGTTCTAATGAGCTGAAGACACTTGGAAATAAAGCCTAGAAGACTATAGCATCCCAAAAGATATGGTTTATAATCAGTAGTAAAAGCACATGAATTCCAATTATTTACTTAGAAGACAAGTAAATACCAATCCATTTATGAACTTGGTGGCAACTCACAAGGCAGTAGATATTTCATGTTTTGTCAGAGATTGGCACAATGGCAGCTGCATTGACTACTTAAGTTTCTCCAGAGGAATGCCATTTGATGAATCTTTCACTTGAATGAGAATGCCATCTCATGGATGCAAAAGCTGAAAATCCACAAAAATGCCTTAAAGAATACTAGGTATTGAACTAGGATGAATTAATGATAGCAGGTTTTCATTAGAGCTCAAGCTAGTTTAATCTCTGGAGATATCCAGGAAAGCATATGGAAATATATGGGACCCACTCAGGATGAAGCCAAAGCATCTGCTAGGGAAAGCACGTTATTGGGCAGCAGGAGCTAAAGGAAGAGGAATTAGTTTAGGTTGTTTGGGATTTTGGTTTGGTTTTGTTTTTTTTCCCAATACTTCAAGTAAAGTTTCATTTCAAGTGAAAGTTAATGGGCTGTAGAAATACAGAGGATGTGATAACAGTGCCTACAACTCTACCAAAATGTCAGCACTAGAGATATCCTAATTAGGATATTGACAGGGAAAGGATTCACACTGAGAAAAAACAATGGAATTATCTAGCCTGGAGCTCAGTCACATGGTTAAGTTACTGGGGATTAACTTCATGTCAGCTATGCTTCAGTAACTGATCATATCATCAGCTGAACCTTTAATGATTCCAACTAAAACTTTCACCTGGTATTTTTCCCAGCAGGGGACATATCAGAAGAGTAAAGATGACTGTAGATACTCCCACCCACTGCTGCAGGATCAAGGATCAATTGGCCACTTCAGCAGTAGCTGTTGAATCACTGCAGTTCAATAAACTGGCAGTGTACAATAATCTCATTCTAATTTACCAGTGGTCTCTCAAATTGTTCCAGAGAGCTGATGACACTGATATCATATCATCCTTATATGAGGGAGCAGGATGGCTACAGCTTTTCTGAAGTCATCTTCTTTCACTCCACCCTTCTGTGTTTGCATAGAAAAGTAGCTGGAGAGTCACTACAGCACAGCCAATGCACAGTAACATGCTAAGCTGGGGAATTCAATTGTATATGAGATTCTTACAGGTGGTGTGCAGCAGTGTGTTCTGTCCTTGTGTACACCTTTAGGTTTTGTGTCTCTGTTTTTGTTACATATAGTACACCGTTTGTATTAACAAACCTAGGGATTCCTTAGGTGCAGGGAGTAGGTGAGGGCTTTGGACAACAAATCAGAAGCTCAGCTGCTCACACAGGGTTGCACATAAAGCTTCCATATTATAGCTGGTATCATGTGTGGAATCAGCAGATAAAGGCTGAGAGGAGCCTCTTCTAAAGTGATGTCAAACCCCTGCAAACATAACCATACGTTTTAGTTATGCTGTAAGAGCTTACTGGATGGGATAGAACTCTGCTATTTGACCCTTTGATCTGCTATCTGATCCACCATTAGGGTGCTAGTTGCTTGGTGTATGCATCCTCCAACACACATGCACACAAATACACAAGATGCTAAGACATCTGATAAACTGACAGTTTTCTGAGGTCCTGGGGTTGTTAAATATTTTGAACTCGCAGCAGCAGTTAATAGGGCCCACCAACTGGTATCCCCTTAGAACACTTGCTGAGGGAAAGCAATCCTGTGTTAAGGAACAGCTTTGCAAGCAGGTAGCTTATTGTGTGAGTTCTATATCTTCAAATGTACAGTTTTCTTTCATGTCATGACTTGCATTTATAGACAGTGAAAAACACTTTTAGTCTGCAGGGGGAAAAAAGAGAAGTGGTTCTATACCTGGTGAGTGATCTCACAGTCAGATATGTGTTCTGAAGAAATAATACTGTGCAGCAGCACTCAGTGCTTTCATTGATCTATTTGTGCTGTTGAAATTTCTCCTGTTACTGGAGTGTTTTCCATTCTGTTCATAAATCACTGCATTGAGCATTCCTAATGTTGACACAGAGGTGAAGGTTGGGAGCACCTCAGAAGTTCAGCTAGCCAGTATTTTGACAGATCTATAGACAGGGAAAAGCTGTTACAAACTTTTCTTAGACAAAAACAGTTGTCTTTGGTCGTTTGTTCCTCATTGCACTGCTCCTCCTTCGTGCTGCTGAAGTAAATACAATGGTTTAAACGTGCTGTGTGGAACATTTGTGTTCCCAGGGACTGATGTCATGGTCCGTTGCCTTAAATTACTAAAGGAATTTCGGAAGAAAATGGAAGATTATCATGATGATGATGAAGAGGAGATCATCACAAAAGCTGTTCAGCCTGTGGATATTGTTTGTGAAAGGGATATGCTCACCCAGGCATATGAGCTAAGTAGGTGATGTAGTAAGACATGCTAAAGATTTTTCCCATTGCCGCCTTATTCCTTGTATGTATAAAGGAAAATCAGATACTGGGGGGATTTTTTAAGTTCTCATTGCTTTCTACATCTTGAAAAGTGTTCGTTTTTCATGGAAATGATGAGCTGTATGTTCAGATTAGACTGAAGATATAGGTACTGCCATGTCCTCCCTGGAAGCTTATCACCTATTCAATACCACCCAAATAAACCAGTGTGGTAGGAAAAAGGTTGTGGTTAGATGAGAAAAAAGAATGAAGAGAACACTGTTGTTTCTACTTCTGTCTCTTTCCTTTCATAATGAAGAAATTAATATCGAACTGCAGAAAGCTGTCAGGGGAAAAATTCACCCCTGCTTTTAATCTGAAGTTATTGCCTTCAAACCTCATTCTGCTGGGGCAGTGCTTCATGTAAAATTGTGGTTTATGACAGTATCTTGACTGTATATTGTGTATGTCTGTGAAAATGTCTTTAGTTGTTAGTGGGAGATGTTATATTTTATATTCTGTCATGTACAGTTACTCAGAGCAAAGTTGAATGTATGTACAAATTTGTGTTTATATAATAGAGATTATTTGCCTGAGAGATTTTGTGTTTTGTTTTCCTGTCTGAAACAGTTGAAAGTAGGGGAACCAAAGGTATTTCTCAGGCAGAAATTCGCTTGGCTATGAATGTAGGGAAACTGGAAGCAAGGATGCTGTGTCGTCTTCTGGAGAGGTACAAAGTGGTCAAGGTAAGGTTACAGTAAAATAGTTTAGCTACTTATTGAAACCAGAGATACAGTTGTGGTTGTTAATATCAGACAATACAAACAGCAGTGATTTGATAACTGACAGTTAAAGGATCCTGGTAAGATTGAAAAGAGGATAACTTCAGTTGAGGAAAAGGTAAGACAAGTGTTCAGAAAGTATTAAGATTTTAACCTCCTGTGATCTGAGGACTGAGCCTAATTGTCAGAATGTAACAGGTCTGCTCTTCTGGCTTACCTTTATTGTTTCCTGGTTAGCTGCCTTGACATTTAATAGTTCACTGACCCAGATGTACAAGTATTTTACATTGGTTTGTGACTGGGTGCTTAAATAACTTCAAAGATTGTGGGGGAAAGTGCACATGGCCCTTTGTGTTTTATCTGTATGGAGCTGGTGATCCCCATCAGCTGGTGGGATTTTACGAGATGCTACTTCACAGTGTTCCAGAGAAACACCATTCCCAGCACCCTGACACAGATCTGCTCTCCAAAAAGAGACAAGGCAGAGAAACTGGCCTCAACCCTGCTTCACCTGGCCTCAATGACTTTACCCAAGTCATTGACTATAATCAGTGGTAACTCAAGTGACCTAGGGGTGGTACTTTAGGGAGATGAACATAAAGGTCTCAACTCAAAATAGCCCCTTTGCTTAATTTGTAAGTTGAATCCTCTGCTGAAAGATTTTGTTGGAGACCTTCTGTATGTTTAAAATCATTAATTTACCTGCCTTTTGAAAATATCAGTAAATTCTGGAATAAAACCAACAGATACTTTTTTAGAAGTTGATTGAACTCCTTATTTCCAGGTATTTCAGTATCTTTTTTCATTTCAACAAGATACACAAATTCAGCTGCCATTTCTCACATGCTCTCATCAACCCCTTTTCACAAAGGTGGGATAATTGCCATCTTACCTCACTTAGGTGGTCTGTTTTTACCAAGATCTTGTAATTTGGTTTAAAGTTCTGTAGAATTAAAAACAAACTATATAAATCACTGGAATATCTAAACATCCTTTTCTAAGTCTCCTTCCTTGGAGGTCTTCAAGACCTGCCTGGACATGTTCCTGTGCAACCTGGTCTAGGTGGAGCTGCTTCTGCAGGAGGGTTGGACTAGATGATCTCTAAAGATCCCTTCCAACCTCTACCATTCTATGATTCTAAGTCAGCTGTGTAGATTCAATTTACTTTTGTTGATAGGCTGTTGGAGTTTCCAAATGCAACCGTCTGTTGTAGATGGGGAAACAGCAGTTCTACTTCACTTTAATTCAGTCTGATAACTTCTGCATCGCCATTCTTGCACAGAAATTTGTGGCTGAAAAGAAAATATTTCCAGTCCAAATCCAACTAGTTTGTTCTTCCTGAGACCTTTCTACATCCCACATAGCGTAGGCGTTTGGTTCTAATGTGGAAGTAACGCAGCTTTATTTTTCAACCACGGTGTTTCTTTTCAGTCCTGTGTTAAAGTTGTTATTTAGAGAAATAAAAAGGATAATATCTTCTGAGATGAGAGAAGAACACTTAGAGAGTTTTCCCACTGTAAGAATGGAGAAGTAAAAGGGTAAAATAACATTGCAACTGTTTCCTTAGGGGTTTATGGAGGATGAAGGTCGGCAAAGGACGACAAAGTATATTTCATACATCTTTGCAGAGGAGAGTGATTTAAACCGTCAATTTGAGAGAGAGAAGGCTAGGAGTGAGCAGTTGGCTACTGTTACTTTGGCTCTAGTGCCAGAAGATTCCCCACCTGTGGAGGATGGTTCTCCTGGAGACGATGAAACCTTGGTCTCAGAATCTGACAATGAAGAAGGAGGAAAAGATGGCAAGAAGAGGGGAAAAAGTCAAAAGGCCAACTCTGGTTCTCTGTTGAAATTAAGTTTCCAAGATGATACCCATCAGCCAACACCGTCTAAGGGTAGGTCATGATTTTGAAAACCTCTCAGTCAAACACACCATTTGCTATGTAAATGTCATTTGAGGTGTGGGAAATAGAGGAGCTGACAGACCAGTCAGGTTTTTTTTAAGTTGTGATATATAAATATTCGTCTCCTTTTAGCACTGGGGGGTTTACTTCAGTTGGAAATGTCTGATGTTGAGCCTTAGAGTCCATGTAAAATGTATTTGTTCATGCACTGCTGCGAATCTTCAAGTGGGATGAGTGTACGTAGAGTATTACTGACTTAAGTACTTTCAAGCAGCAACAGGCTTGGTTTGACTTGACCTACAGCCTTACTCACCTAAGCACATTATAACAAAAATTCTTGTCTCCTGAAGCTGATTGCTTCATCTCTTCTTTAGTTACTTGTAACATACTAATGTGAATGCTGCCAGCCCTTAAGGGATATATTTTAAAGGAGGTTATAGTGGATTATTTTTCAATTTTATTTCTTCTAACTATTTGAATGTTCCTGTAACTTCTCTGATAAACTCCCAAGGGAAGGAAGGAGCAGATCTCCAATTCTTATGTAGATTATCTTTGGAGTAATACTAAATCCTTCTCCTTGTTCTGCTTTGAGTCAGAAAAGTCAGGTCTCTTGGCAGAACTTGAGAATCTTTGTGAAGGAAACTCTCCTTTCTTCAGACAGCAGTTTCAGGATAAGCTAATCTGGCCTTTCATGGTCTTCTACATCTGCCTATGAAGAGGCTTCTGCATGTAGAGTTATTCAATAACAGGGAGTACACTTCTCTTTTTTAGCTTTACTTTTGGAGGCTGAATGCATTAATTCATGGTCAAACCACTGCTTCCACCAGGGCAGAAGAATGTGAAAAATGTAACAGAATGCTTTTAAGTACAGTTACCTGGCTGGATGGGGGGAATGCCTTTTATAGAGAGAAAACCTGAACAGGAAATGGTGAGAGCAGAACAATTCCAAGGCTGTTTGCTCTTAAACCAGGCTCAAAACCAGCAGCTGTGAAGTCTCAGGGGAAGAAGCTGCCTTCCCCTCAAATTCTTGAAGAGCCTGATGAGCTCCCAGATGACGTTTCTGGAGAGAGTTCTACTTTGGAAACTGTGAAGCAGGAGTTGAATCTGTCCACTTGTGTGCATTCTCCTGATGAAGATGGGGATGTGGCAGTGGTGGAGGAGGTCAGACTTGAAGACCCTAAGGTAAGATCACATCTTAATGTTTTCTTTTTGGTAGAGCTGTCTGAGCTAAGTTAGGTACTTTTACAGTAAGACTTCAGCTGTATTGTTTGTATCCATTTATAGCATTGTTTGGGGTTTCTTGATTCAATGTCAAAGTACAGTCGTGGTTTGGCTGCACTCTAGTTATAAGTGAAAATGATTCCAGGAGATAGGAAGGGAGATGTACACAATACAGTTCTGGTTTAGTTTCCTGTTCCTCTCAACTTGCCTGTGTTGTCTTCAAGCATGTCACCACTTAATTGTCTTTGCACACAAGTGCTGCATATCATCTGATCTGTCTCCCTGCAGGATAATCCTCATCTGACTAGTTCTTTACAAATAAATACATCAAAACTCTGAATTCCTTAGGTGCCACTGTGTGAGGAACCACCCTTGGGCTGAAGGCAATTAATAGTTCATGGTGTTTTTTCTCTTGTGTCTGTTTTGTGAACTAGAAGCCATGTGGCCAAAAGAAGGAGAAGCGTTCCAAAGCTACAGCAGTGGAGAGGTCTCATGAAACCTACAGGCTGCTGAAGCGCCGCAACCTCATCGTGGAAGCTGTTCGAAACCTCCGGCTGATTGAAAGCTTGTTCACGTGAGTCCCTCTAAAAACAGCCTGTAGGGGGGAGGCCTGATGCCTCCCCATTGTGGAGTGTCCTCCTCTGGAGACTTTCAAACCCAGCTGGATGAGTCCCTGTGTGACTTACTCTAGGTGGTCCTGCTCTGCCAGGGGTGTTGCACTGGATGAGCTTTCCAGGTCCCTTCCAACCCTTGAGATTCTGTGATTCTGTGATTTTGGTAGTAGAAGCACTACTTCAGCAAGTAACTTGTTTGCTTAATCCATTGTTGGCTTTTCTTGTCCCTGATGGCCCTATATACCATAATGTTGGAGAGGATGGCACATGGAAAGTGACAGGGGTTGTGTTTGTACTGAATCTCGAAAGTTAATCAGCTGTTTGGAAGCAATAATAGGTCTCTACAGGTGATTACAGAAGTTTGTATCCCAAAAATAGACATCAGAGAACTTTTTCTCTCTGTTCACAGTATGCCAATGCTGGGGGCCACATAGGAAGACACAGCACTTTCTTGCTTGAAGATTCTTTCATCTTCATAAGTTTTACTTCTTCATGGTTTCAAAACTTGTTCGTATGTTACTGTGTATGGACTGTAGAGAGTCAGGCATCATTGGAGCCTAGGAGTTTTGTGTGGTTATATGTCTTCTGATTTGCCTTGTCTGGGCTAAAGATACTTCCTTGAATGTTATAACATCTTTCAGCCTTTTAAGATTCACATCCAAAGTGAAATGGAAATTCTGGTGCTCTCCTGGGGTCCTGGCTTCCAAATTGGCAGATCTCTTGCTGTCACAAATAGGATTGCACTGTCCGTCTTCTGTGTCAGCAGATAAGATCCTGGCATGTCAAAACACAGAGCTGCCTGCTATAGGAATTCAGTAAGAAAACAGGGTCTTATTCACCTCTAGTTTGAGAATCTGGAAACCTTCTGTCACCTAGTTCAGTTGCAGAGTGTTGTAAAATTAACCCCTCATCTCCTGGCACCAGCCTCACGACTGGTTGATTAGTCATATCTAAGTGTGGGCTCAGAAGACACTTCAGGTCTCTGTTGTCCCTTCAGTGCTGCCAACAGGTAGCTCATGGTTTTCCCTCTGGTGAAAGTTCTGCCTCTCCCTCATTTCTGCCAAAGAAATTTGCTGGTGTTGTCTTTCCAGCCATGTTAGTTACCAGGAGGTGATGGTCTTTTGAAAAGTTGAAGTAAGTGTGTGTGTGTGTGTCTGTCTGTCTGTGTGTTCACTTATTACTTCATTCCCTGAATACCCTTCCATATCTTTTTCAGAACTGACTCTCCAGGATTAAAAGAGTCAGAAGTAGGGCCTGGGGTGGTTGTAAGACAGTGCATGAAAACAGGCATTAGGAGAGTAGGGTGTTGAGTGCACTCTTGCAGACCACTGCAAGGAAAGAAGTGAGTTGGTTTCAGTTGATGGGATATGTGTATCTATATTGTGATTGCATGTGAAGTTTCTGAGCTCTGAATTCCACTAAGTAAACTCCTCCTGACCCAAGCTGAACCCAGCTCACAAGTGGAAATACAAACTGTGTTTGTTTAATCACCACCTAAAAAAAAGCTCTGGTTTTCACCAACCTTAGTGAGGCTGGATTCATAACAGCACTATAATCATTCACAGAGAAATCAGGCATCAGAACAGCAGTCTTCACCTGCAAAGGAATAGCTTGGTTACAAAGAAAATACAGCTGAGCTATGAGTTATCTACAGAAAAAGAGACCAAATGAGCAATAATTGCTAGAAGTAGGGAAATATGCATTCACCCTATACCCTCTGACAAACTGCTTAGGCAATTTGGTGCATTGCTGGGCTTAAAATGCAAGGTGGGGGGGGGTTTATGCATCTTTTAGGCTTCGTAAAATGGTCATGGATCAAGAGAAGCAGGAAGGTGTCTCCACTAAGTGCTGCAAAAAGTCTATTGTACGGCTGGTGCAGAAGCTCGCACGAGAAGGACTCCTCAGGCTCTATCGCACTACAGTCATTCAGGATGGCATTAGTAAAAAGGTGAGTGCACAAATGCTGGCAGCAGAAGCAGCTTTTCTCACAACCTTCTGACTTATCTGACTTTTTTACTGAAATACTTGAGTGACTTCACTTTTAGTAGCAGAACCCACAGTTATGCTGCCCGGAAGCTACGTCCCACACTAAGCTACTGTGGAAACCAGATTAGTGCCTTTAGTTATTGTGCTGCAGATAGTTGTGAAAGCAAGGAATAGTCCAAAGATCAAAGTCTCTGAATCTTCCTTTGGAGTTGTTCTGCTGCCTGTCAGTTATGCAGTTCATGGTTCTCTCTCTGCACCGTCAGGCTGCTACACCATTCTGTTTAATCCTCTTTGGAAAGCCAAGAGTATGTGAGAAATCACCAAATAACTTCTGAGTTTAAATTTATAGAATGTGGTCTAGTTAAAAAAGAGAAAACATAAAAATGCATTGTTATTGAGGTTTATGGAAGTGGAATGTCTGTAGTTGTGAAGCTGAGACTTCTCATTGCAACTCTAGTGTGAGATGTTCATGAGCAGGGAGAGAGTGCTGAAAATTATCTGCTGTGCAGTTACTGTAGAGCATATATGAAACCTTACTGATGAGAACTGTGCACTTTCAGCAGCACTGTGTATTACTTTTGCCTTCTGAGGTATGACTTTTCATTCATCCCATTCAGCCTAATATTTGCAAGTTGGAGTGTTTGTTCCCCAAGTAGTTCAGATTTTAAAACCCAAAAACCCTGAGGTTTGTAGCAGTGACATTAACTGTTTATTGGTACAGAGAACATATGGTCTGACTTCTTGCCTAACACAAGCTAGAAACAGGAGTTGTCAGCCAAAAGTGATGATATTCTGTGAATTATTAAACCTCCATAGGATTCATACATTGTGGCTACTCTTAATTAACTGTCTATTGATCTCTGATAACTTCTGCAGCTGTTTAAGAGCCAATATCTCCATGAATACCTTTTGTTTGTCTTGTGTTGCTCTGAACAGGTAGAGTTTGTTGTGGATCCTTCGGTGAGTCCTAGTGATCCCCTTGTGAAAAGTGCCATCGAGCAGGTGCGTTTCCGAATCTCCAACTCAAGCACTGCAAACAGGCAAGTTGCAATGATGGTCTAAATGGCTTCTGGGGAACTTGGCTGGTCTAGTACATGCAAAAACATGTACAGGGGAAATAAGCACAGAATAATCAAAAGAAAGGGAAATAAATCTCCTTTTTAGCAACAGAGAAAGGTGAAGCAAGATGCTGAATGTCTCTTGAAGTCAGAAGAAAAGAGGAATTGAATTCTGCTTAGTTTTGACCAAGTGCTGTGTGGTTTTAATGCAGGATTAAAGTTCCACAGACACCAACATCCCAGGACCATGCTGAGGATGAAAACCAGGGGCAAGATGCAGCTGGTGATTCAGGAGAAGCCCAAGAAAACTCAAGTAAAGCTGATAACAGCTGGGCAAGAAAAACTGATGAAAAAATGGGCGTAACACAGTTAAAAAACTACCACCCCGTTACAGGTACAGCTGACTTTGCTTTTTTTCTGTCATCACTCTCTCTATTTTGTTACTGATCATCACTTTCACTTCTGGTTGACATTAAAGCAGTGTCACTCTCTCAGGTTTTCATAGGCACTGATTTTTGTTATGACTGCAAACTGGAGTATTTGTATTCACTACCACTTCTTTACTACTTGTAACTTAGTATTTGTAGCTTGTATTTACTTTCAACTGTCCATTTTTCTTCACATCAGATTTGCAGAGGTAGCTATTTCTCCTGTTCTTAATCCTCTTTTTATTTCTGTATGGTACTTCATCTTCCCTCCCAGTTCCAGGACTTGGGCGTTCTCTTGGCTTTCTTCCCAAAATGCCCCGTTTAAGAATGGTCCACATGTTCCTCTGGTACTTAATTTATGGACATCCTTTGAATGAAACACAGCAAAAAGGAGGGAGTGATGGTGAGAAAAAAGGCAGCAAACAAGGGCTGGATGTGACTGCGGCTGTACTTGAAGCACAACCAGATGGGACCTTAGAAATTACAGCTGCTGTGGTGAATCCTGAAATCTCTGCACAGGAAACTGAAATTGAGTTGGCTAACCAAACAGGTAAGAAGTGCCACATCCTGACTTTAATGTTAAAGACTTTGCCATGGTTCAACACTTAAAAAAATGTAAATGTCTTCTTCACAAAAGATTGGAAGTCAATGGTTAGATAATCCTAGGGTAGAATCATACAATTGTTTCGGCCGGAAGAGACCTATAAGATCATCAAGACCAGATTTCTAGACTAGGAAGTGTCAGATGTATGCTGCTTCAACACCCACTGCAAAACTATTACCAAAACTGCTAGGTTAGTCCTGCCTGAATCTGAGCCAGTCTTCTTGTTCCTAGTGTACGTGGATGATACGTCGTGGATGCGCTACGTCCCTCCTCTCCCAGTTCACAGAGAGTTTGGGTTTGGATGGGCTCTTGTTAGTGACATTCTTCTCTGCTTGCCCCTCTCTATCTTTGTACAGATAGTACAAGTCAGCTACAAGGTACAGTGCTTTTTTGTTTAACATTTGTTTTACCTTAGAGTCTGATGATACCAACTCTACCTAGCAGCAGTAACAAATACCCTCTTAGTCTAAATCAACATAACTAGCCACTGGAGACTAGACACTTCAGTTCTTGGTAGTCTTTTACCAAGAAAAGTACCTGCTTTTACAGCCACACTGAAAAAAAATGTGTAGCCCTGTAATGCTGCAAATTCCTAAGCTAACATTTTGCAAAGACTGTTTTATAAACTCAGTGGATCTTCTGCCTCATTGACTAACAGGAATAATGTTTAAGCATTTTGCAAAAGCAGTAACCATTTGCTTAGGAAGTATTTCAGTAGACAGTTCTGGTAGCAAAGCTTGATACTTTAAAGGGTGGATATATTTTGTATCTTGATCAACTTCTTAATTCTAGGTGGATGGTCTGGAAGATTTTTTAAATGATCCACTAAAAAAACACACTCTGATCAGGTTTCTTCCCAGGTCAGTCCGGCAGCAGCTTCTCTACAAAAGGTAAGCAGATGAGTCCAAGTAAATGGCTTTAGAGGGGAAACAACAGTGGTTGACTGTATTCTCAGTTATTTCTTGTTTGGGTAAAAGAGAACTTTGTTACTTAAGACAAGGATCATCAATCTTCCAAGGATTGTGTGCCAAATTGTATTTTCTCTCCCAAGCAGAAGGTAATGAGAAACTAATAAACAATATTCATGCATGCTGTCAGGCAGTGTTTGAGAGCTGGAAGGTTCTGTCCTTCATAACTCATCAGCAGGATGTTACTTCTGTGTAAAACACACTCCTGACTGCTGCTAAATTCAGAATTTAATAGAGTCTAAATGTTACTGTCCTTCATAAATCTTTGAGAAGATGCCACATTTCCCAGTTCCTGCCTCTCATACATACCATTCAATTTCTACTCATGCTCTCAGTGCCATGTCTGCCATTGTTTGCCATTCCTCATCTAGGAGATTTAGAAGTTGAGATCAGAGTGATGTTAAAGGAGAGTGATTTGAATATGTGGAATCAACAGCACGTTAGTTTTCCCCAGAAAGTCATTGCTAAGTGTATGGATTTGAGCCATATACAACACATTGCAGACCTGCAGACTTGGCTTTGGTGAGTGAGTAGTGATAGACAATATCAACTGTCAAGACTCATGATCAGCTCAGGTTTGTGCTGCCTGACCTATTACCTGCTAAATCTTAGTAACAAGGAAACTGGATGTGGTTTTTCTTCTGAAACCAGGCTCAATCTGATGGGTTTATGCAAAACAGTATGACATACAACCAAGCTGTCTCTTTACCCTCTCATTCACTTGGCCAAATTTGCTTCAGTATTTCTAGGCTTGTCAAATGATCTTTCTGAACCCTAGAGAAAACTCTTGCCAAAGCACACTTCCCATTTAACCACAGAGAAAAACTTAGATCTTTGTACAGTTAAGTGTGGGGGCAAATTTTTTACAACAGTTTTGTGACAAACTCTCTCAGAAACTAGATCTTGCAGAAGTTTCCTGCTGCTTTCAGCATTTTGCCATATACAACATGGGAAATGTTGCACTTCTCTGCCAAAGCTATAAGCAATAGAAAGCAGTTTCTTGGATCAGTAATTCTAAACAACCTTGACTCCAAGGATCGTTGCCCAGTTCTTTATATGCACATGTCAAGGCTTATCAGCCCTTATGAAGCAATCATGTTTGCTTACTCGTGTCATCTTTTCAGAACACAAAGTTTTGTGCAGATCTGCTGCTGTTCTTACCTTGTTTTCATTCATTTTTACATATGTCTTAATTAGCATCTGACTAAAATACTGTGGTTGTGATTTGAGGAAAGGAAGTCTACAGCTTATTGTATGTTTTTCCATAGGCTGATGATTCAAACAAAGATACCACTTCAGAAATTCTAACATTCATAAAAGCAGTGGTTTCCTGAAGCTCTGGGCTGCTGCATGAGAATGTTTTCTGATCTCATTTGTAATGTTTTCATGAGTGTGAATTGTAATATTCCCAATATTACTGCAGGAGGTACATCTTTTCAGTGGTGGAAAACCTTCAAAGATTATGTTACATGGGACTGATACAGTTTGGCCCAACAGAGAAGTTTCAAGACAAAGACCAGGTAATTTTAAAACTGATTTAATCATTCTTCTTCATGGCTTTTTGTCCAGTGACATAAGTGCAAGGTTTGGGGTTTGTAATTACCTTAAATAGTTAATCAAGGTACTGATGTTTCAGAGGTATGTGTACACCTCCAGATCCAAGTGACATACTGCAGGTTGTGCAGGTAATTTTTACCTCCTTCTCTAGAAGGTCACCATTCAAACATCTAAAGCTGGAGGCTGCACACAACAATGATCTAGGAGGTTCCAGACTGGCAACACTTGATGAAAAACGAGCATGCCATGTTCTTTTCCAGCAAGGCATCAAGCATTGGATATCTGACAGAACAGAGTCACTGATCAGAGTGAAATAATTACCTTCATTTTTATAGAGAGCACATGCAAAGGGAAAAGCAGTTCCAACATATGCTTTGTGAGGATAAGAAAGATAATTATGGTGTCTTTGCAATCAGAGTTCTGCCTCAACACAGCAAAGACTGAGAAAGTACAAAGCAGTCCTCAACTAGATTAACTTGTGTGTCCTGTGCATTAGGCAATTTCAATGATTTTTACCTTCCAGCCTGAAATATGCTGTATTTGACAGGTGTTTGTGTATATGAAGAGAAATGCTGTGATTGTGGATACCACTATCTGTGACCCCCACTACAACCTGGCTCACAGTAGCCGCCCGTTTGAGAGGCGCTTGTATGTTCTGAACTCCATGCAGGATGTGGAAAACTTCTGGTTTGATTTGCAGTGTGTCTGCCTTAATACACCTTTGGGTATGGTATACTTGTACCTTCTGAGCACCTTTACTGTTTATTCTGTTCATGCCACAGTTCCTCCTCCTTTCCTAAAACTTGAGGCAAGCTCTTTTTTGTCACTTCTAGTGTTTTGTTCTCTTGGCTGGGTGCCCTGTGGATCAAAAAACCCTCTTAGAAGTTCTGTCCATACAGTTCTATGAAGTTGTGATCCACTTGAAATTGTAAGGGCAAAGTGTTGCTTTCCTGTTAGAAGTACCACATTTGACAATAGCCCTGTTATGTTTTAATCCAGTTCTGCAAAAACCTTTTTGAAAATACTTACCAGTATATTTTCACCATAGCTCTGTTTAAACAGAGATCCTTTTTCCTTAGGAAGTTGCTGCTAAACCTAATAGATGGCTCGAGTAAAATGAGAAGTTAAGAGAGTTTAAGCAGCCCAGTGTCTGCAATATAGTGTCAGACATGCAAAATGTTCACACTGTTTCAGCAGTCACAACCTGCCACATCTCTTGAGGGCTGTTGCCACATTTGAGTATAGGAAAGTATGTGATCCATGCCTAGAGTATCCTTCTAAAGAGTACCAGCCTCTCATTACATCTGCTCTGAATACAATTGTGAATGAGTTAGTGCCTTCTACTGGAAGCTAACTAAAAACACCATTAGCCTCTGGGAGAAGGTAACATGTTTTACTGAGAAGTGGTTAAAGATGTTAGCACTGGCTGGGAGCAGTAGTTTGCCATAGCAGGGTGGACTGAAAAGGTCTTGAAGTCTTACTTCTCATGCTGATAGTCAAAACCATTTGTATGTCTAGGAGTTGTCCGTTGTCCTCGTTCAAAGAGAAGTCATGTTCAAGGAGAAGAGAGTGCTCTGGATGTAGAAATGGAACAAGAGTCAGCAGTGGATAAACATAACCTGGAACGAAAATGTGCAATGTTGGAATATACCACGTATGTCATCTTGATCCTTGCTTTTTTGCTTGAATAGAATGGGCCAAACGAACTGGTCTGGTTTTGAGGCCGTTGCTCAAGGTACCTTGTAGCTTCAGTAGCTCCTCAGTGTCACATTCTGAGGTCTGTCCTTCTGTGTTGCACTTAGCTGCACAGGTTAATGTCTCATATGCTTTTGGTGTACACAGATGAAATCTGGCAGGGATCTCTGGAGCAAATCATCCTCTGCCTAATGACAGGCAGGGTGCTTGAGGTACACTTCATCTGTGACAGCCATGCAGAATGCTGGTTACACTTTTACACTGTTGTGCACTGGGGTTTAGTTTGGTCAATATTCTGCTTTAATAAACAATCCATTTTAAAGTCTCCTCAGTTAGTTCTGTGTTACAGGAAGATATATCGAGTTATCTTAGGAAAAAAATAGTGGAGTTGAGGGAACCAAATTCTACCAGTCCTTGCAGATAGAAAAAAATCCTGTTTTCAATCCACTTGTCAGCTTTTGCTTATGGTCCCTGTTGTACGGGAAGAGGAAATTCTCTTTGATGTTATTCGATTGTCAGAGCTGTTGTATCTACTGCATGTGCAAAGCTCATTCGTAGTTAGATGTTCCTTTTTGGAATTAGAGGAAGTTTGTCTCCATGATTTCCTTGTAAAGTGTTGTATTTATAAAAGAAGACATTTTCTTTCCTGTTCTGTACTGTAACACCACAGCCATAATTAAATAACTCATTTGTGAAGTGTACCAGTTCATCCATTACGTGCTGCTCGTTGGTAGCTTCATTCTCTTTGCTGGGACAGAACTGTAGTGCATTGTTTTTCTGGCTTGTATATGTATTTAAACAAGCTTTAATGCATTTGTTAGAAAACTGGAGAGACCAGTGCAGTGACAAAGACTGTAAAAAAGGGTTGTGTTTGTCTTTAGTTCCTGTGAAAGATTTTCCCCACAGTTGTCCTGAGAAAGTTTTTCATCTGAGCAGGTATCTTCTCTAGTTCTGTGGCAGGAATAGGGCTGAGAACAGAGCTGAACGTGGCTGTTGGAATAGAGAAGTTGCTCTGGGTGTAATCTCCAATAGTCACTAAATATCAGGGGTTAAAACTTAATGGAAAAGCATTTTTGTTACACTGCTTCTGGGACAGGATTAAGGGAAGAAGCATCTTTCTCTTCTAAATTTCCTTCTCTAAATTGTGAGGGCAATGGGACAGTTCTGCACATTGCACCCACATCACTTAGGAGCAGCTGAGAAGGCACTTCCTACAAAGTAATGACTATAGGTGTTGTTCATCTTACTCCTAGAGGCAGCCGAGAGGTGGTGGATGATGGAACCATCCCTGGAGATGGGCTGGGGGCTGCAGGTCTGGATTCCAGCTTTTATGGGCATCTGAAACGCAATTGGATCTGGACAAGCTACATCATCAATAAGACCAGGAAGGTGGGTATTTTACAATTTATTTACTGTAATGACCTTTCTAAATGTTAATACTCTTAAAGAGGTTGAGATACTGATGGTACAACCTTAGCACTTGCCCTCTTTCTCAGTCATGTCTCAGCACATCTTTGCATCACTGGAAAGAATCAAATGCCAGGTGTGGTAATGTTGGTGCTGAAATGAATGAATGAAAGAATTGGACACAAGTTTTATCTGAACTGATTGACATAGTACATTAAACCAGAGGAGAAATATTTTGTTAAGCAAGCAATTTAGGTTACTTAGTGGTACTCTTTGCCTTTCTGGAGTATAGAAGCTGTAAAAACTGAAACAAAATAAATGACATAGGCAAATAAGAATGGCCATCCCCAGTCCTGCCTCTGATGCTTGCCAATAAAAGCTTTGTTGGGAAGGCTGTAAGAGCAAGGGAGTTTGTATAATGGTATTTCCTCCCTGCTGCCTGTGAGCTTGGCTCAAGGCCATTCTAAACCTGGGGGTGATATTTCAAAGCACTTATTGGCTTTTTTTTTTAAGCAAATAGCTTTTTCTTTTAGCGTTAATTTGTCTGATTGCTTCTTGGACACTATTAAATCTTTAATAACTACAACCTCATGTAGCAAAGTGTTTCAAAGTCTTGTTATGTGTCGCCACTTCACTTTGGATGGTTTAAGCTGCTTAATAAATTCATTCTCCATTACCCTTTCTCCTGACCTTGTAAACATCTCTTATGTTTCCCATCATCATCTGTTTGTTTAAAGACTGGCATCTACTAGATTATTTAACTATTCCCAGCCTGGAATCTCTTCTGCCTTAAATCATTCTTGTTGCCTTTCTTTTACCCATTCTAGCTCTACTTTATCCTTTTTAATGTGGAAGCAGAATCTCTGCTTTCAGGCTGTGGCTGACTGGATTTTTACAGCTGCATAGTGTTGCTTTCCTGTCCTTACATTTGCTTTGCTTTTTGACTATTACCAAGCATTAAACAGGTGCTTGCACAGAATTGGCTGTAATTATCTTACCCTAAGTAGTGGACAAATTAGAACCTATCAGTGTTGATGCAAAATTAGAGTTGCTTTTTTTTCCCCTCAGGCACAATCATTTCACTCTTAATTTCATCTGCTCTTCTGTCACCTGGTTGTTCAGCATTAACAGTGACAGCATTAACATTTCCAAGAGGAAATGACTTCAAGTTGCACCAGGGGAGGTTTAAATTGAACATGCAGAGGGAGGCTTAAATTGCCCAGGACAGTGGTGGACTCACCATCTCTGGAGGGATTCCAAAGCCATGGAGCTGTGGCACTGAAGGACATGGTTTATTGGCCATGGTAGTACTGGATTAACAGGTGGACTCAATGATCTTAAAGATCTTTTCCAACCTAAATGATTCTATGATTAACAGGACCTCCAGCAGTTCTTCAGTCTCAGCTTTCCTCTCCGTGTCCTTGACCAACCGATGAATTCCACGAATCCACACAGGAGAAAGGGATTTTGCTGAGAATGGCAAAACTCCTAATACACTGCAGTCACTTTGAGCTCAGGTTTAAGGCAGATAGAATATGGTGTAGGAGGGATTTACTCAATGTTTGTGTTTGCATTTTGGATTTGTGCTTTTTAGGTGTTCCTTTGGAAAGTGAAATGCTTTGAAAAAAATACTGGTGTACAGAAAATTCTGCTCAGCCTCTGTAACAATGAAAGGATCAAGCATTTGCTTTCCAGTGATGACTTCTTTTAAACTTGAGGAGACTTGCTGAAGTTCTAACCTTCATAACCTAGTGATCATTACAGTGTGACTTAAGAAAAGCTCCTGAGCCATTCAAATACATGCTGAAGTGAATTCTTCATTGTAGCCAGGGATCTTTTCTTTTAGAGTGAAAACTTATTTCTGACACTACTCAAAAGACATAACTCATAGTGTTGTTAAAACCAGAGCACTCCTTTTGCATATCACCTTTTTAAAAAGCTGTGTTGTCTTAGGAAAGTACAGTTTCTGAAAATGGACTGACAATGAGACTCCAGACCTTCTTAACAAAACATCCCCTTCCACTCAGCACGGGAGGTAAGGTGGTCATGCTGGTGGTGGGCTCTGTAACTGTATTAAAGCTGGTATTATCTTTGTCAAACCCAATTTGGAGAATGTGGGCTATTCCTGTCTCCTTATGGTAACTTGGGATGCTTCTGGGGCAGTAAAATAGACAAATCATTTCCTTCTCTATTTCTGGACACATGGAACAATAATTTTTTATCCAATATCAACAATATGGGTTGTTCCTGTCTCCTTACAGTGATCTAGGATGCTTCTGGGGCAAGAAGATAGATATGTAAACACTTTCCTGTAGAACAGTCATTTTTATCCTTTGTAATTTCTGATGTGCAGTTTGCAGAAAGTCTAGAGGGAGCAATGTTTTGTGTGACTAGGCACTGTTAAAGTCGCATAGCCTAACATTTAAGGCAAGGAGGAGGAAGTGCTTCTGGTTGAATGTAAAACCTCAACTCGTTTCCCTTGTGTTTGTGCAGTGTACACTACACTCAGTAATTACTTGATGATTCCTCATTTATGTGGGATTTTATTCTGTGAGCTACTGGGAAGTGGCATGGAATGATGTGACTAACAGAGAGCAAGTCTGTGAGGGCATCTGCCTTTTAAGATACTGAGACTTTGGCATTTGCTCTTTATACCTTTACATTGTAGAGTGTCATTGCTATAAAGCTCCACTACTGCTAAATGTGTCATTTTAGGTAACAAAATTAATATTTTGGGAGAAACAAAGACAGGATCTGAATCACTTGTCCAGAAAGAGGAATGTATTGAAATAAGTAAAGAACCAACCCAGGGTCGAAACAAACGAGTGAGAGGAGGAAAAAGCCAGAAGAGGAAGAGGCTTAGGAAAGACACTGGAAAGAAGACAAAGAAGAAAAAGAAAGGTAAAGAACGTGTCAGGAAAAGGAGCATTCTTTTTAATGCATAGGCCTGCTGCAAGTTGCTTTAGAAAAGCTGATGTGACTGTCACATAGCGTGGGAAATGGAGACTTAGTGGCATCTCTTTGAAGTGTCTCTTTCAGTGAAGAGATTGAGGTGTCCTGAGGCTGTATGCTAGCTCTGGGGAAAACCAGCAGCATGCTCTGTCACCTGTGTGTGAATCACAACTGCACTACTCTACTGTACAAACTAAAGAAATTCCAGTCATGTCTGCACCAGCTCAGCTCCTTGCAATTCACCATCAACTTCTGATGGCTGGCTTAAAGATTCCTCATGCACAATGCTCTAGGTAGTCACTTTGTGAACTAAAGTGCTTGTTTCTTTATTTCTGGGGGAGATATTAATGCACATTACTTTCTGAATGGCTACTTCTCTGCTTTTCTCTTTCAACCTTACAAACTCCACTTGGTGTTGATACTGCCTGCAACAGGAGCTTGAATTAATCAGAACGTGTGCTGAAAGAACCTCTTTTCTTTTTCTTTCTGCATTTCTTAGAAGAGGATTCTGTAGAAAAAAGCAAAAGGCTTCGTTACCATGATGAAGCTGACCAGAGTGCCCTGCAGAGAATGACACGTCTGCGTGTCACCTGGACGGTGCAGGAGGACAGTCTGCTCATGCTGTGCCGAATCGCTAGCCACGTGCTCAATGCAAAGGTACCTCACAGGCCCGTCCCACAGAGCTCCTACACACTGAACACACATTTTGCCAGTCCTTTTGGAATTCATCTGGCTTCTGGCCATCGTTTGGGTATGGAAAAGCTGAAGTTGAACTCCAAGCATGTCTATTCTTCACCCAGGTAAAAGGGCCTTTTGTTCCCTGGCAAGTAGTTCGGGATATCATGCACAGCAGCTTCGAGGAGTCCCTTGATAAAACTTCTCATTCTGTTGGACGAAGAGCTCGGTACATTGTCAGAAATCCACAGACCTATCTTAATTACAAGTAAGGAGAATTCCATCTCTGCTCTAGTTACAGCTGAAATTTCCCTGACATTAAGGGGAAGGATCTGATCCTCCAATACTTTTGTCTTGTTTCATGAGACAGTTCAGCACAGGGCCACAGAGATGCTGGAGTGGAGCATCTCCCTCCTGATGAAAGGCTGAGGGAGCTGGGGCTCTGTAGCTTGGAGAAGAGGAGCCTGAGGGGTGACCTCATTCATAGTTACAAATCCATCAAGGGTGGGTGTGAGGAGGCTGGAGCCAGGCTGTGCTCAGTGGTGGCCAATGATAGGACAAGGGGCTACAGGTACAAGCTGGAACAGAAGATGTTCCAAAGAAACTCAAGGACAAACTTGTTCCCTGTTGAGGTGAGGGAGCACTGGCAGGGGCTGCCCAGATGGGCTGTGGAGGCTCCTTCTCTGGAGACATTCCAACCCAGCTGGGTGAGTTCCTGTGTGCCCTGCTCGAGGTGGTGCTGCTCTGGCAGGGGGGTTGCACTGGATGAGCTTTCGAGTTCCCTTCCAGCCCTTTATATGCTGTGATTCATGACCAGAACAATACAAAATCTAACTTCTAGTCAATTATAAATTGTTACTTTTCTTGCCCCCTAGTGCTATCAGGTCTGTACTGAAGTGGGAACATTTCAGCTATGCACAACACTTTCCATTGTATCTGTTGCAGAGTTTGCCTTGCTGAGGTTTACCAAGATAAAACCCTCATTGATGATTTCATGGATAGAGAAAGTAATTATGAAGATCCACAGGTAGGAGGGGAAAATATTCTAAAAGGTCATAGAATATTTTACATTGTTTGGGTTACCAAGTGCTTGCACTGTTTCCATTGCTGTGATTTCTACTTCTTATCTCTCCCTTGTTCCCTTAGCTATTTTAAAAAGAGCATCATTGTCAAAATGCAGCATCACTGCTGTTTTGGGAGTAAAGTGGACACAGGCAGCTTTTCAAAGGCACATAAACAGCACTGCTCTCCAACAAAAGTTTTGGTTTCACAGTGTGCTTGTTGATAAACATCCATGGCTGAGCATCTATATGCATTGGGT
The DNA here is from genome assembly GCF_028858725.1 of Colius striatus. NCBI lineage: Eukaryota > Metazoa > Chordata > Aves > Coliiformes > Coliidae > Colius > Colius striatus. Next base: position 3,043,522 of record NC_084761.1, on the reverse strand, counting down.
ATTTGGGTTTTTATCCTCTCAGCTGCCTTGTTATCTGAGCAGGAAAATACTTTGCTGTGTAGTTTCTTATTCTTTATTGTGATTGCATGCCAAAACTTTTCCTCAGCTTCTGTGGCTGAGTGTGGGAATGTAAGCAGATGTTATGAGAGAAGCTTTGCTTTGATCAGTCTAAAGATTTTACTCAATTGTTGTCCCTTTTTATGGCTTAAATAAAGCACAATTTCAAACTGCAGTTTGCTTACTTCCATTCTGAATTTCCAGACTTTTTCAGACCTGGGACAATGTTAGAACAAGATTTGCTTTGGTTTTTTTTCCAGGAAGGACAATTCCTATTATTGTCAGAAAACCCCAGTCAGTTCTGTTGTTAGATTGGTTTGTTTAAATGAATGTTCACTGATGAGATGTTGCTGAAATAAATGCACCTGTCCCCATCCCCCAAGTCTGTCTTTGGAAACAAGGAACAACTTGTTTCCAGAGAGATACAGGAGCATTCCTCTCATGTAACGTGGGTCCTCCAAGCCATGATTGTACAAGCAGACTTAATGGAGAACAGGATAAAGCCTGAAGGGTATAAGGAGAAAAAAAGAGACCTAAGCAGAAGCTTAAACAAAGCTCTAGCAAGAGATCTTAGGCTGCTCATTCAGTATAATTGGGATTAGAACATATGTTCATGGTGGGCTGTTTGTAGCTGTGAGCCTGATTACAGGCAGAACCTGCCATATTAAGTAAATGAGCAAACACAACCCCCACAGAGCTTTTTTGATGCGTTCTCCTGTCTGTTGTACTGCTTCTGACTTGATCATTCAGAACCAGCTGTTTCTACTAAAGTTTTCCATGAATGTTTTCAAAGCAGAGGGTCTTTTCCTGCTCTAACAAACTGAAGTTGATAACGTTTCTCTCTCTTCTCTTCTAAGGTTTGTGCAAAGGAGTTTAAAGAGTTTGTGGAAAGACTGAAAGAGAAATTCAGTTCAACTCTGGGGAATCCCAAACTTGAAATTCCTGATACTTTGCAGGAACTTTTTGCCAGGTATTTTAGTTATGGTGCTTTTGGCTCTGCTCGTGGGCTGAGACAGTGAGAGATGTCAGTACTTTGTGTATAACATTTCAGTCAAAGACTTCCTTTTACCATTTTCCAGCTTAACTGGCCTTATTTTATATCACAGTTTGTAGCTGATTGCTCAGCTAAATCATCTCAGTGTTGCTAAAACTGTTGCTAGAGAAGAGCACTCAGCCTTGTACAGCACTCTCCAGCCCCAGATCATCAAGTTTTTTCATGATGAGTAATGCTGAAGGGTGAAAACTTGAGTCTCAGACCATTGTATGGTAACAAATTTAGCAGCTTTGTAAATGTCCTTCACTTGGGAAGAGCTGTATGTTACAGCAAAAGTGCTGCTGATGGTAACTGGAAGTCCAAAACCTCAATGGAACAGCAAATCCATGCAGTTCTGCCTCATGTCCAAGCGTCTCACCTCCTTGTCAACAGCGTAGTGGAGTGAGGGAGATTGATCCGGACAATTCCTTTCCTTTTTGACACTATATTGAGGGCTGCTGGAGCAGACAGTGCCCCTGAGTTGGTTCAGCACTTGCCTCATTAGCAGTTGCTCTTGTCAGCCTCTGGTTGTGGTAAAATCACAGAATGTTACTTTGTTGTCAGTGTTTTCCTTTCCCTTCCCTTAACTAGATTTCGAGTTTTGGCAATCGGAGAAGACACAAGTCAAAACACAAGAGAGGACAATCTAAGCAGGTGAGTTGCAGTAGCACTATTTTTTGCCCCACTAGGACTCCAAGGTGTCATGTCTGTGAAAGTCACACATACACTTTGCTAATTCAGTGTGTTTTTCACCTGTTTGCTGCAGTGTATACATTTATTAATAGACAAATACTTTCACAAGGCTGTAGGGACCTCTGGCATTGATTGGATGAATGAAATGACAGCAGCAATGACCCTCTCAACATGGTGGTGTGTTATAATTAGGACAACAGTGCATGTTCTCTGTGTGGGTGCTATATCTTAGTAAAAGAGGTTAGTTATCAAAGAGAACTTTGTTTTGTGTCAGAGAACGTGGGCTGATCCAAAAATTCAAGGTGGAAGGTTGAGGTTCTTTACATGAATGATTCTCAGCTGCAGTGATCTCATGCCCTTTCAGAAGCAGATGATTGGGTTGGTTTGGTTTTGTGCTTGTTTAATAGTTACCTCATGCTCAGAAATCACCACGAATAAACTCTCTTTTTTCTTCTCTTCTTCTTTCAGTGTCTATGACATTCACTTCCTAGTGCTGCAGAATCTGATTCAGAGCACATTGGCACTCTCAGATAACCAGATGAAATCTTGTCAGTCATTTCAGGTACAGTATCTGGACCAAACATTACTGTTCATAGAATCATTTAGATTGTAAAAGACCTTTTAGATCATCCAGTCTAACTGTAAACCCAGCACTGCCATGGCCACCACTAAACCACATCCCTAAGTGCCACATCTAAGTGTGGTCATACAAGCCTAAAGAGTTTCTCCTTCCTGCTTTGATACTTGCCTTTTCTTCAAATGGGAGAAAAGAAACCCAGAAGCTTAGATTTGTATCTGTCCTGTGGGGATTGTTTTGTTGTGCTTTTAGGACATGGTATATTCCAGGCAGACTTTCAGCACGTTGCTTTTGTCTCTTGAGTACGAGATTGCAAGATGTAAAGCTAAATCGATCCCCAAAAACATATATGAAATAAACTCCACATCCCTTCCATTGAGTGAAACTCTGTCATCATTTAGTGCTCATTTGAGCAGTTGGAATTATGCTCTGGAGGAGATATCACAAAGACAGTCTCAGGATCCGTCTGCCACTGGTCTTGGGGAGCCTCTCCTTCAGGGCTGGGGACCACAGAAATTGATCATCCATCAGTCAGGTACATTAAAAGATAAAAGTTAACATGTCAAAGGAAGTTTAATATCCAATCAGCAGGCAAGAGTGGAGCCTGGAAAGCCAAGCTCATAGAAGTTTTCCTGGTAAAACAATGGGGAGAATCTACTAAATCATAGAATCACAGAATGGTGGGGGTTGGAAGGGACCTGCAGAGCTCATCCAGTCCAACCCCCCTGCAGAAGCAGCTCCCACCTAGATCAGGTCACACAGGAACACATCCAGGTGGGTTTTGAAGACCTCTAAGGGAGGAGCCTCCACACCCTCTCTGGGCAGCCTGGGCTCCCTCATCCTCACAGTAAAGTGAGTTTTTCTTATGTTTAAATGGAACTTTTTGTGTTCCAGTTTCATCCCATCACCCCTTGTCCTGTTGCTAGATACCACCAATAAAAGGGATGTCCCAACCTCCTGACACCCACCATTTATACTTGTGTGCAGATTGTGTTGCAGGAGAGCATTTTTTACATACCCAGTTCTAGTGGGAGCATGATCCTGCTTTGAATACCAAGTGTTCTCTAGTTCATTTAATTGGCATTTCCTGTGGAAAGCCTGGAAGCTCACAAAATGAATAGAATGGTGTAGTTAAATATATTTACATGGATCATTGACATTCTGGCTCGTAGCTTCATACTCATGTAGTTCATGTGGACCTCGAGGAGGTGAGTCAAGAGTGGCTTGAGAGCAGTGCCTTTTCCACTGAATGGGGGGTTGTAAACCTCAAACAGGTGAGTCAGGAGTGAGTTTGAGAGCTAAGAGTGAGTGGGTTTTCTGCAGACGTTCCGTTTGTACCGGGAGTACCGGGATGACATTCTGGTGAAGGCTTTCCTCGAGTGCCAGAAGAGGAGCTTGGTCAACCGCCGCCGGGTCAACCACACGCTGGGCCCCAAGAAAAGCAGGGCTCTGCCTTTTGTGCCCATGTCCTACCAGCTCTCTCAGAGTTACTACAGGTGGGTGCCAGAAAGGTTGCTGATTGTGTTTGAGCAAATAAAAGAACCCATCCATGCATGCTTGGCGTGGAGGAGAGAATGCACATGAGGTATCTAGAGCAAAGAACCTGAGTGTCACAGCTGAAGAGCTGAAGGGGACATCTCTGTGTGTTACCTCTTTACTCTGTTAGTGATTAGGGTGGTACAGGGGGTAAAGCCAAGTTTACTGGGCAAGCCTTTGCAAAGGTGTGTGCAGGGGAGAGGTAGCAGCAAAGTTCTAAACGTGGAGCAAGGATTTCTTTAGCACTCTTGTTCTGGTGGCTGCTTGCTTTCCTCTGCTGGTACTTTGTGCTGCAACCTGGATGTCAGGTGAGGGAGGAGAGTCACTGGAAATGCATTCAGTGCTAGAACAAAGACATCTGTGCTTTGTGTTTGCTACATAGTACCTGACCTGTACATGAGGCATAAATACCTAATGTTCTGGAACTAGTAGACTGTGAGAACAGATGTAGAAGGTGATTTGTCACCAGCTCTAGAGTGGAACTTCAACTGTTTGGCTGCTCTGTGCTACCATGAGTCTAAAATGGATATTCAGCAAGGACAGGCTGTGATACATTTGTGCTTCTTTGAATTTGTCTCTGTCCAGAGTTTTCACGTGGAGGTTTCCCAGTACCATTTGTACAGAGTCTTTTCAGTTCCTCGAGAAGCTCAAGGATGCTGAAAAATCAGACCAGCCAGATAACTTCTCATTTAAAGACCAAGAAAGCAAAGCATCAGAAGGCATGATTGCATTCCCTATGGATGGACCTGGGGGGCAGTGTGTGGCCATGCTTTCCCTCTTCTCCCTGGGACTTGTATCTGTGAACGTGAGGATCCCAGAGCAGATAGTTGTGGTGGACAGCACTATGGTGGAAAATGAAGTGATAAAAAGGTAAACACTTTCTGTTTCTATTAATTAATACTGTTTTGGGGATAGCTTGAATGACACTGGGTAGGCATTAGCATTTTCTGTGCAGCATCGTGGCACATTTTACTGTGAGGCTGTTGCCTTTCCACTGCTGCAGGAGCACTCTGAAGACTTAACAGAGCTTTCATTAATGCCCATCATTATAGCCTTGGACTGCATTTGTCTTCATATAGGTGACACATAAATTGCTTAGCACTTCATTGCCATCAAAGCTAATGTGGGAAGGAGAGCAGTGTGTTTGCACCAACATTGTACCTTCCCATTTCGAAGGCTGAGAAGGATTAGTACAAGGTTTCAGCTTAATCAGTGAAACCTGTCTCTGCCATACTGGTGCTGTGTGTTGTGTCTCCTCTTTGCCTCTTTATTTTTTCTAATCCTGCAGTAATTGCATACCACTGAAATTGAAAGCCTCTCCCTAGGCAGTGCAGCTAAAATCTCTCGCTGTAGTTTTAATCTGTTGCTTCTTGTTGTGTATATACATGGAAAACACTTTGTTCTCTTCAGAGCAGCTTATTACCTATTTGAAGATTGTTATCACAGTCCTCCTCCCATAATGTGCTCTTCTTTAAAATGAGCAGCCTCACTTCCTTTACTTGTGTTTCTGGTGTGGTATTTGTTTTATCCAGATCTCTCTCATTATTTTTCCTCTGCACTGAACTATAATGTCAAAAAACAAATGCCATGCTCTTGCTGGCAGGTCTGTGCCAATTTCATCGTTGTTACACAGGTGACAGCCCTGCTAATACATCCCAGGGTGATGAATGGCCATGGTCTTGCCAAAATAAAAAGGCAGCCAAAACCCTCCATTGCTGTTTCATGTACAGCTTATGATTACTATGATTCACTGCTCAAGTTTCTTTTCCTTTACCTGGTTAACTGTTTCCCCTTAGTGTGGAGGGACATGTACATAGTACTGTAACATAAATGACATGCATTTGTCCACATGTCACCTGATTGAGAGGAACCTGCTTTAGCAAGGGGTTGAGCTGGAGGGCCCTTCCAACCCCATCATTCTGTGATTCTGGAGGGAATTGCTTCATGTTCTTTTCCAGGCTGTTTCTCCAGGTTGCTGGGAATGTTCTGAATGCAAATCCTGGCTTCTCACATAAGTGCAGTCTCTCCAGTCTGCTGATCCTATCCAAACTTAATAAGCTATTTTATCACCTAGGTCATTAGCAAAGATCCACTGAACCCTGGGTTAGTCCCACTTCTGAGTACAGGCTCTGTACTTGCACTGCTTTTTCTAAATGATGTGTTCCCTTTTGCTTCTAAATGTTTTATGAGAAGCTGCTTCAGGTCTAACTCATCTTAGAAAAGGTTGGAAGGAACCTTTGTTTTTTTTTCTGGCATAAGCTGCTCAAAACAGAGGAAACTTCAGCGTTAGATGAGCTTGTTCAGAGCCTTCACCTTTATCCATAACGACTCTTCTTGTGTCCTGGGAAGAAATAACTAAGTTTGTTTCTGGGAAGTTTACCCTGACTGCTGCTGCTGTTCCTTCTGTACTTTGAAGCTGGCTGCAGTTTGATTTGTGTTGAGGTTTTTTCTAGGGCTGTTCTTTTTCTTTTTTAAAGCAACTGAGGTCTGTAACTCTTTCTTCTCCTTCTCTCCCTTAAAAAGATAAACACTCTCTGCCCTACACTGCAATATCCCTTCTGGTCTCAGCCTTTGTGCTCTGACAGATGTTCCCTCAATGTGAAATGTCTGCTGTCCCAAAGAGGTTCAGCACTATAAGCTGAGATATTTGATGTTCATTTCAACATGTTTGCAAAGAAGAGAGTTTCCTTTTCCATGGACCTTTAGTGTGTTTTCTTTCCTGTAGTTGCTTGTTCTCAGTACTTTATGTCAGCCTGCCATGGACACAGCCCCAGCTGTTTGTGACTAAATCCTAGAATGCAGAACAGTGTGTGAACTTGCTTTGCTCAGTGTAATGACTCACTTTTTTATTTGGGGGAAAAAAACATCCCCAACAATCCAACAGCAACAAACAAAACACCTCTGTTTGCTGCAGTTTGGGAAAAGAAGGGCTTGAGGAGGATGATGACGATGATGACGACTTGGATGACGGCTCTGGAGGCAAACGGAGGATCGAAGTGAAGGCTCGTCAAGCATCTCACACCAATTACTTACTGATGAGGGGTTACTATGCCCCTGGAATCGTCAGCACACGCAACCTGAGCCCCAGTGACAACATTGTGGTCAATTCCTGCCAGGTGAAGGTTAAGCTCCGATGTACCCCAGTGCCAGGAAGACTCAGCTCTCCAGGTTAGTTTCTATTTGGCCTGCCTTGCACAGAAAGTGGGTTGGAGCAGGACAGTGAACTCCTGAATTGAGGAACTGATTTGAACAAAGCCTCTTAAACAAGAGCATTCTATTTTCTCCATCCCACCTGCAGTTTGCATTGTTAAAAAGAATCTTCCTTTCAGCTGGAATGCAAATGTACCCAGAAAAGCCTTTAGTTGTTTAGCTCTGTAGCTGGAAGGTCTAGTGCTGTCCCTGCCTGTTCCTATTGCTGTTGTGGTAGAGGTTAGAACAGAAACAAATTCTGTCTCCTATCTCTGCTGCCACATATGCCCTCCAGCACTGCTGAGCTGATGGCTCATTACAGTTGTTCACATTTTTCCTTGGCTGTCAGAGAAGTGCAGCTGTCACAGGAGTGTCCCAAGGGGCAGGAGGTAACAGCAGCCTGCAGATTAAAGGATGGGGAGGAGGTAAGAACAGTACCAAAGCCATTCTTGAACCATCTGGGACTGGAAAAAGGTTACAGTGAGTACCCCATACAGTGGGGGTCAGCTCTGCGCAGCCAGGGACCTGCCTCCAAACACAGAGAGGGAGCCTTTGTTGATGATTTACCTAGGGGTAAGCTGATGACCTAGTGTTAGAAACAATACCAGTAAGCCTACACAGGCTTTCAGTGATACTTCACTTTTATAAGGGTTACCCTCATATCAAGCACCTTGATCCTCTTCTACAGCTGTTTCCAGAGACAGATATTTAAGGCAGAAAGGAAGCTTCAGCAAAGAAGATGGAAACCTGAGCTCTGTTTTTAATTGGGGTGGTCTAGAACACCCCTAATCTGTCTGTCTCAGGGCATTTCTCTTTCTGTAGTATCTTGCACAGAAACCGCTTCACAGCTTATACACTTGGTTTTAATTTGCTTTGCAGTTTCCTCTCTGCTTGATAACATGGCTGTGGGGATCTCCTGCCTCCCTGAAACTTTTACCAGGCTGATAGAAGTCAAAGAAGAAAACTATGAGGTTGCTCGTTTCCTTCAGGAGTGCACAGAACGTTACGGCTACAAGCCCAGAGACGTAGCTGCTGTGATGGAGATCCGGAATGCAATAGAGGCAACTTCCCACTTTGGAGTTTGCAAAGCTGAGCTGTGCAAACATTTCTGCAGCTATGAAGAGGAGGAACCTGAACGCACCAGGAGCCTGGAGCAGTACATTCAGGTGGTTTTACAGCCAGCTGCTTTCCATACACGAATGTTTGCACACTTACTATGCTCTTTGCAAAGGACAATCTTCCAGGCTGTAGGAAGCAAATAGAAATTGAATGAAGTTGTTTATATTAGGCAAGAGATCACATACCAGTACTTGATAACAATCTCACCTCAAAGTTAGGAAGGCCAAAAATTAAAGCAGCACTTAGTCAAAGATAGGAGTGAACTGTTTCAGAACCCTCGAGGTGCCAACGTTCACCTTTGGATGCACAACACTCTTCCCCAGTTCCATTTTACCTTCATTTCAGCTGAGCAGAAATGTCTTGTGCTGTAATTTCAGAAAAGTTTAAGGGGTGAAACATCTTTTCCACTTCATGGCAGCAGGACAGAGAATTGAGTATTCTACTATGCTCTTCCTCTTTGCTGACAGTTAAAGGTGGCAATTCCATGATATTTGGTTAAACTGACATTTCCCAGTGGAAGCTCCTGAGACAATTTCTGTGTTGTCTTTGTCTTTTTTATAGGACCTTCTTGAAATGCAGCAGGTTTTGGAAGTAGGAGGCCATGCTGTAAGACTGGTTGCAATAGTATTTGCCAAGCCATGGCTATTACATTCAGTGTGCCTGAAGAAAAAAACAGATGACACTGATGAGCAGGGTGCAGACACTGCTGTCCCAGATGGCCCACGGGACTGCCTGCCTTCAGAACCAAAGGCTGGGGAGGAATCCTTGAGAGAGGAGGAGCAGCTGGGACCAGACACCCAATCTGTTGGTGATGAAGAACCCCCAAGGAAGAGATGTAAGATTCAAAATGATGTCCTTCAAGATGGCAATCAGCTCTGCCAGGCTTCACAGAGTGGTCTGGAAAGGGCAAGTGAAACTGATGCAGATGTAACTGATGCTGTTACGATGAAGGAAGCTTTGATTGTGGGTGAAGAAACAGGCTCCCTGGGAGGGCAGGCAGAGCACCCATCCATGTGCACTCCAGATGCTCTGAATGTGAACACTTGCACAGAACAAGATAAGTCTTGTTCTGAGGACAAAGAACTTGAAGTAGAGACTGCTGAGCCCAGCACTGAGCCCAAGCAGCAGATCCCTAGCCTTGAACAATCAGCCAGCGAGCAGGATGATGATCTTTCCTACTTACAGGAGAACCCAGGAGTCTCTAAAGGTATGTCACAGCACCTTACATTCAAGAATTAGAGACTAGCTCATCATCACTTGATCCCAAATGGGTAGATTCATTTTATAAGCAAACACTAGACCCTTCATGAAGCTGTACCAGAGAGGAAGGTTATCATTTCAAAAGTGGCAAAACACTCCTTGATCTGGAACATCTTGGAGGTTTCAGATACATCAAAGATTCCTTCCTGTGCCTCTTGCTGGAATGTTTGTGATTAGCCCAGAAATGTGTTTTCTTTAAACTTGTTTCCATGTCTTACTCTTCTCCAAAAACATACTTGGATCTGAAATGTATTGTCTGTAGCTTCAGCCCAAAGGCTACACATCTCTAAACTATCTCTAAACCTAGAAAACCCAGCACTGCTGGTGGACATTTACAATGCCCGTGACAGAAAGTTGTAAAGTCATTAAACCATTCCCCAGAAAGCAGCACATGCCAGTAAGAAGATTAATAACCTCACTTGTAACCCAATATGACTTGACTTTCATTTCCTTTTTTTACTGCCAGTTTTCTTCTTTAATAGCTAGTAGTTGTTGCCAAGCTTTATGTTCAGCAGGTTGTCAGGGATTTGGGTTTGTTGTTATCAGCTCTGATTTCAGATTGAATCACAACTGCTTGTGTGAGGTTTGGCCAAGATTTGCCCTTACCCACTTTTAGAGCTGCAGAGTGAATCAGCTTAGACTGCAGGAAACAGAGTCAGGGCTGTGTGAACAGCATAGATTTTGGCAGTTCATAACATGAAACAACTATTGTTTTGGATTTAACT